>NC_081407.1:735917240-736637240 GCF_030272615.1 Cryptomeria japonica
GAGTGGTCATTCACCAAGACCTCCCCTAACCATTTATTTGTGACTTCACCTACAAACATTGTCTATGGTTTCGTTGCCCTGAGCATAATTGGCGTGTCCATCACTCCCACCTTAGTGTTTCCAAATCAAACATGTAATGTGAAAATATGGTAATACCCCAATGCCCAATTCAAAGGCCCTCGATCAGCTTCAGCATAAATGTCACATTAAATGCACACTTACCATAAGTTTCCTTGCGCGATATATATTAATAGTATTATATATTCTTTTTTTTATATAATTTTTGATACAAGTACATAAACCCACAAACAAAATTTTACTTTCACAAAATCACAAGAGATTTGCTAAGACAAATAACAAAACCATTGATATTATTATTCATGTGAGATCAAGAAGTACATTCTAGAAGTGGAGACTATATCTGTAGTAATTGTCATGACAGATCATAAACTAATTAATATTGTTGAAGGAGTATATACATTCTTCACTGTGGAAGACTCCACATTCTAACTTAGACACTACTACTATACCCTTTTCCAAAGAGACCAAGATTCCCTCCAAAAAACTCTCTTAATTACAGCCTTGGAATTCCTTTTATAAGAGTAAGGAATGCAACAAGCTTTGGGCTGTATACAACTGCCATGTTCTCATTTGAGATATGTTTGTTTTGCACACATGGAAATGATATATTCCCAATATGAAATCTAAAATAGAACAGGATAACTTATCAAACCATATGACTAAAACTATCATGAAACTATCATGGACCATGGTGAAGAATTAAATACTATTGAAATTCAACTGCTTGATCCGCACCACCATCGCATTGTTGATAACTTTATGGATGCAAGATTCTAACTATAAAAACTAGAGGAGGAGTTTTACGGATGCAAGATTCTAGCTATAAAAACTACTAGATGAGCTCCACAAAAACTATTGGATGAGCTCCAGAGATGGGTATTGTAATCAGAACAGGGGTCCGGCTTTAGTTATCAATTTTAACTAAACAGGCTCTTTGTTAGAGTTGACTCTTCCCTATCCTCATTGTTCTCCTCCCCACTCCCTCTTGCTCTTAGGCTTCAGGAGACGAGGGGCCGAATGTAGGTAGCCAGGGTGTAGTGTCACTCCCTAAGCCATCTAGCTCTTTTGAATAACAATAGATCTCTTTGATATAGCTTAGTTTATTTAATGATGATTTGATGGTATCTTATTATATACTAACCTTATATATGATGATGATGATGACATTATTGATTGATTGTTTGTGAGTTTCTTCTACTGTCTTTGTGATAGGGACAATGTCACATCACTCATTATGAGCGGGATGTGTCATTGCGATTCCCTATCACTTACCTGTATTATATATATTGTATATGTATCGTGGCTTTGTGGATGCGGGATTTGTAGGTACCAAACATCAACCCCACCTGGCTTCACAGGTCTGAGCGTGTCTTATCCCAATGGCAAGTTGATCGGAGTTGACATGAAATCCCACCCTATACTCTAGGTTTAAGTTGATTACCCTTGTCAGTTTAGAGTCTTATAGCAAGTTGTGGTTAGTGTGTAATGTTTTCTTGGATTCTTCTTTGGTGGTTTGCTTTGAGTAGTATGGTAATTATTAATTGGTTAATTATTAATTAATGAATTGATTAAATTTTTATATAGTTTAATAATGTTAAATTAAATTAATAGATTAATATAATTTATAATAATAAATCAAATAAATAGTTGGTAGAAATATTTAAATAATAATGTGTTATTATTATTATTGATTTGGAATTAATATTATCTTTTAGTAAGAAAAGGCTTTATTATTAATTAGAATATTTAATTGTATAAATAGCCTTTGATTTAATACCTGTGACTTTAATTTAATATAGCCTTGGTTGGTTTATTTATTTATTTATTGGGGTTTATATTTAATAGGTGATTTTATATTATTGATTAAGTATTTATTGATTTATAATCATTGGATAAATATTATCTATCATTTATTTATGTCCCTTGATTATTTATTATTGGGTTTTTTATAATTATTTGTGCCCATGATTTTATGAGTTGTTTATATTATTATTCCTTATTCTCTTTTTACACTTTTGGGTTAATTAATATATTCTCCCTACCTACCCTATTATTTTATTGGTTATTTTTGGGTAAGCAAATTAAATAATATTTTATTATTCTTACCTTGGGTTATGTGAAAGGTTGGTAAGAAATATATTATCTTGCATTAATTTGATTGGCTGGTATTTTCAATAGTTTTGGGTATGATTTTCTATTTATTTGGGCAGCTGTGATTTTTGTCGGGTTACCATCTAGATTTTCTTCTTCAATTTTTGGGTTTGAAGATTGAATATTTCTTGGCTTGGATTGAGGATTGCACTTCTTTGAATTCCTTCCATTACTTCTATTATCCAAGTTGGGGAAAATCTTTTCCTGTGTATTTTATTTTCAGAAAGATTGTCTGCATCGTGCTTGCTTGGGCTGGGATAAATGAAGATTTAAGTTGGTTAATAATGATATACTTTAAAAAAAAAAATTATAAGGGACTTTGGATTTATATACATTGGTTTTTTGTATGCTATCTTATGTGGTTGTTACAGTGAGTTTCCTATGAGTGAATGTTGTGCATAATTTTCCCGATTGAGTCATGATTGTGTTTTCCTTTGCATTGTTTATCTGGCTCCTTCGATTGAGTATTCATTTGTGTCTCTTTTGATTGCATTTTCAAAATTTATGGTTGACTCTATGATTTTTTGTTTCGATCGAAAGTTATGTTTTCCCGTTTGTTGAGTAAATGTGTTGATTTATTGAATGCGCTATTGTTTTTATTATGTGTGCTGCTTTATTTAGTGATTGCACTACTGTTTTTATTATTTGAGTTGTCTAATTTTATAAATGCGCTAAACCTTAATAAAAGTGCTAAAACAATTAGTAAAAGCGATGTATATTTTATCAAAAAAATGCTATACTGTTGTTTGAAAGCATTGAAACAAATAGCAAACGCATTGTAGGATTTTGTAAAAGCGCTACTCTATAGAGTATATGCATTGTTTTGATTATTTTACCTTCTGAGTCAGTTTTGGGTGATTTTCTGAGTTTTTTTTTTGGTGTTCCGGATACCCAGAGGTTGTTCTGATATCTGAGATGTTTCAGGCTTGTTTTATTGATTGATTATTGGATAACCATGAGTTTATCTTGTAGTTGGGCTCCTTGGTTATATTTCTTTATGTTGGATTCTTGCATTTTCCTAAGAGGTGTCTGTGTTGCATGGAATGTTGTTGGATTGATGTGATGCCTTGGTATACCAGGTCTTGCGTTGTTGAGAGCCCATGGTTATGTTGAGATATTTTATGTTTTGCACATTGCTTTGATATTTTCCTAAGGTCTAGGTGCATGCTAGGGGGAGTGGGTTTCCAAGTGAGTGACTGGGATTGCATGGATTAGATGATCAAGTTAACCGGAGTCTAGATCGTCGCGTATCTCACTAGGAGTTTTCCTTTGTAATCAAGTGATAATCTGATTAATAATTCATGGGATTTGGGTGGAATAGTTCATCTTAATAAGATAAGAAATGGTGATGGTGGCCCCTTTACCTTGCCAGCAATAGAGATCGGGATAGGACTGGGAAGGCCTTGGTGACCCAGGTAAGCTAATCTCCCTTACTCCGCAAAGGTTGAGATGGCTTCGCATGTGCATCTAGGATGGTTGGGACTAGTGCCCAGGTTCCCTTTTTGTCGCATGTGATGACACTATTTTCCCTACATGTAGGTCCTAGTGCCTTAAGCCTTGTTTTGATTTGTTGCTTCTGGAGGTTTTGTTTTGGATTTTATGTTTTGTATCCTTGTCTATATTGGTCTTCCTTTGGTTGTTAGGTGTCAGCCTAGATCTAGAGTGTGAATGGGATCTTGTGTCATCTCCTAGAATGGGGGGTGGTTCCTTTAGTTTCACATGGTCGGGTGGTTGGTGCTTTTCAATCATTGGGATGTTCTTCATTGGATGCTTTGTGTGGATGTTGATTCTTCTTATTGTAGTAGATTTATGTAACAGATCTCTTGAAAACATGTAATGTAATACCTCGTAATAGTAGAGGAAGACATGTGTTGGAAATGGGTTGTATTTATGATATATTATTCATATGATTGTAATTGTATTGTAGTTGGTATTTACGATTATGACATGATTTGTTAAGATAAGACTATGATATGTATGGTGATGATCGTGTATAATGAACGTGGATATTTTCATGTACTTAGATGTTGTAATGGAATTATACTTGAAGTGGAATGGATTCATGGTATTATTGCATTAGTTTTAGATTCCATGGATATTATCTAGAAGTAGTTTCATATGTGAAAGGACCTTAAGAAAATGGAATGAATGTGACGTAGAAAATTAAGGTTAATTAATGATATCATGCTAGTTGATAATGTCATTCATGTGATTGCATTAGATGTTAGGTAGATTGTAATCTAGGAGAACATAATGGTGTATCATGTGATATTGGTTTAATAATAAGTAGTGGATATGAATTTATGGATATGCATTTTGTATCATAGGGAATAATGGAAATGTGATAGATCATCTTGGGACTAGTTTGTAATGTTAGATTATGATCAAATGAATGGGATTAGGAACATTTAGTATTGGTTCTTAAAAATGAACTTAAAAGGGATGGTATCTGTATGCTTAGTAGATGGATATAATCATGTTGTAGATTCTAGTGAATGGTCATGTATGCATTGAAGGAATATGCCATGCTAGGAATTAGTATGCATTTGGACTATGGTGGTATTTGTGTTATCATGCTTATTATGTTATGTTAATTGCTTATGGTTAGTTTAAGTGATGACAATGAGATGTCCTAGAGGATGTTTTGATATGTTGAGTTTAATTTTGCTTGCGTTATGTTCTTATGTGAATTGATTATGATGGTTAGTTGTTATTTGGATAATGAATTATTATTACTTTTGCTTAGTGATGGTAATGGTTGTATTAGTTGATGTTATTTTTTTAAAAGTTCTCTATTTGCTTGTTAGTAGTGTATTTTCTCTAGGGTATTTTGGCGGGCATTACACAGGGAAAGGTCATTTGCAGCTGCAGATGGCCTTTGAAATTCCCTTTAGCTACCTCCTCTGATTTGAAAGTCCCTTTTGCTACAAAGCAATTTGTTGTGCTGCTATAAACACAACCTTCTTGAAATATTCACCACCCAGTGTCATTAAACTTATATCTTATGAACACACAGGAAACATATACATATGGGAATTCCATTTATGATATTTTTCTTGAACAAGTGTAGAGGGAAATATTTATAATGCTCCTTGGTCAACTCAACTACTATCGATTTATGAAAAACCTTGAAGCTCTCAATTTAGAGGTTCCAAATATTCCTTTTCACCTCTTTGCCTTTCCAAAGAATCAAAACTCTTCATGTTGGCATGAAACTCTTCATGCCACCTAATGAAAGGATCAAAACTCATCAGTCTGCTATAATCATTTAACCACCAATTCAATATTTTCTTCAAGAACAAGCTAACATTCGTACCCATGCAACTCTTCATTAAAATGGCAAGTATAAAGTCCTCTGATAGGAGGAGTGTTTTCTATGCAAAAATATCTCTTAGAATCTGAGATGAAGACTTCATACGTGCTAAAAAGTACATTTCTAATTGTAGCGTCGTAAATTGTATGCACTCGCAAGGGTGGTACAATTTCACACCTAGTTTAGCACCCGCCTTAGTGCATTTTACATTCTGCATTGCATTTCTCCTTAAGAACTTAATTAATCAAATTAATTAGGTCTAAGGCCCTATTTCATCATTCTCTACATCATAAAGTTGGGCCCTTTTCACTAAAGCGCGCCCCTCGCATTTTATTCCTCCAATACACCACTTAATCAAAAACCCTAATTAAGTCCTATTCCAAACTTGGGGGCTTGGTTTCGGGGTCAAAACATCTCGAAATCACCTGTAACTTCGGGATTCTCTCTAAAATCATCATATCCGACGGCCCTGAAAATTTGGTGAAAAGTTGTCGGGACCGTGGCGCCCGGTGCACATGGTCCCGGACATTTTTCCCGAAATTTTGGGAGCACGATCCAATCATAAAATAAAGCTTAACCCCAAGAAATTGGTGGGATATTCAATCTTTAGGTCGGCCAAAATACGAATTTACGACCTAGGGTTTCATACATAAAAGCTTTCTTTCCTCATTTGAAGGGATCGGATTTTGGTTTCCAGGAACTTCATATGCAGCGAAAGAGTAGATCTTTGAGGACTTCAACAACATTCAACATCATTCTATCAAGCATCTATCAAGTTCATTCATCCACTTAGGGCTTGGAGGACATTGAAGAACAATAGGAGATTACCGACTAAAGATTGGCTTGTACTCCTCCCTTGAGGGTTGGGTATGATTTCGTATTGTTTTCATGTCTTTGCATAAACTTTGATACATCATTTATTCATGCTTTAGATCACATTGCATCTTGATTTAGAGCATTTACATTATCATTTACAAGCAATTAGGGTTTACTTTCTAGGTTGCTCTAGTTTGCTTTCTTGCATTTTGGACCTTGCACACACACTAGGTCTGCACACACAATACATTTTACAAAACAACTTGGCTATTCGTGGAGGTGGAAATCACCAAAGCGGGGGTTTGACTAAGGCAAAACCCTATATAGCCGCCCCTCCCCCTTTTCAGATATTATTGCAGGTTTCGGGATTCGGACGACGCCGCAGGATACAGATCCGGAGAGAGAAAGTTGGGACAGCACTCTGTGTGAAATTGTAGAGCAGGAGACCAGGACAGGGGTGCTGGGTGCCCTGGTCCTACCAAGACAGGGGCGCTGGGCGCCCTGGTCCCTGGGACAGAGGCGTTGGGCGCCCTGGTCCCCCGGACAGACAGTTTACAGATAGTTTCCAGACAGTGTTTCAGAGTGCAGAACAGTGGTTTTCAGGACAGTGGCGCCCGCGCCCCCATCCCGAACCTTTTCAGTCCGATTTTGACTCCGGGTACATATCTGCATTCTTATTTCATCCTTGTACTTACAGTTGTTCATTGTTTAATCTCAATTCTGCAATCTTGTTATTAGTTCATACTTGCATTTTGGGATTAGGGTTTGAACTTGCATTACTTGATCTTACAATTTCAACAAGGGAATAGGAATCCTAATAGATATCTTGTGGCTCTCTCTTTCACCAAAAGAAGTAGCCAATTGTGCGATATCTCTAGGATCTTTCGTATTCCGTAATGTGTGTCAAAAGGTAGGATTAGGGCATGATTAACCTAGTCTCTCTTTTTCCCCCACACATTTTGGTGAACCCGACGTGAATCTATCATTGCTTCCTCTTGCATTGCATTTATTAGATCTAGATCTAGATTTAGTGTGTTTTCATTTCATTTCATTAAAAGAGAAAAAAAAAAAAAGAAGAGGAGTGTGTTTCTTTGCATTGTGTGTTTAAATTTTATGCAATCTTTTCAAAATGTCAGATTTTTATTTGCAAAATGTTCATACTTTTGATGATTATTATGAGTATAGCCAAGATGAATTAGATGAAGCTTTAGATGAGTTTTTGAACCCTAAGGATGCTAAACCTTCATTTTACCAAAAACTCATAAACCTTGTTACTATGCCATTTAGGTGTGATGAGAAAGATAAGTCGAATGGTTCCTCTCAAGGATACATTCCTATCCACTCTTCCCCTGAATCTAGTAACATGGTTGTTTTCAATAATCCCCTCTATGAGGAGATGTCTCCTTTTGAATCAAAAGACAAACCTTTTAACCGATATGATCATGCTTTGTTGGATGATGCTCTTGATGACTTTGTGGCTTTGTCGAAACCTTTAAACAAAAACAAGACCTCTAAATTGGTTAACATGATAAATTTGAATGAATATAACAAGCCTCTCTTTGAAGTCCAAGGTGCTTATCCTTCTCCCACCTTTCAAATTCCTAAAACTCCTCTCCTTACTGTCCAAGGAAGGTATGATCATGATTCCTTTCGTACTCCGAATAAACCAATCATCACCGTGCAAGGAAGAAAACCTATAAGTCCTTACAATTATGCTAAGCAAATAACTAGAGAGAGTTATCATGCGGTTGCCCATACCTATCATACCAGAAATAATAGGCAACCTAATCCTCCTCCTGTTATTCCAGTCTCTCTTCCTAATCCTCAACCAATTCTTCCTCAAGCTCCCCGTATTTCGCAAGTTATGGGTAAGGAATATGATCTCATAGAACAGCTTAAAGCTACCCCTGCTAAGATATCCCTTTGGGATTTGATTCAAACTTCTTCTGCTTATCATGGAATGTTACAAGATGCCTTGAAATATTTGAATGTTCCTCCACCGAATACATCTAGTAATATAGCATCTTTTGTTAACTCTGTGATGAATCCTAAAGCTCAAATTGTGTTTACCCAAGATGAGTTGCCTACTAGTGAAATTCAACAACAATATGATCCCTTGATGATTGTGGTTGTCATGAAAGACACTGCTATAAGATGAACACTAGTAGATAATGGCTCTGGCCTTAATGTGTGTAGCATTAATTTATTGCATAAGATGAATGTGGATACATCTCTTATGGAGCCTGACTCTCGTCCCATTCGTGGCTTTGACAATGTGGCTAAGACTTCATTAGGTATCATCACCTTACCTCTCACAGTGGGACCTGTTACTTTGCCTACTCCTATCCATGTTATGCCTGGAAATTTAACATATAACTTGTTATTAGGGAGGCCTTGGATTCACAGCATGCAAGCTGTCCCCTCTACATTGCATAGACAAGTTAAATTCATTTATAACAATAAGAAATACACCTTGATGGGTGATACTAATTTTCAAGCTTGTCTACAAACATCTAATTCCAAAGGAGATTCTTCTAAGCCATTCTCATCTAGTGATGACTCTTTAAACAAGAAACCTATCGATGAATCTTCGCTCTCCGATGATCAAAATCCTTCGGATGAGTCTGGAACTCTTGAAGAAGATCCTTCTCGACTTGAAAATGCACATAAAAAGGATTTTGATCCTGAGAAGGTTCTCGCAGAGGATGATTGGGGATCTCTTGATTTTAACCCTACCTTTGTAGGTGAATATAAGGTTCCTTCTAGAGAAATTAAAGTTGGAAAGAAGGAAGAAGCTGAAAATCATAAAGTTGAAAAGAAAGAAGAAGCTAAAAATCAATCAACCTTACCTGAATCTATGAGTAATAATTTTGTGGCCGCTTCTCAAACTTCTTCTCCTCACATCTATAATTATGAAGAGTTTGATTCTTTGTCTTATGAAAAACCACCTTCTCTTCCTGAAATGGCTGATCGTTATGGTCGTGGTTTTCGCATTTTCGCTAAGCATGGGTATCATGGAAAAGGTTGTGGTGCTAATGAACAAGGGATAAGAGTTCCTCTAGAGACTAATTTTCACAATTATGCCTTTGGACTTGGCTATAATCCCTGTAGACGTACTAAATCTTCTAAAAGACCATGCATTAGTGTTAATGCTATTTCTACATCTCTATCAATACAACACCCTGAGTATATTGACGAGGATTCTTTGGGTGATTGTGCTTTGGATATCTTCCCTACCGACGATGCTTTAGCTGAGTTCTTGGGAGCTTATGACACTCTTCCTTGTTATCATCACAATAGGGGACTCCCTTATTGTTTGAACACTGAAGCCTATTTTGGAAAAGAGTTTGATAACGATAAGATTGTGAAAGAATTCCCTCAGTTAAAGGATACTCCTCAACAAAGTAATCTTCTCATAAGTGACACCACTGATGTTAAGATGGATCCTTGCAATAAAGAGAAAGTCATTAAAATTGGGAAATGTTTGGATGAAGAGGAACAGAAACAATATGAAGAACTATTGCATGAATTCCCTGGGATCTTTGCTTGGGCATATTCTGACATGCCTGGTATAGATCCTAAGATCGTTACTCATAATATTGTCTTAGTTCCTGATGCTAAGCCTGTGAAACAAAAGATTCGAAAAATGAATCCTAAGGTGGCTCTGCTTGTTAAGGCTGAGATTGAAAAATTATTGGAGGCTGGATTTATCCGCCCTATTGACTATTCCCCATGGATTTCAAATATTGTCGCTGTGGCTAAACCAGACAACAAAATAAGAATGTGTACTAACTTTCGAGATTTGAATAAAGCTTCCTTGAAAGATGATTTCCCTCTTCCAAACATTGACATGATAGTTGATTCTACGGCAGGACATGCCTTGTTATCCTTCATGGATGGTTTTTCAGGTTACAATCAAATTTTTATGAACCCTCAAGATCAATTCAAAACTGCTTTCACCACTCCTTGGGGTACGTTTTGTTGGATAATGATACCTTTTGGACTTAAAAATGCCGGTGCAACTTATCAACGAGCAATGACCCTTATCTTTCATGATTATATGCATAAGATTTTAGAGGATTATGTTGATGATATTTTGGCCAAATCCTTTCTTCGCATGGATCATGTTAAAATCCTCCGACAAATTTTTGAAAGAATTCGTAAATATCACATGCGCTTGAATCCCCGAAAATGTGTTTTTGGTGTGGATAGTGGAAAACTATTAGGATTCATAGTTTCGCATCGTGGGATTGAGGTAGACACTAAGAAAATAGATGCTATTGTCAACATGCCACCTCCTAGAAATGTGTCTCAACTTAAAAGCTTACAAGGAAAGATTCAAGCTATTCGTAGGTTCGTGTCTCAGCTTGCGGATCGTACCTTTCCTTTTACTCAACTTCTTAAAAAGGATATCACTTTTCAATGGAATGAGGATTGTCAGCAAGCATTTGAAGATTTAAAAGTGTATTTGGCTAGTCCTCCTATTCTTCAACCTGCTGAACCTTCTAAACCCTTCCTTCTGTATATAGCTGCTTCCTCTCATGCTCTCGCAGCATTGTTGGCACAACATGATAAAGATGGTAAGGAATGTCCGGTTTATTACATAAGTCATACCTTACTCGATTATGAGACCCGATATTCTGCGATAGAAAGACAATGCTTGGCCTTGGTATTTGCGACTCAGAAATTGAGACATTATCTTTTGAATTCAGAAGTCCATGTCATGGTAAAGTTTGATCCTTTGAAGCATCTTTTCTCTAAAACTGATTTATCAGGACGTCTAGCTAAGTGGGTTATGATGTTAACTGAATTTGACCTTAAATTCATTTCCCAAAGAGCAATTAAAGGACAAGCGTTGACCGATCACTTAGTTGAGGCCCCTTCACCTTTCTCCTTCCCTAACCCTGAGTCCTTTCCTGACGACTTCATTCTTTCTATAGAGAAAGATGAAACTTGGGAGTTGTACTTTGATGGCTCTAAGTGTCGTACGGGATCGGGGGCAGGGGTTGTTCTGATTTCTCCTACAAAGAAACCTATTCCTTTATCATATCGTCTAAATTTTCTGTGTACCAATAACGTTGCTGAGTATGAGGCTCTTATAGCGGGAATAAAAGCAGCCTTGGCTCTGAATATAAAACACATACATATCTATGGAGATTCGCAATTAATTATAAGACAAGTAACAGGAGTGTATCAAGCAAAACAAGACAAATTATCACAATATAAAGATCTTGCTATCTCTTTATTACAAAATTTCGATTCTTATACCATGGAACCCGTTCCTCGAAAAGATAATCGACATGCGGATGCAATGGCATGTGTGGCTTCTCTAGTATCTTTAGAGGACCCTATGGTCGATCTTAATTTCGTTATTCACAATCTTATTTCTCCGGCTATTGAAGATGATTCTAGCTTGATAACATGTTGTGACTTTGTAGACTCAGATGAATGGTTCTCGCATATCGTAAGATATTTGACCGATGGTACCTTTCCTGATTCCGCTAATAGGAACACTAGGGCTAGAATCCGCAAGCTGTCTGCTAGATATATCATCCTTTCTAATGTCCTTTATCGAAGGGGTTATGATGGTCTTCTCCTTCGTTGTCTTAACAAGTCGGAAATCCCTGTTGCTCTTGAAGAGGCACATTCAGGTGCCTGTGGGGGGCATTTTGGGGGCAAATCCCTGGTTCATAGGTTGCTTCGTATGGGATACTATTGGCAAACTATGCAGAAGGATTCCTTTTCATTTGTTAAAAAATGTCATCAATGTCAACAACACAATAATCTGATTCATGCTCCTGCCCAAGAACTTCGTTCTCAAGTAGCTTCTTGGCCTTTCTCCGCATGGGGTTTGGATCTTATTGGAAAAATTTCTCCTCCTTCATCTCAAGGACACACCTTCATTATAACTGCAACAGATTACTTTACGAAGTGGGTAGAAGCTATTCCTCTTCGCTCTACTACTGCTGAAGTGATTTGTCAATTTCTTCTAGAAAACATCATTTCTCGATTTGGGATACCTTCCACTATTATCTCAGATAATGGGACATCGTTTAAAAACAAGGATGTGAAGAAATTCCTCGAGAAGTATCATATCAAACATCGATTTTCTACACCTTATTATCCTCAATCAAATGGCCAAGCCGAATCATCCAATAAGATAATTGAACAAATTCTTCGCAAAACCGTGAATAAACATGGTAAGGATTGGAGTAACCAGCTGATCTATGCTCTTTGGGCCTACCGAACGAGTGTACGAATTGCTACGGGAACTACTCCTTATAATCTTGTTTATGGTGCTGATGCTATTATGCCCTTAAAGTTAGAAATTCCATCACTTAGGGTTTCTCTCAAAGGTATAGTAGATGATGACTCTTATAGGGAACAACGACTTCAACAGCTTGAGATGCTTGACGAACAGCGCATAAACGCTCTTGAGCATATTCAAGCGTATCACAAAACTCTACAACGAAGCTATAATGACAAGGTTATTCAACGTTCCTTCTCAGTAGGTGACTTAGTCCTTTATGAGAATCATCGCAATGTGAATGACTTACCTGCAGAAAAGGGAAAATTTAGTCCTAATTGGCTTGGACCATATATCGTTATTGAGGATTATGGATCAGGTGCTTACAAAATAGCGGATGTAGACGGTACGCCTCTTAAAGAACCTATTAATGCTATGCACTTGCGTAGATATTATGTTTAATTCTTCATTTTTCATCTATCTTCTTTTTCAATTCTTCAACATTGGATAATATGTTAGTATTTCTTAATTAAAGCAAAATAGAATTAAATGTTATGTTGTTTAATCTATATTGCTTCGTTCCTGACAAGCATGTCTTCTTACTTTATAGTTTGTCTTGAATTCATTTATGTAAATTGTAAAAGATTTACATTCCTATTATGCTAGCATATTATACAGTGTCTTTATGTATTAAGTAGGATCGTATCATGTTGTGTTTAAATTCAGAATTAAATCACATTAGTTATATGATTCTTAGGCTTAATGCATATTTCTTCCTTATCATCAATGTAGTACTTGATTAAACATTTTAATTAAGTCACACATGTATCAATTTAATCATGGAGCATTGAGAAGTCAATCACATGGAAATTAAATTCTGAACATACATGTATATTTACCAAATGTATTAGATTTAATCAAAACAAAATATACATTGTTTTAAGCATTAAAGATAACACATTTGAGACAAAAGAGAAGCATGTATATATACATATATATGTGTGGATCGTATACAAATCTAGGTCACTGTACATCCAAAATGTGACCTCTCTTTTACATCATAAAATCATCTCCTATCCCTAGGGCTAGTGGCTGGAGAGTGTCGACTGGACGCTCCCTCCTGATCTGGCCGTGAAGGTGGACCCATGGGTGTGTAGCGTGATACAGATCGTGAGTGACTCCGAGAGGAACTCCTACGATCCCTATCCATAAGGATCGTGTGATAGGTAGTAGCCTCGGTCTAAGCCGCTGCTAGATCTCGCCGCGCCTGCTGGAGGTCCTCTGATAGGACTCTCTCTCTCTGTCGCACCTGCTGGAGGTCCTCTGATAGGAATCTCTCTCTCTCTCCCTCCATATATCTACCTGTACTCGGAATGGGAAAAACAAATCCTCATGCCGACCCACGTTCCCCTGAGGCCTATAGGCAATCTGTGAGGAACTGGGGATCTGTGCTATCATGGAAATGTCTGTCATTGCCTGCTGAATCAAGGAACGCCATTCCTGCACATTAGCTGTGGCAGTAGAACAGATTTTTGTTAGTACCATTCTTTATCATCAAAACATTAATCAATCAATATAAACCTACTATACCTGGATCTCCCTCGTGCCAGTAGGGATCATGATATGGTAGTATCTGTGACTGAGAACCGCTAGGCTCCCCTCGCTCGTATACTCTATCTACGATGGGTGTAGGCTGGACGGTACTGGTGACAGGTCTCCGTATCGCCTCCTGTTTCCCCTGTTGGAGAAAAGGAGGTGGATCCAGAGCTATGGTATCATCTCCTGAATGGTGGGGAGCTGCATCCGACTCCTCCTCATCATCTCTATCCTCCTCCTCCTCATCCTCCTCGTCATCCTCGTCCTCATCCGCATCATCACCTGCATCCTCCTCGTCCTCCTCTCTATCTGCATCCTCATCCTCCTCCTCCTCGTCACTGGGCTGATCGCCTGTAGGTGGATCAGGATCCCCCGCCTCCTCATGACCCTCTCCCTCTTCTGGCTCCTCTGACCTGGATCCCTCATCCTCATCTTGATCTCCATGTCTCCATGGGCCTGGATAGCCTGTCGGATGATCTGGTGGAAAGATAGGACCTGGATATGATCTCATGAACCATGAAACATATCTACGCTGTGCTCCAGGCTCTGTAGAATAGTCAGTGACTACATCCTGATCAGATCCCTCTAAGTCTGTCGTCTCAATATCATCTACCGTCGGTCTCGCTACTGCTCCAGGTCTGGGAAGGACCCGTGAGTGTCGAGTATAGATGGGCACATCGGCTGGAACACACTGCTCTAGTCCGAACTGCCTCCGTACTCGGTCAAAGTAGAAAGGGACTATGATATGTGCATATCGTCCTCGCAGTAGGCGGTTCCTCTGTAGACATGCTAACTATCTCTCCATACCATCCCATCTGTGCATCAGTAGGTAAGGTCTCCACACTATCACCTCGGATGTCAGTCTGTCAACAATCACTCTCCAATATACCAAATCGCCAAATATCCACTCTCTGGTAAGTGGATAAGCGAACACCCTAGGTCGCTCACTCGCTGTACTCAGTGGAAAGCCGATGGGCCTGGTGCATGTGAAATGCTCTAAAATCCACACCTGCAGAAGTGTGCATGTCATCAAACTACAACCCTGTCCGAATACATACTCCTCAAGGTCGTGATAGAGATGTGCTAGCATACTCCGACCCCACGCATACACTCTCCTATGTCTCTCCATCGCTCTGATACACCATGTGAGGCCCCCATGCATGTGTGTCCCTCGCCCATTAGGGCAGACGGCTAGTGCTATGATGGCTATCATAAGGCATCTCAGAAGTGGTACCTCCCCTGTCGGATGTAAGAGCCAGCTGACCATGATGCGACCTCTCGTCTCGCTCAGCATGACTCTCCCTATGCAATACACCTGCTCTCTCTGATGATCCTCCGCTGACCGATCGGTCGCATATGTAACTGTCGCTCCTCTAATAGGAAGATGAAGTATACGGTACACATCCTCGAGTGTGACCGTCAGCTCTCCTACTGGAAGGTGAAAGGTGCATGTGTCAGGATCCCATCGCTCCATCAAGGCCATCAGCATCGCAGGATGAAATCGAATGGCCGGCATCAAAATCACGTACCACAATCCTACAATCGATAGTGTGTCTCTCTCTGGCTGAGTCAGTCGTGGAATCTGATCTCGCAAAGTGCGAAGAATATTGTTAGAGTAAAGGTTTTAATTTAATCATGTTGATTAAATTACCTTTATTCCTCTCTTAAGATTTCACTTTAGTTTGCATTTGTGACATTTAATAATTATATTAATTATTAAATGTCTACCTATTAGGGTTTCTTTTAGGGTTGCACAATATCCTTTTATAAGGATTCATCATTGTAATTTATCTCTCTCTTGGATGAATACAATTTTCAGCTTTCAGAGCACCCTTGCTTGTTTGTCTCCATCTCTTCTTTCTGTGACAGGTTATTTGCATGCAGGTGATCTTCGGGGTTTGTGAAGTTGGCTTTCTCAACTTCTACATGGTATCAGAGCTCCAGACCTGCTGCTTCCTGTTCGTCTTCTGAAGAATTTGGAGCTACGAGGGTTAGATCTGATTTTCCGGTTTTGGTTGCATCAGATCTGTGTGTCTTCTGTTTTTTATTTTGGAATAGGGGTATTTTTTTCGGTGCACTTTGAGCCCAAACGGACCTCACCGTTGAGCTCGTAGTGCCCAAAAACCCCTATTTCCATATAAAATTCGTCCGATTTGGACACAGTTGCACCAGGAGGCAAATTTTTTTGGCCCCAAGGCCGTACGGCCCTAGGGCACCAAAACCGAGGCGGAAAAATTAAAAAAAAAAAAAAACAAAAACCACGGTTTTTTCAAAAAAACCGGGCGCAGCCAGTGTAAACCGCCGCGCCGCCGGTAAGCAGCCCGGCGGCCACCCAGCGTCCACCGCCGCCGGCGGTATCTCGCCCACGCGCCGCCTGCCGCCTGCGCGCAGCCAGCCGGCTCGCTCTCAGCCCGCGCCCAGCTAGCGCGCCGCCCGCCGCCAGCCGCGCCGCCCCAGCGCCGCCCCCGCGCCGCCGCCTCCTGCGCCTGCCCCTGGTCACCCAGAGGACCAGGGGCTTATTTTTTTTAAGCCCTTGAGGGCTTAAAGGGCCTATTTGGGCTTTTTTGGAGCAGTTTTACTAAATCGGGTATAACTCGGGCATTTTAGCTCGGATTTTCGAATGAAAATAGGCGTTGGAAAGCTGGTTCCGAGCCCAATCTAAAAGATGCAGATCTTTTTTTCTGATTTTTCCGTTTTGTAGTGTTTTTTGCCAGTCGAAGTCAGAACAAGTTTTTTGCACTCCAGGAGCCATATCTTTTGCATACGGACTCCGTTTTTCGAAAGCGAATAGGCGTCGGAAAGGTGGTTCTGTGCTCTTTCCAGATCTATCATGTATTTTTCCAGAATCTGCACCAGGTACATTTTATTCAGTACTTTGTGTTTTCACACATCTGTCACTTACTTGGACGTTTCAGACTTGGAAATAATTTGATTGCATGGGATGGCTTCATTTGATCTGCTTTATCAGTATTAAAGTCATTTAGTCTCAGATTTGTTTATTTGAAGAGTTATCATGGGTTTTTCTACTCACCCTTCAGTTGTATTTCTAGAACGGGGTAATTATGAGTCATGGGCAAAGGGCATACTTACACACTGTAGGTGGCTTAATATTTTGCCTTATTTGTATGATCTCATACCTGAACCAGCAACTTTAGAGGGAAAACTAGCTTGGGATATCATTAGAAATCACATAGTAGGAGTTATTTTGTCTAGTGTTGATTCTGACACTGTGTGGGCTATATCGGGCATTGATTGTCCTCACTCACTTTGGACACGTCTTTGGGAGATTTATGGAGACCCCAGTCTTTCTCCATTCCCAAAGGATCCTGCTTCAGATTGTCTTGTACCCATTGGTTGGAGAGATAACACACCTTTTGATCATGATACTTTAAAGGAACTTCACTATTTAGACACCCTTACATATTCCGATGAATCAGAGGATTGTCTCACGGTTCCTACTCTTCAGACTGAGATTGTACATGTATCAACATCATCTCCTTTTGTTCCTGATCAGTTTGATATTGCCTCTTCTTTGGCTCCTATTGATTCAGCTAAGCAGGACATCATACATCTTTCAGACATGGCTACTTGGGATTCTTATCTTGCAGGCATTTCGTCTTTGTTTGTAGAGTCCTATATTGCAGACTTGGAGGATTACTTTGAGGATTTTCAGCTCCTCTTTGTTGACAGCCATATTCCAGCTGTTAGCCCACCATCATCTGTGCATTCAGAGGTTGCAGTTTTTGAGTCTTCAGTTCAGTTTGGATTTGACATCTTTTGTTTCAGTTCAGATAGAGGGATTCTTCAGCATCCTATTATGGCACACATCTTGAGACAGATTGATTCTTCTCTCTTCACAGGGTTTCTTCATCTTCGTCCTTTGGATCCATTTCTTCCCAAGGGGAGGAATATTATATGCCGCTTCAGGATCTCTTTTTGGATTCTACCTCAGGCATCCATATGTGCGACAGGAGTTTCTTCATTGTGGGGGGGGCTTCTAGTCTCTTTCTTTTTCTCCTATGGAGACCATTGTATATGTACTTATATGATAGAAGTTGTCTATGGGGGGTATCATGTTATCCACCTCCTATCCTTCTGTTATTAGTGCATTTATTTCTTTCATCTCTTTTTGGAGTAGAGTTTTTCCCATGAGGTTTTCTCTATTTCTCCACTTTACAGAGATTTGGTTGTAATTGGGTACCTGATCAGGCCTTGTTGCCGGGACCCAAGTTTACTTTCTTGCATTGTAGTTACCTTTGCTTTCTTGCACATGTTTGTAACTGCACTTTTGCTCATCTTAAGGGGGGGTGTTAGAGTAAAGGTTTTAATTTAATCATGTTGATTAAATTACCTTTATTCCTCTCTTAAGATTTCACTTTAGTTTGCATTTGTGACATTTAATAATTATATTAATTATTAAATGTCTACCTATTAGGGTTTCTTTTAGGGTTGCACAATATCCTTTTATAAGGATTCATCATTGTAATTTATCTCTCTCTTGGATGAATACATTTTTCAGCTTTCAGAGCACCCTTGCTTGTTTGTCTCCATCTCTTCTTTCTGTGACAGGTTATTTGCATGCAGGTGATCTTCGGGGTTTGTGAAGTTGGCTTTCTCAACTTCTACAAATATGTCCCGCTGTGTGCTCTCTCATGTATGGGAGACCCTGCAACACGAAAACATGACGATAATCAGTACTCGATCATCGAAATCACAAATGCAAACCGTCGCACATCGTATGCTAGCCCCGGAACCTCTCGCCAGGCCCTGATTGGGGACCATGGCGCCCTGTCAGGGACCATGGCGCCCTGAGGGGACCATGGCGCCCTGCAGGGACCATGGCGCCCTGTCAGGGACCATGGCGCCCTGCAGGGACCATGGCACCCCTGTCAGGGACCATGGCGCCCTGGGGGGACCATGGCGCCCTGTCAGGGACCATGGCGCCCTGAGGGGACCATGGCGCCCTGCAGGGACCATGGCGCCCCTGTCAGGGACCATGGCGCCCTGGGGGGACCAGGGCGCCCCTCAGGGACCATGGCGCCTTGGGTGGGCCCCGGTCAGCCTTCGAGGCCCGCATACGATCACAGAAAAGTCAAACATGCGAAAAATCAAAAGTCAAAACGTTCAGTCAACTCACCTCGTCCAGTGGCTCGTCGTCGATCACGGCCTGGCGCAGGATCTCGATCCTCGTGGGACGCTCCGGTCGTCGTGAAGGCATGGTGATGGCTAGGTGGGCTCCGCTACACTGAATAGTATCCTGAAATTGACAAAGTGATGAATACAAGTGTCACTTTCAAGGTATATACTCTCGTTTGCTTGTTCTTACTTTTTGAAACCCTAATTTTTCCTCTGTCATTCATCTTATCATAACTTGAGTTTGGGAGATGCGATTTTCGAGCCGTTTGTTGCGTTGGAATCGTACTTTCCTTCCCCTACTCTCGGGATGTTCCAAAAAGTGCTCTGATGAAGCCTATTTAGTGAACACCCCTCATCAACACTTTCTTACACAATTTGTCGCAAGTAAACATGCTACCCTGTTTCACCTCCCTAATAAGCAAGTCGAAACAGGGGGGGGCATATAGTTACTCACAGATTTCATCACTTTCCCTAGTAAGCATTAGGTGATTTTGTGATCTAACGTTTGTTTTGTAGGGTGCGGTTCCTAACTGTGTACTGTAGATACCGCTGGGGGCTTCGTCCGACAACTTATGGATATATCCCTTTTTCAAATGATGTTTACTTTTCTGTACTTTAGCTTGCATATGCACGTAGTACTCATATGACCGCTAAAGTGGGGGCTAAATGTAGCGTCGTAAATTGTACGCACTCGCTAGGGTGGTACAATTTCACACCTAGTTTAGCACCCGCCTTAGTGCATTTTACATTCTGCATTGCATTTCTCCTTAAGCACTTAATTAATCAAATTAATTAGGTCTAAGGCCCTATTTCATCATTCTCTACATCATAAAGTTGGGCCCTTTTCACTAAAGCGCGCCCCTCGCATTTTATTCCTCCAATACACCACTTAATCAAAAACCCTAATTAAGTCCTATTCCAAACTTGGGGGCTTGGTTTCGGGGTCAAAACATCTCGAAATCACCTGTAACTTCGGGATTCTCTCTAAAATCATCATATCCGACGGCCCTGAAAATTTGGTGAAAAGTTGCCGGGACCGTGGCGCCCGGTGCACATGGTCCCAGACATTTTTCCCGAAATTTTGGGAGCACGGTCCAATCATAAAATAAAGCTTAACCCCAAGAAATTGGCGGGATATTCAATCTTTAGGTCGGCCAAAATACGAATTTACGACCTAGGGTTTCATACATAAAAGCTTTCTTTCCTCATTTGAAGGGATCAGATTTTGGTTTCCAGGAACTTCATATGCAGCGAAAAAGCAGATCTTTGAGGACTTCAACAACATTCAACATCATTCTATCAAGCATCTATCAAGTTCATTCATCCACTTAGGGCTTGGAGGACATTGAAGAACAATAGGAGATTACCGACTAAAGATTGGCTTGTACTCCTCCCTTGAGGGTTGGGTATGATTTCGTATTGTTTTCATGTCTTTGCATAAACTTTGATACATCATTTATTCATGCTTTAGATCACATTGCATCTTGATTTAGAGCATTTACATTATCATTTACAAGCAATTAGGGTTTACTTTCTAGGTTGCTCTAGTTTGCTTTCTTGCATTTTGGACCTTGCACACACACTAGGTCTGCACACACAATACATTTTACAAAACAACTTGGCTATTCGTGGAGGTGGAAATCACCGAAGCGGGGGTTTGACTAAGGCAAAACCCTATATAGCCGCCCCTCCCCCTTTTCAGATATTATTGCAGGTTTCGGGATTCGGACGACGCCGCAGGAAACAGATCCGGAGAGAGAAAGTTGGGACAACACTCTGTGTGAAATTGCAGAGCAGGAGACCGGGACAGGGGCACTGGGCGCCCTGGTCCTGCCAGGACAGGGGCGCTGGGCACCCTGGCCCCTGGGACAGAGGCGCTGGGCGCCCTGGTCCCCCGGACAGACAGTTTACAGACAGTTTCCAGACAGTGTTTCAGAGTGCAGAACAGTGGTTTCCGGTGCAGTTTTCAGGACAGTGGCGCCCGCGCCCCCATCCCGAACCTTTTCAGTCCGATTTTGACTCCGGGTACATATCTGCATTCTTATTTCATCCTTGTACTTACAGTTGTTCATTGTTTAATCTCAATTCTGCAATCTTGTTATTAGTTCATACTTGCATTTTGGGATTAGGGTTTGAACTTGCATTACTTGATCTTACAATTTCAACAAGGGAATAGGAATCCTAATAGATATCCCGTGGCTCTCTCTTTCACCAAAAGAAGTAGCCAATTGTGCGATATCTCTAGGCTCTTTCGTATTCCGTAATGTGTGTCAAAAGGTAGGATTAGGGCATGATTAACCTAGTCTCTCTTTTTCCCCCACACACTAATTCCAATGGATATGCAGTACACTTTCTATATGGGTTATTTTCCAAAAAAACTATGAAAGATGCGCCTTAATTAAGATAGGTTTAATTGGACTTTGATTTTCATGTATTTCTGAAACAAAGGAAATTGCACTTTGATTTTGATGTATTTCTGAAACAGATCTCGGAGTCGAATATGAGATCAAGAATGCAAACCCAAGCAACAAATAATTTCATAATAGTGAGTCACTTGAGCATTAATGTCTAGCATTAACACAACTTCATGTGTAGTTGCACAAATTATTCTTATAGATCCATTACATTACTCCAGACTTACAGTATCTTGCAAATAAAATGTAATTCCTTCCTTGAAGGAAATCCACATTCACACTACATGGTCAAACAATGACAATGAAATTTCCAAGACAAATCAAAATATTCTTAATATTATGATTCACCATTCATATAATATATGAAAGTACAAATGAAGACAATGTTAGCAACAATAATAAATATAGTAGTCTATTCATGAACTAATTGAAAAACTACTAAAAGAAAGTGTACATTCTTTCACCATGAAATCATCCTACACACTAGAGAAGACAAAGCCATGTTTCTAGCTCTACTCTCCCCGGAGATGAGAAAATTACAAAATCATTCTTTACAACCTTGATATTCCTTTTATAATCATAAGGAATGCAACAAGCTACTGACCTTTTACAAGAATGTGTAACATGTATTGCAATATTGCAATACCGTAAAACCTCCAGGCCAGTATTCATGAAAGCTTTGGTTTAGAGACGCAAAAAGCCTCCATGAATGTGAACTACCTTATGAGCCATGCCACTATCGCACATGTGTGGTTATTGATGTAAAGAATACCAGGATACAAGATTCTCATTGCATTTCCTGGTAGGGGAGAACTTTGAGACTTTTGATCAAGAAGGGATGCTTGACTCCAAAACCGCATCTCTTATGTCTCCACCCAGATTTCTCTCTGCATTCTACCCATTATAAGGGGGACATGGCAGTTGCCAGAGAGATTGAAATTATTTGCAACTGCAGCCGAAGCCTACAGTTGCACTCGAGCCTTTTAATAACCCTCTGGTTATCTTAAGATATTTTAATAACCCTCTCGCTACAAGGTAAGTCATCAATTTTCTTTACTTCATGGCATCTGCAAACCTTCAACCATATATCCTTATGCCAGAATTCAGCTGCACCTTCTATGCACTTCATTTTAAAACCTCTACAAGCAAGGCAACAACACTTCCTAAAAACTTATCTCTAGAAAATGTTTATCTTCTACATTCTGAAATGCAACATGCGAATGATATTTAACTTCTATCTTCTACATTTTGAAATGCAGCATACGAATAATGACCCTATTTCTCGATTTGCAAAGTGGCGGCAATTGACTGTCAGGTCTATACTTTGGATTATTCCACATACTGTATTAATCTGTGTGAGATGTACTTTTCTCTCATTCCTTAAGAAAGCTTTCATTCCAATAGTCCTGACACTTGTACATGACTCACAGACTTCAACACAAATTAATATAATTGGTAGCTTCTCATTGAATATTAAATATGTGCTATCCTCTATATTTTACTTCCTCTAACACACGCAGTGTTTTGAGTTTTCTATGCAAAAGGATAGCAAAGAATCCTCGATCAAGATTTCATACATGCCAAAAAGCGACTTTCTAAAAGTTTTCATACGAATTTGCAGGACACTTACAGCTAAGATGTGATGTGTTTGCTATATTAGTTTTTTTCTCCAATTAGTAATGGAAGATTAGCCTTAATTATTATTTTCCCCCAAAAATAATGAATGATTCGCCTTAATTTTTCCACATTTTTCATGCAATATGAACAAAATCGCCAGTGTAATTATTATTTTCCCCCAAAACTAGTGAAATATTCGCCTTAATTTTTCAAAAAAATTCACGCAAAAGAAAAAGATTCGCCAATAAAAAAAATTTAAAATTCCCAAAAATAATGAAAAAATTGCCTTAATTCTCATTCAATTCTTACGCAACTGAGAAAAATTCACCAACGAAATTTAATATTTTTCCCCTATTAAAAAAAATCGCCAAAAAAAATAATATTTTTCCCCAAAATATTGAAAGATTCGTCAAAATTTTACACCTTTACCCTAGGGCGGGTTTCTTAAAGTTATCCCTGGTCTACTCTTGTAAATAATCTTTTGTACCATACCTTAGAGGTAAAATCTTGTTTTTTCTCCTCTTCATCTATAGGTGTAAGTTCTAGAAGTAGAACGAGAGCTTCTAGAATTTCTAACTCATGAGACCTAAGAATACCACTACCAAACAATCCAGTAGTCCCAAGAGTGACTTTTGTCACTCCAAGAATACTCTTAGAATTGATAATTAAAAATATTTTTGAGAAAAAATCTCATCACACTCCTTTTCTTATATTGATTATTTTCCTTTCACTAATCAATAATTACCTTACAGTCAAAGAATCAATCTAGCAAGACAACGCACTAGATAGGAAGTACACTAAACTAGCAAATGAAATTCTTAGCAACAAAGAGCTCCACATAGAACCATATGATAATACTGACACCTTCACACAACCTTAGATATAAATTACTATTGACAAATGAGAGTACAAATGTATAAACAACACTCAAGTCCATAATGAAAATTCCTTGTAATTACAACTTCTAACATTATAATGGGTTGATGGTATTAAGGGATTTTGTCTTTCAAAATAATAGGCAATAAATGTTTCGAGTTATTTATGACCTTCTCTAAGGAGGAAATTGATCTAGTAAAACTCCTTAATTAGTTATATAACCATCAACCTCATTCTTTTCTCTATACTAATGTACAAATGTTATCTTTTCAAATATGCTATTATAAGTAGTAATTTCCTTTATAAGAGAGCATAAATGTCAATTGCAGAATTTTATTTTTTTAACTATTTCTATCATTAAATTTAGAGTCTCCTTCAACTTCTATCATGCAATATCCTTTCACATAAGATGCTTTTAATCCTATTAAGAAGACCTCTCTCTCTATCTCATTATTTGTTGTCAAACTAAGATGTACAAAACATCTCCTAAAAAAATTGTCAAAATAGTTTCTTATGATGAAACTAGCCATTGTCACACCAATTTAAACTATCTCTTGTCAACCCCAACTTATTACTTACCACATCAAAATTCAATTTCACATATTCTCAAATCAAAATGAACAAAAACAACTCATAAAACATCATCAAGATAATTTCTTACATATGATGAAACTAACCCTTGCCAACCCCAAATTATCATTCACTACTCCACCAAAATTCGATTTTACATCCTTAAATACCTACCAATGTCCTTGTCTATTCCTTATTTCTGAATTAAGATTTTACATTAAAATACTATTAAACTCAACTCACAACTTTTTATAATTATATGAAAATGGTTTAAACTCTTATTTTTGAAAAAAAAAAATTAAAATTAAAATTAAACAAATCATAAACATAAAATTTAATACATTTTTCGATATAACAATAAAAAAACCCCATATATAATTTACATTTAGGGGATGAAACACTTTTAAGTTCAACAATTTAGATTGATCGACATCATTTATCTAAATTTCCTCCCTTCTCAATTTGGAAAAATACTCCTATTTCTAATAACCTTCCAGAAAAGAATACAAAAAATGCACGGCTTTGTTTGTGGTGACGAAAAATTACGAAAAATGCACGGCTTTGCTTTGGTTGGTTTTTAGTTTTAAAATACTTATTAATAATTATTTGTGTTAGTTGTGATATGAAGGAATCTTGTTGATAAAAAATGGGTTTTAACGTAAGTTTATGGGATGACAGCTGTAAACTCCCGGCTACGTGAAGTGGTTATAGACGAAGCCAGCGAAGAGAGTGGGTCCATGCGCCGCTGCTTTTACTTGTCAAAACAGCAAGACAACGCATATTTGCTACTGCGTTTTCATTCCTCCTCTCCATTTTTATTATTTATATAACCCTATGCAATTCAGAGTAGATCGAATCTTGTATTAGTTTTAATCTGGAATAAAAGACGAATTGCGACTAGTTTGCGTCAAGAGATCCAGATTCGGGAAAGTTGTGGTCGGGATTTTCAGGAGGAGCTCGGCAGGTCAAGGTTTCGAATCTTGCAAGGATGAGTTATTGGAAAAGCAAAGTTTTGCCTAGAATCAAGAAGTTGTTGCCCGGCAAGAAGAAAGCGGCGGCGGCAGAAGCATGTAAATCTTTCGAAGCCTCCAAGGTTTGTCATGTCTAATCAATCCTGCGACTCAGTAATAAAGTTTCGTCTTTTATGTTTCAGGTTTTGATTAGTAACCCTGATAAACAACTGAAAGCGCCTTTAGATCTTTATCAACAGTTTGCTCTGTAATTTGTGACAGGAATCCATAGAGAAAGAGCTTGAAGAGAAGAAAGAGGAGCTTCAGCCTAAAGTTATAGAAGTTTACACGCCACTTGACGCGGAGATTAAGGTCAGTCAAATTATGTCTGATTTGAATAAATTTTATGGAAATTCGTCACTTTCTGGAAATAATTTGCTCTGGTTGCTCTTTTTAAAAAGGAGTTTGACTCTTTTTTTCACGCTTCCTCATAATTGAGATTCTGCTTCCTCTATCGAAAAAATTTGACAATTTATCTTCTTTTCGAGTATATTCTGACGAATTCTGTTTCCTTTTGCAATATGTTTACTGAAATCTGCCTCTATCGAATAAATTTTGACGGATTCTATATTTTCTTCGTTACTCCACTTCTTTGATGTAACTTCTTTATCGAACCGCACCTATTTCTCCAATAATTTTGTTGAACTTTTTCTCTTTTGTCAAATATTTTAGCGAATCGACTGCTAGTAGAGCTCTGCGTATTTTAGTAGTTCGAATTTTATTGAATCGACTACTAGTAGAGTTCTGTGTATTTTAGTAGATCGAATTCTACCAGTTCTTTAGAGCAATTTTGATCGACGGTTTTTGAAAAATTTATATGTAGTCTAGTTACAATTTTAGTTATTTCTTCTGATACAATAAAATCTTTCCATATCTGTGCGAAAATCTTCATCCTTCGTACAGACAATCGTGAAGAATCCGACGGAGGTTGCCATCAAAAAGCAAGCGCAGCCTGTGAAAAAACTTCTGGAAGAACTTACCAAAATAGGTAAATTCTGAACTCCAAAATACCTAGCATATTTGGTGAATATAATGACCGGTTGGAATCTCACAGAAAATTTACCAAAAACATTGACAGAATTCCCTGGAGCCTCAATGGCCAGCGAGGCAGCTGGCAAGTATGGCCCAGTGTTAGTGCTGGGCCCCGTAACGTACGTACTACAGAAAGCGTACACGTTCATTCCAGAGGACGTGGAAGAAGCTACTCCACCTGTAGAAGCAGCTCCGTCGATTGACACCAAAACGGAAACAGAAACAGTCCCAGCCGAACCCGAAACTACTGTCACAACCGTGGTCGAAGAAACAAAGACCGAGGAAGGATTTGTCGAAAAGGTCGAGAAAATCGAAGAGACGAAAACCGAGGAAGAAGTTGTCGTAAAGGTAGAGACAATAGAAGAAACAAAGGCAGATGACGGAAAGACAGTGGTGGCCATTTAAGAGACGGAACTGTGACAGTTCCTCAGCCGGAACCCGCCAAAGCCTAGAGGAATCGGTGCCAACTGCCAAACATCTGTCTTTATATTGTTTATAATTGTTAAAGGGATTAGTATGTAAGTAAAAAACTGTGTAAACCTAAGCATATGGAGTTTCTTGTGTTATATGATTTCCAGTGGATTGATTTGGATAAGTGGGAAGTAATTACTTGGACGATACGCGTCTTTGTATTGTATTTCTCTCAAGCTTTATTAGCAAGGAAAGCAAATTCTTTTAATTTAAAATATTAAATTATACAAACATCTACACCAGTCTACATTTGTGTAGAGCTGGAACTCTTTGGGATTGATTTGTTTTATTTTGGATTCGATAAGTGTGATTGATTTTTTTTTTTTGGATTGAACATATATGACAGAAGACTTGGAACGTGACGAGAAACACATTTTTTTGTTTTTATAGTTAAAATAATCGATCATATTAATAAAAAGAAAATGTCAATTTGCTTGTTCTTTTGGTAGCCAATCCAACGATAGTACAGAGAAGCACGCAAAGCTTAATTGTAATATAATAATAGAAAGAAGAACTCAATTTACTTTGTTCTTTGGATAGCCCATTCAAAGATGTTAGAAAGAAGCAACTCAAGATTTGTAGGGGTGAAATTTGTATGTTATAAAATTTATTTAATTTTGTCTTTATGTCGAAAGAATGTTTTATTGTAATTGTATATTAAATGACTTAATTGTGTTATTCGTCTTATCTTTTAGAGATGGCATAATCATGTGTAGTGTGGGCTCATTTTTTAATTTCTTTCTTTAACTTTCACATGTATATTCTTACATTCTTATATATTTTCATACACACTTCATTTATTATGTTAATTATTGCTTTTATTTTTATTTAATATTATTTTATCAATTATTAAGTTTATCTAGGATTTTAGGAATATTTAGTTACCCTCATATGGCTCTCATGAGAGAATATACACAAATAACTATTACGAAACCACAATATAAAAGAATACATAAACATATTGTCAAGATAATATAAGATGTACTTTGGAAAAAACCCTAAAAGGGAAGAACCCAACCTCCAAAAGCACTCACAAACAAAGATTGCAATATACTTGGATAAACAAAGATTGTAGTACACTTGTAGAATCTCCATGCAAGATTTTTGAAATGTCAAGCTCTTAAATTACTCTCTATCAATTCCAACATCTATAGCTCAAGACTCATTTTTGTAAGAAGACAAGAAATAACCCATGTCAAGAAATCCTCAAATAAGCCTTTTATGACTAACATCCATATATCAAGAATCATTCTCATGAAAAAATAAAGAATGAAATAAAATATATTTGAAAGAAAAGTGGGTAATACCTATCAAATGTTTCACCACTAAAAGAACAAAGAGTGGGAAACGATATTTCTCCTTTGGGATATACCAAGCCACAATGAATCTCTCCAAGAAAAATCTCCTCAATAGGTCCATGTTGAGCTCACATCCATTCTAGGTGTAGGCTGGACTTGGTCTTCTTACTAAAATCTCATCAATGAATGATCATCTCAATTAATGGTCTCCAAAAATAAGAGATCTCTAGCCTCACCCAAATTTGGTAGAGGTGCACAACTAATAATCCCATGCTAATTAAATTCTAATGTAACACTATGATTGTTGGTATGATTAAGATATTTTACCTATCTAGTTTACTAGTAGGACCTATTCACATGCTTAAGTTAACCTAGGTCTTCGACATATTTCTCTGTCTTATTGTCAAGTAGGTCCTATCTTATTTGGCATTTAATTTTGGGGGTTTGACTTGTAATACCCTAAAAATGGTCATCTAAACCATGAGCCCCTAATCTCAGCAACGTCACCAAGGTCCTAACCAAAGGCAATTAAATAAATCTTGAGCACACAATTAATTTCTAAAATCATCAATGTCAGATGGCAAATTAATCAACCAATATTAATTAAATATTTATTTAATTAATTGATCATTCCAAGTAAATCATTTTTAAACAATTATCCTATTTATTTTATTGAATATCCTAGCATATTTAATTAATAAATCAATTTTCCATTAAATCATCAAAAAGAGGAATTAATTTGAAAAAAAAAGAATTAAAATTTGAGAAAAGAAATCAAATGGAGATAATCTTGAAAATTGAAAAAAAAATTGAAAAAAAATCTCAAAAAAGCAATTAAAACAATTAAATCTCAAAATTGAATTAAAATGAGAATAAAAAAAAAATTCTTGATTTTATCTTAATTTTAGTTCAGTTTCCTTTAAAACTGAGAAAAGTAGCCAATCACATCAATTCACCTGGATTGTGCTTCTTCTGGGAAAATCTTGACCGCTCATCATCATTTGATCTCAGTCGTTGGTTTCTTTCTGAATTTTCTATAATTTCAGGCTCTCATCTCCTAATCAAAGATCTTGGAGAATATATTGTTATTATGTTGTTTTTGCTCTAGGTTCATTGAGATATTTTATATTAGTTATTGCATCCTTAGTCAAATCATCTAGCTTAATATTGCTTAAATCATGTTAGATTAATCATGCATATCTAGCTTAAATCATGCATATCTAGATTAATCTTGCATCCATTTAGCTTAATATCATGCTCATATAGATTAAAATCCTTCATTTCAGTGTTGTCTAGTCATTGGATAGCTTAGCAATCTGAGAGCAATCTAAACTCACATCTACTAGAAGGCAATGGGTCGCTTTGTAATGGTTTATTATTCATTGATTTTTTATTTACTAACCATACATTTAATGACTTAATTGAAGTGTTGTGCATTTCAGATACAGATACAGGTCCACTTTTCACACACATTTTTGGCGTCCACCGTGGGGCACGACATTCAATACTTCGGCCTCAAAATCACTTTTTTTATCCTACAAGTCTCGTCCGTACAGTCGCTACTAAATATCGTACAAGTGTTATTACTGCATTGTACGACATTCTGTCAAGGTCTATGTTTTATCGTACGAATCAAAAAAGGGGCTCGTATGAATTTCTACTCTGAATATCTGATTTTGTGTTTTGTCGTTCGACTCTGTGGGAATAGTCGTACAAGTAACTTCTTCGTTGTTTTCTTCTGTGTTTACTCATTCGGTTCTGTGAGAATTCTCGTATGGTCAGGTGAGAATACTCATACGAGTTACTGTTTTGTCATATGAAAAACAGAGAGTTTTTGTTTTTAGAAATTTGCTTGAAATTAGGCTTGTGGAAGGCCAATATATATATGAAATATAACATTTAAGTATAAGAAAGTTGTTTGAGAGGGGTTTCGAACCTCCAGGAGTTATAATGCAAAATCTAGTTTTTGGAGGATCTTCCAAATTTCAGACTTAGTCAAATTTCAGGGCATTTCATCATTAGGAGTAAAAAATTTGTAACCATGATTTGAAATTAGGCTTCTGTAAGCCCACCAAGAGATTTGATATTTCACTAACTTTTTCTTCTTGCAGGTTGGAGTTAGATTAGGATTTTTTTTTTAAAACAAATTACTTTTCAAGGTTTTTCTTGAATTAAATTTTGATGATACTGATGCTAACCCTGAATTGTCTTCTGCCTACCTAAGATTTTCACAGCCTAACTAGTTTCTTGCAGAACGCTTGTCAAAGAATTTATCAATCACACATACGCCTATCAAAGAATAAAAACAACATGACTACTGATGCGTTGTTTTTGCAGGTTGCCTAAAGAAAATTGACCAAACATCATGTATTCTTTAAATTCATTTTTAGGCATTTAAATTGCTATCTAGTTAATGAACAAATCTATCTTTTGTGTTTTCAGAAAAATCTAAGAGGTAGGAGAGTATGCTCTTGTCTTTTACAGACAATCATAAATCTAGACCCTTGATGCTTTTTCTAAAATTGAGATTTGTGTACCTTTAGCTGGCCTGTCACAGTGGGAAAAAGTAATCACCCTGTGAGAATGACCCAAGTGAGTATAGTTGGACCTGAGCATTCCAACTCACTATAATAAATAGGCCTCTGATGATTAAAGTCTCAGAGGATGGGATTATTTGATTTTTCTCTTTGAGGTCTCTCATATCGAGCATTTTGTAGGGCCTCGCAGTCTCAATCACGTTTACGTGACTACAATTTGTTTTGATAGCTTGTCAGGTTATAGGCCTCAGTCATGCTTGCGTTCATTTCAAGGGGTAATTTTGAACAGAATTCTTGACTAATAAATATAAGATAGAAGCTACCCGATTCACCTCCAAAAGGGGGATAATCTTTGTGCAAGAGAGATAGTAACTCTCCCAAGACACTTGTCATATTGTGCCCCCATTAGCGTTTGGAGTCGGCTAATATGGCATTGAGAATCCATTGTGTGAGACTCAGTGGCCGTATTCTGATTAGCTATTGGGTTTGTACCTAAGTCAGCAAGCAAATATTTTCTTCTCTCAGCCAACTTCCATAGGGTTAGCGTGTTGTGCTTGGAATTATTGAACATCTTGCATGTTTTCTGTGTTTTTCATCCCTGAAACTAAAACTGAAATACTAAAACTGGAGAGAATAAATTAAACAAATCAACAGCTTAGTGATCAAAACTCTGTTCTAGTCCAAAACTGGTCCTCGTCAGTCATCAAAAACTTAGCCCTTGCCAAAAACTAGCTCTTGTCAGTCATTGAAAACTCTATCCAGTCAGAATCTCATCTCTATCTAGTAAACTACATCGTACGAGCTTGCTAAAATATCATCCTGTTACATACCTACTGTCGTATGAGCTTTCATTAATCCCCATAGTTTGTCATCTAGCTTTACAAACTCTGTCGTACGAGTCTGAGAAACTGTCGTATGGTCTTTTATACTCTGTCGTACGAAAATATATCATAGTCACTAGATTATCGTATGGAGTCTACCTAACTGTCGTGCGAAATCAGGCAACAACTCGTACGAAAAACTGTCTTTATCGTCTGGAAACAGCTAAACTGTTGTCTAGGTCTAAGAAATCTACCATACGAATTCCTAATCTTGTCAGTCAAAACAGTCAAATTTGTCAGTCTATGACGAGCATAAAATTGGTTATCATAATTTTTAAGCATAAAGACACCTTGGTAGTGTACCTTCTGCAACTGTGTTGCATGATTTTGTTGGTTACCTCTTAGCTAGCTCAATCAACCTAATCCAATCAACCAATCTATTGTCCAAACTTCACTCTCGAGTATCACTTAGGCTACTTAGCCTTGACTCAAAATCAGAGTCAGTGTATCTCACCTGCATAAGTTTGAACATCAACCTCTAGCCTCAACGAACAACTAGCTTTGATCTCACCTTGACATATGTACCACCTCTCGCTATCAATTGTAAATGGCTACCTTTGCTCCAATTCCCATGGCTACCTTTGTTCAAATGACTCAAGATATCAAGAAAGAAATATATGACATGAAAATCCAACAAAATAAATCAATGGCTCCATTTGAGAAACAAATGCATGATATCAAGAGTGAGAAACTTCAAGGAATGCTAAAACGATTATATGATTTGACAATCGAAAACCAACAAATAATTAACAATCAAAAGCCAAATCTCAAACAAGCTCACAAGACACCTTCACCAAGACATAAAGACATTTCCTCCAAATATCCTCTAGATAGACAACTTACACCTTTGGGGCAATCTATTGAGTCAATTTTGAAAGAACTTCTTGAGCATAATCTTATCATATTGCCTAAAAAGACCACATGGGGATGTGAATTTGTGAGTAATTATTGTGCATATCATAGACAAAATGAACATAAGACTTCGAAATGCGTGGAATTAAAACATAAGATTCAAGATCTCATTGATAATGATATTGAAATTGAAGATCTTAATGACTCATCTAAAGAAAAAGAAGGAACTACTTGTAAGCATGATCAAAATCATGAACCTATGTCTAGAAAGGCTCCATATGTGGCCTCCATCCCTTCCATGATGCCTTCATCTCCTAAAACTTCTCAGCAACAATCCATACCATCTCCTTCAAACAATAAAACTTCTCATGTTTACCTTCAAGGGCTATCTCCTATGGAAATCCAAGTTAATGCCAATATTGATACAAGTTCCTCTAAAGATTTAAAAATCCTAGATCCTATGCCATCATGCACTACAATTCCAAACGTACCCACTCCAGAGAGTCTCACTCAAAATGCTTCCCCAGCATGCCAAAACATAAACACCTTCCAAGAATCCTCCATGCATATCAACAATATTACCCCTTCCTTAGAAGTGACTCCATGTCAAGAGGATAATCTAAAAAATGAAGAAAAAATTCCTATCATAAATCAAGATCAAGACACCAAAACTCCTCAATCCCATCTAATGATTGAAAAAGATCCGACCTCCCTAGAATCTCATGATGATCCCTTTATACCTTTCCATTTCTTCCAAGATGAACTCCTTCCATCTCAAGAGCAAAGCATCCTTCCAAATCTCATTCCTAATCCACTTCCTAAGAAAGATCACGATGCCTCTTCCACCTTTTCAAATGGTCCTATTCAAAATGAAGAGTCAAACACCCTTCCTACTCTATCCAATGGTCCTCTTCCATGTCAAGATCAAAGTATCCCTTCATCTCCTTGTCATAATCCTCCATATTCACCTCAAGGATCCATCATGCCTACAAATCCCTCTCATGATCCTATCATTCCCTACATTCCACCTCGATCTCATAATGGACTCGTGCCTTCTTTCCAAAGCAAAGTGTATCCTACAAATCAAAATATTTATAAAGGCAAAGGGGTAAATCTCCACAAGCAAGAACCCCTCCATATTAAAGAAAATGTTAAAGGTCATGGCCTTAGGGACATTTCTCAAGATGTTGGTATCTCTCATAAATCTTACATTTCTCCAATTAAATCCAAATATGTGCTTTCCCCATCATCGCTTCCATCCATTCTAGTTTCCTATATCCCTCCATCCCTTATGTAGGATCAACAAAGGCACACATCTTTGAGTACCTTCCATCCATCTAAAATACCTCCATATCATTCCTATCTATCCATGCATCTCCCTCCAAGCAATTTGGATGCCAAGCATAAAATTCATAAGTCAAGTAATCCACATGTATTCAAGGATCAACATGTCCCATCTAATCGACATGTCAAAATAAAGAAAAATATGATCCAAAAAGAAAAAGAAAAATACAAAACGCCACGAAGGCCCACAAAGAAAGAATAAAAGTCAAAAGTTATATGGGTTCCTAAGGCACTTGTACAAGCAATTCGCTCTAAGGAACTACAAAAGAATGAAAAATCAAAAACCATGTGGATCCCTAAGCGGTTGCTTGAAGCACAAAAGTCTAAAGAAAAATCAAAATTGGCATCTAAAATTGTTGTTCCTCCATCCAAATCTCAAAATCTGAGATTCACTTCTCTTCCATATGTCCACCATCCCTCAAGGTGTGTGCCAATGTTGATCTTTCCAACATTTCCATCTAGCCATACACAATTCTTCCAACATCCCATCCATTATCCAACACCTCTTTTCCACCCTTCCATCCCTCTTATCCAATCCTTTGCATAAGTCTTTGCCTTAGTTTTATTTCATTATCCTGCCAACATCTTTGAGCATACCTTCATAGCCATGGTCTATTGCAACTCATAATCCAAGGGTACCATCCAAAGAAGCGAGACGATGGGGTCCTTCTTCCATCCCCTATCATGCCTACATTATCTTCCAAAAAAAAAAAAAGTAAAGAGAAATAATTTCATCCATGAGTGAAAACCACTTCTTATGGCGCCTTGGGCAAGTACCATGATGAAAACCTAGCAAATAGGCATCATGCATAATCCATTATCCTTTTTCACTTTACATTGGGGGAAAGTTCCATCCATGTACATTCATCTATTATCCTTCATCCTCCATTATCCCTCATTCGCTCTATCTACATTCATATCCCTTTTCCACCTTTGATCTTGACAAGGTTAAGGATCCTTGCAGGCTTCATGTGTCCTATCTATTACACTTGATCCAGACCCTTTAGCTCCTATCCATTTCTTTCTTACATCCTTCATTACCACCTTTGATCTTGATTATCCTATTTGTCCCCTATCCAGATCTATTCCTTGATCTTGATCAACACTACGGACAAAATACAAAAATATGCTTTCCACAAACCTCTTGACATGGCCACTTCTTTGGACCATATGGCTTCGTTACGCTATATCCTTGCTTTACATCGCTAAAATCTTTGCTTTACATCACTAAAATCCTTGTTGTACATTGCTATATCTAGTCCCTGTGCTAGATTAACATTGTGAGATAGTCCTTGAAAGCATCCACCATCATTCGCTTATCCATTCATGTACTCAAAATCCCTCTTTCCTTGCTAGACACTAGGGGCAAACATTAAAAAATCATAAAAAATCATAAAAAGTCCTGAACAAAATCCTAAAAATCATAAAAAGTCTTGAAGAAATCCTAAAAATTAGAAAAAGTCCTAAAAAAAGGGGGGATCTTTGCCAAGCAGGTGAAAACCTGGCAAACAGGCACCTCTTGTACTCAAGCACTCCATCTATCAATGCAACGTTGGCATTTCTTCTTTCATTAATCTTTTCTTTCACTTGTACATATATTTTAGTCGCTTTTGTGACATCCTGGTTCTTTTGGAACCCTCATGGCTTGAAACTGATTAATGTCCTAGTCTTAGGTTAATCGACAGAGCACATTGCATGTCCTAAGTAGTATCAACCAAGTCAAATTTATGTTAGTGAAACCTGGTAATCCACTCCGAGTCAGTCACCTGTCTCCTGACTACTGAAGAGTTTTATCACTGACACAAGCAAAACAACATTACTGAAAACAATCACTAAACAGTTTGAGCTATGCATGAAATTTTCTTTGTGTGTTGTCTTTTATATTTGTTTTCGATTATTATCCCTCTGAGTAACTTGAGGAAGACTATCTTGACTAAGAGGAGCAAGGATTGGGGGCATAATATTTTCTTTGTTTTCTACTTGTAGGAATGATTATGATGATCTGAAAACATCTAATCAGTTGGGTGTCAGTGATAAGTGCCTTCACATCAAGGTGAAATTGCCACACATACCTCGACTCCACTTATTTGTATGCTACAGGGAGGTCAACATCATTTCTTTGTTTGTTTTGAGGGAATTTCTTTATTGTGCAATCCGGTTCTATTCGTAATTTGTCCAAGGATATGAACAAAAAAAAGGTCATTCCGGATAAGATAATTAATATTGCACATGAAAAGAAAGGAACTCTAATCTTCCTGTTGTGTTTGTTAACGCTCAGTGATGAAACTTAAGCATTTCAAATCCAGTGACTATGTTTAGGTTGCATCTTATTTTGCATTTCATTTTGCATTTTGTGCATTTTGAGTTATTTCTGCATGATAACAATAATATCTTTATCTTCTAAATGAGAGTTTGAAGTATCATCATTTCTAAGCTAAGTGGTCTCTCTTTTTTCATCGTTTCTCCGATCAAGTACTTGTGTATTGAGATGTTAGCTACATACATGAGCATCTTATATAGATCCATACATTTCATTTTATACTTATTTGCATTCATATTCTAGATAGGAATCTAGAAATCATCACAAGCAATAGCAAATTGGACTAGTTCAATCACGAAAACTAAAATGTAGTGATAACAATCCTAAAAAACATTCAATGAAAACATGAAAACAAGACATTCAATATGAAATCTAAGCAAACCAAATGCAGATGTCTCCTTCATGTGGCTCCATTGTCCTTCTTTCTCCTTCAAATAGCTTTGTTTTGTGGATCTCACCTTCAAGTGCATGAGTATAATGTGAAAGCAAGACGACAGCATAAGGGTACTAGAAGCATGATTGATTCGACCAGGGGCTTTGATTGAAGAAATTCGTCCAATTTATAGACAAATTGGAGAAAAGACAAGATTAGCATGAAGAGATTTGAAAGGAAATTTCAAATCAAGAATGACAAATATGACAAATTATGACAAATTGACACTTTCTATGCAAGATTGATTGATTGATAACTATGACAAATTACTATGTCAAAATTGATTGATTGTCAATTATGACAAATTATGACAAATTTGCTATGTCATTCCCATGAAATTAGGAGAAATATAGGAGAAAATTGAAATTAGATGAATTAGAAATTAGGAAATTAGAAATGAGGAAATTAGGAATTAGGAAAATTAGAAAATGAGGAAATTAGGAATTAAGTGAATTAATTAACAATTTTTCATTTATTAATTAATTCACAAAGAGGGAGGAATTAGTTAGCCAATTAAATAAACATTTAATTGTGACAAGAAGACTTAAGATAAATAAATAAATTATTTAACCTAGAGGGAAAATGACAAACAAGATTAAATGACTAAATCATGAAACCCTAGAAGATGAATTAGAAAATGCAAGGAATGACAATTAGGTCTTGACAAAAGATAATTGATATCGATTCGATTTGATCATGATTCTGACTGACAAAGGACCAATGCTGACAAATGATTTGATTGATAAATGCGCCAATTGACGAGGAACAATGACTAATTGATCCAAATTGACATGATTGAGAAAGACGACGATCAATGTCAAATCAATCGCAAAATGACAAGATTGAAAATGACAACGATCGATGACAAATCGATCGCAAGACGACAAGATTGAAAATGACAATGATCGATGACAAATCGATCGCAAGACGACAAGATTGATGACAATTTGATCAAAGGACAAGGATCGATGATGAATCGATCGCAAGATGACAAGATTGAAAAGAGGACAAAACCCTAATTAGGATTGACGATGTCCAAAATGATGACAAATTAACACGCACATTGATGCGACAGGATAAGATCGATCAAAATTATGACTGAAGATTGTTATTGACAAGACCAAATTCGAAAGCGAGACAAATGAAGAATGCAGAAGAAGGACTCAATGCTCGCAAATGATAAAGACCAAGTACGCAACATAGAAGAAATGTTAATGCGACGCAAAAACCTAAAATAAGGCAATGCACCAATGTTAAAATACGACCCTACAAGCGTTGACCAGTTTTAGACGTCTACACATATTATTGCATGAAGAAAAATAAACATTTGCATTACTAGTTACTCATTCTCCTCATTTATTTGCATCATCATTTATTTGCATAAAAAGAAACAAAAATAAACATCCATATTCCATTTGCATTCATTCATCTATATTGAAAAGATATGTATACATATAGAATAAAGCATATAGAACAACATCTCATAATCAATCAACATAAGTACGATGAAATCAAATCAAGAGCTCATAAATCGGCTGTTTTGAGTCCATTTTCAGGATCGAAATCAAAATATGACGTCAATTCTCTAATTAAAATTTCACGACGTTGACCACTTAGCGCTTTCATCAACTGCTCATTCTCTTCTTCAATTTGCGCTCAATTTCTCGTTAATCAACGCTAAATCTCAATTTAATTCTCACGTTATCTCTGATTTTAATCTTCAACATTAATCTTTGTGCTCAAATAACTTATAATTGCTCAAAAAAATTGCTTAAAATCACTGCGCAACCCTCGCCATCTTTTGATTTCACTCCCGAGGGGGCTTACTCATGACCTCAAAGTCGAGAATTTCTTTCAAAATTCTTAGTTACAAGTCGACCAGCTAAGCTTCATTAGATCAATCGTTGGGGGCATATCAGTTTTATCGCTTCATATCAAGCTGATATTTGTCTCCATCTGAATCAATCTCTTAATGTTAATCAGTTTCATCGCTTTTCATCAAGATGATTATTCGTTTAAACTCAATCAAAAGTCTAAAGAGTATCCTTGATCACATGCTCAATCTAAGCAGGTGTTCAGTTTCATCGCTTCAAATCAAGCTGGACAGTTTATCTTCGCTCATCGTATCTTGATCAATCAAGTTCAAGATCAGTTTTCTCTTCGCTCACTGAGTCTAGTTCAATCAACTTTAAGTTTGGTATCTTTTCTCTTCATCGGTCCTAGTTCAATCAAGTTCAGGATCGGTTTCTCTTTACAACTCTGTTCAGTTTCATCGCTTCAAAACAAGTTGACTACCTCGCTCTTCATCTGGTTCGTGATCAATAAAGTTCAAAACTGGTATCTCCTAGACATCAAATTTCTTTGAACCAATGCGTTGCTCGCACATTAATTCAAAGAGAGGCAAATGTAATACCCTAAAAATGGTCATCTAAACCATGAGCCCCTAATCTTGGCAATGTCACCAAGGTCCTAACCAAAGGCAATTAAATAAATCTTGAGCACACAATTAATTTCTAAAATCATCAATGTCACATGGCAAATTAATCAACCAATATTAATTAAATATTTATTTAATTAATTGATCATTCCATGTAAATCATTTTTAAACAATTATCCTATTTATTTTATTGAATATCCTAGCATATTTAATTAAATAAATCAATTTGCCATTAAATCATCAAAAAGAGGAATTAATTTGAAAAAAAGAATTAAATTTTGAGAAAAGAAATCAATTGGAGATAATCTTGAAAAACAAATTAAAAATTGATAAATAATCTCAGAGAAAGCAATTAAAACAATTAAATATTAAAATTGAATGAAATAGAGAATAAATCATTTTTTTCCTGATTTTATCTTAATTTTAGTTCAATTTCCTTTAAAACTGAGAAAAGCATCCAATCACATCAATTCACCTAGATTGTGCTTCCTCTTGGAAAATATTGACCGCTCATCATCATTTGATCTCAGCCATTGGTTTCTTTCTGAATTTTCTATAAATTCAGGTTCTCATCTCCTAATCAAGGATCCTGGAGAATATATTGTTATTATGTTGTTTTTGCTCTAGGTTCATTGAGAATTTGCATTGAGATATTGCATATTAGTTATTTCATATTGCTTAAATCATTTAGCTTAAATATTCATATATTGCTTAAATCATGTTAGATTAACCTTGCATATCTAGCTTAAATCTTGCATCTATTTAGCTCATATTCATGCTCATATAGATTAAAAAATCCTTCGTTTAGGTGTTGTCTAGTCACTGGATAGCTTAGCAATCTGAGAGCAATATAAACTCGCATCTACTAGAAGGCAATGGGTCGCTTTGTAATGGTTTATTATTCATTGATTATTGATTTACTAACCATACATTTAATGACTTAATTGAAGTGTTGTGTATTTCAGATACAGATACAGGTCCACTTTTCACACACATTTTTGGCGCCCACCGTGGGGCACGACATTCAATACTTCGGCCTCAAAATCAATTACGAGGGAGTGCAGGAGCATAGAGGCCCTCCTATAAGACTTGAGGGTGGAGCTCATGGTAGGGATTTGGGGGAAATACTCCCAACGAGGGTTTTTGCTCAAGGGCAATGCTCATGAAGCGAAAATTGACGATTATTTAATAAAGGAGTTGACTATTATTTTGATATGTAAGTTGGCCTTTGTAAACCACCAAAAAGGGCTTAATAAATAAGTGGTTGTGTAATGTGAAATTTAATTAGATTGTGATTTCCTCTTCATGAGATAATAAAAAGAAAGTGGACAGTTGTTTCTCTATGGACGTTGGTTACATTGGGAGAAGCACGTTAAACATGTATACTATTGTGGATCGTTATTTTTTCCATTTATTCTGTACATTATATTATTTAATTTTAATTATTTCTCTAGTCTTCCTAAATCTTGACAAATAGTATAAGAGTTGTGTATTTCAATCATTTGGCAAGAGACTTCAGATTCATGGGAGCAATGGTGGAAGAAGGCAAGTTTGAGGATGAAAAGTTCAACAAAAAAAACCATCAGCTATGGAAGATGCAAATAGAAAATTATCTATATCAAAAGGATCTTTTCTTACCATTGGGTGGAAAAGAAAAGAAGTCAATGAATATGGCAGATCCATATTGGGAGTTTCTCAATAGAAAAGCATAAGGAATAGTATGGTTGTGCCTGGCAATGTAGGCGGTTTTCAATATAACAAAAAAATAATGGTGAACCTAATGATAGAAATGGACAAACTATATGAAAAGCCCTCAACTTATAACAAGGTATTTATTATGAAACATTTATTTAATATGAAGATTTCAGAAGGTAGGTCTGTTGTTAATCATTTAAATGAGTTTAACATAATCACTAGTCAATTTTATTTTTATTTTTTGGTAGGTAATAGGCCGAAACCGCAATATTTTGAATTATTATTATTATTATTATTATGTTTGATTAGATTGACCCTAGACCTTCCCCATTTTTATGGAAGGCCAAGAGTCACAGCTTAGAATTCCACTTTAGATGTCCCTTTTGGGAATTGAACTTGGGTCTCCACAGTGAGAACCCAGTGTTTTAATCAGTTAAGGTCAACCCCTTGGACATAATCTCTAGTCAATTAACTTTTATAAAAGTAACATTTTATGATGAGGTTAAGGATCTCTTGATTTTGTGATCATTTCAAAAAAGTTGGAATAGCTTGCTCATGGCTGTAATGTATTATGCCTTTGGTTCAAACACTTTAAAGTTTGATGATGTTGTTGGTGTTATCCTTAGTGAGTTAATGTGATGGAAAAGAAAAAGTAAGACATTAGATAATGATTTGACTCTTAAGAATAGGGGAATACAGAGGAAAGAGGAAAGTGTTGAATTTTCTTACAATACTAGGAACACAAGAAGATGACCATGCACAGTAACCATAGGGTGTGCTCGATTAACCACGGGTAATGATTCACATTATTGTTGCCCTCCCAACCATAGATGATATATTATTATCGTCTCCCCTGAGCACGCAAATTATATCTCCAATATATATATATATATATCAAATATGAATAGCAAGATGATGTTACAAAGATACAAAGACCAATGCGAATTGCTTCAATCCTTGAAGCTTATAGATGGATCCAGTCACTTTAGACTGAAGGAGATGCAAACTGAACTGTTGTAGGATGTACCACCAATACTCTCTCGAGTTGCTTTCATACAGCACGATAGTGCTGAAGAATTCACAATGTTTTGAAGAATGACAATGCATACAGCACGATAGTGATGTAGATGATAGTTTGATCTGCAAGTATGTTATATGTACTTCAATCTATTACAATATGTTCTGCACTGCTCACACATTCCAAATTGCAGTCTATATAATTCGATCTATTCACATTTATGATGGGGAACAATATCCATGATGCTGAAGATAATATCGATATGATTATGTGTCTTGATGTAGTGAAGACCCAATCTGTATATATGTCTTATGATCTATGTATATGTCGCTTCGATCTAATATTTGTGAGAGGAAAGGCGCACTATTTGTATCCATTTGTGGGATACATCAAATGACACATCTTCTTGACAATGTTGGTTGTGATCCTTCATTGTGACCGTTCCAAGAGGTGGCAGGTTTATGAAATAATTGTTTTGTATTAACCACATAATGCAATTTGTTAACCAATAACAAATAGTTAAGAACAAATTCATATAACATAAATACAATTCCTTTTAATAGGCAAGATAACTCATAAATCGTATATATAAATGTGTAAGGCCAAAGGCCATTCACACATTTGTAATTTTTTATGTCGCCTTGAAGGATCCGACCATAGCTATTATTTCAACAAAAAGAGCTCGGCCAACTATTGGAAATCTAAGAAGGGCATAACCAAATCCAAAGTACGTTTGGAGTGTTGGCATTGCAGGAATAAAGGACATTTGAAGAAAGATAGTTGGTCTCAAAAAGGAAAATAAGGAGATGGACAACAAGAAAACATGGAAGAAAATGTAGCAATGATATGTCATTGACCTTCACACACACATAATCTTACATTCTTTATTTATATATATTTTTATTTGTTTGTATTTTCACACACTATTCATTTATTATGTTAATTATTGCTCTCATTTTATTTAATATTATTTTACCAATTATTAAGTTTATCTAGGATATTACGAATACTTAGTTACTCTCATATTGGTAAATAATAATGGCATGTGTTAATATTTTTGTATAGATAAATACCTGGTTAGGACTAGCACCCATTATATTGATATCAAAAAGTTTCAATTATATTATTTTTTTGATGATCCCTTCTCTGTCGATAACATAGGCCGAGCACAGTATGAAAAGTGCAAACACACCCCTACCCACCCATATAACAAAATGGAAACCCAAACCCCCAAAATGGTGGTCCCAAACATTATATACTTTATCGTATACATCAAACAGCACCACACCCAATTGGCAGTACTTCATTGTCTATCTATTAAAAAACATGCTTCTAATTCCTTAACAAAAATATTTGAGCGGATTAGCTAGACAATTTTGGCCTTCTTTTTCATCGGGCAATCAACCCCTCAATCCATGTGAGCGTGCACCTCCGATTCCCAGTAGTTGTCTTCATTCTCGCCTTTTGCATTCGACTTCTTTTTTATGGCCATGGTCCCACCCATCGAAATATCTTCCTCCATTGAGTCCCACTCAAACCCTTCATTCCAAAGATATATTTCGATCCACCCCTCACCCTCATTCATCTTCATCCCCAACCATTTTTTCAAAAAGTTTGTGCTCCTTGCCACTATCAGTTTCTTCCCTTCAAAACACTCTAGCTCTGCAGAAATTTTCACATGTAGTCTTGGGACAGATCGCCCCTTGCATTGAGAAACATAGTAGTCTCTAGGGAGAAAGATGTGCTTCTCAAATTCCACATTTATGAGGGTATCCCCAATTTCTCCCAAAATATCTCACTTTTAAAATCTTCTCGCAAAGAGTCTTGGCCACCACCTTTGGCTCCCCCATGTCTAGAAAGACTACTAGGAACATGGCAGAGATATCCTTATTCACCCTATACCTATGGTAGGACCCCATAAATTATCCCCTAAGATGACCTCAATGACATGGAGAACCAGATAATGAGAGGGCTTAAGGATGGCTTTGAGGCATTTCTTAGTCACCTTGCCGAGAAAAGGCATATGACACTTCCTCAATAAAAATCTAATGGGGGTATCCATACTTAAACCACACTAGTAGCAATAAACAAATCTAAATTGATGAGTCATCCTAAGAAACCTTGATGCTTAAATAGGAAACCACAAGCCAAATCACGCCCTATCCTCCAAATATAGCTCAATTTTGGGTTATAAATGTTTGGCATGCTTCAAACAAGCCCATATATTTCATTTCCATCATTTAAAATCTATCATAGGTTGACATACATGTCCCTCTATCACCAATATCTCACTTGCATGATGTTGGCATTACAGTAAGAAAGATTGTTGATATCCAATAAGGATATTGAGAAGGTTGTTGAAGATTATTGATATAACTAAAGAAGGATGATAACTATCTTTATAACATTATTTTGTCATTGATGTCAAGAAATTGATTATCTGATTCAGTATGATGTTTCCATATCTTGAGAAGATTGATTAGAAGAGAATTAAGATGTCGGTAAAAGACACAGAAAGAATGTGATGAATAAAGGGAGGAATAAGTTATTCAATGGGTAACTATTACCGAGTTAGACATTGATGAGATCATGATGTTTAGATTATTTTGATATCCTACATATGTTGTTGATTTTAAGGTTAATACTATACTATGCAACTGAGCAAGGAACCTAGTTGGTAAACCCTAAGGAACCTAGTCGGTAAACCCTAAGGTTATCGATATCGGTTAATGAAGGCGAAATGTCTACCGAGTAAAGTTTAGTATTTACCAAGTTGCAATCGAGTTATGACAGTGAGCATGGGATGGATAAAAGCATTATTTAATGAAGGACAATGATTAGCTAAAGATGTATACATGATTGGTATGTCATGTATGAAGTTTGTTAAGGATCTATGGCAAAGGAAAATCGGCAGGAAGATCTACAGTGTAGATTGAACCGCAATAACCTTATGCAAGTTCCAAGAAGGGAATGCAAGTCCCGAGGTAAGGTAAAACATTTTCAGATCGGAAGGATACATTGAACCCGGTCAAGTTTGAAGATTTGATGGCTAAGATTGATCATGGGAAATGTGATCAAGGAGATTTAGCGGTTAGCAATTGTTTATAAATAAGAAATTGTTAATAAACAATGTATGCGGGCAAGTATATGCACGGGGATGCTACATAGTGATTACCGAGTACAGAAGCTTGAAGACCTGTTTGAATAACAGAGTAGAAAGCCCAGCAAAGGGACAAGATAAGTCCTATGACTAGATTGTTTTGAGCAAATAAGAATCTGCTTTAGCATTTTAGATGTGAAGTTGCAGATAGATTTTTATTACTGTTATTTTGTAAGTGATAGAAAATCTCTTAACCGAGTAGACTTAACAGTCTTATATGTAAACCCTTTAGCAAGTTAACATTCTAAGTGAGTGTTTGAAATCCTTTAACAAGGTCACTTCCAACAAAGTGAAGATCCTAACAGATCTGAGGGAAATCCCTTAACCGGGTCACATCTAGCAATGTGTTTGTAATCTTTAACAGGATTTTCTTTTAGTCGAGCATACTCTAGAAGAGTATATTTCTTAGTGGGTCTGAAATCCAACAGTGATTTTTCCCTATTTGGGTTTCCACATTAAATCTGGTGTTATGAGTGTTATTATGATTATGTGTTCATAAGTTTGCAGGTTTAGCAGTTTTTGGTTAAGTTGCTGAAGTATAAGTTACCAAGGTTGAATCTGTTGATTTTATGGAAGTTTAAGTTTGTATGATTCACCCCCCCCCCCTCTCATCTTGTTAGCTATTGGCATCAGCTCTTTACATTAAGTATCAGAACTAACAATTGGTATCAGAGTTGAGGACTCCGGAAGAAAAAGTTTAAAGGTACTTGAGGCAAAGATCTAAAGATGTATAAAAGGGATGCACCGAAGCTGAACAAGTCAAGTTTCTCCACATGGCAGAAAAGGATGAAGCTGCATTTATCAGGAATTGGAGAATATGCAACATATTATCTGGAGAATGATTACATTTCACCGAGCACCAACCCTATGACCTTGGAAGAGATTAAGGCAAAGCAAGAACATATTCAAGCTATGATTGAAATAACATCAGCATTGACCGACTCAAAGTTTAATGATCTAGAAAGTTGCAATGATGCAAAAGCAATGTGGACTAAGCTCACATCTGTATATGGAGGTGATGAACATGTTCAAAAAGCAAAAGTAGATAGTCTAAGAGGACAACTTGAATCCATGAGGATGAATGAAGGTGAGAACATAACCTAATATAGTACAAGACTAAAGGAGATTGTCAATCAAATTAAAGGAGCAGGTGGAACTATTGAAGGAAAGGATATAACAAGTAAGTTGTTGAGAACCCTTCTACCAGCTTATGTTATTCGAGTCTCTGCAATCAATGAATTGAGGTCTGTACCTAACATGCCAGTTTCTTTGGATGCTACTATTGGTAAGCTACATGCATTTGAGTTAAGTAATTTTGATAACAGTGGGTCTTCAGTAAATAAAGTAGAATCTGCATTCATTTCTTTTCATATTGGTGAATTTGATGATTACAATGATAGACTAAGTGAGTACTCTGAAGGGGATCACAGTGGAGCAAGTGAAAGATTTCGCAAGAACATGGAAAAAGTGCACAAACTGTATGAGGAAATCAAGAAGCAAGAAGAATTTGAAGCATTATTAGCTAGAAGGTTATCGAGAGGAAAAGGTAAGTATAAAGGAAAGCTACCTTTAAAATGTTTCAATTGTGATAAAATGGGACATATGGCTTCTAACTTTCATGACAAAGAATCTAGTGAAAAGAGAGAATACCGAGATAACAGGTAGAAAGATAACCAATACAGAGGACACCGAGACATCAGAAGGAGAGATAGAAAGACATGTCTAGTAGCAGATGATGAATCCAATGATGATGAATCTGATGAAACTGATACTGAGGAAGTTGTTTATGTGGCTATTAAAGATGGATCTAATGAGGAAAGGTATGAAGAAAAAGCCCTAATATCTCACATAAATAATAATGATTCTTGGATCATAGACAGTGGATGCTCACATCATATGACAGGTGATAAACACAAGTTTGTTAAATTAGAAGACTATGATGGAGGCTATGTAAGATTTGGTAATGATGCACCATGTCCGGTAAAAGGTAAAGGATCTATAACACTTCTTGACAATGCTAAATGTGATGATGTATACTGGGTTGAAGGTTTGAAATACAATTTGTTGAGTGTAGCACAACTAAACAATATAGGATACTGAATAGAATTTCAGAAAGGAATTGTCAAAGTTCATGACAAACATGGAAAGTTAGCTGCTACCAGGACACGAACAAAAGGTAATACATTTCATCTTGACTCAACTCAAAACAAGTGTCTTTATGCAAAGATAGATGATACCTGGTTATGGCATAAAAGGTTTTGTCATGTAAATATTGATAATCTGATCAAAATAAGTAAGAAGCACCGAGTAAGAGGACTATCGAGTCTTGAAATACCTGAGAATGCTATGTGCCAAGGATTCTAGATGGGTAAGATGACAAGATCAAGCTTTACAAGTAAGTCCTACACTTCTAAAGGAATTTTAGATCTAGTACACACTGATCTTTGTGGTCCTATGAAAGTTCAAATTTATTATGGTGATAAATATTTCATATTATTTGTGGATGATTACTCAAGGATGATGTCAGTTATGTTTTTAAAAGAAAAATAAGAAGTTTTTCAAATGTTCAAATGGTACAAGGCAAGAGTTGAAAATGAAACAGGAAGACAACTAAAATGTCTTAGATCTGATAGAGGAGGAGAATTCACTTCTGATGAATTTAACTTATACTGCAATGATCATGGTATAAAGAGGCAAGTATTTGCACTGAGAACACCTCAACAAAATGGGATAGCCAAGAGAAGAAACAGATCAATTGTGGATTGTGCAAGAACCCTGATGATAGAAAAGAGGGTACCTCAAACATTTTGGAGAGAAGCAACCAGCACTGCAATTTACACCCTGAACCGAGTTCAACTAAAGAAAGGAACTATAAAGACACCATATGAGATCTGGTATGACAAGAAACCTAATGTAAGTTACTTTAAAATCTTTGGAAGTAGATGTTATGTTCACAAAGATGACAGAAATGGAAAGTTTGATCAAAAAAGTGAAGAAGGAACATTTCTTGGTTATTCCTCTAGAAGTAAAGCATTTAAATGTCTGATCAAATCATCTAACAAAATAGTGGAAAGTGCAAATGTGAAAATTGATGAATTTGCAGAAAGAAATGATGAAGGAAATTCCAAAGAACCAGAAGATTATGAAGAATTTGTTTATGTTCAACCAAGAAAGCTGTTGAAGAAAATGAAGATAATGTCCAGTTACCGAGTGATGAAGAAGATCATACAGAACCTACTGAGCCTATATTAGCCAAATATGTCAAAAGACAGCATGCATCAAGTCAGATTATAGGAGATAAAGATGATCCAGTGATGACAAGAAACAAACTAAGACAGAACACATGTCTGATTTCTGAATTTGAACCGAGAATAGTAAAAGAGGCATTTAACAGTGAAGATTGGGTAAATGCTATGACAGAAGAAATTGATCAAATCAAGAAGAATGACACATGGACACTAATCCCAAGACCAAAGGACAAAAATGTAATCGGTACTAAGTGGATTTTCAGAAACAAGCTAAATGAAAAAGGTGAGGTCATTTGCAACAAAGAAAGACTAGTTTGCAAAGGTTATGCTCAAGAAGAAGGAATAGATTATGGTAAGACTTTTGCACCTGTGGCTAGACTTGAGGGAGTAAGAACATTGTTGGCATATGCTGCTTTCAAAAATTATCAAATGGATGTTAAATCTGCATTTTTGAATGGTATACTAGAAGAAGAAGTTTTCATTGAACAACCTGAAGGATTTGTTGAAGACAAGAGTAAAGATCAAGTATGCAAATTGAACAAAGCCTTACATGGTCTGAAACAAGCACCTAGAGCATGGTATGAAAGACTGCACTCTTATTTAATCAAGATTGGTTTTATAAGGACAAGTGAAAACAGCAATATGTACATGAAGAAAGATGAGGACAATGGAATATTGATCTCAGCCATATTTGTTGATGACATTATATTTTGTGGTAATGACTCTTTATGCAAGAACTTTGGAAATGAAATGTGCAAAGAATTGAGATGTCACTAATCGGTGAGATAAAGTATTTTATAGGTTTACAAATATTGCAAATGAAAGATGAGATTTTTATTACTCAATCCAAGTACATAAAGGAAATCTTGAAGAAATTTGGAATGGAGGATTCTAAACCAGTAAGTACTCCTATGACTACTAACTGTAAATTATCAAAGAATGATGAATCTGCATCTGTTGATGAGACACTTTACCGATCTATGATTGGAAAATTGCAATATGTTGTGCATAGTAGACCGGATATAGCACATGCAATAGGTATTGTAGCAAGATTCTCTACAGATCCCAAGGAAACCCATATGACAGCAATCAAGAGAATTTTCAGATACCTGAGAGGTGCTGAAGATTATGGCTTAGTATATGAAAAGAGAAATAATTTTGATTTAAAAGTTTATACTGATGTTGATTGGGCAGGCAACATAGATGACAAGAAAAGCACAAGTGGTGGGGCTTTCTTTTTGGGAGAAAGACTAGTAAGTTGGCTTAGCAAGAAACAAGGATGTATTTCTCAATCTACAGCGGAAGCTGAATATGTTGTTGCAGCATTGAACTGTACAAATATAGCATGGATCAAACAATTGTTGGAAGGTATAAATGAGAAAGTTACCGTGCCAGTAACTATATTCTGTGATAATACTAGTGTCATTAACATTTAAAAGAATCCAATGATGCACTCTATGACAAAGCATATATCTATAAAGTATCATTATCTCAGAGAAGAAGTTCAAGAGAAGAAAGTTGTGCTGGAATATATCAGTTCACAGGAGCAATTAGCAGATATCTTCACAAAGCCACTGCCAAGGGACACTTTTGAGTATCTCAGAAGCAGGTTAGGGGTCCTACCCCTATCTTCTACTCACTAACCGAGTTCGGTGAAAGCATCAATTCGATGAATGTACAGAATATTATGTGTGGATTGATGTTGATTTATGCACTTTAGAAGGTTTTCTAAAGGTGTGCAAAAAAAAAAAAAAAATCGAGACAAGTTGATCTGACCGAGACTGAGATGTTACATAGCAAAGCAAATCACTTCATAGAGGAAGAAATCATGATTTAGTTCTTTTACTTTTTGGCATTGTTGTCAAAGGGGGAGAAGACTAAATGGTTGAAAGACTAAATGGTTGACTGCACGGTAAAGCCCTGAATGATGGAAATAACAGAAGACTAATGACAGGGGGAGTAGATTGCAAAATGGAGAAGACTTCAGAAGACAATAGATCAAGGATAAAAGGAGAAGTCTAACAGCAATCTGAATCCAAATCAATTTGAATATCTTGTTGGTATTACCATTTAATTGTTGGTTTTTCCATCAATGCCAAAGGGGGAGATTGTTGGCATTACAGTAAGAAAGATTGTTGATATTCAATAAGGATATTGAGAAGGTTGTTGAAGATTATTGATATAACTGAAGAAGGATGATAACTATCTTTATAACATTACTTTGTCATTGATGTCAAGAAATTGATTATCTGATTTAGTATGATGTTGCCCTATCTTGAGAAGATTGATTAGAAGAGAATTAAGATGTCGGTAAAAGACACAGAAAGAATGTGATGAATAAAGGGAGGAATAAGTTATTCAATGGGCAACTATTATCGAGTTAGACAATGATGAGATCATGATGTTTAGATTGTTTTGATATCCTACATATGTTGTTGATTTTAAGGTTAATACTATACTATGCAACCGAGCAAGGAACCTAGTCAGTAAACCCTAAGGAACCTAGTCGGTAAACCCTAAGGTTATCGATATCGATTAATGAAGGTGAAATGTCTACCAAGTAAAGTTTAGTATTTACCAAGTTGCAACCGAGTTATGACAGTGCCCATGGGATGGATAAAAGCATTATTTAATGAAGGACAATGATTAGTTGGAGATGTATACATGATTGGTATGTCATGTATGAAGTTTGTTAAGGATCTATGGCAAAGGAAAATCGGCAGGAAGATATACAATGCAGACTGAACCGCAATAACCTTATGCAAGTTCCAAGAAGGGAATGCAAGTCCCAAGGTAAGGTAAAACATTTTCAGATCAGAAGGATACATTGAACCTAGTCAAGTTTGAAGATCTGATGGCTAAGATTGATCATGGGAAATGTGATCAAGGAGATTTAGGGTTAGCAATTGTTTATAAATAAGAAATTGTTAATAAACAATGTATGCAGGCAAGTGTATGCACAGGGATGCTACATAGTGATTACCGAGCACAGAAGCTTGAAGTCCTGTTTGAATAACAGAGTAGAAAGCCCATCAGAGGGACAAGATAAGTCCTATGACTAGATTGTTTTGAGCAAATAAGAATCTTCTTTAGCATTTTAGATGTGAAGTTGCAAATAGATTTTTATTACTGTTATTTTGTAAGTGACAGAAAATCTCTTAACCAAGTGGACTTAACAGTCTTATATGTAAACCCTCTAGCAAGGTAACATTCTAAGTGAGTGTTCAAAATCCTTTAACAAGGTCACTTCTAACAAAGTGAAGATCCTAATAGATTTGAGGGAAATCCCTTAACCAGGTCACATCTAGCAATGTGTTTGTAATCTTTAACTGGATTTGCTTTTAATCGAGCATACTCTAGAAGAGTATATTTCTTAGTGGGTCCAAAATCCCATAGTGGTTTTTCCCTATTTGGGTTTCCATGTTAAATCTGGTGCTATGAGTGTTATTATGATTATGTGTTCATAAGTTTGCAGGTTTAGCAGTTTTTGGTTAAGTTGCTGAAGTATAAGTTACCCAGGTTGAATCTGTTGATTTTATGGAAGTTTAAGTTTGTATGATTCACCCCCCCCCCCCTCTCATCTTGTTAGCTATTGGAATCAGCTCTTTACATTAAGTATCAGAACTAACACATGATAACAATGTGCATCCTCAAATTAGCTTGCGATTTCTTGGGTTTATGCCCCATAATTGGCCTCATCAAAAATTGGATATCTATGCATTTTACATATGACATGAGGTAGGTGGTAATCAAAAAAATTTCATCACTCATGATGGAAGTGACACTCCCCTTTAATCCTTATTCACATTGTCCATAGCCAATTTGGCCAACCTATATGCCACATCATTGCCCTCTTGATACACATGGTGGATTTTGAATTCTATGAGCCTCCCGATGAGTTCTTTGGTTGGGTATAGCCACATATTTAGTTTATAGTTAGGGGTATAATTGAGATGAATGAAATTTATCGTTATCAAGGAATCACCCTTGAGGTGAATCCATTCTGCACCTATCTCTAGCCCCAAATGCAAGCCTAGCAATGCTAGGTCTTGAATTTAGTAATGTTGTTAGTCATCAGTCTGAGATTCATTGATCTTTATACAAGTGTATTCCCCCTCATCCCAAGCCACACATCCTACCTCACTCAACAACCCTAGGTTTCCCTTAAAGGCACCATCGAGATTTATCAAAAGTTGTCCATCTCGTGTCAAGGGCATTCCACCGAGCTGTATTCCTATGATTGGTAGTGAGATCAAACTTCCCAGGCCCATTAGCAGGGGATGTTAACCTTAAATTGAAATACATGAGTATCACCAATGTCTCATAACAATTTCCGCATAACTCTCATGAGAGAACATATACAAATAATTATTACAAATCCACAATATAAAAGAATAGATAAGCATATCATCAAGATAACATAAGTAATTTGAAAAAAAAAAGTTCAAAGGGAATAACCCAACATCCAAAATAACTCACAACAAATATATCAAAATACTTTGATAAACAAGAACTTTAATATATACTTGTAGAGTCTCCATGCAAGATTTTTGAAACATCAAGCTCTTAAATTACACTCCTTGTGAACAAGTAAATGAGAATCATGTTTAACCACACATCCCAATCCATGTTTTCTCTACTTATGTATGCAACATATGAGAGATGTTCAATCCAACCTTAGATAGCAAGTCTAAGGTTATAAAAGCCAATCTCAACAACTACTCACGTGCTTGATTCATAAAATTAGCATCTACAAAAAAAATTAAGTGTTATTACATAAACCATGCTCTTCTAAATCATTATATTACAAAAACATTTCCCTCAAATTCAATCTTTGATACTAAATTTTCTTAATATCCTATATTTTCAATGTGCCACATATTAAATATTTATTCCATTGTTGGGTCACTATAGGATCATATGGGTCCAAACTAGGCCCTTAAGAAATGATGAAAATTCAAAAAAAAATAGAATTAGGCAACTTTACATAAAAACTTGAATAGATTATTAACATATTTTCAAAAATATTGAAGAATGAAATTTGTAGAAAATTGAATGTAGTTTCTAAGCTACTAGTTTTTTTGGAAAAAAGTAAATGTCTTTGGTGAAAAATTAAAATTTCAACGCAATAGTACTAAAATTTCAAGAAAAAAAATAAAAAACACGTTTATGTCTAAACAACCTGAGTACAAGCCAAAAAAAATGAAACTTTCAATATATGTAGAGGACACATGCCCAATTGTGCCACATTTTTTTGTAATTTGTTTGCAAGTAAATAATTGTTATGAATTTTTTATTAGAAATTTAAAAATATTAAAACTTGTATGTTTGAACACCATAACATGGTCAAAACTTTATGAAATTCATTTTTTTATCTCATAATATGGGAAGCATAGAATGTGACACATCTTTTGAATTCAAAAAATATGAAATCATTTGAAAGTTATAGATGTTTTTCAATCAAGCTATCAATCAAGACTTTAGTCATAATGCATGTAGAAAATAAATAATAATTATCTATTAAATTCAAAATAAGGCATATCTTATATTGGTGGAAAGCTCGCAATTTTCCTAATAAAACCTTTCCATTTTATCAAATTTGGATAAAAAAAAGTTGTCATCCATAAGGGCGAATTCTGGAAAACCAAGGAAAAATTGTAAACACGTTCTTGCTATTGATTTTCTAGGTTTGACATCCCCAAACTAAATCCCAAAGTAATACAAAGGCAAAAATGGACGGAAAAAAATTATGTCAGAAAAAAAAAATCTATTTCCTTAAGTTGATTTTTTTATCTTATGTTTCCAAAATGGATATTCATTTGAAACAGATGTCCATTTTGAAAAGCCTAAAAAAACACATTTTAGTAAAATGGGTATAACTTTTACATTTCTTATCAAAATTTTAATTTTTAATAGGCATTGGAAAGGTGATTCAGAGCTCTACACAATGGAATAGGTAGTATTTATATATTATGTATAAAACATTAATTATAATTAATTAAAATTTATCCTTCATTTTTAAAACATCAAATGCTGAAAATTTTTGCATATGAAGTCCCTTTTTCATGGATTTTTGTAACAATCGTCTCAAAATACTTGAAACATTAAATAAATAATTAAAAATTAAAAAATTAGGCATTTTACTAAGGATAGTAATAAATTTTGATCAATCATTATATCTCTCTTTGTTCCTTTCTTTGTCTCTCTCTCTCTCTCTCCCTCCTAATATCTAAACATATTGTTCCACCTCTCCATTGCTCCCTCCCTCTCTATTTCACCTTATTTAGACATCCCCCTATAGACCTATCTCTCTACCTCTTCCTCAATACCTACTTCCTTCTCTCTCTCACAAGCTCTAAACTTATATTTCCACCTCTTCATCACTCCCTTCTTCTTTATCTCTCTCTCTCTCTCCCCTTAGATCTAGACTTGTCTCTCTACCTCTTTGTCCCTCCCACCTTCCTTCCCTATTATCAATCTCACCTCTCTCTCTCTCTCTCTCTCTCTCTCTCTCTCTCTCTCTCTCTCTCTCTTCCAAATACCTCTACATATCTCTCTATATATCTCCTTCTCTTGTCTCACACACTCTCTCTACCTCTCCCTCCCTCCCTATCTCTCTACCTCTCCCTTCCACTCTCCTTTCCTCTCTATTTGTTTGGATATTTAGAGATCTTTTTATTTTAGTGAACTAAACCAATCCTATACAACCTATCCTTTTTCTAGGGTTCCTTTTTCATATTAGGGTTTCTTAGATGCAAACTTTCATGATATCTACATCTCAATTTTATATTTGAAACTCTAAAACATTGCCAATTCTTCATTTATTTTATATTGTTACATATTTTTATATTATCTTAATTATATAAAATGCATTTTACTTGTCCTATGCATCCTTGGTAACCACATTACAGTTTCATTTTAACATTTGATACATCATTGATATTTCTACTTTTTTAGTATGAAAGAAAACATCTTTTTTATTTGGTTTCGCTCTCTCCCTCTCCTTCTCTCCCTCTCTATATATTTAGCTCTATATCTCTCTCCCTCTTCCTCTCCCTCTCCATCTCGCTCTCCCTCATCCTCTCTCTCTAACTATCTCTCTCCCTTTATCTTTCCTCTCTATCCTTTCTACTTCATATCTAACTTCAAATATATAAGTGTCTTTCTAACCGTCCCCTATTACTCTTTTTTTCTATATCTCTCCACTTATATCTTTATTTATCTCCCTCCCTCTCCTTTTTTTTATCTATATATTTATCCCTCTCTATCTCTATCTCCATATCTCTCTCACTCATACACACAAAGCCCCTATTTCTCCCTCCATATCTCTATCTCTCCCTTCATATCTCTATCTCTCCCTATATATCCTTCTTTACCCATCACTCCCTCTTTATATCTTTCTCTACTTATCATCTATATGTTTCTCTCTCCCTCTCTCCCTCTATTTATATATATCTTACCATTTGTATGTTACTGCTTATCAAGTTGCCATTAGTTTTATGTCAAAGTTATTCTATATACTCTAGTCGGTTATCTCTACCGAGATATCCAGTCGGTATGCACAGTCTAGTCGGTTATTGAAGAAAGTAGTCTTAGAACGTAGTTTACACCGAGCTATCTACCGAGTATCATTTCATGTCTACCAAGCAGCAAAGATGACACACCGAGTTGATATACACCGAGTGAAACATGTTACCAGATCCATTGAACCTGGACATACATATGAAAACGTGTTACAAGATCGAGGAACATCTAATCGTTATCACATTGGAAATTGCACTTAAAGATTGTGTATGATTTTGAGGTCATCTAACCAATGAAATATTGTGCATGGTTATTCATTTGATAAAACATGTTTGTAAGATCGAAGCAATAAATGGATCACCAACATAAGAGATCTATTTATATAGAATGAGTTAAGAATTAAATAGGTGTGTGCATGAGAGAAAGAAGACTGTTACAGAGACACAGAGGTCACCGAGAAGGTTTTCAGAGAACAGTCGAAGAACAGAGTAAATAGAAGGGTTTACCGAGTTACTTTATGGGTTACCGAGGTATGCTATAAGTAAGGTAATCTATTCTGAGCATATAGAATCTGCTATAACATTCCAGATGTAAAGTTGCAGATATTTGTAATGATTTATTGTAATATTTTGAAGTTGTAAGAGAAACCTTTAACAGGGTAAAAGACTCTAAACAAGTCTATAAATTGTAAAGCCTCTAACCAGGTGCAGCATTTAGTTTAAGTGTTGTAAAATCCTTTAGCAAGGTAGATCTAACAGATCTTGTTACTCCTAATAGGGTAAGCTATCAGAAATAGCTAAACATGTAGCTCTAATCGAGCACTCTTTATTATTGCAGTAGTGAAGTTATGGGTGCCATCCCAACCACAGTTTTTCTCTCTAACCAAGAGTTTTTGCGTAACCAAAATATATGTGTTATGGAGTGAATCATGTATGATTGTTATCTATTTGTTTTAGCTTTATATTATGTTACTGCATTATTCAGTTTATGCATAACAGTAAAGTTATTGTTGAAGAAAAGTTTTGGAGTACTGATTCACCCCTCCCCTCTCAGTATATTAGCTTTCCATATTGGGCCTAACAATTGGTGTCAGAGCTTGAATCTTGGAAAAGGGTTTAACTACCTAAAGAGAAAGATCTTATCAATGGAAGGCTATAAACAATCTCAAAGGATTGTGTATCTGCAAGAAGAGTTGGATCATGCTAATCAAGTGATTGTAGACATGCAAAGACAAATGCAAAAATATTTGAAAGTAAGAAGAAGATTATCTAATGATTTGCAAGACTCTCAAGAGTTAGTGGAACAAATTGAGACATCATCTGAGAACAATATGTCTAAAGAAACTGAAGAAATGATTGGAGTATTAAGAGAAAAGAACAAAGCACTGGCTGATCAACTAAAAGCAATGAAAAGAGAACATGAACATTTCAGCACACAGATGATTGAAAATCTTGATGCATTAAGGACAGCCGAGGATAAAGTAAGAGATCTACAAAGAGAAACAACAACTTGAAGTCTTAGTATCTGATAAAAATGATGAAATCACAAGGTTGACTGGAATTCAACAAAATCTATTAGATCAACTAGGTTATGCACATCATGAAGCAATTATGAAGGATAATGAGAATCAAGCATTGAAACTTGAAGTATCGAGGTTGACCGATGAACTTGAATCAGAGAATAAATCCAAAGAAACACTGAAGAAGAGTTATGAAGCATCAAAGATGTTGGACAAGCAACTGAATACAAGAAGACCCAACAAAGATGCAAGACTCGGTTACAAAGGAAAAGACTCTACCGAGAAGGGAATTCATACCACCGAGAGAGGAGAATCATCAAAGAAAGTTGGAAACAAGAACAACATCAAAAGAAAGAAGCCTATTTGCAACAACTGTGAAAATCAAGGTCACACTACCAACATGTGCCAAATCAGAAAAGTTAAGCAACTGAATGTCACTAAGTCCAAAGGTTATTGTTATAATTGCAATAAATATGGTCACACATCTAATCAATGTAGGACAAAGTCTGTAAACAATTATCAGAAGGCAAAATTCAAAGGGTTTTGTAAAAACTACAATAGATATGGACATAGTACCGAGAAGTGCTGGCTTAAGCAAAAGAACTATATGTGGTATGCACACCGAGCAAATGCTAGAGGTTACCGAACTCACACAAATCCTTACCGACAATATTCTGCAGTACCATGGGATTACAATACAAGGATATGGTGTGAATGTTGTGGAAGATATGGACATATAAGTGCCAACTATTTTATAAGGTTTGGAATGAACAACCGAAGATCATGGAGAAATCCTGGTATGGCATGTTTTCATTGTCACAAAGTTGGACATTTAGCTGGAGATTGCAGAGATCAACCTAGAAAAGACACTGAAGAAATAAAAGACAAATTAAAGATGATTTGGAAGAAGAAGGAAATTGTGTCAAATGAAAAAAGCACCTTACCTACCGAGTTAGGTGCTCCTATTCCAAATTAATCGGTAAAGGTATGAAGGGACTACATTCTATCAAGGTTAAATCTTAACAGTTCCTATTTTATTATGTAATTAATCCAAAACTACATAATTAAGATGTATTAGTAAGTTGAAATTCTATCAAAGTCCTTTGAAGTACTTTATAGGAAACCTGTCAAGTCGGTGAATACAGGAAGCCTGTCAAGTCGGTGAATGAAGGAAGTTTGGTTACTCGGTGAAAGCGAAAAAAAAAGAAAGAAAGTTAAGTGGAACCGAGTGCATTTAATGTGTTAGATCTTGTGATCTTCATTCTATGCTTTGACTCTTAGATCTTGATTCAACCAAGATGGACTAGACTAATGTGTTAGGTGACATAGTCTTCCTAGAATAGGGCACTAGGTGCCATAGTCCAAACCAAAAGGGCCCAAATTGACCCTCTAATGGTCAAAAAAAGTTGAGTGGGAAACAATTTTTGATATCAGCCTTCTTCATAATTTTCAACATGTTTCATGAGGATAGGTATAAAAGAAAGTATTATACCCTTCTCTCATCCAGGAAATTAACTTTGTGCATTCAACATTCAAGTGAGCAAGCAATCAAGCATTATTAAAGAAAAGAAGGATAGGTCAAGTATTCAAACTTCAAGCATTCAAGATGGCATCCGTGATCAAATTCCTATGAATAAATCTTGATGAATTTCCACATGACAACATCAAAGATTTAATGAATACTTCAAGACAAAGGAGATTCATAAACAATGTATAACATTTCAATTCAGCATTTATTTCCAGATTGAACCTCTTCCCTACAAAGGTAAGCTTCCTTTTCTATTTTATTCATCATAGGGTTAATTCAAAACATAGGGTTTGACCTAGGAAAACCCCTATCAACACAAAAAAAAATTCCTCTCTTGTCTGTGTAGGTGAAAGGTTCACAAGAGAAGGAATATAGATCTATAAAGTACAAATTGAGATAAATTGAACCTAATTTTGAAGAACCAAAAAACCCTTCTACTCCCAGAATTATTTTTGATATTCATGTCTGACACCTCTAGGACTAGGTCACCCAGCCCCATAGTCTAACATTTTTTAGTTTAAATTCCTGAAATGGGTTTCTATCTAGCTCTCATTTCCATATTTGTACTCAAAGTCTGCATATCTATTCTGAATTTTTTTGTTTATGTTGATTACTCTCAATTTTACATCATTAGCTCCCTAGTTATTGTATTTAATCATTCTAACTTATCCAATTACAAAGATTCAAACAAAAGGGAAATAACTAATCATCGTGCCCATCTCTACCATAGATTTATGGTTGGGCCTATTGGTTATTTCCCCAATGTGAGGTTGTTGTGCATGGCTTTAATTCCTAGTTTGCATGTTTAGACTATTCAACCATGTTTCACCACCTTACAACTAGCACAAAAACATCTAAATTTGAAAGATAATCGACCTCCAATACCAATAGGGAGATATATGTATAGACAAAAATAGAGATAGAGAGGGAGGGAACAAGATAAATAAAGAGAGGGGAGAATGACAAGACAAGTAGAAGACATAAATATAGAGAGAGGGAGAAAATGAGAGGCAAAGAGATAGAGGTATAAAAATATAAGGAGATATATAAGGGTAAAGAGAGATGGAGAGATAACGAAATAGAGATAAAGAAGGACAAATATAAGGAGAAATATAGAGATACAAAAATACTTGAAAAGGAGATAGAAACACAAATATAGATATAGGTATTAAGGTGTAGGAAGAGAACGAGAACAATGGAAAGAGAAGTATGGATAGAAAGAGGGAGACATATCTAGAGATAGAAAAGGAGAGAGGAATGTAGAGATAGAAATGAAGATAGAGGGTGAGGGAGATGAATGGATATAGAGATAGAGAGAGGTAAAGGCAAATATAAGTGTATAGTGAGGGAGATAGAGTGAGATACAAGGAGGAAGATGGATAGATAGAGAGGCATAGATGATGTGATAGAGTGATAAAGAGAAATTTATAGATATAGAGAGGGAGAGAGAAAAGGAGAAAGATAGAGAGATATAGAGGGGGATATAGAGAAATATGGAGGGAGAGAGCCAAGTATATATAGAGAGGGGGTAAATAGAGAGATAGAGGTAGAGAAAGGGAAAGATACTTAGAGAGGTGAAGTGAGGAAGAAGTCTGGGAGAGATAGATTAATCATGTATAGAGGGAGATATAGAAAGATAGATAGAGATAGGGAGAGAGATAGAGATAGGGAGATGGAGGTAGATGTGTGTGTGTGTGTGTGTGTGTGTGGATATAAAGCGATAGAGAGAGTAGGAAAAATGGAGGGAGATTTTGAGTGAATAAAAGAGAGTTAGAGATGATGAGATATAGATAGATATGAAGATATATTTATAGAAAGATAGAGATAGAGGGGGAAAGAGTGAGGGAGAAATGTGGTGATAGAGATAAGTAATAAATAGGTATAGGTATAAGGAGGTAGATAAAGGGAGATAAATAGAGTAAAGAGAGACTAGTAGGGAGGTATAAAAATAGGGAGTGATAGGGATAGAGTTAGAGGGGGAGATGACTAGTTTCCACTATATCCATGAATTTGGTGCACTATGTCATGCACATAGCTTGATTGAGGTGTTCAATGGAGTAATGTTATGTCCTAAGTGAAGCCTCATTTAATTATTGACCAGGGATGTTTCTTCAAAGATGTCACTAGCACTGTATGCACAACACAAGATTCCTAAGCTTCCTGTCATTGCATGAAAAGAATACATTCAATTGTTGAAACCATAAATAATACTTGAACAAAAAACTAGCTAATACAGCAATTGTTGTAGGTGACTCTAAAAGTGACACAGTATTGGCTACAGGTGTAATATAGCTAACAAATAGAAGTTGGTTGCAGCCCGACTCTTAACTACAACACTATTAATGAACTTGAAATAACAATCAGAAATTAATAACCTAGTTATTTCATTCAAAAAACTAGTTAACAAGAAGAAGGGGAGGCTCACATTACTTCAAGTGGCCCTTGCTTGAGGAATGTAGTCTTTGTGAGTAACTACAACATATTGAAACTTAAGAATAACAATTACTCTATCATTCTTGATTCATACTTAGAACATTCAAAAAATGATTACTCTCTAGATCTAATAAAGAACACAAGCTACATTATCTGCATTATGTGTTCACTAAAATTATAAAAGTACATTGATTTTGACAACAAGGTAAAAATATCTTGACTGGAATGAAATTTCTACTATTTAAAGCATTTAGAACAACTACATTATTAACTTCTTACAACTAACTCTAACTGAATGCCACTTCTCCCTAATACAAATGCAACTTATTCTGAAAGGAGAAATAGAAACAAAAGATTAACACTATATGAGTTTGTTTCAGAACAAATTCTTTTATTAGGAAATGACACGAAATTGAGAACATGGTTGCTACATTAACTTCAAAAGTAATGATGCACAACCCCATGATTCTTTATCTTCTCAATGTTTAATGGAGAGATGGAGTTAATAGGGACTCTTTTTCAACTGTGCTTCTTATTTCCATATTCATTGCTTCCTTGCACTAACAATGGTCCACTTCCTTCAGTTGTGGATGACATAGAGATACATCGACCATAACTAGCTCACACTTCTTCGTATGTGTTAGTCCCAATAATAGAAGTAATTCGCATAAACCATCATTCATAACATATAACAACATTTCATTCATCAAAATGCATTGCATATCCATATTATTGTACGACATATATATATATATATATACATATATATACATATATATACATATATATATATATATATACATATATATACATATACATATATATACATATATATATACATATATATGTATATATATATATATGTATATATATGTATATATATGTATATATATGTATATATACATATATATATATATATATGTTAGCAGTAATATTGCTTCTAAGTATGATAAAATCATATAGAAATTTTGATAACATTGTAAAAGTATATCAAAGTAGTAGATAGTAGTAGAAAAAAAAATAAACATGGGACATTAATAGAGCTCATTGGGAGAGATAGGGATAGAAAGAGAGAGAGATATGTAGAGATAGATATAACTTGATAAATATCAAGATGAGATGAGAAAAGGAGTGAGATAAGTAGAGAAGAAAGAGAGAGAGGATATATAGATAGAAGTATATTAAGGGAAAGGGAGAGATATGGATTGAAAGGGATATAGAAGGATAGGGAGAGAAAGACAAAGATATAGCTAAGTAAATAGAGAGAGGGGAAGAGAGGTATAGAGAGACATTTCCTCTTAGGTTAACTTGGTCAAAGTGTGCATAGGATCAAAGACAACAAGGAAACCTTCTATGATGATTTATGAAAATTTGTCTCATTAGTACATAAACTATTAAAATATTTAAGTGTTCCATGTACTCCATCAAGATACTTGCAAAATAAACCAAGGTGACCACCATCTCAAATAAAAATCCCCTCATCCTCCATCATGAAAATACACAAAAGATAACATCTAATCCAGACATATGTTGCACAAACTATCACATAGAAGCACAAATCCTACCTCAAATTGATATCCAAACATAAACACCAAAAAAGATGATAAAATAGTCCTAAGTAGCTACCAAAAATTAATCATCATACGTTGGAAGCAATGGTAGCTATTTGTTGACACATTCAACTAACCATACTTTATAACTAAGGTATAATTATCATAACTTTTAGACCTTATCCTATCAAAAAATCCAAAACAATAGACACTATTCTACACAAATAAGTCCTAAAGAAACTCAAACCACAATTATAAAATGATCATCAAACAAAGGAAACATACACAACCCAGGACTCTCTCTATGGGTAATTTAAAATCTAAAATCAATCAATGAAACCAAAACTTCACCAATAAAACTCACATAGAAGGTGTGGCAAATCTCATCAATATCATATAATACCAAGGAACACCCATTATTATATGCAAACTTACACACTAAATTATTATAATACCTCTCTCACCACTACTCTACATATCTCTCCTAAGTTCTCAACATCATAAGAGAGGGATTAAAGAGCCTTTGTAATGTTACTAAGAAAATGATGAGTTAAAATAATAGAAAATGGCCACAAACATAGTGATCAAAATGGCTCCAACCAAACCTCAACTCTAATGTCATGTGAACACAAACCCCCAAGAAGAAATATAAGACCACCTAAAGAGAACCTATAAATCAAAACCATGTATCATGTTCTTCTACAAACACCTTGTGTGCCAAAATATTATCAAAATTAAACTATTCAACTCAAAGATCAAGCATATCATAGAAATAAATAGGTCAACTAAGGTGCAATCCTATCAAACCAAAGGAATATCAGAAAAAAAACATTCATTCTCAAAACCAAGGGCATAAGCCAAAAACCATCCTCTCAACTCCTCCAATAATCCCTTCAATAGTACCATCAATTGTTAGAGTAAATAGGTAATCATCTAATAATTCATTAATCATTGTTTAATTAGTAGGCCCCTTTTTACTTTATTACACTTAAACTAAACTTAGGAGTGCTTTTATATTTGTAGGTCATGGCTTCTCATAACATAGAATGAGGATACTTCTCATGATCTAATCTAATATTCACTTGGGGTTTCATCTATTTTCCTTTTATTTTTTTCTTCTATAAGAATTCATTATTGTACATTATATTAATTCCGATGATCAAAATGGGTAATCCCACAATGATGTGTTACAAAGTTGGGACATAAACATTTTCCAAATTTAGAGGAAAAAATTTCAAGCACCTCCATTTGAAGGTGAACCTTCAAACGAAGGAAGACCTTTGCGAGAAGGCGAATACCTTCACTCGAAGGTACTAATAAATCTTTACATTGTTAATTTACGTGGAAGGTACCTTCAAATGAAGGTATCTCCTTCATTCTAAGGTCCTTCAAATGAAGGTCCTTGTCTAGGACTATCCACCCTCCTACAGTTTTCCTCAAATTTTTAACTTTTAAAGCTTGATTTGAAGGTCCAAATGGAATCAACTTGACAAACCAACTTTGAGTATCATAGGGCCTCAAAACAAACTTCTCGACAAGTATAATTTTAATATTTTTTGAATTTATTATATATTTATGTTTTATTTTTTAATTGAACATTTGTATTTAACTAAACATCAAGTTATATATTCTACACATTTGGAAAAAATTTAAATTAGTAAAAAAATTTAAAAATATCTATGCATTAGGTATTGATATCTTTGTTCCAACAAAAAAATAATTGAATTTTGATACATACAAAACAAGTTATGTGCAGTGTCATACACTTATGTCTAGTATTAAATTATACAAACCTCTACACTAGTCTATATTTGTATAGAGTTGGAACTGTTTGGGCATGATTTGTATTATTTTAATTAAATAAATGTGATTGATTATTATTTTTGGACTGTACATATAAGACAGAAGACTTGGAATGTAATAGGAAATACATTTTTTTGTTTTTATAGTTAAAAATAATCAATCATATTAATAAAAAAATGTCGATTTGCTTGTTCTTTTGCTAGCCAATCTAGCATTGGTACAAAGTAGCACTCAAAGCTTATTTATAATATAAGAATAGAGAGAAGAACTCAATTTACTTTGTTATTTTGATAGCCAATTTAGATTTATTAGAAAGAAGCACTCAAGATCAATAATGGTGAAATTTGCATGTTCAAAAACTTATTTAATTTTGTGTTCATATTGAAAGAATGTGGTATTGTAATTGTATATCAAATGACTTAATTTTGTGTCATTGGTCTTATTTTTTATTCTTCCTGTATTAAGAAATAACATAATGATGTATCACGTGGGCTCATTTTTTAGCATTTATGCATTGACAAATGACATAATCATGTGAAAAGTTGGGCTAATTTCTTTACTCTTAACATATATATGCTTACATTTTTATTTACATCTATTTTTATTTGTATGTATTTTCATACACACCTCATTTATTATGTTTATTATTGCTCTCATTTTTATTTAATATTATTTTACCAATTGTTAAGTTTATCTAGGATAATAAGAATATTTAGTTGCTCTCATAAAGGTGACTAATAATGATATGTATTCACCTTAACTTGAAGTACATGAGTGCCATCAATGTATCATAACCATTTCCACATAACTCTCATGAGAGAGAAAATACAAATAAGTATTACTATATTGGATGAAATTTGGAATTAGGGTTTCAATTAAGATAATAAAACACTAAAAAAGCCAAATTATTAAAACACATTGAAAGAGGGGTGAACCTAATAGATCTAGCCACAATCCAGATAAGAAAAGGGCTGAAATTATGATTAGATTCACTAGTTATTAATAGTTATCCACTTTCTTAGTTGAATTTTGAAGGTAATTGTGAAATTAGGGTAAAACCATGAATAATTGAAGCAAATTATCGAAAATAAATTGTTATAGATATCCCACAAAGCCACAAACTAAAATATGGGCAAAAGAAGATGTTTAGAACCTGCTCCTAAAAGTTCAACCTGAGTTTTTAGGACCAAGTAGTACAAATTCGCCCTACTCCTTTAAAATTCACTTTGTTGAAAGCTAAACCAACTCCTCAACCTGTTTCCTACACACAAAAGAAAGCAAAAGATGTTGTGGATAGGGGTTTTCCTTAGGTCAACCTCTGCCTTAGACAACCATGATGAATCTTCCACAGGTCTTCCCTTCCATTTTACCAGATATTCCTCATAATGGATATCTTTAGTGCTCCTTCCCACATGGCTATCCAGGATTGCTTCAATCTCCTCCTATTCTAAAGTAGGTTTAGAGATTTGACATTGTTCCTATAGTGTCATAAAATTGTGACCCTTGCAATTTTTTATCACATTAGGGTCCTCACGCACGCGATCCGAATACCTAGGCCTGATTGGAGACTGGAGACTTGCTCGACACTTGAAAACTGCATCTTTCTTGCCCTACGCATTGCCTAAACTGCATCTTGTCTTGGAAAAAAGGGTAGGATAGGGGCATGGCGCCCCTATTCCCTGCCTTATTTTCGGGCATGACCCTTCAAATTGTGCTTTGGTGGTTGTGCATTGAGTGGGAAAACTCCCTTAGTGTCTGCTTGCGACAGAAAATCAGTCAATTAACCCTAATTGACGAGTATATAAGTCACATTTTCCCTCTCATTTGCATAAGTTCAACAATTAGAAAATTTGGATAAGCGATAAGGCGAGCATAAGTTCAAGCATTCAAGCATTTTCAAGTCTCCCTTCAAGGCTAGGTGTTGCATTCAAGTCAAGGATTCAACCATTGAAGAGGAGATTCATTCCAACATTCAACTTCATATAAGCAATTCTATCAACATTTCTATCACAACCTCCCTTGAGGTGACTTAAATTTTAGTCTTTCATTTACATTTGCTTGCAAATACTTTCTTTCATCATTTGGTTAATTCCAAAACTGGGGTTTGACCTAAAAGCAAACCCCCAATCCCAACACTTTTCCCTCTCTTTTTTGTGTTTAGGTTGTAGGTGTGCAGCTGTACTTTCGGATTTGGACTCCATTTGCAGAGGTAGAAAAAAACTTTTCGTTTTGCAGATTTTTCGGAGGACCGTGTACACTCCTGCCATGGTCCGGGTAACTTTTTATCAAATTCACAAGGCAACTTCGTCTCAACATATTATTGCCAGATCTAGGTACATAGCTTCTTCCTACGCTTCTATCTCAAGTTATAATCAGATCTTTGTCGCTTTTCACTTGGTCATAAGTACACAATTCAATAAATTCAAATCTCATTCCAGAAGAGGGGATTAACTTACCATTCTTACCATCACTCAGAATTCAATCTCCTTTTCTAGGGGTTAAATCTAGTGTATTTTCCCCCCTCTTCTAATGTAATGCATGAAAAGTGTTTGAAGGGAAATCCGAAGTGAAACTTTCATCTCTCCTTAGAGGGAAGAAAATGTTTCCTCTAGATCTCCATCACTCACCTTTTTCAACATTACATTTTGGTGAACCCAATGTGAAACATGCTTTATTCTGAAAATCATTGCATATTTTTCATTTGCAAGTTTAATTTTTATGCAAACTTAGTGGTTAATTCATTCAAAACCCTAGTTTTTAAAATTTAAATTGAACTTGTGTTTTGTAAAAATTGTTTGTTATTGTCTTAGATCTCAAAATTGCTTTGTTTGTCAAATTCAATTTCTTCATTGCCTTGTTCAATTTGCAAATCAAATTCACAAAATTAAGAGGTTAATTGTCAAAACCCTCATTTTTAAAAATCATCTTGAAATTGTGCAAAAAATCAATTTCCATTTAATTTTCAGATTTGTGACTGTTTTTAGACTTATCTTCTGTCCTACAATTCAAATTTTCAATTTCCCTCCTTTTTAAAAATTCAAAATTTCAAAAATTAAGTGGTTAGGCCATAAAACCCTAATGTTCAAATTTAAAGGGATTTTGTACAAATTTCAATCAATTTCATTCAAATTCATATTTCCAAGCATTTTCCAAGGTATCCCTATCCATTAGGTTTGACCTTTTTTAAATTTACAATTCAATTCCTCTTTTTCTTCAAAACCCTAATAGGGTCCTATTCTCACATTTGAACCTTAATTTCTCCTCTCGAAATCATAAAATTCACCAATTTTGGGGGGTTAGCTTTAAAATCATCGTAATATTCATCCTTGGAAATTTTTAAAAAAATTGGTCGATCCATGTGCATTCCCACCAAGGTCCTCGGCTTTTTTCCCAAAATTTTGAGAGATTGTTATGACTACATTAATAACCTAAATCCAGAAGATTGGTTGATTTTGTCAATTTTTTATCCCTCTAACATCGAAAATACCTCCAAAATTCAACATTTTAAATTTCAAGAATAATTTTAAAATTAAGAGGTTAATTATATCTGCCCTGATTTTAAAAATTTTGTTTTTGTTAATTTTAAAATTAAGTGGTATCCCCTTGGCCCTAATTTTAAAATTCCAATTTCCTTTGATTTATTATTTTGGAAATTGTATCATTATCTTCCTCCAACAAAGTTCAAATTGTTTAATCATTATTTTCTTAAATTTTGCATTACTCAATTTTGTAAGCTTTGTTCAAAATTCAAAATTTCAATTTTCCCTCTAGTGCATGAGTTTCACCACTATTAGTCCTACCTACATTATCCCCATTAGATGAAGCATTAGAATTAAGGCTTCCCAAGGTTTAATTACTGAGGACATGGAGCCTAATTTTGGTGACTTCTTTAATGAGGATAATGCTAATTCTTCCCATCCTAATCATGTCCCTATCTATCCAATTGATGAATCCCATGATGAACACGAAGAACCTTTGACTAGAGTTTCCATAGATCAACTTTCAAAATTGGACAATCAATTTATTAATTTCAACAATGGATGTCCCAAGAATACCCTAATAGTGAAGCTCTTCCATTAATTAAAGGTCTTAAATGCATGATTGAAAGTGATAAGAATGGAATTGATATATTGCGTGGCATTTCTCATATTGTTGATTCTAATGTCATGCCTATCAAAAGTTGTGCTGAGAACTTAGGTTATTCACAACCTTCGAATCAAATCAATTCTTCTATTCCTTTGACCACTTCAATGGCTAGTATTCCTACTTTCACTTCAAACATCATGGCTACATCAACTCAAAATATCATTCCCACAACCATTGGTCATGGGGGCAATCCCTCTTCTTCATTTAATCCTCCATCTTTACCTATGTCTTCCATAAGTATTCCTATTATCCCTCAACCAATCAATGTGACACAAGGGGGTAATTCATTCAACAATTTGTTCCTCCTTTAAGTGTTATATTTCCTACGCAATCATCACCTATTCTTACTTATCATTATGTCCCACCACCTTATTCTCAATCCATGCCTTCCTTCAATAATATCACACCACCTTCTCAATCAACCATCTCTAACATCAATTCTTCTACTGAAGCAATCATTAACAATCTTGCTCAAACTGTGTCTTCCTTGCAACAAAAAATTGCTTCTATGAGTCAATCCAAGTTTAGTGTGCCCACCTTTGATGTTGCAAGCCCACTTTCTCTTGATATTGTTAAAGTCGTGCCACCTAAGCATGTTGAGGTCCCTCAATTGTAACTCTATAATGGAAAGGGTGATCCCCTTACGCATGTCAAAATATTTCAGACATTGTGTACTGATTTTGCATATGATCAAAGATTGCTTGCAAAACTGTTTACAAGAACATTAAGAGATAAGGATTTACAATGGTATTGCTCTTTGCCTTCTTATTCCATCACTTCTTTTCAACAACTAGCAAATGCTTTCATCAAACAATTTCAAAATAGCATTGGTCCTAAAATCACTTTGACTAATTTGCATTGTAAACAAGGTGTTAAAGAAAAAGTGATTGATTTCATTGGTAGATATAAGAATTTCTGTGCTCAAATTTCTTTTCATGTACCTGATAATGATATTAAATGAATTTTCATTTCTAATTTGCAAAAATATATCAGGGAAAAGCTTCTCTTGACTGAGTTTACTTCATTTCCGCAGTTGTATGCAACACTCCACAATTATCAACTAGTTGTGAGTCAAATGGAGCAATCCACTCCTATGGCTCTGAGTGATAAAGGGGAGAATGTTCAACAATCGTTTGTGAAGTTCAAACCAACAAAAAGATTCATCAAGCTCAATGATACAATCAACAACAACAATGTGAATGCTACAACAAGTGTGCCTTCTATTTCTAAATTTTTCAAAAGAGAAAGACAGTTTACTCCTTTGACTAAATCTTTACATAGTATTATGTCTCGGTTGTTGCAAAGAAATGTTATCAAAATTCCTCCTATTAAACAAGTTGATCCTTCTAAACTTACATCCCCTTATTTTGATAACAATTCCTTTTTTCAATTTCATCATCAGCCTGGTCATGATACCGAGAAATGTTTCACATTGAAAAGTAATATTCAAGATTTGATTGATAACAATACTACATATGTGGTAGGTGTGAATGATAAGGGAAATAAATCAGTACCTCCTCCTAATCAAAATCTTAAAAAAAATTACAGATCCTTTGCCTTCTCATACCTCTAACATGATTGAGATTGAGTATACTTCTTTCTCCTCCGAGGAATTCACTTCTATGGCTTCTAACTTGGTAAATATGGTAGAAAAACAAGATACACATAAGGATTCTTGTATTACATTTGACCCTAGTGATACTGTAGTCACACAAATCTGTCCAGCTTAATTAAATAAATATTCGCTATTTATTTGATTAAAAATCCACTAGCCATCAGTTAATTAAATTAATATTTAATTAATTCATCTCCAAACATTCTCCTATTAATTAAATAAATTATTCAATTTATTTTAATTAATTCATTAAATCAAATTCACAATCAATTAAATAAATAAAATCTATTTATTTAATTAAAGTCCCCTTTTCCTCTTTTAAATAAAAATATTTATTTAAATCATTTATTCCCCCCCCCACTTGCATTTTCCTACAAATGCAACTTGCACACATTTATTGGAATAAATGAATTTTTATTTTAATAAAATCCTATTTTCCCTCACCCACCAAATCCACTTGCAAAATCTAATCCCCTTCTAGATTCTTCTAACCCCTTCCTAATTAGCCTAATCCATCCCCTAATTATTGTCACATTCCTAAGCAAAATGGAGTCACTTCTCAAAGACTTCAAAAGTCTTTGAAAAGCATTTAATGCTTTGTGTGTTCAACAAATTAACCTCCAAAGTCTTCCAAAACCACTAATGGCTCGTACATGACCATTTATGGCTCTTACATAACCATTTATGGTTATTTCAAACTTGTCCCCCCAAGCATTTATTGCTTTGACCATATTTATCCTTCTTGCCTTTGCACAAGAATTTATCCATTGGATAAAAGCTTTATTCTTTGAATAAAGAGTTTATTCATTCAACTAACCTTGACTTTAACTCCCAAGGTCATATTAAGCATTTAATGCTTATTCCCTCCCCTCTCAACCTATCTCACATTGACACTTGTCATCCTGGGATTGGGTTGAAAGCCCTCACATGGATTTGAAATCATTCAATCCTGACCCTTGTTGAGATTGCTCAATCTCAACCATCCATTGCTCCATTTTCCCTATAAATAGAGCCCATTTCTTCATAATCCAGATCCTGAAAACTTGTATGCTTTTAACCTATAGGCATTTTAGAGAGCATTTAGCATAGCAAACTAAAATTTTGTTATTTTGGTTAAAATCAATCATTTTTAAATAGCATCTAGTATTTTAGCTTTTCATTTTACATTTTGAGCAAAATACCCAAATCTCAATCCTCCATAAGCATCCATAGTGCAAAAAGTTGTTGAGAGCTACACTATTTTGGAACTTGGAGAGGAGAGGAACAAGGGAAAAGGAGCTAAGAGCATGTTAGGAGGTATTTGGAGATGCCTCATCATATTTGCTTCTTTAGTTAAATATGCTTTCATGTTTTTAGTATCTCTTTTGATATGCCTGTTTAGATTAGTTTTTGATTGATTAACAATAACGGTTTCTTGTGTGTGTGTTATTTATCTCAGACTAACCTTGTCCATTTAGCAGGGCATCAGATACCATTAGAGCACCCGATGCCCCTTCATATATAGTTGTGAAGGTTAAGGATATACCTTGTCGTGGAACTCTTGTTGATCCCTCTTGCGTGGTCAACATCATCATTGAGGAATATATTTTCACTTTATGATTGCATAAACCAATATATGACGCCTCTAATGTAATTTTGAAGTTATTTGATGGCTTCTCTTGTCCTACCATTGGCTCTATCACCCTTCCTATTGAAGTTCCTACTAAATCCATGGATGTTGACTTTCTTATCATAACCTCTTCCAAGAAATTCCGTGTAAGTTGGGCTATCCTTGGCTATCTTCCATGAAGGTTGTTGCTTCTCCAATCCATAAGTGTTTGAAATTTCCTCACAATGGTGAAATCATAACTGTGAACCATAGCTTATTTAGACCATCCAGAAGAATCACTAGCGTTCCTATTGATTTATGTTGGCCTAAGCAATTTCAATCTCTTCCATCAAGGAGTGATTCTCTTTTTCAATCTTATCACAAATGGAAGAAAGATATGATCTTATCCTTCAATCAACCTAGATCTCCAATACTTGACATTTCTATCATACTTGAAGATGAAGTTTTTCCCCTCATAGATAGAACTAATCTCCCTCCTCGGGAAGATATTCAATCTATTCCTATGGATGTGACTATACCTTCTCCTAAGAAGAACAACAACATTCCTCCTAAGGTTAGACCTGTACCTCCTCCTCATGATGGACTTGGTCTTCTTCCTACACCTAACATTCCTCCTTTATATGGCGCAATTTCACCTCCTTCCTCTTATAGAGAGAAGAGGCTTGCTTCTCCTCTTGGCCAACCTAAAAGACCTCAACCTAAACCTTCAACTATCAAAGAGAAAAGCATTCCAACTTTTTCAAATGTTCCTCCTCCTTCTCAACCTTCTACTAAGACTCTACGGAATCGTTGTGCGAGAGAACGCCAATGAAGATGTCATGTTCAAGCTCGTGAAGTTGTCCCTCAAACTATTCCATTTCTTAAAACTCCAATAGTTGACATGACTCCATTTTCTCCTAAGCAAGATGTTCAACCTACATCTCCAAATCATAAGTTGCACAAAACATGTGATGGCTTTACTCCTATTCGTGTTCGTGCTCCTCTTTCTCTAAATTTTGATGAAGAAATGAGTGAAAGTGTTATTCATGATGCCAAAACAACTCCTACTTCTTCTAATGGTGATTATGAATATGTTGATGTGGACAAGCATTTATCAACTAAATTTTCACAAACCCTAATCCTAGCTCCTAGAATTGGACAAAGTGACTTACCACATGAGCATAGTCCTTGTTTCGATCTTGTGATAGCTCCATATGTTGTGCTCGATGTTGCTCCTTTGGCATGTTGCTCGCCTTCCCGAAATAGTGATCAACAAGATCGAGAGGCAAATGTCATGCTAGATTAGCAATATTAGCACTGTAGATCTTCTCTCTCTCCTTTCTTGCTCTTTTGTGACTAATATTCTTCTATGTGTATACATGTTCTTCTATTGTTCAGTTAATGTCTATTTAGGGATGATGCAAAGCATTGAGATCTTTTCTTGGTCTCTTTCATGTTGACTCAAAAGATGTCCTCTCTTCCATTTTTTCTAAGGTAGTGTCCTTTCTTTGGGGAATGACAATTATTATATGAATATACATACATGATATACATGAGTTATCATACAGCATACTAACCCTGAGGAAAGAGAACTACCTCGTGCTTTGTGTTTTGTGTTCATTATCCTTGGCTTTATTCCTCGATTGGGGGCTAAATCCTTGTGATAATGTGATCTCTCTCTCTCTCTCTCTCTCTCTCTCTCTCTCTCTCTCTCTCTCTCTCTCTCTCTCTCTCTCTCTCTCTCTCTCTCTCTCTCTCTCTCTCTCTCTGGTGTATCCTACCTTAAAGCAATCTCTCTTGATAAGGTGTGCGCAATCGCTTTAACGTGGGGGCATACTCCACTCATATTTTTGTTTTTGATACTTAGAATTATTTAGTGAACTTGCCTTTGCTTCATAATTTTGGTATCTTTTTCATGACTCATAGTGAGGGGAACCTTGCTACTTGCATTCATGGTTTTCCCTTCTTGATCCTCCCTTTTACTTTGTTAATCGAAGTCCTAAGATCCTAAGTCCACTAGGGGCTTGGTGCATCTTGCCTCCTTGACGTGGTAGAAGTCTTCCAATTTCTTGTTTCCCTGTACTTTACCGGTAGTATTGGCGTACACTTATACTCCCACTAAAGTGGGGGCTAAATGTAACATCATAAAATTATGACCCTTGCAATTTTCAACCATATTAGGGTCCTCACGCATGCGATCTGAATCCCTAGACCTGATCAGAGACTGGAGACTTGCTCGACACTTGAAAACTACATCTTTCTTGCCCTCCACATTGCCTAAACTGCATCCTATCCTGGAAAAAAGGGTATGCCCCTGTCCCCTACCCTATTTTGGGGCAGGACCCTTCAAATTGTGCTTTGGTGGTTGTGCATTGAGCGAGAAAACTCGACCAGTGTCGGTTTGTGATGAAAAATCAGTCAATTAACCCTAATTAACGAGTATATAAGTTACATTTGCCCTCTCATTTGCATAAGTTCAACGATCAAAAAAATTGGATAAGCAATGCAGCAGGCATAAGTTCAAGCATTCAAGTATTCCTTTCCAATATTGAGCATTCTCAAGTCTCCCTTCAAGGCTAGGTATTGCATTCAAGTCAAGGATTCAACCATTGAAGAGGAGATTCAATCCAACATTCAACTTCATACAAGCAATTTTATCAACATTTCTATCACAACCTCCCTTGAGGTGACTTACATTTCAGTCTTTTATTTACATTTACTTGCAAGTACTTTCTTTCATCATTTGGTTAATTCCAAAACTAGGGTTTGACCCAAAGGCAAACCCCCAATCCCAACACTGTTCCCTCTCTTTTTTGTGTGTAGGTTGCAAGTGCACAGTTGTACTTTCAGATTTGGACTCCATTTGCAAAGGCAAAAAACCCTTTTCATTTCATGGATTTTTCAAAGGACCGTGTACACTCCCACCACGGTCTAGTCAACTTTTTCTCAAATTCATAGGGCAGCTTCGTCTCGACGTATTATTGTCAGATCTAGGTGCATAGCTTCTTCCTACGCTTCTATCTCGAGTTAAAATCATATCTTTGTTACTTTTCACTTGGTCATAAGTACACAATTCAATCATTTCAAATCTCATTCCAAAAGAGGGGATTAACTTACCATTATTACCATCACTCAGAATTCAATCTCCTTTTCTAGAGGTTGAATCTAGTATATTTCCCCCCCTCTTCTAATGTAATGCCTAAAAAGTGTTTGAAGGTAAATCCGAAGTGAAAATTTCATCTCTCCTCGGAGGGAAGAAAATATTTCCTCTAGATCTCCATCATTCACCTTTTTCAACATTACAGTTCTATTATTGGTTCCTCCTATGTGCCACCTTCATGATATTCTATTAAGTCTGCAATGTTGAACACAGGAGAAATATTAATTCCATCCAAAAACTCTACCTTATATGTGTTCCCTAAATCATGCTTCTTCAAAATCTTGCAGGGACCAAACTTCTTCATCTTCAACTTAATGTAGGTTCCCACTAGAGACCTTTCTTTCCTCAAATGGACCATCACCTCATCACCAATCTAAAACTCTTTATACCTCCTTTTTTTATTTGCCTTCTCCTTATACTACAAGTCCATCTTGTTAGTATGCTTCTTTACCTCTTCATATATATTCTTGATGTGTTCTGCAAAGTCTTCAGCTTCGGCACTTGTATGCTTCTCTTGGTCTATCTTCCTTAATTCTAGAGTAGTCCTTGGACTACCTCCATAAATAATTTGGATTGGTGATATAATAGTGCTCCTATTGACAGAATCATTGTAAGCAAATTATGCATGTGGTATTAGATCCCATCCCTTGGGTTTATCTCCTACCAAGCATCTCAGTAGACCCAGACTCATGTTTACTACTTCAGTCTGCGAATGGTGTGCAGAACTAAACTTCAACTCTATTTTCAACTTCTTCCACAAGTTCCTCCAAAAGTATCCAACAAAATTGGTATCACGATCTTAAATAATACTTTTGGTAGACCATGTAGTCTTACCACCTCCCTAAAGAAAAAATCAACAATGTGGACAGCATCATGGGTCTTCTAGCATGGAATAAAATGTGTCATCTTTGCAAACATGTCAACCATCACAAATATTGAATCAATGCCTCTTTGTGTCCTTGGTAAACCAAGAACAAAATCCATACTTAGGTCCTCCCATGGCCTCTCTATTACATGTAATGACTAATATAGCCCTGTATTTTGACTTACTCCTTTAGCCACTTGACTTACCTTGCAACTCTACACAAATTTCTTCACATCATGCAATAACTGAGGCCAATAATAATGCTCACTAATAATGGAAATGGTCTTATCTCAACCAAAGTGTCTTGCCATTCCTCCACTGTGCTTCTCCTTGATCAAGTTCTCTCTCATGGAGCTCCTTGGAATACACAATTGGCTTCCCTTGAACAACATGTTATCTTGGATTATGAAATCTAGTCATCTTGTCCTATCCAAAGTAATAGGCTCCATGCAAGATTTCCAAGCCTTTGTAAAATATGGATCCTCAGGATACAAGGTCTTGAGTTCATTAAACCCAGCCACCTCAAACTACATCTTTGTCAACAAATTATGCCTCCTACTTAAGGCATTTGCAACTTCATTATACCTTCCACTTGGTAAACCCTCAAGCACATTATCAAACACAATGTCCTAAGACTCATTCAACAAACCTAAAAATTCTATAGGCACCTCTTTACTCTTTTCTCTATCCAGTCTAGGAATTAAAGCATAACACATATATTCATGTTTAGGGCCTTCCAGAAATTATCTTCCATCAACAAAACAAATTCTAGCACTACTACATACCTTTTCTTCCACCTCCTTCAAGGGCTTAAACTTATGGAAAACTTCATCCTTTGTTAAGGTATATGTATTAGCATGGCCATCATGTACATCATGCCTATCAAATTGACATGGCCTCCCTAACAGCATATGACATGCATCCATGGGTATGATGTCACATAGTACCTCATCATGGTAACTGTCAACCTTTAATTTCACCAGGAATTTCTCATTGACCAAAACTTTGTGGTCCTTCTACAACCAGGCAATCTGATATGGATGTGGATGTCTTTCCCTCTTCAGTTTAAACTTTCTAGCCATCTCTTTTGACACCATATTATCAGTTCTCCCATTGTCAATCACCACATCACAACACTCATCCTTACATTTACATCTGGTGTGAAATAGACTCTTCCTCTGATTTGGTTATTTCTCCTCATTTAACAAGGTTCTCCTAACAACTAGGGATTCTCCCCTTTCAGCATCATCAGAATGTTTATATTGGGCTTCTTCATCTACATGTGCAACTCATGCATGGCCCTCATTTCTCTGGTCTATCCTCCCTTGGTGCTATGAGCATTCATAGGCTCTATTCCCTTCTTCACCACACTAGAAACGAGTTCCTCTGAAACCATATCTCCCAGATTCTTGTCCAGATCTTCCTCTTCCTCATTGTTCACCATTATTCTAATCACAAGGGAATTCAAAATTATCACCCTCTTGATTTCGGCTAATACCCACATCATCATTTTTTTCTGATCCTCATTTTGATTCTTGAAGGATCTTCTGCCACCTCTTCCATCTTGACCTTTCCCCTTTTGCTTCTCTTCAAATCTCATATTCAATTTCTCTTCCACTTTCAATGCAAATTGATATGCATCCTCAATATTGGCCATTCTGACTAGGCTCATCTCTTCTTGAATACTTGGTCGTAACCCAGTAAGGTAACCAGGGACTTTCTCCTTATTGGCCTCTGCATGGCCTATTCTGATGATCATTTTGTAAAATTCCTCCATACACACCTTGACGGATTTTCTACCTTGCTTCAATCCTTATAATTTCTTTAGTAGATCCAACTCATAGTCCATTGGAATTAATTTCTTCTTCAACTTCTCAACCATTAGATCCCATCTGATGATCTTTCCCTTTCCTCTCCTATTTCTTTCAAGTTAGACCTCTTTCCACCAAATATTTGCATGACCCTTCAACTTCATTTTTGCAAACTTGACCCAATATGAATTATCTCTCTCCTCATACTCAAAATATTACTCCAACTCATCTATATCCAATCGATTAGCTCTTCCAGGTTCAGATTTCCAGAATAATTGGAAACTTCAATTATAGTTCTCTTCCCGATCTAGGAACTGGCCCTTAACAGTCGAAGATGATTTTGATCTACCACCTCTTCAACTTCCTCATCAGATGTATCTTCATTCTTTTCTTCATCTTCACTTTCTTGTCTTCTTAGATTAAAAACTCTCCTCATCACCTCTTGCAATGCATCAATCTGTCATTAGAGGGCTCTAAAATCCTCATCTACCAAATCATTTCTTCCACCATGCGTCACTTTTGGAGGCATCTTGACCTCAAGCTCACAACCACAAGTCCTGGTCCAAATTGCCTTACGTTCAGCGATATGTCCACATGCTCAGGAACAACCTGCTCTAATACCACTTGATGAGGGCGAAACCCGAGACTCAGAAAAACACAACAATAAAGACACAAAAGATGATTTTATTATTATCTGCAATCTACTTTAAATACTTGCAAATACATAAAGGAGGACTAAATCCTCATGGGCTACAACACAATAGCTTACCAAAACTCTAAAAAAAACTCTTCTCTCACAATCCAACTTTTCTAACCCCAAAAATTCAACTCCAAAACTAACCCACAACTTTCATAAATAGCCTCCCCCTAGTTTGGAGCCAAAATTACAATTTAAAAAATTAAAATTTGGCGATCTAGTGCCAAAACATACAATTTGAATTTTGAAATAGAGCCAAATTTGAAAACTAGAAACTTTTTGAAAAATTGTCTAACTTTCGGTAGCCATAACTGTTGATCCGGGAATCAGATTGATGGGCCATTTGAACCATCGAAGAGCTCTCTGAGTGAAGAATCTTCTCTGCCATTTTTGGGGTCATTCAAGGTTGTTTAGTGCCTCAAATCTGACTCAAAATAAATTTTATCAGATTTTTAGGAAACTGAAACTTTAATAACTTTCAAATCGTTAATGATTTTAACCTGATTCTTTCGCCAATGTGCTTATTTTTCCATTCTAAAGCTTCCTGTGAATTTCGGGCTCCATTCGCCTTCAAATGAAAACTTTCTAAAAAATAGCAAGTCGGCTAGAAAAAGCAGTAGAATAATTTTGGAAGTTGGAATCTCTTATTTGCCCAAATGGGTATCAAAAAATACAAAAACATTAAAAGAAAACTAACAAAAAGGAAATTTTTTGGGTGATGCAGGATTGCCCTTACACCATCGAATGCTCCTACATCAAAATTATTATTAAATACTTTCCTTTTGAGGGAAAGTCCAAATCTAAAATAAAAATCTTGTAATTGAAATGTATACCTTGATGAAGTTTGGTTTTATCCTCATGAAAGGGTTTTAGGATGTCTTGTAGAATTTCTTCACATAAGGTTGATCATGGATGTCATCTTGAATTCATAAACTTGACTTCACTTCTGCTCCAATTCTTGATGAATGGCTGATTGTTTTCTCACTTTAATTGAATTTGCAATTAGAATCATAGATTTGTTAGATTATGTTTTCAAATGAGAGAGGTAGACCTCCTTTTATGCTTGATTTCTCAAAAATTAACTAAATTTATGGAGTAGGCTGACATGGGATCAAATTTCTCACTCATTTGAAATGACCATTGTGGGGACCAAAAATGGGCCCTAATTGAGAGGACCAAAGCACCTAGCAACTTGGTCATGTCAATCTGGACTTAGGCTTAGAGAAAAGGTAGAGAAGCAGATGAAAATATAGATTTGTGAATGGTGTGAACAAAATCAGAATAGACATTAAGCATTGAAAGTCAAAGCGCCAATGTGACATCTAGGTGAGGAAAAAAGTGTATGTGGATACAATTTATGACATTACATTTAGCCCCCACATTAGTGGGAGTATGAGATTAAGCATACTCACAATAAAGTACAAAGTCACATTGAATAACTTTCACCAAGATATTAAAGAGATAAGACACACCAAGCCCCCAATAACTTTAGGATCTTACTATATCAAGATAAAGAGACAACTCGTGAAAGGAAGAGAGAGAGAGCATGACTATACTAGCCTAGTAGGATTTTCTTACTATGAGTCATGAAAAAATAAAAATACCTAATTGAAAAGCAAAAGTCTTAGTCTGAAAAGTAACTTGAGTACCAAAAACATGTCGTGGTGTGTGCATAAAGTGTAACATTGAGTGAAGTGTATGCCCACACGTTTAAGCGATTGCATACGCCTTATTGAGAGAAATCGCTTTAAGGTAGCATGCATCCAAAAGACAAGCACATTACCACAATGAGATTCCCCCAATAAATGATAAATAAAAGCATAATGGTCACAAAACATATAGGAAAAATCACATAAGGGATCCACTATCTTTGGCGTCAATATACTCTTATGATAAATAATGTATATCAAGAATATTTGTATTGAATCCACCTCATCCCTCAAAGGTAGTGGAACTATGAAAACAATGGAAGAAGTGCACAAGGGATAACAAACAAGTGTATTTTTGAGTCAACATGGAAGAGACCAAAATAGATCTCAATCCTTTGCATTGTCCCCAAGTAGACAACACAAGGTAGACTTACGAACAATAGCACATGTACGACATAGATATGGCATATAGAATATTTGAGATACAAATAGAAGAATGTTACAATGAATTCGGCCTCTTTATTACCTTGCACTAATTGAGTAACAAGGGTCATCCAAAGAGAACCTAACACAACATATAAAAAAATATATCAATCAGCACATCACGGGGGAAGCACATTATGAACAAGCAAAAACACAAAAGAGAATCCACGACATGAATAAAGCTAGTCAAACAAATCATCTACCTCCCAATCTTGTTTAACATCATCTAGGGATAGTGGACAAGATGTAAGAGGATCCACTTCAAGCATAGAAAATGGAGCTAGTGCATGTTCTAAACAAGGACCATGCTCTAATGATGAGTCATTTTGTTTGTCACTAGGAGTTAGGGTTAATGATTTTGAAAAATTTGAAGATAATTCATATTAATCTCATACATGTTATCAGAATCATTAGAATCAACATTGTTATCATGAATAAATAATCATCTAGATTAATAAAAATAGGATCTCTATCATGAAAATAAGTTGAACCATCATTTTTCTTAAGCATTTTTAATTTAGATGATTTGATTTGAACTTCCTCCCTAGGGTTAGGTGAAGGTTGGACAAATGGGACCAAGTCAACAATTGGTGTCTTTGGGGAGGAAATGGTTTGGGAAGAAATCTCACAAGCCTTAGCATGACTTCTTCATCGGCGTTACCTCTCGCACAACAATTCCTTTTAGTTTAGTCAAGACATGTGAAGGTTTAAGATCAATGGACATAGGCTTATTTTCTTCCCTTATAGGGGTGGAGGGACGAAAGAAACCTTAATAGGTTGAGGGAGACTTGATGCCAAGTTCTTTCCTTTATAAGGAGGAGGTGAGACTAAGGCATATATGGGGGGAATAGAAGGGGTAGGAAGAATACTAGGTCCATTATAAGGAGGAGGAATATACATGGGTGTAGGGTCTCTAGGTTTACTCAAGGACATGATCATCTCATTTCGTTATTTCTGATAAGATAAGAAAAGGATGTCATTTCAAGGCTTAAGAGGCTTAGGTTATTTAGGTCAAAAGTAATCAAGAGTTAAATTCCCACGCTTCATAGTGGGCTAGTAAAGGCTATGATTAATTATTATAGTAGTGCCATTATGAGGGAATTTCAAATATTTATGGATTGTCAAAGGGATAGATTTCATGGAAGAGATCCAATGATGTCCCAACTTTATACAAAATTGATCTGATGGAGTAATAATAACAAAGGTGACATCTAAGCACTTAGTACCAACCTCGATGAGAAGAGTAATAGAACCAATAGTAGGCCAAGAGAAACCATCATACACCGAAGCCATAACATCAGATTTATCATATTTTACTGATAAAATTATGAAATATAAAGATGTTCTTTAGTAATCACATTCACCATACACACTAGATCAATGATCACCCCTCATGAGAGTTTGTCTTCGATCTTCACAATGATATATAATGGGCCATCAAGTGCAACAATTGTCTTGCTAGGATCAAAAGTAATGCATAAATCTTTTGGAGGTGTAGGTTTTTCAACAAGGTTCACAAAATTATTAGATTCTATGCCAAGGTCATTGGGAGAAAAAGCAATAGACTCAAACTCAACAACATTGGTAGAATGAGAAGGCAACAAATTGGTAAAGATTTGGAGGTTTTGATTAGGAGCCTCAGATTTATTCCCTTTTTTATTGACACCAACAATGGATATAGTATTGTTTTTAATTAAGAGTAAACAGGTTTGAGGGGACCAGAAACCTAGTACAATAGGTTTTGAGGGAACCCGAAACCCCACAGGTTTTGAAAGGACCCGAAACCCTCAGATTTTACCAGGATCTAGAACCCACAATACAATGTTGCCAAAAGAAAAGAGAATCAACATACCAGTAGCCACACCATAAATTGGACATAAAATCATCCCTAACACATAAACAAGGGTTTTACAAGGCTCCCTTAACCTACAGATGTTTCCATGGGTGTATCCAGGCACCCATCACCTTCAAAAACACTAGATTACAATAGATCAACATATTCTCACAATCTAGATAAATGGGGTTTTGAAGGGCTCCCCTAACTCTCATCATGAGTTTTAAACTGGCTCTCACAACCAACAAACAAGGGTTTTCCTAGGCTCCCTTAACCTATAGCAAAGTATTCAGCCTGCCAACAACACAACTAACCCTTAACCAAAAATCACAACTGGCCAGACTGGGCCCTTTAAAATTGCTAGCATCTAGCTTGTATGTGGGAAGAACAAGACTCCCACAACTAGCACACATAGAAAAGAGAAGAAAACTGAAAGCACACGCAAAAAATAGCCAACCTATGGATTTTACCAGGCTCCCACAACCTGAAAATGAAAAACCAACCAACTGATTCCAAATAGAACCAGGAGGGATTTGAAAGGGTCCCTCAACCCACAAAAAAAATCGGGTAGAAGGGGCACATAGAACCCAGACCTTACCATGAAGAAACACATGAAATAAATGAAAGGTAGCTTCAACCAATAGCATGAGTAGCAACATCATCTGAAAGTCCTCCTCACACCATTTCCCCACCTCAATAGGGAAGAGGTCCACCTCGATAGGACAAGAGAGAAGGCGAATTGTCAGCCTTGAGACTCCTCTAGAAGCACACAGAAACTCGATCGCTCCCAACCACCGAATCTCCACCTCAATAGGAGAAAGGGCCACCTCAGACAGGCAAGGAGGAGAATGACCCAGAAGCCCTAATATTTCAATCATAGTCCAACATAGAAAAAATCCCTCCACCTTAATAGGAGGACAACCCAGATCAGAAAAAAAACCCAAAACACCAAATCTTCCAAAAATAAAACCATATTTATACTAGATCTAGCCCCAAGGGCATGGGGAATCCCAAAGAAAGAGGAGAAACTAAAAACTGACAAAAGAATAATGTTAAGATGCCACTAGGGTCCCAGATAAGAGGAATCACCACCTCTCGAGAAAATTTGAACCAAGCAGCCCCTCCGCTCCAAGACATGAATAGGGCCGAGGAGAACACACCTCCCTCCACACCACATGCATCCCCCATGCTCTATGAACCATTCAGAGCAACAAAGAAGTTAGGGTAGCAAAGAAGGGTCAAAGGGAAGAGGCCCCCACTCTTGCCATCTGCTTCGTCATCCTCGCCTCCTACACTTGAGTCTTCAAACGTCGAAACCCTCACCTTCTTCGTTGAAACCCTCACCGCCCCCACTCTCACCATTGCTTCTATGAATATAGTATCATTATCAATGAATTCTTGGATCTTATTTCTCAACGTGTAACACTTCTCAGTATCATGGCCAGGTTGACGGTGATATTGATGAAAAGCTTTAGGATCATGATAAGGTGGTAGTGGTTTAGAAGTGTCAATTGGCTTGATGAGAGGAAGTTGCAACACATTAGAATTCATTAACCTTAACATTATACTATGAAAAGACTCAGATTGAGGAGTTAATTATTTTCTAAAGTATTTAGATAAAGGGGCCACACATGATGTTGCAGCTACAACTTGAGTGTTGATGTTGTCATTTATCTTGATGAATCCTTTTTTGGGTTTGAACATCATAAAAGATTGTTGAGAACACTCATTCTCATCAACTGGAACCATTGAAGAGGATGATTCAAAATGTCACCTAAAAATAATAATTATGAAGCACTGTACACAATTATGTAAAAGAAGTAAACTCAGAAAATAGAAGCTTATCTATAATATCTTTTTTGTAAAATAGCAATGAAAATTCTTTGAACGTCATGATCAAGAACTGGATAAGCAATTTGAGAATGAAAATGTTTATATATACTAATGAAAGCATACACTTTTTATTTAAATCCTTGCTTACAATGAATCAAATTAGTCAAAGTAATATTGGGACCAATGTTATTTTAAAATTGTAGAATAAAAGCATTAGCCAATTTTTGAAATGAAGTAATATAATAAGGAGACAAAGAAAAATACCATTGCAAATCTTTATCTCTAAAGGTTCTAGTAAACAATTTAGCCATGAGTCTTTGGTCATGAGAAAAATCACTCACAAAGTTTGAAATGTCTTCACATAAGTCAAGGGGTCACCTTTTTTATTATACAACTCCAATCAAGAAACTTTCATATGCTTAGGAGGAACCACATAAACAATGTCATTGAATAGTGGGCTCACTACATCAAATGTGGGAACATTAAACTTGGATTGAGTTATGGAAGCCAATTGATGTTGTAAGGATGTAACAGTTTAGTCTAGGTTATTAATAGTTGCTTCGGTGCATGGATTGAATTTGGCCAAATTGGATTGTGACAGAGTAACATTGTTGTAAGTAGGTGGAGGTTGAGAATAAAAAGGTGGAACATTGTGGTATGTTGGTATGGGAGATGGTTGTGACACAAATGGAAGAGTCATGAAAGGATAAATGTAAGAATATTGAGTAATAGGAACTTCCCCATAACTAACATGAGTAGGATTAACATTTTGTGTGGAAGTAGTCATGATTGAAGATGTAAATGAAGGTATACTAGGCAAGGATGTAGGCATAGGAATGGAATGGTTAACTTCACTAGTGGCTTGAGAGTAACCAAGGACTTTGACACAACTTTCGATTAGCATAATATTAGTATCAAAAATATGAGCAAGGCTATACAACAAACCACACCTATCTTATCATTTTGCATCATTTTTTTTAATCCTTCAATCAGGGGGATTGTGTCACTATCTGGGTATTGTTGACTCATCCATTGTTAAAGATTTTCAAATCCATTACCAATCTCCAATTGGTCAATAGTAACCCTAGTTAGTGATTCTTTCACATCATGAGAAGTATGAGGAGAATGGAGATGAGTGATGTCATTTGTTGGATTAGAGGAAGCACCAACATTCTCATGGAACATGTTATCCAACTAAGGATCCATATCCTTAGTGTTTAAACCTTGTGAAGCCTTAAGTCTACAACTTCTTCTCACTAAAATATTTTATGTAGGACTAATGGTAACAAATCTCATGCAGAAAGGAGGGGAATTGAGTGAAAATTATGATTAAACAATGCAATTCTTTGTAAAAATGATTGATTAACCAATTAATTAGTAATTTTAATTATTATATTGAACATTAGATGCCTCTAAATCTGAACATAACATGTCATAATAATCAAACCTAAAAACACAATTGAAAAATTATGCAACCCATAAGTATATTTTAGAATAATAAATTAGGTTTTTTGTGAATTTAAACATTAAATTTATGTAATTCAATTGTAAATAAGATTTATGAGTGCAAAAATTAATGTTGAAATACGTACAAATTAAATCTAAGACAATAAATTAGAAACAAGCTTGAAAGAAGTCGGGTTCACCAAAAATTTATTAAATGAAATTTGGAATTAGGGTTTTAATTAACATAATAAAACCACTAACAAGCCAAATTAGCCAGCACATTGAAAGAGGGGTGAACCTAATAGATCTAGCCACAATCCAAATAAAGAAAGAACTGAAATTACAATTAGATTCACTGGTTGTTAATAGTTACCCTCTTTCTTAGTTGAATTTGGAAGGTCATTGTGAAATTAGGGTAAAACAATGAATAATTGAAGCAAACTGTCAAAAACAAACTATTACAGATATCCCATGGAGCCACAAAATGAGATCTAGGAAAAAGAAGATATTTAAAACTTGTTCCCAGAAGTTCAGCCTGAAATTTCAGGACCAGGTAGTCTAGATTCACCCTGGTCCTCTGAAATTTGCTTCATTGAAAGATAAGCCTATTTGTTGTCATTGTCCTCTCTATCATAATCCTAGAGTATATCTCTTGACCTTGTTAGGATAACCAGTGAACAACTGAGCAGGGGGGGTGAATCAGTTGTTAATAGATTATATCAATTAATCCACTTAATAACCTTTAACTAGATTAAGTACCGGTAAAACAAAAATAGATGCTGGTAGGAACAGATACCGATAAAAAATACAACTTAATAATTAAATAGATAATCAATGCAATGTAACCATACCACATAACACCATGATTTGTACGTGGAAAACCCAGAAAGGGAAAAACCACGGTGGGAAGCCTACCCACAGTCAGATGATACTTCTGCAGAAAGTATGTGATACAATGAGGGGCCTGCACATGCAGGAAGGCACGCTACCTAGAGCATACTGCTCATTACAAAAGAGTCTCACTGACTACAGAGAGGTTATAACCACCTCAAGATAAATGGACAACAATCCAGAGTAATGAACTTCCAGAGATAGCATCTACCATGCTTGATTACAATCTCGGTTAAGCTCAATACCAGAGGCCTTTGACCTCTTCCTTAATCCCAATTCGATCACCTATGATCAACCAAATATCCTTCGCATATGATATTGCATTTCAAGACTACGACACTTATTCCCTATTCCCATACCATGATCTACAATAAGATCTTACATCATTTTATACCAACCCTAAGGCCTAAACCAATTAGGTTGGCCACCTAAAAGATATTACAATAAGATCATTACATAAATCCATATTACAATGATATGCCATGTCGGCTTAAGACCAAAACAACAATAACCAATCCATAGAACATCCTAAAACATCCTGGTAACGTGTAGAGTACACGTTAACATGATACCAGTCCATAACCTAGATAGGCATCGAACCTATTACGGGTCCACCACGCCAAAGCGATGTCTCCACCTAGTTGAAGCACGACCAAAGAACATCTTCAGCATCCTAAAAGCCGCATCAACACTACTTATGCATCCTGTCAAGATTCCTCAATGAGAGCTCTGGCAGTTAAACCTTAAACCAATGTCGATAAGGGTTTACAAGAGTGTATGATAGAATCCTATTACCAAGTCAATACCAACTGACTAAAACATGCTCTAGGAACATGTAACACATAAAATCAAACATATGCCATTGATCCAAACATGTCGGAAGTGTCCAACAAATAGTCTCTTCTGACGGTAACACTAGATCTTCTACCGGTAACCAAAACTTGTCTGTCAGTAACCAACCATAACAACTAGTGTTGATATCAATGACAAAACATCAATGCAACACATAATCAATTCATCCATAATGCCAACAATCTCCCCCTTTGGCATTGATGGCAACACTAGATATGAAAAACATCTAAGTACCAAAAAAATGCCAAACAAGTCTCCCCCTATGGAAGACAACCAACAATCTCCTGAATATCAATAACTCTCCCCCTGTGAATGATATCTCTGTAAAGTTCTAAAATTATTTTTCACATCACTATCTCTCCCCCATTGACATCAATGCCAGAAATCTAACACAAATATCAAAGCAAGAATGTAAACCTCTAAATCTCAAAGCTGACTACTCCCCCTAACTAGTAGCACCACTCATCAGTGTCGGAATGAATAGTATCTCTGATAATGCATGTCAGACTGATGACAAATTGCATCAATCAAGTCTTTATCGGAGGGGCAGAAACCCCTAACCTGTCTCTCAAATACTCAAATGATTCCTTAGATAGTGGTTTAGTGAATATATCTGCAATTTGTTCTTTAGTGTTCACATAAACCAATTTGACTTCCTTTCCTTCTACCTTGTCCTTCAAAAAGTTATACTTTATTGATATATGCTTAGTCTTAGAGTGAAATATCGGATTCTTATACATGTCAATAACTGCAGAGTTATCATAGTAGATAACTATCGGTTCACTACAATTTACCTTCATATCCTTCAACATTTGCTTCATCCACAAGACTTGGGTGCAATTAGTTGTTGCTGCAGCATACTCAGCTTCTACAATAGATAAAGAAATGCATGACTATTTTTTGTTGATCCATGACACCAGTTTCTTTCCAAGAAAGAAAGCTCCACCAGAAGTGCTTGTCCTATCATCAATATCTTTTGCCTAATCTGAGTCAGTATGCCCATAAAGTGAAATCATCATCTCTAGAATACCATAAGCCATATTTTGTTGTTCCTTACAAATACCAGAATATCCTCTTTACTACACATTCATGATTTTATTTAGGATTACTTTGATATCTTGAAAAAATATTTACTGCATTCATAATATCCGGTTGTAGCGTCGTAAATTGTACGCACTCGCTAGGGTGGTACAATTTCGCACCTAGTTTAACACCCGCCTTAGTGCATTTTGCATTCTGCATTGCATTTCTCCTTAAGCACTTAATTAATCAAATTAATTAGGTCTAAGGCCCTATTTCATCATTTTCTACATCACAAAGTTGGGCCCTTTCACTAAAGCGCGCCCTTCGCATTTTATTCTTCCAATACACTACTTAATCAAAAACCCTAATTAAGTCCTATTTCGAACTTGGGGGCTTGGTTTCGGGGTCTAAACATCTCGAAATCACCTGTAACTTCGGGATTCTCTCTAAAATCATCATATCCGACGGCCCTGAAAATTTGGTGAAAAGTTGTCGGGACCATGGCGCCCATGCAACATGGTCCCGAACATTTTTCCCGAAATTTTGGGAGCACGATCCAATCATAAAATAAAGCTTAACCCCAAGAAATTGGCGGGATATTCAATCTCTAGGTCGGCCAAAATACGAATTTACGACCTAGGGTTTCATACATAAAAGCTCTCTTTCCTCATTTGAAGGGATCGGATTTTTGTTTCCAGGAACTTGATATGCAGCGAAAGAGTAGATCTTTGAAGACTTCAACAACACTCAACATCATTCTATTAAGCATCTATCAAATTCATTCATTCATCCAATTAGGGCTTGGAAGACATTGAAGAACAATAGGAGATTACCGACTGAAGATTGGCTTGTACTCCTCCCTTGAGGGTTGGGTATGATTTCATATTGTTTTCATGTCCTTACATAAGCTTTGATATATCATGTATTCATGCTTTAGATCACATTGCATCTTGATTTAGATCATTTGCATTATCATTTACAAGCAATTAGGGTTTACTTTCTAGGTTGCTCTAGTTTGCTTTCTTGCATTTTGGACCTTGCACACACACTAGGTCTGCACACACAATACATTTTACAAAACAACTTGGCTATTCGTGGAGGTGGAAATCACCGAAGTGGGGGTTTGACTAAGGCAAAACCCTATATAGCCGCCCTTCCCCCTTTTCAGATATTATTGCAGGTTTCGGGATTCGGACGACGCCGCGGGACACAGATCCGGAAAGAGGAGACAAAGACAGAACTCTGTGTGCAGTTGCAGCTCAGAAGACTGGGACAGGGGCGCTGGGCGCCCTGGTCCTGCCAGGACAGGGGCGTTGGGCGCCCTGGTCCCTGGGACAGAGGCGCTGGGTGCCCTGGTCCTCCGGACAGACAGCTTTCCGGCAGTTTCCAGATAGTGTTTCAGGGTGCAGAACAGTGGTTTCCGGTGCAGTTTTCAGGACAGTGGCGCCCGCGCCCCCATCCCGAACATTTTCAGTCCGATTTCGACTCCGGGTACATATCTGCGTTCTCATTTTATCCTTACATTTACAGCTGTTCATTGCTTAATCTCAATTCTGCAAATTGGTTACTAGTTCATACTTACACTTTGAGGTTAGGGTTTGAACTTGTATCATTTTAGCTTTCAATTTCAACAAGGGAATAGGAATCCTAATAGATATCTCGTGGCTGTCTCTTTCACCAAAAGAAGTAGCCAATTGTGCGATATCTCTAGGCTCTTTCGTATTCCGTAATGTGTGTCAAAAGTTAGGATTAGGGTACATTGTCCTAGTCTCGCTTTTTCCCCTACACATTTTGGTGAACCCGACGTGAATCTATCATTGCTTCCTCTTGCATTGCATTTGTTAGATCTAGATCTAGATTTAGTGTGTTTTTCATTAAAAGAAAAAAAAAAAAGAGAAAACTTGTGTTTCTTTGCATTGTGTGTTTCAATTTTATGCAATCTTTTCAAAATGTCAGATTTTTATTTGCAAAATGTTCATGCATTTGATGATTATTATGAGTATAGCCAAGATGAATTAGATGAAGCCTTAGATGAGTTTTTAAACCCTAAGGATGCTAAACCTTCATTTTACCAAAAACTCATAAACCTTGTTACTATGCCATTTAGGTGTGATGAGAAAGATAAGTCGAATGATTCCTCTCAAGGATACATTCCTATCCACTCTTCCCCTGAATCTAGTAACATGGTTGTTTTCAATAATCCCCTCTATGAGGAGATGTCTCCTTTTGAATCAAAAGACAAACCTTTTAATCGATATGATCATGCTTTGTTGGATGATGCCCTTGATGACTTTGTGGCTTTGTCGAAACCTTTAAACAAAAACAAGACCTCTAAATTGGTTAGCATGATAAATTTGAATGAATATAACAAACCTCTCTTTGAAGTCCAAGGTGCTTATCCTTCTCCCACCTTTCAAATTCCTAAGACTCCTCTCCTTACTGTCCAAGGGAGATATGATCATGATCCCTTTTGTACTCCGAATAAACCAATCATTACCGTACAAGGAAGACAACCTACAAGTCCTTACAATTATGCTAAGCAAATAACTAGAGAGAGTTATCATGCGGTTGCCCATACTTATCATACCAGAAATAATAAGCAACCTAATCCTCCTCCTGTTATTCCAGTTTCGCTTCCTAATCCTCAACCGATTCTTCCTCAAGCTCCCCGTATTTCGCAAGTTATGGGTAAGGAATATGATCTCATAGAACAGCTTAAAGCTACCCCTGCTAAGATATCCCTTTGGGATTTGATTCAAACTTCTTCCACTTATCATGGAATGTTACAAGATGCCTTGAAAGATTTGAATGTTCCTCCACCGAATACATCTAGTAATATAGCATCTTTTGTTAACTCTGTGATGAATCCTAAACCTCAAATTGTGTTTACGCAAGATGAGTTGCCTACTAGTGAAGTCCAACAACAATATGATCCCTTGATGATTGTGGTTGTCATGAAAGACACTGCTATAAGACGAACACTAGTAGATAATGGTTCTGGCCTTAATGTGTGTAGCATCAATCTATTGCATAAAATGAATGTGGATACATCTCTTATGGAGCCTGACTCTCGTTCTATTCGTGGCTTTGATAATGTGGCTAAGACTTCATTGGGTATCATCACCTTACCTCTCACAGTGGGACCTGTTACTTTGCCTACTCCTATCCATGTTATGCCGGGAAATTTAACATACAACTTGTTATTAGGGAGGCCGTGGATTCACAGCATGCAAGCTGTCCCCTCTACATTGCATAGACAAGTTAAATTCATCTACAACAATAAGACATATACTTTGATGGGAGATACTAATTTTCAAGCATGTCTACAAACATCTAAAGGAGATTTTTTTAAGCCATCCTCGTCTAGTGATGACTCTTTAAACAAGAAACCTATCGATGAGTCTTCGCTTTCCGATGATCAAAATCCTTGGGATGAATCTGGAATTCCTAAGAAAGATCCTTCTCAGCTTGAAACTACACATAAAAAGGATTTTGATCCTGAGAAGGTTCTCGTAGAAGATGATTGGGGATCTCTTGACTTTAACCCTACCTTTGTGGGTGAATATAAGATTCCTTCTAGAGAACTTAAAGTTGAAAAGAAGGAAGAAGCTGAAAATCACAAAGCTGAAAAGAAAGAAGAAACTAAAAATCAATCAACCCTGCCTGAAGCTATGACTAATAATTTTGTGGCCGCTTCTCAAACTTCCTCTTCTCACATCTATAACTATGAAGAGTTTGATTCTTTGTCTTATGAAAAACCACCTTCTTTTCCTGAAATGGCTGATCGCTATGGTCATGGTTTTCGCATTTTTGCTAAGCATGGGTATCATGGAAAAGGTTGTGGTGCTAACGAACAAGGGATTAGAGTTCCTCTAGAGACTAATTTTCACAATTATGCCTTTGGACTTGGTTATAATCCCTGCAGACGTACTAAAGCCTCTAAAAGACCATGCATTAGTGTTAATGCTATCTCTACATCTTTATCAATACAACACCCTGAGTATATTGATGAGGATTCTTCGGGTGATTGTGCTCTAGATATCTTCCCTACCGATGATGCTTTAGCTGAGTTCTTGGGAGCCTATGACACTCTTCCTCATTATCATCACAATAGGGGACTCCCTTATTGTTTGAACACTGAAGCTTATTTTGGAAAAGAGATTGATAATGATAAGATTGTGAAAGAATTCCCTCAGTTAAAGGATACTCCTCAACAAAGTAATCTCCTCATAAGTGATACCCTTGAGGTTAAGATGGATCCTTGCAATAAAGAAAAAATCATTAAAATTGGAAAATGTTTGGATGAAGAGGAACAGAAACAATATGAAGAACTATTGCACGAATTCCCTGAGATCTTTGCTTGGGCATATTCTGACATGCCTGGTATAGATCATAAGATCGTTACTCATAATATCGTCTTAGTACCTGATGCTAGGCCCGTGAAACAAAAGATTCGAAAAATGAATCCTAAGATAGCTCTGCTTGTTAAAGCTGAGATTGAAAAGTTATTGGAGGCTGGATTTATCCGCCCTATTGACTATTCCCCATGGATTTCAAACATTGTCGCTGTGGCTAAACCAGATAACAAAATAAGAATGTGTACCGACTTTCAGGATCTAAATAAGGCTTCTTTAAAAGATGATTTCCCTCTTCCAAACATTGACATGATAGTTGATTCTACGGCAGGACATGCCCTCTTATCCTTCATGGATGGTTTTTCAGGCTACAATCAAATTTTCATTAATCCTCAAGATCAATACAAAACCGCTTTCACCACTCCTTGGGGTACGTTTTGTTGGATAATGATGCCTTTTGGACTTAAAAACGCCGGTGCAACTTATCAACGAGCGATGACCCTTATCTTTCATGATTATATGCATAAGATTTTAGAGGATTATGTTGATGATATTTTGGCTAAATCCTTTCTTCGCATGGATCATGTTAAAGTCCTTCGTCAAATCTTTGAAAGAATTCGTAAATATCACATGCGCTTGAATCCCCGAAAATGTGTTTTTGGTGTGGATAGTGGAAAACTATTAGGATTCATAGTTTCGCATCGTGGGATTGAGGTGGACACTAAGAAAATAGATGCTATTGTTAACATGCCACCTCCTCGAAATGTCTCTCAACTTAAAAGCTTACAAGGAAAGATTCAAGCTATTCGTAGGTTTGTGTCTCAACTTGCGGATCGTACCTTTCCTTTTACTCAACTTCTTAAAAAGGATATCACTTTTCAGTGGAATGAGGATTGTCAACAAGCATTTGAAGATTTAAAAGTGTATTTGGCTAGTCCTCCTATTCTCCAACCTGCCGAACCTTCTAAACCCTTTATCCTGTATACAGCTGCTTCTTCTCATGCTCTCGCAGCATTGTTAGCACAACATGATAAAGATGGTAAGGAGTGTCCGGTGTATTACATAAGTCGTACTTTACTCGATTATGAGACCCGATATTCTGTGATAGAAAGACAATGCTTGGCCGTGGTGTTTGCGACTCAGAAATTGAGACATTATCTTTTAAATTCAGAAGTCCATGTCATGGTTAAGTTTGATCCGTTGAAGCATCTTTTCTCTAAAACTGATTTATCAGGACGTCTCGCTAAGTGGGTTATGATGTTAACTGAATTTGACCTTAAATTTGTTTCACAAAGAGCAATTAAAGGACAAGCATTGACTGATCACTTAGTTGAGGCCCCTTCACCCTTCTCCTTCCCTAACCCTGAGTCCTTTCCTGATGACTTCATTCTTTCTATAGAGAAAGATGAAACTTGGGAGTTATTCTTTGATGGCTCTAAGTGTCATACGGGATCGGGGGCAGGTGTTGTTCTGATTTCTCCTACAAAGAAACCTATTCCCTTGTCATATCGTCTAAATTTCCTGTGTACCAATAACATTGCTGAGTATGAGGCTCTTATAGCAGGAATAAAAGCAGCCTTAGCTCTTAATATAAAACACATACATATCTATGGAGATTCACAATTGATTATAAGACAAGTAACAGGAATATATCAAGCAAAACAAGACAAATTATCACAATATAAAGACCTTGCTATATCTTTATTACAAAATTTCGATTCTTATACCATGGAACCTGTTCCTCGAAAAGATAATCGACATGCGGATGCAATGGCATGTGTGGCTTCGTTAGTATCTTTAGAGGACCCTTTGGTCGATCTTAACTTCGTTATTCACAATCTTACTTCTCCAGCTATTGAAGATGATTCTAGCTTGGTAACATGTTGTGACTTTGTAGATTCGGATGAATGGTTCTCGCATATTGTACGATATTTGACCGATGGTACCTTCCCTGATTCTGCTAATAGGAACACTAGGGCTAGAATCCGCAAGCTGTTTGCTGGTATATCATCCTTTCTAATGTCCTTTATCGAAGGGGTTATGATGGTCTTCTTCTTCGTTGTCTTAACAAGTCAGAAATCCCTGTTGCTCTTGAAGAGGCACATTCGGGTGCCTGTGGGGGGAATTTTGGGGGCAAATCCCTGGTTCATAGGTTGCTTCGTATGGGATACTATTGGCAAACTATGCAGAAGGATTCCTTCTCATTTGTTAAGAAATGTCACCAATGTCAACAACACAATAACCTGATTCATGCTCCTGCCCAAGAACTCCGCTCTCAAATAGCTTCTTGGCCCTTCTCCGCATGGGGTTTGGATCTTATTGGAAAAATCTCTCCTCCTTCATCTCAAGGACACACCTTCATTATAACCGCAACAGATTACTTTACGAAGTGGGTAGAGGCTATTCCCCTTCGCTCTACTACTGCTGAAGTGATTTGTCAATTTCTTCTAGAAAACATTATTTCTCGATTTGGGATACCTTCCACTATTATCTCAGATAATGGAACATCGTTTAAAAACAAGGATGTGAAGAAATTCCTCGAGAAGTATCATATCAAACATCGATTTTCTACACCGTATTACGCTCAGTCAAATGGTCAAGCTGAATCATCCAATAAGATAATTGAGCAAATTCTTCGTAAAACCGTAAATAAGCATGGTAAGGATTGGAGTAACCAGCTAATCTACGCTCTTTGGGCTTACCGAATGAGTGTACGAATTGCTACGGGAACTACTCCTTATAATCTTGTTTATGGTGCTGACGCTATTATGCCCTTAGAGTTAGAAATTCCATCACTTAGGGTTTCTCTTAAAGTTATAGTAGATGATGACTCCTATAGAGAACAACGACTTCAACAGCTTGAGATGCTTGATGAACAGCGTATAAACGCTATTGAGCATATTAAAGCGTATCACAAAACTCTATAGCGAATCTATAATGATAAGGTTATTCAACGTTCCTTCTCAGTAGGTGATTTAGTCCTTTATGAGAATCAGCGCAATGTGAATGCCTTGCCGGCCGAAAAGGGAAAATTTAGTCCTAATTGGCTTGGACCATATATCGTCATTGAGGATTATGGATCAGGTGCTTACAAAATAGCGGATGTAGACGGTACGCCTCTTAAAGAACCTATCGATGCTATGCACTTGCGTAGATATTATGCTTAAATTCTTCACTTCTTATCTATCTTCTTCAACATTGGATAATATGTTAGTGTTTCTTAATTAAAAGCAAAATAGAATTAAATGTTATGATGTTTGATCTATATTGCTTCATTCCTGACAAGCATTTCTTCTTACTTTATAGTTTGTCTTGAATTCATTAATGTAAATTGTAAAAGGTTTACATTTTCATAATGCTAGCATATTATACAGTGTCTTTATGTGTGTTAAGTAGAATCGTATCATGTTGTGTTTAAGTTCAAAATTAAATCACATTAGTTATATGATTCTTAGACTTAATGCATATTTCTTCCTTATCATCAATGTTGCACTTGATTAAATATTTTAATTAAGTCACACATGTATCAATTTAATCATGGAGCATTGAGAAATCAATCACATAGAAATTAAATCCTGAACATACATGTACATTTACCAAATGTATTAGATTTAATCAAAACAAAATATACATTGTTTTAGGCATTAAAGATAACACATTTGAGACAAAACGAGAAGCATGTATATATATATGTGGATCGTGTACAAACATGGGTCACTGTATATCCAAAATGTGACCTCTCTCTTACATCATACAATCATCTCCTATCCCTAGGGCTGGTGGCTGGAGAGTGTCGACTGGATGCTCCCTCCTGATCTGGCCGTGGAGGTGGACCCATGGGTGTGTACCGCGATACAGATCGTGAGTGACTCTGAGAGGAACTCCTACGATCCCTATCCATGAGGATCACACGATAGGTGGTAGCCTCGGTCTGGGCTGCTACTAGATCTCGCCGCACCTGCTGGAGGTCCTCTGATAGGACTCTCTCTCTGTGCCCCGCCTGATGGAGATCCTCTGATAGGACTCTCTCTCTCTGCCGTGCCTGATGGAGATCCTCCGATAGGACTCCCTCTCTCTGCCGCGCCTGACGGAGATCCTCTGATAGGATTCTCTCTCTCTCCCTCCATATATCTATCTGTAATCGGAATGGGAAAAACAAATCCTCATGCCGACCCACGTTCCCCTGAGGCCTGTAGGCAATCTGTGAGGAACTAGGGATCTGTGCTATCATGGAGATGTCTGTCATTGCCTGCTGAATCAAGGAACGCCATTACTGCACATTAGCTGTGGCCGTAGAACAGATCTTTTGTTAGTACCATTCTATATCATCAAAGCATTAATCAATCAATATAAACCTACTATACCTGGATCTCCCTCGCGCCAGTAGGGATCATGACATGGTAGCATCTGTGACTGGGAACCGCTAGGCTCTCCTCACTCAAATACTCTATCCACGATGGGTGTAGGCTGGATGGTACTGGTGACAGGTCTCTGTATCGCCTCCTGTTCCCCCTGTTGGGGAATAAAAGGTGGATCCAGAGCTATGGTATCATCTCCTGAATGGTGGGGAGCTGCATCCGATTCCTCCTCATCATCTCTATCATCCTCCTCATCATCCTCCTCATCATCCTCATCCTCATCTACATCATCACCTGCATCCTCCTCGTCCTCCTCTCTATCTGCATCCTCCTCCTCCTCGTCACTGGGCTGATCGCCTGTAGGTGGATCAGGATCTCCCGCCTCCTCGTGACCCTCTCCCTCATCTGGCTCCTCTGACCTGGATCCCTCGTCCTCGTCTCGGTCTCCATGTCTCCATGGGCCTGGATAGCCTGTCGGATGATCTGGTGGAAAGATAGGACCTGGATATGATCTCATGAACCATGAAACATATCTACGTTGTGCTCCAGGCTCTGCAGAATAGTCAGTGACTACATCCTGATCTGATCCCTCCAAGTCTGTCGTCTCGATATCATCCACCGTCGGTCTCGCTATTGCTCTAGGTCTGGGAAGGACTCGTGAGTGTCGAGTATAGATGGGCACATCGGCTGGGACACACTGCTCTAGTCCGAACTGCCTCCGTACTCGGTCAAAGTATAAAGGGACTATGATGTGTGCATATCGCCCTCGCAGTAGGCGGTTCCTCTGTAGACATGCTAACTGTCTCTCCATACCATCCCATCTGTGCATCCGTAGGTAAGGTCTCCACACTGTCACCTCGGCTGTCAGTCTATCAATAGTCACTCTCCAATACAACAAATCCCCAAATCTCCACTCGCTGGTCAGTGGATAAGCAAACACCCTAGGTCGCTCGCTCGCTATACTCAGTGGATAGCCGACGGGCCTGGTGCATGTGAAGTGCTCTAAGATCCACACCTGCAGAAGTGTGCATGTCATCAAACTGCAACCCTGTCTGAATACATACTCCTTAAGGTCGTGATAGAAATGTGCAAGCATACTCCGACCCCATGCATAAACTCTCCTATGTCTCTCCATCCCTCTGATACACCATGTGAGGCCCCCATGCATGTGTGTCCCTCGCCCATTAGGGCAGACGGCTAGTGCTATGATGGCTATCATGAGGCGTCTCAGAAGTGGAACCTCCCCTGTAGGATGTAAGAGCCAGCTAACCATGATACGACCTCTCGTCTCGCTCGGCATGACTCTCCCTATACAGTACATCTTCTCCCTCTGATGATCCTCTGCTACCCGATCAGTCGCATATGTGACTGTCGCTCCTCTGATAGGAAGACGCAGTATACGGTACACATCCTCGAGTGTGACCGTCAGCTCTCCTACCGGAAGGTGAAAGGTACAGGTGTCAGGATCCCATCTCTCCATCAGTGCCACCAACATCACGGGATGAAATCGAATGGCCGGCATAAGAATCATGTACCACAATCCTACTATCGATAAGGTGTCTCTCTCTGACTGAGTCAGCCGTGGAATCTGGTCTTGCAAAGTGCGAAGAATGTGTCCCGCTGTGTGCTCTCTCATATACGGGAGACCCTGCAAAATGAAAACATGACCAAAATCAGTACTCAATCATCGAAATTGCAAACGCAAACTGTTGAACATTGAGTGCTTGCCTTGTATCCCTCGCCAGGCCCTGATTGGGGACCATGGCGCCCTGTCAGGGACCATGGCGCCCTGAGGGGACCATGGCGCCCTGTCAGGGACCATGGCGCCCTACAGGGGACCATGGCGCCCTACAAGGACCATGGCGCCCTGGGGGGACCATGGCGCCCCTGTCAGGGACCATGGTGCCCTAGGGGGACCAGGGCGCCCCTCAGGGACCAGGGCGCCCTAGGTGGGCCCCGGTCGGCGTTCAAGGTCCGCATTCGATCATGGAAAAGTCAAACATGCGAGAAATCAAAAGTCAAACGTTTAGTCAACTCACCTCGTCCAGTGGCTCGTCGTCGATCATGGCCTGGCGCAGGATCTCGATCCTCGTGGGACGCTCCGGTCGTCGTGAAGGCATGGTGGTGGCTAGGTGGGCTCCGCTGAATAGCATCCTGAAATCGACAAAGTGACAAATACAAGTGTCACTTTCGAAGTATATACTCTCGTTTCCTTATTCTTACTTCTCGAAACCCTAATTTTCCTCTATCATTCATTTTATCATAACTTGGGTTTGGGAGATGCGATTTTCGAGCCGTTTGTTGCGTTGGAATCGTATTTTCCTTCTCCTACTCTCGGGATGTTCCAAAAAGTGCTCTGATGAAGCCTATTTAGTGAACACCCCTCATCAACACTTTATTACACAATTTGTCGCAAGTAAACATGCTACCCTGTTTCACCTCCCTAAATAAGCAAGTCGAAACAGGGGGGGGCATATAGCTACTCACAGATTTCATCACTTTCCCTAGTAAGCATTAGGTGATTTTGTGATCTAACGTTTGTTTTGTAGGGTGCGGTTCCTAACTGTGTACTGCAGATACCGCTGGGGGCTTTGTCCGACGACTTATGGATATATCCTTTTCAAATAATGTTTACTTTTCTGTACTTTAGCTTGCATATGCACGTAGTACTCATATGACCGCTAAAGTGGGGGCTAAATGTAGCGTCGTAAATTGTACGCACTCGCTAGGGTGGTACAATTTCGCACCTAGTTTAGCACCCGCCTTAGTGCATTTTGCATTCTGCATTGCATTTCTCCTTAAGCACTTAATTAATCAAATTAATTAGGTCTAAGGCCCTATTTCATCATTTTCTACATCACAAAGTTGGGCCCTTTCACTAAAGCGCGCCCTTCACATTTTATTCTTCCAATACACTACTTAATCAAAAACCCTAATTAAGTCCTATTTCGAACTTGGGGGCTTGGTTTCGGGGTCTAAACATCTCGAAATCACCTGTAACTTCGGGATTCTCTCTAAAATCATCATATCCGACGGCCCTGAAAATTTGGTGAAAAGTTGTCGGGACCATGGCGCCCATGCAACATGGTCCCGAACATTTTTCCCGAAATTTTGGGAGCACGATCCAATCATAAAATAAAGCTTAACCCCAAGAAATTGGCGGGATATTCAATCTCTAGGTCGGCCAAAATACGAATTTACGACCTAGGGTTTCATACATAAAAGCTCTCTTTCCTCATTTGAAGGGATCGGATTTTTGTTTCCAGGAACTTGATATGCAGCGAAAGAGCAGATCTTTGAAGACTTCAACAACACTCAACATCATTCTATTAAGCATCTATCAAATTCATTCATTCATCCAATTAGGGCTTGGAAGACATTGAAGAACAATAGGAGATTACCGACTGAAGATTGGCTTGTACTCCTCCCTTGAGGGTTGGGTATGATTTCATATTGTTTTCATGTCCTTACATAAGCTTTGATATATCATGTATTCATGCTTTAGATCACATTGCATCTTGATTTAGAGCATTTGCATTATCATTTACAAGCAATTAGGGTTTACTTTCTAGGTTGCTCTAGTTTTCTTTCTTGCATTTTGGACCTTGCACACACACTAGGTCTGCACACACAATACATTTTACAAAACAACTTGGCTATTCGTGGAGGTGGAAATCACCGAAGTGGGGGTTTGACTAAGGCAAAACCCTATATAGCCGCCCTTCCCCCTTTTCAGATATTATTGCAGGTTTCGGGATTCGGACGACGCCGCGGGACACAGATCCGGAAAGAGGAGACAAAGACAGAACTCTGTGTGCAGTTGCAGCTCAGAAGACTGGGACAGGGGCGCTGGGCGCCCTGGTCCTGCCAGGACAGGGGCGCTGGGCGCCCTGGTCCCTGGGACAGAGGCGCTGGGTGCCCTGGTCCTCCGGACAGACAGCTTTCCAGCAGTTTCCAGACAGTGTTTCAGGGTGCAGAACAGTGGTTTCCGGTGCAGTTTTCAGGACAGTGGCGCCCGCGCCCCCGTCCCGAACATTTTCAGTCCGATTTCGACTCCGGGTACATATCTGCGTTCTCATTTTATCCTTACATTTACAGCTGTTCATTGCTTAATCTCAATTCTGCAAATTGGTTACTAGTTCATACTTACACTTTGAGGTTAGGGTTTGAACTTGTATCATTTTAGCTTTCAATTTCAACAAGGGAATAGGAATCCTAATAGATATCCCGTGGCTCTCTCTTTCACCAAAAGAAGTAGCCAATTGTGCGATATCTCTAGGCTCTTTCGTATTCCGTAATGTGTGTCAAAAGTTAGGATTAGGGTACATTGTCCTAGTCTCGCTTTTTCCCCTACACACCGGTCTAGTCTGAGTTAAATATAGCAAGCCACCAATCATAAACTTATACCTTGTTGGATTTACCGATGTAGAAGTATCCTTGATAGATAATTTCTCACTTGTCACCATAGGAGTACTTACTGGTTTGGAATTATCCATACCAAACTTCTTCAACAATTCCCTCAAATACTTAGTTCGACAAATAAAGATGCCTTTGACAGTTTGAGTAATCTGCAAACCTAAGAAAAAATTCATCTCACCAATCATGGACATTTCAAATCCATTCTTCATGTTGTTAGAAAATCCCATGCACAATTTATCTTCTCCTCCAAAAATGATATCATCAACAAATACTTCAATAATCAAAATATCATCATCAGTGATCTTATAATATAAATTACTATCAGCACTGCTTTTAGTAAAACCAAGCTTCAAAAGATATTTATCCAACCTTGCATACCAAGCTCTAGGAGCTTGTTTCAATCCATATAAACCTTTCTTCAACCTACAAACCATATCTTTATCATCTATCAGTGAAAATCCATCAGGTTGCTCAATGTATACTTCTTCCTCAAATTCAGCCTTCAAAAATGCACATTCAACATCCATTTGATAAACCTTATAGTTCTTATAAGCTACATAAGCAAGAAATAGTCTAATAGCTTCAATTCTAGCTACAAGTGCAAATGTCTCGCCATAATCAATTCATTCCATTTGAGAATATCCTTTACAAACCAATCTAGCCTTGTTTCTTACAACTTGACCATCCTCATTCAGTTTATTCATAAAAACCCATTTAGTTCCAATAACATTCTTATTTTTAAGCCGGGGAACTAAAGTCCAAGTCTCATTCTTCTCTATCTGATCTAATTCATCTTCCATATCCTTTAACCAATGTTTATCTTTACAAGTTTCAATAATAGATGCTGGTTCAATTAGAGAAATAAGACATACCTCTTCATTTGTCAGTCTTCTTCTTGTCATAACTCCCTTGTTCCTATCTCCAATTATTTGATCTTCAGAATGATTTATCCTTATATACCTTGGTGTCTTCTGAACTTCACGTTCACTGCTCTGATCATTAGTCACACTTGAATTTTCTAATTGTGTCGGTGTAACTGTCTTAGTTTCTTGTTCTGGTTGAGGCATTGTCAGTTCAGTTATGATCATTTCCACTGTCGGTTCCCTGTCATATGATATAGATTGATTTTTGTATTTCTCGTCCACTTTCATATTACTGCTCTCCACAATTTTTTGCAATCTTTTTTTATAAAATCTCTATGGTTTTCTTTGAATTGAATAACCAAGAAATATCCCTTCACCACATCTAGGATCAAACTTTCCAATTGAATCATCTCTTTTGATATAGCATTTACTTCCAAAAATTCTGAAATATTTAACATTAGGTGATGTCCAAACCATAATTCATAAGGGGTCTTACCGGTTTCACCTTTGATGTGAACTTTGTTGAATGTGTAGACTATTGTACTCACTCCTTCTCTCCGGTAGATGTGAGGCAGTTTGGCTTCCATCATCATAGATCTTGTTGCATCCAAAATGGTTATGTTCTTTCTTTCCACTACTCCATTCTGTTGAGGAGTTCAAGGTGCAGATAATTGTCTCCTAATTCCATTGTCTCACAATAACTGTTAAATTCATGAGAAGTAAACTCACCGCCTTGATCTAATCTTAGACATTTGATTTTCAATTTAGTTTTGGTTTCAACCTTTGCTTTAAAGATCTTGAATTTCTCAAAGCCTTCAGACTTCTCCCTAAGAAAAGTCACACACATCATCCTAGAATAGTCATCAATAATCAACATGAAATATCTATCACCTTGAAATATTCTACTCCTTGTTGGACCACATAAGTCAGTGTGAATCAAATCAAGAACATCATTAGATTTATCTTGTATGCTCTTAAAAGAAGTTCTAATTTTCTTTCCCAATTGACATTCCTTACATACCAGATTATGAGGCTTCATAATCTTAGGTATATCTCTAACTGCCTTAGTTGAACTGATCTTAACAATACAATCAAAATTAATATGACACAACCTTTTATGCCATAACCAACTCTAATCAATATGAGCAATCAAACATGTCTTATTACCAGTGTTCAAGTGAAAGATATTACCTCCAGTCTGAATACCGGTTGCAATTTCCAAACCAGTCTTGTTAATTATTTTGCATTTTCTATCTTTAAACTGAAGTTGGAAACCCTTGTCTACCAATTGTGATGTCCCCTAATGTACTGAGATAATTAGAGTTTAGAATCACTTGCAAGAGACTTTGTTTCAAAGTCCTAATTAATACTTAACAGTAATAATCAAGTTGTTGTATCGCAAGGATGAAAGTTTATGATCCCAGTTTATCGGAGATAGTTCTATGAAAGATTATTAATAATAATTATGTTCTGATATTACAAGATATATATATACAAGCAAGTATCACTCATTCTTTGGTATGTGACTAGTGCGAGATGATCTTCTCCAACTCCCGTGATGTCCCCCGATTCTCAAACTTCAAGTGCCTTCTATATCTTGAAAGACCGAAAGGGTGGGTTGTATATCCTGATGTGTCTTATGCCTCTCCACAATCACCTTCCTTCATAACCTTGATTGTTAAGCAAAGCATACTCCTTCAAGATTTATTAATTTATTATATTGATCGCACTCTTTCTTTGATTTCTGGCACTTAACTAATTCAATCGTATTCTTTTAGAGTATGTTCCATTAGTCGAATACTCTTTATCGCATCCTGGATATCATTATCAGTAAATCACCTAATTCTTTTTTATTATCGCAGTCAATATCCTCACGCGGTGTAGACATGTCAATGGGGCCTTCATCAATGTTGTTATCCGCCTTCGGTAATCATCATTCATTGTATTTTATGTCATGTTTCTATAGTGGCCATGTATTGGACAGTGTAGCACCTCCTATACATGCCATGAAGAGAAAGAGTGTCATTGCCTGTGACTTAATAACATCTCTCATCTAATCTGATCAATGGCGATCACGCTTACAGTCCTTTGGAACTTATCAGGTAATGCATATGTGTGTTCCTAGAGTGGGGGTCATCACAGTTTACCCCTCTAAGATTTCTTGTCCTCAAGAAATTTTTGTCTTCTTCCCTTGATGAACCTGCACTTAGATTAGTATTATGGAACATATATATAAATTAAAGTAATGATAAATGCTAGAAAAATTACTACTTAGATTCTATTATGTATATTGCAACTGAGAGGGGTTAGCTTCCTTTATCCATTGCCCCATTTGAGAGGGACTGGCTTCCTTGAGCCATCTGGTCCACATGCGGGAGATTGGCTTCCTTGAGCAACCTCTATATGATCTTGAGAGACTGACTTCCTTGAGCCATCTTAGTCTAGTTGAAATGGACTTACTTCCTTGAGTCATCCTTCTTACTATGGGTGTTGACTTCCTTGAGCCAAGCTAGCCCATGTTTGTCTTCCTTGAGCCCTCACCCTTACTTAGGGTGTTGACTTCCTTGAGTCAACCTGCCCCTCCTTAGATTCCTTGAGCCTTTTTTCTTTTCAGGGTGCTGACTTCCTTGAGTTGAGCTACCCATCTTTGGCTTCCTTGAGACCACATATCTAAAGAGGTGTTGACTGCCTTGAACCTAGCTATCCTCATTGGCTTCTTGAGCCATTACATCATAAAGGATTGGCCTTTTGATTCATCCTACCTTTCTAGAGTGATGGCTTCCTTGAGCCATACCCCTTTTCTAATAATCTGATTGCATAAATTTTGATTCGCACATCTTTCTCATATTTATACTTGAATTATAATGGTATAAATTTTACATATGAATATGGCTCTCCTTCTGGATGGCCTCAATATCTTCTTTCCTTTCCCATGTGGCATCTTCCCTTGGTAGGCCCTTCCAATGAATAAGGAATTTGGTGATGATTCTATTCCGTAGCCTTCTCTCTCGGGTTTCCAAAATAATTTTTGGTTCTAGCACGAGTTTCCCTTCATCTTCCAATGGTGGTAGTTGCGTACATGGAACAATTTGTTTCCCTAAGACCTTCTTCAACCAGAATACATGAAATATATTATAAATCTTGCTATCTTCCGGAAGTTCTACTTCATAAGATACTTCCCCTATCCTTCTCAAGACTTTGTAAGGACCATAGAATCTAGGTTTGAGTTTTTCTGCTCCACTTGACTTACTTGAGGACTGTTTGTATGGTTGTAACCTCAAAATCACCATGTCCCCTACTTTGAATGTTCTCTCCACATGTTTTTTATTAGCATATAGCTTTTTCTAATTTTGTGCCTATTAGATGTTCTCCTTCAAGGTCCTCAAGATGTCAATATTCTACTACACAAATTCTTTCGCTCTAGGTACCCTACTATTCTGGACAAGGTCTCTAAATGATGTGAATTCATACCCATACAAATCTTTGAAGGGACTCATTCTCATGGACATGTAATGTGTATTGTTATAGCAATATTCCCCATTGTGCAGCCACTTAGGCCATGCTTTTTGTTGTCTTGTGACACAGTTCCTTAGGTACCCTTCTATCCATTTATTGATGATCTTGGTTTGACCATCCGTTTGTGGGTGATAGCTGGTACTAGGAGTAAGTTTTGTTCTTTCCAATCTGAAGAGTTCTTTTGAGAATTGGCTAAGAAATTGGCTATCCCTGTCACTCACTATATTCCTTGGTAAACCATGAAATCTTAAAAACTTCCTTAAAGAATACTTCTATTGTTTGAAATGCACTGTAGTTGGTGGAGATGGCAAAGAAGTGAGCTTATTTCATAATTCTATCTACTATAACATAAATATAATCCTTTCGCTACACCTTTGGTAGTCCGATTATAAAATCCATGGAGATACTCTCCCACTTTTGGTCGGGAATAGGTAGTGGTTGTAGCAGTCTGGCGGGGTGTCCTTGTTCCACCTTGTTTTGTTGGAAAGTCATACACTCTTGCACATATTTGAGGACATCTTTTTTTATTCCTTTCCATGAGTATCTTTCACGAATCTGCCTATACGTTTTGTAGTAACCTAGATGCCCTGCTAAGAGGTTATCATGGTACTCCCTCAAAATCTTCTCCTTCATCCTTGAATTAGTTGGTAGGTATAGCCTTTTATTATATAGGATGATGTCTTCCTTTACCTTGTATCCATCATTTGGCATTCTTCCTTCTAAGATTATGTTGGAAAGGGGGTCTTTAGCATATTCTATGAGGATGTCATTTTTCCATTCTTTCATGATACTTGTAATGGTATTCAAACAAGGTTGTCTTGATAATGCATCTACTACTACATTTTGGGTGCCTTTGACATATTCAATGTCAAATTCATAGGCTTGTATTCTACTTATCCATTTTTATTGTCAGTCGTTCAAATCCCTTTGATTCATAAAGTAGCATAGACTATTATGGTCAATTTTAACATGGTCTTCCACATACAAGGTATTGCTGGAATTTGGCTAAGGCATGCATAATAGCTAGTATCTCTTTGTCATAAATGTAATAGTGTCTTTCTAATTCAGTCAACTTCCTACTTTCAAAGGTGATTGGGTGCCTTCTTTGCATGAGGACCACTCCAATCCCCCCTCCTAATGCATATTGTAATTCAAGTGGTAGTGTGAAATCTGGGATAGCTAGAACCAGACATAAACTCATCACTTCCTTCAATTGATCAAATGCTTGTTGTGTTGTAGCACCCCACGAGAAGGCTCCCCTTTTGGTTAAGTCTATGAGGGGTGTGGCCACTTTGGAAAATATTTTGACAAGTTGCCTATAATAGCTGCATAGACCAATAAACCCCCTGAGTTGGGTCAATGTCTTGGGTGTAGGCCACTCCTTAATAGCTTTGATCCTCTCCTCATCTACACTCACCCCTTCTTCATTGATCTTATGACCCAAGTAGAGTATCTCTTTCATACCAAAATCGCATTTGGACTCTTTGGCATACAAGGATTCTTTTTCTAGGATGCTTAGGACCTCCTCCACATGTTGAAGGTGCTCTTCCCAGGTTTTGTTGTAAATGAGGATGTTGTCAAAGAATACAAGCAATAATTTCCTTAGTTGTTGATGAAAAACATGGTTCATACATGATTGGAAAGTAGTTGGTGCATTCGTAAGGCCAAAGGGCATGACCAAAAATTTGAAGTGCCCATAATGACATCGGAAGGTTGTCTTGGGTACATCTTCCTTACTCACTCTTATTTGGTGATAACCTATGCATAGATCAACCTTGGAGAAATATTTTGCCCCATGAATCTCATAGATCAATTCATCAATCCTTGGTATGGGGCACTTGTTCTTGATGGTTCTTTTGTTGAGGGTACGGTAGTCTATGCATATTCTCATGGTTCCATCCTTTTTCTTGACTAAGCCAATGGATGATGCAAAGGGGTTGCAGCTCGGTTGAATGTGCCCCATTTTAAGGAGATCATTGATGGTCTTTTAGATCTCCTCTTTGAATCTTAGTGGATGTCTATAGGGGGTTGTGATTACTGGTTTGGCCCCTTCCTTGAGTTCAATGACATGTTCAAATCCCCTTCTTGGCGGAATTCCAGGCGGTATGTCTTTGAAAACTCCCTTATGTCGTTTCAAGATGGGTTGCATGTTTATATGAACCAATGGTGAAACTGGACCAGATTTGTCTAGGACCAGGCATTGAGCAATCCATTCTCCTTGCCCATGTCAGATGATCCTTTCTACATTTTTTCAAGAAACTAGTTTTGGATGTCCATTAGGCAGGCCCTTCATTGTTACTTCTTCTCCATCTTGTTGGAAACAAATCTCAAGATTTGGAAGGTCCATAGTGAAGTGACCTACTGAGCAGATCTAAGGTCTCCCTAATATTATATCATTCTCCAAGGAAATCACATAGAAGTCTCCTCTAATAGTATGTTCTCCCACCTTGATATCTAATTGAGGCATAAACTTGGTGCAATGATTGATGGTTCCATCTGCTAAGGCCACCTTAAACCCCTCAAACTCTTCAGCCTTCAGCTTCCTTCTTACTACCAAATTTTTGCTAATGAAGTTGTGGGAGGCCCCACTATCAACTAAGGAGATTACCTTTTGTCCTTTAAGGATTCCCTTGAGTTTGAATGGTTTATCTTCACATTCATCTGAGATTGCAACTAATGTTCCATACCCTTGCTCTTCCAACCTTTGTCTTTTGCATGAGTTCCCGTCCTCTTCATCTTTTGACTCCTCCACTTGATGTAATTGTCCCCTCCTACATTGATGATCAGGTCTCCATGGTTCTTTGCACTTAAAGCATAAGTTATTTCTCCTTAATTCTTCCCTTTTCCCAAGTCCTTCCTTGCTTTGAAATTTGTGTCCTAGCCTCCATGTCTCTTTGCAGAAATGGCCTGGTGCTCCCTTCTCCTTATGAGGTTCATCCCTACGATCCCTTCTAGAATATGTTTTGGAGGTCATATATCTTGGTCTTTCCTTTGGGACATTATCTTCAACCTTGATGGCCCTTTGTATTGCCTCACTTAAGCTTTGAGGCTTTAACGGGTTGGCAATCTTCTTGATGGAGTCTTTGAGTCCTTCTACAAACAAGTAGGTGAGCCTTCCTTGAGAGAGATTGGGGACCATGACTACCAAATTCTGAAATTCATTTGCATACTCTCCCACCATTCCTTGTTGTGTGAGTAACATTAGTTCTTTGAAGTACCACTCCGGATGTCTTTGATCAAATCTTGAGATAAGCCTTTGAGTGAATTCTCCATATGTAGTAATGTTTCGGTGATATTGAGTGACAAGACCATGGTGTCACCAATCATGTGCTACCCCTGTTAGATGGAGGGTGGCAAATTTGATGGCATTTTCCTCCGTCATTGGGCTGAGTGATAAATATGTATCCAATTTTTAAATCCACGATTGTGCTGAAGATTTTTTGGTCCCATCAAAGTGTGGTAGTGTCATTTTACTTAATCTAGCTTTGATGTGTTTGTTAGCATGCCTCTTCCTTCTATTTGGGTTATTGAATCCTCACCTCGAAATATTTTTTAAAAGGAATATGCTCTTGAACTTCGGGGTCTAGTCTTGCATACATTGTTGCTATCTCATTAATGTTTTCAGTTATTTGTTCCTCCACTTCTATCACTGGTTCTTCTCTTGGTAAGAATGAGGGCATAGTGGGTCTAAGGATGGATCCTTGGGATGACTGTTCATTTTCAGATTGGTTGGAGTGCATGTCTCTTCCCGGGTTGGGATTGACCTTAGTGTATTTATTGCTCATGTTTTGAATGGCACGGAGGATTAATTGATTTGTCTTCTCAAACTTATCATTTGTCTCCTCCATGAATGTCTTCATCTCTTTTGCCAACTACTCTGCCATAGCTGCTTGACCCTTCCTTCATTGATATGTTTGCATTCACTCAACTTCCACAGTCTGGAAGGATAGTCTACTCTGATACCACTGTGATGTCGCCTTATGTACTAAGACAATTAGAGTTTGGAATCACTTGCAAGAGACTTTGTTTCAAAGTCCTAATTAATACTTAACAGTAATAATCAAGTTGTTGTATCACAAGGATGAAAGTTTATGATCCCAATTTATCAGAGATAGTTCTATGAAAGATTATTATTAATAATTATGTTCTGATATTACAAGATATATATACAAGCAAGTATCACACATTCTCTGGTACGTGACTATTGCGAGATGATCTTCTCCAACTCCCATGATGTCCCCTGATTCTTGAAATTCAACTGCCTTCAATATCTTGAAAGACTGAAAGGGTGGGTTGTATATCTGGACGTTTCTTATGCCTCTCCGCAATCACCTTCCTTCATAACCTCGATTTGTTAAGCAAAGCATACTCCTTCAAGATTTATTAATTTATTATACCGATCACACTCTTTCTTTGATTTCTAACACTTAACTAATTCGATCGTATTCTTTTAGAGTATGTTCCATTAGTCGAATACTCTTTATCGCATCCTGGATATCATTATCAGTAAATCACCTAATTAATCAATTATTATTTTTAATTATCGTTGTCACTATCCTCACGCGGTGTAGACATGTCGACGGGGCCTTCATCAATGTTGTTATCCAACTTTGGTAATCGTCATTCATTGCATTTTATGTCAAGTTTCTATAGTGGTCATGTATTGGACATTGTAGTGCCTCCTATACATGTCATGAAGAGAGAGAGTGTCATTGCATGTCACTTAATAACATCTCTAATCCAATCTGATCAATGGCGATCAGGCTTACAATCCTTTGGAATTTATCGGGTAATGCATATGTGTGTTCCTAGAGTGGGGGTCATCACACCAATTGACCAGCACTCAAAATATTATGCTTTAAACCTTCTACATAATAGACATTGTCAATATTATGCTTACCATCCAAAGAAATAGTACCTCTACCTTTGATCATACATGCTTTGTCATCTCCAAATCTGACTTGGCCGCCATTGTATTCTTGCAGGGATAGAAATTTTCTTTTATCTCTAGTCATATGATGTGAGCATCCACTATCAATTACCCATTCATCCTTATCTTCAACTTTTTCTGCTAGAGCCTTTTCTTCATTCATGATAGCCGGTTCCAGTTCATCTTCCTTTAAAGCATAGAACACCCATTCCTTTCCATTGTCAGATCCACTAGCAGAGTCTTCTATCAGTTCATCCCCAGAGTCATCACTTACTCCTTCCTCATCTGCTATGTAACATTGTTTACTTTTCTTTAATCTATATTTGTTCTGGTTAGGCTTAAATGATTTCTTAACTATTTCCTCAAATCTTGCATTCCTTTTAGGACATCTAGATGCAAAATGACCAATCTTATTACATGCAAAACATTTAAAAGGTTCTTTTCCTTCATACTTACTTCTTGTCGGTCCTTTAGGTACTCTTCTAGCAAATAAGGCTTCAAGTTGCTCAAATTCTTCATCTTCTTTCCTCATATCTTCCAATTCTTTTGCATATAAGGCTTTCCAATCACTTTTGTCGATAGATGATGATGATGATGTATGAAAAGCAGGTTCAAATTTTGTAGCTCTAGAAAAACCAAATTCTTCAACCTCAAAAGCAGATAATTTCCCAATCAGAATGTCTCTATTAACTAAAGTGTTTGCCATTAATCTTAGCTCATTAATTGTAGATTCCTTCATCTTGTAAGCTGGTGGAAGGGCTCTCAAGTCTTTGGAAACTATTTCATCTTTACTCAGAGATCTTCCACAACATTCAATTCCCATAACAATCTCATTTACTCTTTCCATAAACACGACAATTCTTTCATTATCTTCCATCTTCGAGTTTTCATATCTTACCTGGTACCAATCAAGTTTAGCAATTTTGACAGTAGTTTCACCTTCACTCAGAGTTTCCAATTTATCCCACATAACCTTTGTTGATGATTTACCAGTCAATCCCATGATTTGTTGATCAGTAAGTGCATACAAGAGGGCTTCTCTAGCTTTGCAATCATTTTCAATATTATTATCCAAGTCTACAGGAAAAGGATTGCCAGATGTTAGATCAGAAGGAGTATAACCTTTCTTAGTGATCTCCCAAATATCCTTGCCAAGACATCTAAGATGAGTCTCCATTCGGATTTTCCATATCCCATAATTTGTTCCATCAAGCTTAAGGATTTCTCTTCTGAAAATAGTTATCAGTGGATTATTTGCCATAGGATCTACCTCAAGCGGTTAAGCTTCTGCAAAAGAGGACCAAAGCTCTTATACCAATTGTTAGGATAACCGGTGAACAAGTGAGAGGTGGGGGGGGTGAAACAGTTGTTAACAAATTATATCAATTAATCTACTTAATAACCTTTAACTAGATTAAGTACCGGTAAAACAAAAACAGATGTCGGTAGGAACAGATACTGATAAACAATACAACTTAACAATTAAACATATAATCAATGCAATGAAACCATACCACATAACACCCTGATTTGTACATGGAAAACCCGGAAAGAGAAAAACCACTGTGGGAAGCCTACCCACATTCAGATGATACTTATGCAGAAAGTATGTGATACAATGAGTCACTTGCACATGAAGGAAGGCACACTGCCTAGAGCATACTACTCATTACAAAAGAGTCTCACTGACTATAGAGAGGTTATAACCACCTCAAGATAAATGGACAACAATCTAGAGTAATGAACTGTCAAAGATAGAATCTACCATGCCTAACTACAACCTCGATTAAGCTCAATACCAAAGGCCTCTGACCTCTTCCTTAATCTCAATTCGATCACCTATGATCGACCAAATCTCCTTCGCATATGAGATTGCATTTCAAAACCATGACACTTATTCCCTATTCTCATACCATGATCTACAATGGGATATTACATCATTTTATACCAACCCTAAGGCCTAAACCAAGTAGGTCAACCACCTAAAAGATATTACAATAAGATCGTTACATAAATCCATATTACAATGATATTCCTGTTGGAAATTCGATGATGTTGTAATTGTCATTGATGGACACACACTTGTTTTATGATCACTTCCCTATGTATGAGTTATTCTCAACTGGTAATTGTTCCAACCGGTATTATGAATTATAGTCTTTAGACTATCAGTGTTTCACAGAAGGTGTTTACTAGTCACAAAGCAGTATGAAGACCCGAAGCGGTATGAAGACCTCAAGCGGTTCAAGGATCCCAAAGCGGTATGAAGGAACAAAGCGGTTGTTAACATTTTTCCAGTCTTCATTTTGACAAACCGATAATTGGTAAAATGTATGAACCAGTAATCGGTAATGAACCGGTATTACTCTATGATGAGTTATCATCCACCGACACTTTGGCGGTGATTTTGTGTCATGTTACCAAATGTGTCTAGATGCACTGAACCTAGGAACTTGCAATGTAATCCTATTGGACTGACATGAAATCAGATTCCTTTATAAGGACATCATGTCTAGGGTTTTAGTAGTTGATAGGGTTTTAGCAGTGCATGAGGTTTTTGTATGTGCGATCATAGAAGAGAAGATTAGGTATGTGTGAAGAAACAGAGTGTGGAGATACTAAAGACTAAAGTAATGCTAAATGTGCATTAACAATGAGCTATCAAGGATCTAACCAAGCATATTGTGCTAGTATCTAGATCACTCACTTGTTGATTACTCGCATATTCGACAAGTCTGAAACCCTTAACTGGGTAGGCCTGGAAAAGCCTTTGTAAATCCTCTAACAAGGTGGTTCACAACTGTGGATTTGAAATCCTCTCACAAGGTAGTCTTTAATAGGACTTAATTCCTAACAGAGATCTAGATTCCTAATAGTAACTGTTCTGGTGAAGAACATTGTATGACCTTAACCGGTTTGGTTACTATTCTATATATAGTTACTTGTGAGTTTCAGCTCACCATGGTTTTTCCCATTTGGGTTTCCATGTCAAAACCTCTTGTGTTATGGTGATTGTACTCTTGTGGGTGAATGCTTTATTTGCTATTTGGTTTGCATTTGTCTTAACTGGTTTGTTAGTAAATCTGTTATACCGGTTAACTATTGTATACACCTAAAAATGGTCTGAAGATAATTAATTAAATAAGCAATTATTTAATTAATCTCTCCTTCCCAATTTAATTGAATTCACTAAGCAATTTGATTAAGTCTCTCTATCATCTACTTATTAATAAATCTAAGGATTTATTAAATAGGTTCATTTCATTTCACCCCTTTAATTAATTAATTCAAATTAATTAATTCCCTCCACCAAAATCATTTCATCTAATTCCCTGATTAATTAAAACAAATCAAATCATGAGTTGTTGAAATTAATTAGCCATTTTCCTAATATTTGAATTTTTAAATTCAAATTCTCCTAAACCTAACCATTCCTAAACCTAACCCATTCTACCTACCACCTTGTCCCCTTTCATCCAACATCTTCTAGAACCTTTGTGACACTTGTCACTAAGTGTTCCCTTTAATCCAACCCCCTTTGCCAACCTCCTCCAATTTAACCATTGATATCTTCAGATCAATATCAACCGTTGATTCATGCCAACTCACCCCTAGCCTTGGAAAATCCTATAAATAGACCCTATTTTGGAGAACAAATGGCCAATTCATGAATTCAGCCACTTTACTAATTCATGCTCAATTTTAGCTCATTTGCATTGTTACTATAGGCATCTAGCTTATAGTTTATCAGTTTTAGCAATGTTATCATGCTCATTTCAGCTTAACTCTTAGCTTAATCATGCTAGGATAATCATGAATTCATATAGCTTAATCATGCTATCATGCTAGATCATGCATCTTAATCATTCTAATCCTCCATCTAAGTGTAGTCAAGTCACTGGAATTTGCATACTAAGATCTGAGAGCAAAATTCATACTCGCATTTACTAGGAGGCAATAAGTCGATTAGCTATGGTTTTGTCTTTCATTGTTTCAATTTACTAACCATTTCTTATAATGATTTATTGAGTGCATTGTGTTTGTAGGTACAGGTACAATTCACAGAGCACGACAACTGCTAAATTGTTTAAGAGTTTAAGTTCACTAAGTTTTGGTATACTAATTCACCCCCCCGCTCTTAGTATTCATCAATTGGTATCAGAGCCAACCTTTCTATAAGTTTAACCACTTGGAAGGAGCTATGGGGGAATACACTGTGAGGGATCTTACTCCTCATCTCACTCAGACTGAAAAAGCCTTTGATGAACTTAAAGTCAAATATAAAGTCTCTCTAGCAAAGAGAAGAGAGCATGCTAAGAAACTAATGGAGCTTACTGAAAATAGTTCTTCTGATGAAGCAGACATGGAAGCCCTAGTTGAAGAAGTTGAAAAACTAAATAAATCTAATGCTAACCTGAGAAGGGAACTGGAAGGACTTGTAGACACTTAAAAATAACTATTTTTAATTATTTTTAATTCCTCACATAATTAATTAATTATGTTAATTTAAATTCTCCTCAATATTAATTAAATATAATTGATATTGTCACTATAGTATGTGACTGATTTATTTAATAAATCAATCCCTTTCTTTATTCTTCTAAAAATTGAATTCTCACAAATCTCCCTCTTAGCTAATTAATTTCAATTAATTAGTTAACCCACATGCTTCCTACAAACAATCTTCTTAATTCATTATTAACCTAATAAAGTCTTCTAGAAACTCCCTAAACTCACTTAACCTTATTCTTCTAATTTTTAATTCTCTCCACTCATTCTCTCTCCTAGTCAAATCCTCCTACAAATCCTAATCCCACCTAACATTTCCTCTAATCCCCCTCCTAATGAGTTGCTAATGGCTAATCATCATGATTAGCCACGAAGTCAACTCCTTGTCCCTTCCATCCAACCACGAGCTTTTAATGCTCTTTTCCTAGGTAAATGTGAGATCTTCAAAATCTCACAATCCTCTAGGCATCTCCTCTCCCAAGGAATTTTTAATTCCTTCTTATTCCTCCAATCCCCATTATTATCCCTTTTTGGAGAATTTTAAATTACTCCTCCCCATTCTTCAAGGAATGTCACATCCCTTGATCCTCTAAGGCACATTGGGAAGTCTTCCCAATGCACTTTGCTCTTCTCAAGGTACCTTAGAAAGTCTTCCCAATGTACCTTGAGGAGTGTGGAGACAAGAAATATCTTTAAGGCATATCTCTTGGTCTCCACACCCTCTCTTGGACCTTGTGTGAGCTCACAAGCAATCCTAGCCCTTCATCTTGAATCCATCTCAACCATCCATTCTTCCTCTCCTCCTCTTATAAATTGAGGACTCCATCCCTTCATTTTTCATCTCCAAGTTTAGTAATCTTATGTTGTCCTTTTGAGCCGAGGAAATCATCTTGGCAACCTTATCATGTTCAAATCATATCTCATCCACACTTGATCATCTCATCTTTATCATCTTCCAAATCCATTCCATTTGTGCACAACATTGGAGAGCCATCCACATCAAGCAAGCGAGCAAGAAGAGCACATCAAGTGGAGCATCACCAAGGGGCACCTTCACTTTATCAAGCTCAATCCGAGGGAGAGGTATAAGGTTTTGTGAGGTATCTGCATCTTATTCATGTTTTCATGTATTTTGGAGTTATGTCTTTGATTTCATATGATTATATGTTTGACTTGCATGCTTATTAACTAATCCACCTCACAGATTTTTTTCCCCTCTTCATTCTTGCACGCCCAGTGGGACCCACGTCCCTAAGAACTAATGTTTTGTTTTTTTGAGTTTTTGTGAGTTGTGAGACGTAGGTTCTAGAATAGCGCGACTACAGAAGAATAAAAAAATCTTTGGCAGCTCTATATTTCAGGGCGAGCGCTCTGCGCATTCTCCCATCTCCTCCTCATTCTTCTTCTTCTATCTATTTTCTGTTTCTTTTCTTTTTCTTTTATGTTTTTGTTTAATTTTAATAATCTGTCTAATCGCAGGAATTAATTAAAAAATTATGTTTCATTTTTGTTTCTGTTTAATTTTAATAATCTGTCTGATCGCGGAAATTAATTAAAAATTTTGTTTCATTTCTGTTTCTTTTCTGTTCCTGTGCTATCCTCATTTTTTTTGTAAAAATTCAAATTTGAAATCTACTCTGTTTAATTATAATCTGTCTGACCACAGGAAAGTGTGAAAGTAGGAGAGTATGCTCTTGTCTATCTAGACAATCAGAAATCCAGACCTTTGGCACTTTTCTATTTTGTTTAGCGCAATTGTCTGCTCTTAAATTTAGGAGTAAAATTTATTCTGTTTTTCGCCATATCTGCTTTATCTTCACTCCATTTTCCTCCAAACTTCATTAGATCCCCCGCATTGCCATTTTGCACATTTCCTTCCTTGGGGGCCTTATCCCAAAATCCACTTTTTGAAGCCCAAAATCCCACATTCCTCTATTTTTAGGGTTTGCCATAACTCCTTCCCCTTTTATCCAATCACCTCCAAATTTTTCCATATAATCCATCTCCAACTTTTGCTTCTTTGTCCCTCTTGAATAAATTTTTCCATTCCTTCATCTCTCCTCCAAAATCCCCATTTTTTGCTTGCTTATCCCTTGGAAAGTAGCAAAAACCTAGTCAAACACCATTTACCCACCAAATTTTCCTCCAAATCCACATTTGTCATTGGTAAAAAAGTTTTTATTCATGTTTTTCTACTTATTCACAAAAATTCAAAAAAAATAATATTTTTGTCATTTTGTTGTCTTTTGCAAGACGCTTGTTGAAGACTCCATTTTTCAAACTACTAATCAAGTTGTTTTGTAGGTTGCCTAAGAAATCCGACCAAACATTGTGCATTTATTTAAATTAGGCGCCTAGATATTAATTAAAATGGAATGAACCATTGTCTTATGTGTCTTTAATAAAAGCGTAAAGGTAGGAGAGTATGCTCTCGTCTAGCTAGACGATCAGAAATCCAGACCCTCCAACCTTTTCTTGTTTGATTGCATGTTTACCTCTAGCGGACCTGCCCTCCCAACTTTCTCTTTGAGAAGGTAACAGGGGAACGACCCAAATGAGTACACCCGAACCTGGGGTTCCCAACTCACTATAATAAATAGGCCATTAACTACGAAAGGGTCAATGGTTGGGGCTATATGAGAGTTCACTCTCACATTGGGTGCTTAGTAGGATCCTAGAGATCTCAATCATGCTTTCATGACTACTAAGTTCTTGGTGCTTCGTTGGGCTATAGGCCTCAATTTCTCTTGTGCAACTTCGAAGGGTAGCTCCTAACGGGAAGACTTACTAAACACCTTGTTCATAGTGGCCAAAAACCTTCTAGTCATTAGTGCAGGAGGTCGGACCTTCGAAGCCGCCCATATTTTTACGGCCCTTAGTAGAGACACAAAGTTCTCCATGAGGAGTTTTCATGGGAATTGATGCTTGACTGCCTCGAGAAGTGAGTGTCGTGGAGGGGAGCCAGTGGGGTCAAGCATCTAAGTGTCCGCTCTGAGTAAGTGTAGCTGGGAAACCGATTGGGATCCAATGACTATTGTCCTTGCCAGCCTTAAGAATGTTGTATATGAGCATGAGTGTCTTTGAGATAATATGCATTTGATCATTGTGTTTGCTTTGTTTGATACATACTTGCCAAGAGAAGACTAAAAACACATCACTATCCCCAAACACTTTGCAAAAACACTTGTCAAGGCACAAACAATTGTCCAAGTCATTACCCACACAAAGTCCAAAATTGCGTCAAAACTCCATCTATCCCATGTTTCATAAGCCCAAGAGAGAAGCGAAGAGTTCATCCTCTCCATCAACATTCAAGTTTTTCCTTTGAAACACCAACTATCATCCAAATCAGGGTGGTCGTGTCCCTTCATATAACTTGCCATTTGAATCTATCCTCCATTGAGTCATGTCCATGCCAAGAACAACCTACTCATCAAGTTTCTTCTAAGCCATCACTATCATAAATCCTCCATCAATCATCCTCAAATTTCCTAAGGACTTAGCACATTAAATCAATCTCCCACTGTTATCAAATCAATTATCAAAATTCAAATCCAATCATCCTCTAATCCAATTTAACCTCGCGTTAAGGTTACATGCCTTGTGAAATTCCATTTAGACCTCATCATTAATCAATTGGCTCTCGTGCTTGAAGGGGAATCCTCTCCAAGTACCTTTTGCCTAATCCTTTTGAGTCGATCAAGACTCTTAACTCACGTCTTTACTTTGCTTAGGGTCATTAGTCAACCCTTGGTATAAGAGAGGCTTTTTAATCATCAATCCAAGGTCTAAATTCTACACAACTTGGCCATCACCTTACTTGTGGTTGCATCCACCACCTAAAATCCTCATCCAAGGACTAAGGTGTCAAATCCTAATCAAATCCGGGCTCTAATCCAAGAACCATACCAATCAACAAAATCCCTTGTCATAAAAGACAAAATCCAAAATTCCACAAATATCTTGCTAAGTCATTTCATCACAAATTCCCCCCTCCAAACTTTTCCAAGGTTATTCATGTATGGTTACAACTCGATCTCAAAAGAGAAAGATGGTTGAACAACAATATGACATGTCAGACAGTAGTGCCCTATATGAAGATCCCATGCAAGATCCTACACAAAGTGGGCAACCTAGCAATCAAGATCAAAGCCAAAATCCTAACATGGTTAGCCAAGATGAACTCTCTCTGGAAGTGCAAACTTTCCTAGTGGACTCTTATAACCAAGAGATGATGGAAAATTTTATTCAACACAATCCTACTGCACTTCTGAAAACTCTCCTTGAGAGTGGAGCTCAACTTCCGCCTGAATTTAATAGATCCACTCTCGCCCAACAACCACAAGGAGACCTCACTCCCACACAAAGTGTTGCACCTATTATTCAAACTCAATCAATCGCAGCCCCATCAATCATCCAAGCTCAATCAATGCCACCCGCAACACCTCCCACTGTGGTCTCCATCCCACCTTCTTCCTCCTTACCATCTGATGCTATGCAAAAAGGATCAGGTTAGTCAATGATAACACAACACAAATAAGAAGAAAATCCAAGTTGTTAGTGTTAGAAATCATAAACCAAACACTTTCCTACACAAGCATATCAAAAGAGATAACAAAAGCATGATAGAATGTCTAACTAGGAAAGTAAATACGATGAGGCATCTCCAAATGCCTCCTAACATGCTCTTGGCTTCTTCTCCCTTGTTCCTCTCCTCTCCAAGTTCCAAAATAGTGTAGCTCTCAGCAGCTTTTTGCACTATGGATGCTTATGGAGGATTGAGATTGTAGTATTGAGCTTTGAATGTGAAATAAAAAGCTAATGCTATGCTATTGATGCTAAACTGATATATTTTAACCAAAATAACAAGATATTAGATGATTATGCTAAGAATGCTCTCTAAAATGTCTATAGCTTAGATGCATACAAGTTTTCAGGATCTGGATTATGAAGGAATGGGCTCTATTTATAGGAAAAATGGAGCAATGGATGGTCAGGATTGAAAGATTCAATCAAGGGTTGAGTTTGAAAGTTGGGGATCCATGTGCACAATTGGCACCAATGAAATGGTGACAAGTGTCAACATAGGGTTGGGTTGAGAAAAGGAGTTGGAGGCATTAAAGGCCTGAGAAGACCTCATGGTTATCTAAAGGCTAAGGGTCAAGTCTAAATTAAGCTTACCAACTGGATTAAGAGTTAATCCAAGGATAAACCTTTGTGCAAATGTTTAAGGGATAATCATGGTCAAAGCATTAATGGCCTAATGAGACCCTTGGGTTGGATAGAGGTTGAGTCAAAACAAATGTTTTAACCATGTGGGAGGGTTTGAATTAACCATTAATGGTTATTGGAGACTTTGGGGATTAAGTGGTTGAAGGTTGAAAGCCTTTAAAGGTTATCAAAGACTTTGAGCCATTTAGTGGTTGAAGACTTGAAGCCTTTAATGGTTTTTAAAGACTTTGAGGTTTTGAGAAGTGACTTCCCTTTGCTTAGGGATGTGACAAAGTTTAGAGGATGGATTAGGCTAATTAGGAAGGGTTTAGAAGAATCTAGAAGGGGATTAGATTTTGCAAGTGGATTTGGTGGGTGAGGGAAAATAGGATTTTATTAAAATAAAAATTCATTTATTCCAATAAATGTGTGCAAGTTGCATTTGTAGGAAAATGCAAGTGGGGGGGATAATGATTTAAATAAATGTTTTATTTAATTTATTTAAAAGAGGAATAGGGGGATTTAATTAAATAAATAGATTTTATTTATTTAATTGATTTGTATTTGGCTTAATGAATTAATTAAAATAAATTGAATAATTTATTTAATTAATAGAAGAATGTTTGAAGATGAATTAATTAAATATTTATTTAATTAACTGATGGCTAGTGGATTTTTAATCAAATAAATAGTGAATATTTATTTAATTAAGTTGGACAGATTTGTGTGACTACACCATCTATACCACTATCAAATCCGATCTCATCTATTCTCCAACACACTTCTATACCACCTCCTTCCATTCAACCACATATCTCTATTCCACAAACTTCCCTTCCTGCCAACAATGTCACAAATTTCATCCAGGCCATACTCAATCTCATCACAACAGTTTGCGGACCGCAACCAACTATCACACAAATCCTTGCGACATCGGTCCTCACATCCCACATTCGCGCCTCCTCATCATATCAATACATTGGTGGTGGTACACCTTCTTTGGCTCACCCAATTCTTGGGGTAAATACAATTCATCATTATCAAAGTCCACAACAAGACCTCATCAAGGAAATTCAAGACATGAAAAATATCATCAAGGACATGAAACAAAGGACTAATAAAAGGAAAACTTACTTGTTCAAAGAGTTTTGGCCTTGTCCTTACGACCCCTCTATATCAGTTGCACCCTATCCCCTAGGATTTGAGATCCCCAAATTCACCAAGTATGAAGGCAAAGGAGACCCCCGCGACCATGTCCGAGAATTCCACATCTTATGCCAAGAAGTCTCCTATAGTGACCTTTATCTTCGCACACTCTTTCCCAAGAGTATCACGGGAGACACCCTAGCATGGTTCTCATCTCTACCACAAGGTTCCATTGTCTCCTTTCCAAACTTGGCAGAAAAATTTGTGGCCCACTATGCTTACAACATGGTTAATGATGTTTCTATGATGGACCTATGCAATACAAAACAAAGGCCCAGAGAAACCTTTGCCAATTTCCTACAAAGATGGCGACATCTTATCAAAAAATTCTAGTGGGACATGCCAGAACAACATCAAATTGAGCTATTTCAAAAGAACTTGGTGCCTGAACTTTCGAGACCCTTAATATCTCAATGTATCAAATCCTTCAAAAAATTGACCGATAAGGGCCTTGCCCTCGAACGTGTCTTGTTGGAGGAAGGAACCTTGAAACATTACCATAAATCGACACAAAGTTCTTCCTCTTATCATAATGACAAGCCAAAATTCTGGTCTAAGAACAAAAATGTGGTCAATGATGGTGTAACTGATCCAAAGCGGGTCCAAACCATGGCTGCTCCCCCAAAATCCACCACCAATAATCATCAATTCAATAATCAAAACAATCAAAATCAATCCCAAAAACCTCACAACAATGTCTCAATCCAAGGACAACCACCCCGATCGAATAACAGGACCCCAAGAGACTTCACTCCTTTTGATGAGCCTATTGAAATGGTGTTTCAAAAACTTGTCCAGGCAAGTGTAGTGGTTTTTCCAATCACTCGCCCGTTTGACCCCAATCAACCTAAACCAAGATGGTATAATGAAAATGAGTATTGTGAATACCATCGTATCAAGGGACATGATACACGAAAGTGTATGAAACTAAAGATCTACATACAAGATCTCATTGATAGAGGTGAGATTGAAGTAGCAAATGCAAAACCTGGTAATAACAATGACAAACTCAAAATGTACCAGGAACCCTTCCCAAAGCATGATAAAGGAAAAGGCTCATCATCTAACGCAATGGGTTACGACTACACTAATCACATAACCGACTTTGATTTTTTAGTAGGTCGCATTGAACCTGCAGACACTCATGTCAATGTCATAACCATCCAAGGATTTAATCCTCCTTCTTCCCAAAGCAGACCAAATCCTCCTAGGATAGTCATTCAAGGAGCCATGCCTTCCACCTCCCATTTCCAGAATGACTGCAATGTAACTACGCGCCGAGGTAAAATCACCATCCAAGGAGTCCCTCCCCCACCAAACCCCCCGCCCATGTCTTCCACCCACCGATATGACCTCTTGGACCAACTTGGGAAGACCCCCGCTCAGATCTCCATTTTGGAACTTCTTAAAACTTCCTCGGTCCGTAAAGAAATTTTGGAACAAGCCTTTCTCAAATCATGCGTTCCTGATAACATCAATGCCACCCAATTCCAAGCCCTCATTGGAAACCTTGCTGCCCAGCAGCACCTTGTATTTACCTCCAAAGATGCGCCCACAGATGAAGACCATAACAAACCTTTGCACATCGAAGCTCTTATCCACAAGCATAAGGTCAAACGTATCCTGATAGACGGTGGATCCGGGCTTAATCTGTGTACATACAAATTAATAAGACAATTGGGACTTTCTGAGGATCTGATAGACACATCAGGAAGGATCACAATAAAGGCATATGATGATGCAAAAATAATTTCAAAGGGCATGATCACCTTACCTCTTCAAGTGGGCCCCATTACAATTGAAACCCCTTGCCAAGTACTAGATCTTGATCTCCCCTACAACATTCTCCTCAAGCGGCCATGGATTCATTTCTTGCAGGTCGTACCCTCCACCTATCACCAATGCATCAAATTCCCCTATAATGGAAGAGAGATAACTATCAAAAGTGATCCACAACCCTTCCAGTATTGAAAACTCCTAGAGGAAAACCATCCATATCATTGCCCATTAAATAGACCCTCGCCAACACCTCCATCTGACACATCAAATGTTGCCTCCACATCATCCCAACCAGATAATCAAATCAAGATCTTGGACAATGGTTGTGGAGAATACAAATTGGAGGACGTCTTATTAATAGGCAACCTCCCTCTCTCTCCTAAGTCATTTGGCAAACCAAAAGAGCTCAAAAAGGACCCAAAACTAGTCATGCAATGCCAAAATACCACCTTCCAACAATGGGGCCCACTTAATGAGGAGAGCCTTGAAGAAGAGGTCTCTTCCTGGTTGTACCGGGAAGAGGATGATGATCCAGCAAGAATATCCAAAAAAATGTACCCAAAAGCATCTACCATAGTTGAAAGAATGGGTTACAAAGGACACGGCCCGAGACCAGAGGAGAAAGGAAGAAAAACACCCATAAATCCTATCTCCTACAGATACAACAAAGGCTTGGGGTACACCTCAGTGCCTAAGATTACTATCTCTGGTGCCCCTTCTAGTCCTTCTTCAGATATTGAAAGTGCTGATGAAGAGGAATTCCATGAAATGCTTTATGAATACGAGAAAGATATCTTCCTTGACACTTACATCAATACCATCACCCCCGTAACCCCTCCCACTTCACATGAGCTACATCTTGTCCATCCTGAACTCATTGACTAGGGCCAATGAGACAAACCCACTTTAGATATCTGCACCGACGATAATGCTCTCATTGCTCTCCTGATGGCGTGAAACCTAGAAGATTGTAACAAAATCGAGGGTATTCAACTACACGAAAAAGGATACTTTGGTAGTCAGGTCAATGCCCTTAGCCACAAAAAAGATAATAAAAGGAAAATACATGATTCCCTAGGTGAAAACCTCCCTGAGGCACCTTTGGATGAACAAAAAATAAAAACAAAGGGTGTATCCGAAAGTGAAAACTTGGAAAAGGCACTTGATGATGAGGGACTTGACCTCCCTACCATTGGTTACCTTCCACATGACAAATCAAATTTGCTGATAGAAGAAACAGACAGCATCAACATGGGCACCGAAGTCATTCCGAAAAATGTGCTCATTGCCAAATCCCTCACAGAAATAGAGAAACAAGACTTCATCAACTTCCTTACAGAGGTAAAAATCAATTTTGCATGGTCCTATTCCAATATGCCAGGGTTGGATCCTGCCTTGGTGGTTCACAATCTCGCCGTCCACCTAGACGCAAAACCTATAAAACAAAAACTATGCAAAATGCACCCATATATTGCTCTCCTGGTCAAGGCGGAAACTCCAAAAGATGTTAGATGCAGAATTCATCAAACCCATAGACTACGCTGAATGGGTCTCTAACATTGTACCTGTCGGCAAACCTACCGGGGGCATCCGCATCTGCATAGATTTCTGAGATCTAAATAGAGCTTGTCCTAAAGATGATTTCCCACTCCCCAATATAGACATGATTATGGACCTTACAGCAGGACATGAAATGCTATCGCTAATGGATGGGTTTTTCGGATATAACCAAATCAGGATAGCAGATGAGGATCAGCATAAAACCACATTCACAACACCATGGGGTACTTTCTGTTATCGGGTCATGCCTTTTGGTCTCAAAAATGTTGGAGCTACATACCAACATGCCATGACAACAATTTTTCATGACCTCTTACACAAAATTATGGAAGACTATGTGGATGATCTGCTAGGCAAATCTAAGACAAGACAAGAACACATTCCCATTCTAAAGCAGATCTTTGAAAGATTAGAAAAATACAAACTGCGCCTGAATCCCAAAAAGTGTGTGTTTGGAGTCACATCAGGAAAATTATTAGGATTCATTGTTTCCCGCAGAGGCATCGAGGTCGATCGTGCAAAAGTAAAAGCTATCATGGAAATGCCTCCACCAAAAACTCTCAGACAACTGCGCAGTCTCCAGGGAAAACTCCAATCTGTTAGACGTTTTATTTCACAACTAGCAGATAAGTGCCATCCATTTGCACACCTCCTGCGCAAGGACACGAAATTCAAATGGGGCTGCTTATGTCAAAAGGCCTTTAAGAAATTAAAAGAATATCTAGCATCACCTCCAATTTTGATGCCACCTACCCCTGGAAAACCCCTCATTTTGTACATATGTGCTACTACAGTGGCATTGGGGGCATTACTAGCACAAACAAATGATCAAGGGAAGGAACATGCCATTTACTACATCAGTCAAACATTGGTAGGATATGAACTCAATTACACCCCCATTGAAAGAGCATGTTTGGCATTAGTGTTTAGCACACAGAAACTATGACACTATATGCTAAACAACAAGACAAAATTAATTGCTAAAATTGATCCACTTAAATATCTCCTGTCAAAAGTTGCTCTCACTGGTAGAACCGCCAAATGGGTCATGCTCCTAAGTGAGTTTGACATCGAATATGTGGACATAAAGGCAATCAAGGGACAAGTCATTGCAGATCGGTTGGTTGAAGCTCCACTTCCAAGTGACCATCCTATTCTCACAGAATTACTAGATGAGTTCATTATGATTGTTTCCACATCCTTCACATGGCAATTATACTTTGATGGCTCCTGCACCCAAAATGGATCGGGGGCAGGAATATTATTGGTAACACCTCAAGGAGAAGGCATCCCCAAATCATACAAGATAGCCTTTGCATGTACCAATAACATAGCAGAATACGAGGCACTCATCACAAATTTGTGTTTGGCTATCCACTAGAAAATAAAGGAGTTACAAGTTTATGGTGATTCTCAGCTCATTATAAAACAAGTCAATGATGAGTACCAGAAAAAAGATGATAAAATCCTTCCTTACCGTACCATGGTTGAAGATCTTAAGAAACATTTCACAGCAATCACATTTAATCAAATCCCATGAACAAACAACAAGGTTGCAGATGCAATGGCCACCATTGGCTCCCTCCTTCAAATGCCAGCACACAGTCAGAAGTGTGAGTTCTTGGTCGAGAAATTATTTATACCAGCATATGACCTACCAAAGTCTGAAATGGTCTGTGTTCTCATTGGTCCCAAGTCCCCTTGGTACCAAGAAACCTTCTCTTTCCTTAAAGACAGCACCATTCCCCCACATCTCACAAAAACCCAACAACAAACCTTCATCCGCCGATGTGCTCGTTACACCATCCTCTGAGACACCCTATTCAGAAGGCATTTCAATGGTTCCCTCCTAAGGTGTTTAGATAAACAAGAGGTGGAATGGGTATTATGCAAAGTACACGAGGGTATCTATGGGGCACACTCAAGTGGGCTCACATTGGCGAAAAAGATTTTGAGAACAAGATACTATTGGCCTAAAATGGAGGTAAATGCATATAATTATGGGAAGAAATGCATCCCTTGCCAGCAACATGGTGACAAAATTCATGCACCGTCACAAGAATTGCAGCCATTTATAACACCATGGCCCTTCTCACAGTGGGGGCTCGATCTCATTGGGAAAAACCACCCTTCATCTTCCAATGGACATAAATTCATTATCACCACCACCGAATACTTCACCAAGTGGGTAGAGGTTATCCCTCTTACTTTCACCACCGGCAAGCAAATATCCAAATTCATCCTGAACTATCTAATCTGTCGGTATGGCATCCCAAAAGTTATTATCACAGATAATGGCAAACAATTTAAAAACCAGGATGTCAAAGAACTCTGCCAAAAATTCAACATCCAACATCGCGTCTCCACCCCATATTATCCCCAAGGCAATGGCCAAGCTGAGGCTTCTAATAAAACCTTAATCAAAATCTTCAAAAAGACAGTCAATGAAGCTGGTCGTGATTGGAACCTCCAACTCCATCCCGCTTTGTTGGCCTACCACACCCCCACAGGCGCCACCCCTTATTCCCTAGTCTTTGGCTTCGAAGCCATCCTTCCCCTTGAGATCGAGATCCCCTCTCTAAGGGTATTGCTGCAAGACATCCTACCAGAGGAAGAATACAAAATTGCCTACTTACAAGAGCTAGAATTGTTAGATGAAAGGCGCCTCAAGGCCTTGAACCATCTCCGGGTATATCAGAACCGCTTGCAGATGAGATATCACAAAAAAGTCAGAACTCGGGAATTCCAAGTTGGTGATCTTGTCCTCATGGAGAATCGGAAAAATCTACAAGAAAGAGAAAAGAAAGGCAAGTTCAAGCCTAATTGGCTTGGACCATATGTAATCATAGCAAAATATGGATCAGGAGCTTATCAGTTGGCTACTCCTAAAGGCGATCCTTTGGATGATCCAATGAATATCATGCACCTCAAAAGATTTTATGCTTAGTCCCCAGAAAGTCTTAAATTGTCAAAAAAATCAAGAAAAAAAAATAAAAATAAAAATAAAAAAAATGAGAAAAAGATCCTGAAAAAATCGTCACTTTGGTGAAAACCTGGCAAACAGGTGCCTTATGACACAAAAAAATTAAAAAAGAAAGAAAAAGAAAGAAAAACAATTCGTCCACTAGTGAAAACCACTTTGTGGTGCTATGGATAAATACCTTGGTGAAAACCTCTGTGTAGGCGCCAAGGTAAATAACCGGATCCACTGTCTAACATGTCGATACTACAAATCATCTGCCATCCAGCCACCCATGCACAACATTCCTTCTTTTCCACTTCCCAATAAAACATGCATATGATGATGAGTCTTCGCCTGAGTCATGAACAAGGAATGTCCCATTAAAACTGAGCTTTTATGCCTCTGTGTAAGCTTGAAGTCTTGAAAAACAATCCCAAATCCACTAGTCACTCTCCAAAACCATAGAATCACTTGCCTAATCCAAAAGCCCACTTTGCCCTAGGGATGACCCCTTCCCTCACCTGGCAACCTAATCCTTCATCCTAGTTCTACTCTTGGCAAGAGGTATCATTTGGTCGCAAGGAAGTGACTTGTTAGATTTTGTTAGATCTTTTCATATAGACTTGCATCTTTTGCCCTATGACTACCACTATTTACAACTGCCTGGGTTCTTCCATATCCAGGTACGTTATGATAGGCGCATACTGGGGAATATTTCATAGTATGGCATGTTTTGGATCCCTCTTGTATAAACCGGTGACCTGGTACTAGTGTTTATCAACACTTACCTTCTCGTGTACAAGAGGTATCGATGTGTTTGAGAATTTCCTTGCACAAACCCACAACTTTGTATTAGTGTTTCTTAACACTGGCATTGTCGTGTGCAAGAAATTCCCGTTTGTGTACAGAGTCATTCCACGCCCTGGGTTTCTCATGGCATCCTGATTTCTATAATCAGTGGTGCAAGCCACTCAGGGCAACATCAAACTAGGTTGGCTCTCCACATTTTTTGTGCACAAAATCTCACCATCATTCCATCAAATCCTAAACTCAATAATCCCATGGAGTTCTCAATTTCCCCCACTGCCCATCTATTCCATATTCTTGTATCTAAGATCATTGTGTTATTATTGACATATTCCCTCTTTTTCCTCTTTTTATTAATTCATTCACATCATGTAGAGTGCATTTCTTAGACAGTCATTTTAATTTTTTTTTCCACAAAACATGTACCATATAAGATTGCATCACATAAATAAAAGATACACTCATCCATATAGCATTACATTTAGACTGCATCATAAATCATTCACAGATGTGTATTTATACATAAAGCATAAAAAACACTCATCCTGCATCCAAAAACTATGTCAGCAACCCATCATAAACATACATATATAAGCATCCACTTTGCATCACAAAATAGGTTAGCATAGCACATCCATGATTGCATCCATATAGGACATCATAAGACAAAAAAAATAATCCATCACAATAAATGCTACACATCATCTGTCACCAATCGAATCATGTATACATATATATATAAAGAGGAAAATATGTCTGTCATGATAAATGACCCCTTATTGGGTCCGTTGTGGTGTATATGGGCCCTCGGGAGGGCCCATCTTCCCCCGCGGTCTTGCCTCTCCTATTCTTCTTTCCAAATTCTTCACGACTGCTTCATATTTCTTCCTCATTTATCCCTTCCACCCTGATTCTTCTTCCTCTCTTTTTTCGAGAATTTTTCATCCTTTTTTTCGAAAAAATTCTCGAGGGGGCATACACCTCCCATGCTTTACGCTAGGGCATCCTTTTCATCTTCTATCTTCTACACATCACCATACACCTCACATAATTAATTATGATTCTGATCATGTCTTATACAGGATGAATCCTTCCTGAAACCAGACGTTGTGATTAGTCATGTCTTATACAGGATGAATCCTTCTTGAAACCAAACGTTGCACTCTGATCATGTCTTATACAGGATGAATCCTTCCTGAAACCATATGTTGTGATCAATCATGTCTTATACAAGATGAATCCTTCCTGAAACCAGACGCTTTGACCATGTCTTATACAGGATGAATCCTTCCTGAAACTAGACGTTGTGATCAATCATGTCTTATATAGGATGAATCCTTCCTGAAACCAGACGTTATGATGAATCATGTCTTATACAGGATGAATCCTTCCTGAAACCAGACGCTTTGATCATCTTTGTCTTATACAGGATGAATCCTTTCTGAAACCAGACTGAATCTAGATCTTATCAATCAAATCAATATCATCATCAAAAAATAAGATTAATCTTTGAATCAACGCGTCATCACACCTCGCTTCAAAGAGGAGCAAAATGTAGACACTTAAAAATAATTATTTTTAATTCCTCACATAATTAATTAATTAATTATGTTAATTCAAATTCTCCTCAATATTAATTAAATATAATTGATATTGTCACTATAGTATGTGACTGATTTATTTAATAAATCAATCCCTTTCTTTATTCTTCTAAAAATTGAATTCTCACAAATCTCCCTCTTAGCTAATTAATTTCAATTAATTAGTTAACCCACATGCTTCCTACAAACAATCTTCTTAATTCATTATTAACCTAATAAAGTCTTCTAGAAACTCCCTAAACTCACTTAACCTTATTCTTCTAATTTTTAATTCTCTCCACTCATTCTCTCTCCTAGTCAAATCCTCCTACAAATCCTAATCCCACCTAACATTTCCTCTAATCCCCCTCCTAATGAGTTGCTAATGGCTAATCATCATGATTAGCCACAAAGTCAACTCCTTGTCCCTTCCATCCAACCACTAGCTTTTAATGCTCCTTTCCTAGGTGAATGTGAGATCTTCAAAATCTCACAATCCTCTAGGCATCTCCTCTCCCAAGGAATTTTTAATTCCTTCTTATTCCTCCAATCCCCATGATTATCCCTTTTTGGAGAATTTTAAATTCCTCCTCCCCATTCTTCAAGGAATTTCACATCCCTTGTTCCTCTCAAGGCACATTGGGAAGTCTTCCCAATGCACTTTGCTCTTCTCAAGGTACCTTGGGAAGTCTTCCCAATGTACCTTGAGGAGTGTGGAGACAAGAAATATCTTTAAGGCATATCTCTTGGTCTCCACACCCTCTCTTGGACCTTGTGTGAGCTCACAAGCAATCCTATCCCTTCATCTTGAATCCATCTCAACCATCCATTCTTCCTCTCCTCCTCTTATAAATTGAGGACTCCATCCCTTCATTTTTCATCTCCAAGTTTAGTAATCTTATGTTGTACTTTTGAGCCCAGGAAATCATCTTGGAAACCTTATCATGTTCAAATCATATCTCATCCACACTTGATCATCTCATCTTTATCATCTTCCAAATCCATTCCATTTGTGCACAACATTGAAGAGCCATCCACATCAAGCAAGCGAGCAAGAGGAGCACATCAAGTGGAGCATCACCAAGGGGCACCTTCACTTCATCAAGCTCAATCCGAGGGAGAGGTATAAGGTTTTGTGAGGTATATGCATCTTATTCATGTTTTCATGTATTTTGGAGTTATGTCTTTGATTTCATATGATTATATGTTTGACTTGCATGCTTATTAACTAATCCACCTCACAAGTCTTTTTCCCCTCTTCAGGACTGACTATCAGAATATGTCAAGAGCTTGAGAACCAGAGGAAAGCAGAAGACCTGGTAAAAGACAAAGATCATGAGATCTCCAAACTGAAGCAAGAAATCAGTGCCCTTACTGCTCATCTCCAAGTGAGTAAAGTGGAAAAAGAAGAAATGCAAGGTGAACTAAACATGGCTATTTCTGATAATGCAACCTTGAAGGAATCCAATGCAGCTATTTCCAAGGAACTCATTGAGTCAAAGGAAATACTTGCCAAATTCAATAAGAGCACTGTTAAGCTAGAACAAAAGCTTGAATCAACAAAACCGGTAAAGAATACCACTGGACTTGGTTTTTCTGGTTATGAGGAAGGTGAGACCTCTAGAACAAAAGATGGAGCATTAAAGAAGCAACCGACACCAAAGGATAAAGGTAAGCAAAAGTTTAAACCTGTTTGCTTTAATTGTCTCAAGGAAGGACATACTGCTAATGTGTGTAGAAATAAGGCCTACAATAATTTTCTTTATTTTCTAAACAATAAGCCTAGATCCAATAGATTCAATGGTAATTGTTATGCATGCAACAAGTTTGGGCATAGAGCATTTGAATGCAGATCTGTTATACACAACATCAGGAGATATCCTCAAAGGACTCAAGGAGTTTTTCTTGAATCCTCTGTGAACTGGAATCCAAACCGATATAATGCCTATGACCATCAGTCAGGTGGTGGTAGCTATCAAGCGGCAACCAGTTGGAGAGCAACCTATTTGATTTACCATGGTAGCGGTCACACTGCTGCAACATGCAGAAGGAAGAATGGTAGAATAAACAATGGACTATGGAGAACACCTAGAATGGTATGTTATCATTGCAACAAACTGAGACACCCTGCCAGAACCTATAGAATGAGAAAGAACCTATCAGATGACATATCGATCACTCCAGAAGGGAAGATTGATGTTGAAACCATTCAAGCAGGAATGAATAAAACATGGAAAAAGAAACTTGAAGAAGTGTCACAAGATGAACCGGTTTCTGCACCTAGTGTGGAAGTCGTTGAACCGGCAAACTGAGCTTCAGAAAAGCTTAGGGGGAACAAATCGATGAAATGTTATGAACCCCCAGTTTACACTGGTAAAAGACCTTAACCGGTATGCATTACCTAACAATCGGCAGAAGATTGTGAAGCGGTAAAAGGAAAATTAGGGTTTGTGTCCTAGCAGTGGAGCATTTATTATGGTAGGTGAAGAATTCATTTAAAAGGGATTTTCAAGTCATTTTCACTTATCAGTTTTCGAGTGAAGAATTTTTCAAGATCAGAGCGACAAAAGGTGATTTGATTTGTGATTCAGAGAGATTTCAAATCTTCCAAAACTATCCAGAGTCGCTTACAATCAATCAAGTGAAGAACACCAAGCGGTAATCAAGCAACCGAAGTGGTGTAGTGTGAGTTGCATTTGTCAAACCCTAAATTTTGAAATTGTGAAGGTATTTCTCAAAATTTTCGTTTATCAGTTAAATCATGGCTTCTACATCGCACTCTAGTTCTAGTGCACCTATGGACTCAGCTAAATTCATTCAAAGAAAAATGAAATACAATGCCCTGTCCCAAATACCTGTCAGAGTCATTGTTGAAGGAGATATTTTAGGGTACATTGACTACAAACTGGAAGACCTAGGATCCTTAGCAATTCATTCCTAGCTAAGTCTATTTTGTGGGGATGACAAGAATATCAAACTGGAATACAACATTTTGGAGAGGAAGAAACTTCACAATTCTGTTTACTTCCTTGAAGACTTCACGGAAAACAACATCTACATCATCCTGAGTGGAGTGCATGGAGACAAGATGTATCTCAAAAGGACGCATGACATTACACCTGAAGCAATTCATGTCGTCACTAGGATCTGCAACATAGGTGAGGTGTCAGCCCTAAGGAAAGTCATCAAGACAGAAATGACTAAGCTCACCGATTCTGTGAGTGATCAACGGGGAATGACCAATGCCATCAAAGATGAGTTGGTCAAGTATGCTTGCATGGTGATAGGATACTGGACATTCTATGCCAGCAAAATAAACTTTGTCTCTGTTGTTGTGGTTAATGTCGCTTACAGAATGATCATGGAGGATGCCTCATTTGATCTATGCACCTGTTTACAGAAGCAACTCCTATTAAACTTGAAGTCCATCAAACAGGACAGTGCCCTAAGATTCAAATTTGGACAACTATTGGTGGGTCTTTTTTTCTACTTCCAAGGCTATTTCCCGAGAGTCAGTGATATTCAATGGTTTGCTGACCAACCGGTCACCAAACAAATCAGGGAAAGTCTCCAAGTGGTGGGAACCGGATATCCTGAAGTCTTGAATAAATACTTTGATGAATTCAAGTGGAAGATGAGCTAGAGGATGAGGATATCTGGTGATATTGTTAAGAAGTATGAAGAGGACATCTTCTTTACCATTAGAGTAGAGGAGTGTGTAATGGAAGCAGTAGAGCCCAAATAGGAAGAAGTAGAACCTATGGGTTATGAGGTAATCTACGACATGTTGGATGGGTATGCCTCTACCCTGATTGCCTCTCCTTTAAATGAAAAGAAAAAGAGAATCGGCACCTACTTGGAAAAGGTAACACTGGTTGAAGAGCCTTCTGTGAAAAAGGGAAAGGCAGTGCCAGCAGCATTAGCATTGGTTACCTCAGCCAGCCCTAAAGTGACCAAGTGGTCACCTACCAAGAAGAAACCGGAAGTTGCTCCCGTTAAAGTATTTGAAAGGAAGCGGAAGGCCAAGAGCAACTCACTGAAATCTAAAGACATGGAATCATATGTGCAGCCTAAGAAGACAAGGCAAACAAGGAAAAAGACAAAAGCTACCAGCAAGACACCTACATCATCTGCACCGGTAAATATTGACATCTCTTCTTATGAGCCAATGACACATTGTCAAAGGACTATAAAGAATATAAGAAGAAAATTGCTTAGTGATCCGAAGGAATGTTTTGATGACTTTACCGATAGTGAGAAAGAGGAAACAGAGCGGGAAGTCATTAATTATTTGTGTAAAATGACTAGCCACCATCAGAAATTAGATCTGAGGCACTTGATTCTTTATATAATTCTTTGGACAACAAATGGTGCATTTCCATAGAGAAAGAATAGGAAATAAGGGAGAAAGTATTTGCTCAGTACTTTCCTGAAGCCTCCAATTTTGAATTATTTCAGATTATGGACACACATAAAGGTCTCTTCTTCATGAGAAAAAGAAGACTCAGGCTTCTTGAAGGCAAAACCTCTGAAGTAGAGAAGGATACTCATCTGCATGCCAAAGTTGTTGTGCGGTTGCATCAAGTGTCTGAGGCCAACAAGAAGGCCGAACAGGAACCGAAAACCGGAAAACCATATGAGGAATTTGATGATGAAGGAGAACCGGCTATAGAATAGGTGGACACCATTGATGTTGATGCTTTGGATGTTGAAGATGTCATTGCAGACGCTGAAAAGGAAAAGGTTGATAAAGAAAAGGCAGACAAGGAGAAATAGGACAAAGAAAAAGCAGACAAGCAAAAGCTGGAAAAGGAAAAGGCAAACAAAGAGAAAGCGGAGAAAGAGGAAGAGAAAAGGAAAGCGGAGGAGAAGAAGAAACAAGAGGAAGAGAAGAGGAAACAAGAAGAAGAAAAGAGGAAAGAAGAGGAGAAGAGGAAACAAGAATAAGAAAAGAGGAAAGAAGAGGAGAAGAGGAAAGCAGAGGAGGAAAAGAAAGAAGAGGAGAAGTAGAAAGATGAGGAGAAGAAGAAACAAGAAGAGGAGAAGCAGAAAGAAGAAGAAAGAAAGAAGGAGGAAGAGAAGAAAAAGCATGAAGCAGACCAAAGGGAGAAAGAAGAGGAACATAAAAGAGCAGAAGAGGAGAAGGCAGCAGAAAAGAATAAGCAAGCGGAGACTCCAAAGGCAACCGATGGTCAAGCCAAACCGGCCGACATCACCAGTCCTCTTGACCTCCAATCTGCGGATGAATCGGAACTGCTACAAGGTATAAAGCTAGCACGGGAAAGATTGGAAGCATTGAGAAGGAAAAAGGAGCAGGATGTCATTCACACTGCTATTGACACCCTTACCAGTTTGATCCTAGGTACCAACCTCCCTGATACCGATTCCTCTCTAACCAAACTGAAACTTCTATGTATAGTGGTAGAGGATCAGGTACAATGCCTGGAGGAAGTTGTTGAAGCTAATGCACGGAAGAAGCATCAAAAGGCACTTAACACTGCCTTGGTAAAGAAACTGAATGAGCTTCGGTCTCAACTTCAGAAAGAGCAAAAGGATATTAGAGATGCTATGGATGAGGGAAAACTATTGCTGAGAAAAATAAGCCAACCCCATCTATTATGTGATGATGTTCTTGCACAAAAGGATAAACTGCAATCTAATTTGCAGACATACATAAGCAACTTTAAGACCCTGTATGATTCTTTCACCACATATGGGCAAACTATTCACCAGTATCAGCTTCAGTCTGCCAGAATAGAGTTGGAGATTAGCAACAAGATAAGAGATTTGCAGGAACTTCAACTGGTTTTATTACCCAGACTATAAATTCTTTAGAAGTGCTTTCTAAATCTAGAATCTTTAACGGCAACCCAAGAGATGAGCACAATTGATGCCATGGAAGAACAGGTATCATAGATGCAGACGGAAAGTGAGGTGCCTGCCTCATTACTTGAGTCATGGTCATTATCCATGAAGACTTTTATGCAGGATTTTAAATCAATTTTTCATAAGTTTCACTCATTATTGTCATAAACACTTATTTATTTTAATGATAATGAGAAACAGGGGTTATTCAGTAGTACTTTGTCATTGTTGGTAAAGGGGGAGTAGTATCTAAAATTTTGGTGAATTTTATGTATACTTTCATGTTATTTCTGTAAGGGAGTAGTATAAATTGTATTTTCTGCAAAAAGGGATAGTGTATATGCTTAGGGGGAGTAATTTTGATTATGGCATTTTTTTTTTTTTTTGTAAAACACTTAGATGTCAAAATTTTCCTAAGTGTTGCCATCAATGTCAAAGGGGGAGATTGTTGGCAATTTGATGATGTTGTGATTGTCATTGATGAACACACACTTATTTTATGATCACTTCCCTGTGTATGAGTTATGCTCAACCGGTAATTGTTCCAACCGGTATTATAAATTATTGTCTTTAGACTATTGGTGTTTCGCAGAAGGTGTTTACTGGTCACAAAGTAGTATGAAGACCCAAAGCGGTATGAAGACCTCAAGCGGTATGAAGACCTCAAGCGGTTTGAGGATCCCAAAGCGGTACGAAGGAACAAAGTGGTTGTTAACCTTTTTCCAGTCTTCATTTTGACAAATCGGTAATTGGTAAAATGTATGAACCGGTAATCGGTAATGAACCGGTATTACTCTGTGATGAGTTATCATCCACCGACACTTTGGCGGTGATTTTGTATCGTGTTACCAAATGTGTCTAGATGCACTAAACCTAGGAACTTGCAATGTAATCCTATTGGACCGACAAGAAATCAGATTCCTTTATAAGGACATCATGTCTGGGGTTTTAGTAGTTGATAGGGTTTTAGCAGTGCATGAGGTTTTTGTATGTGCGATCATAGAAGAGAAGATTAGGTCTGTGTGAAGAAACAGAGTGTGGAGATACTGAAGACTGAAGTAATGCTAAAATGCATTAACAATGAGCTATCAAGGATCTAACCAAGCATATTGTGCTAGTATTTAAATTGCTCACTTGTTGATTACTTACATCTTCGACAAGTCTGAAACCCTTAACCAGGTAGGCCTGGCAAAGCCTTTGTAAATCCTCTAACAAGGTGGTTCACAACTGCAGATCTAAAATCCTCTCACAAGGTAGTCTTTAACAGGACTTATCTCCTAACAGAGATATGGATTCCGAACAAGATCTATTATGGTGAAGTACATTGTATGACCTTAACCGGTCTGGTTACTATTCTGCAGATAGTTACTTGTGAGTTTCAACTCACCGTGGTTTTTCCCATTTGGGTTTCCACATCAAAACCTCTTGTGTTATAGTGATTGTGCTCTTGTGGGTGAATTCTTTATTTGTTGTTTGGTTTGCATTTGTCTTAACCGGTTTGTTAGTAAATTTGTTATACCAGTTAACTGGTAAACTGTTTAAGAGTTCAAGTTCACTAATTTTTGGTATACTAATTCACCCCCCCTCTTAGTATTCATCAATTCCATGTTGTCTTAAGATCAAAACAATAATAACCAATCCATAGAACATCCCAAAACATCCTGGTAACGGGTAGAGTACACATTAACATGATATCGATCCATAACCTAGATAGGCACCGGACCTATTCTGGATCCACCACACCAAATCAATATCTCCACCTGGTTGAAGCACGACCAGAGAACATCTTCAGCATCCTAAAAGTTGCACCAACACTACGTATGCATCCTGTCAAGTTTCCTCAGTGAGAGCTCTGTCGATTAAACCTTAAACCAATGTCAGTAAGGGTTTACAAGAGTGTATGATAGCATCCAATTACCAAGTCAATACCAACTGACCAAAACATGGTCCACGAACATGTAACACATAAAATCAAACATACTCCATTGATCCAAACATGTTGGAAGTGTCCAACAGAAAGTCTCTTCTACCGGTAACACTAGATCTTCTACTGGTAACCAAAACCTGTCTGCCGGTAACCAACCATAACAACTAGTGTTGACATCAATGACAAAAAATCAATGCAACACATAATCAATTCATCCATAATGCCAACAGAACTTGTTTCATACACAAAGAAAGAAAGGTAAAGATGTTGTGGATGGGGGTTTTCCTTAGGTCAAACCCTGATTTAGGAATTAACCTTGAAATTGAAATAGGAATTAAAATGGAGATCACTGTTAAATGCTTTCGTTTTGAGGGAAAGGCCGGATCTAAAAAAAAATACTTGTAATTAAAATGTATACCTTGATGAATTTTTTTTTATCCTAATGCAAGGGTTTTAGGATGTCTTGTAGAATTTCTTCAAAGAAGGTTGATCATGGATGTCATCTTGAATGCATAAACTTGACTTCACTTCTGCTCCAATGCTTGATGAAGGACTGATTTCTTGCTCACTTCAATTGAATTTACAATTAGGATCATAGAGTTGTTAGATTAGGTTTTTGAATGAGAGGGGTAGACCTCCTTTTATACTTGAATGCCTAGAAATTAATTAAATTTCTAAAGTAGGCCAACACGGGATCAGATTTATCACCCATTTTAAATGACCATTATTGGAACCAAAAATTGGCCCTAATTGTGAGGACCAAGGCATTGAGCATCCTGGTCGTGAGCTAGGACCAGGGTGCCCAATGTCCTGGTCCTGTCAATCAAGACTCAATCTTTTAGAAAAGGTAGAGAAGGAGATGAAAATGCAAGTCTGTGGATGATGTGAGCAGAAAAAAATAGGATTCAGACATTGAAATTCGAAGCACCAAGGTGAGGTCTAGGTGAGGACAAAATTGTATGCGGATACAATTTATGATGCTACAATTATGAATCCATAATATAAAATAATAGATAAAAATATCATCAAGATAACATAATATGTACTTTAGAAAAATCCCTCAAAGGGAATAACCCAACCTCCAAAAGAACTCATAAACATATATTGCAATATACTTATATCTAATATCCATGAGATTTTTGAAACATCAAGCTCTTGAATCACACTCCATGTGAAAACGTAAATGAGAATCATGTAACCACACATCTCAGTCCATATTTCTTCTACTCATATATGAAACATAAGAGAGATGCTCAATCCAACCTTAGACTACAAGTCAAAAGTTATACAAGCTAATATCAACAATTACTCATGTGTTTGATTTAATAAAAATAATCATCTGCGGGTAAATTAAGTGTATCACATAAAACATGTGCTCTAAATCATGAGATTACAAAACTATTTTGCTTAGCTTCACTTTTTGATACTAATTTTTTTTTCATATCCTATTTATTCAATGTGATACACATTGAATATTTATCTCATTGTTACATATAGCATACAAATGTTTTAAATATTGTATAACCCTTGTAGTATCCACATATGTAAGATGCATGTCACAATTAAATATTTATTTTTATATTTTTTATTTATTATGCAACATGTATACCACGCCTTTCCTCAATATTTTCCTATTTGTCAAATGTAATAAGGGGTCAAAAATAGACTCAAACATCAAGGTAACAATCAATATAGCCAACATATAATATCAAAACATCTAAGATTTTTATGTGGTCCACAAAGATTCTTGCAACAATAACCAAGGTGATCACTATCTCAAACAAGAATCCTCTCATCTTCCATCACAAAATGTACAAAATATAAGATCTAATACAAATATATGTTGCACAAACTATCATATAGGATCATGAATTCTACATCAAATTGATATCCAAACATAAACACCAAGTCTAATGATAAAAATAGTCCTAAGTAGGTATCAAGAATTAATCACCATACTTGGAATAGCAATGATATCTATTTGTTGACAAATACAACTAACCATACTTCAAAACCAAAGTATACTAATCATAACATAAAAACCTTATGCTATGAAAACATCCAAAACAATGGACACTATCCTACACAAATAAGTCCTAAAGAACCGCAAAACACAATATAAAATGATCATCCAACAAAGGACACATATACAACCTAGGAATCCCACTCTATGGGTAATTTTCAAATCTAATATCAATCAATTCATCCAAAATTTCACTACTAAAAGTCACATAGTTGTGGTAAATGTCATCAATATCATCTAATACCAAAGAATACCCATAATGATATGCAAACTTTCACACTAAAGTATTATAACACCTCATTCACCACTAGTCTACATAGCTCTCCTAATTTCTCACATCATAAGAGAGGTATTAAATATCCTTTGTATTGATACTAAAAAAATGATGAGCTAAAATTACAGAAAATGGCCACAAACATAGCAATCAAATTGGCTCCAAGAAAACTGTAACTCTTATGTCATGTGTATACAAACCCCCAAGAAGAAACATAAGACCATTTAAAGAGAATGCACAAATCAAAACCATTTATCATTTTCTTCCAGAAACATATTTGTGTGCCCAAACATTATCAAAATTCAACTATTCAACTCAAAAAAAAACATATAATTTGAATAAAATACCAAGGTGAAAAGTTATGAAACCAAAAGAATTTAGAAAAAAAAAAAAAAAGAAGCATACATTCTCAAAATCAAAGGAATAAGCCAAAAACCATCCTCTCAAATCCTCCAATAATCAATCCAAAAGTAGCATCAATTTTTAGAGTAAATAGGCAATCATCTAATAGTTAATTAATTCTTAGTGTAATGCCCACCAAGAAAACCCTAGAGAATCTAACCATCTAGATAGAAAACTTAGAGAATTATTATTTAAAAGATACCACAACACATATAGTTACATTAAATACATTCATTGAAATTAATATGAACACATAAACTTAAGTGCACAAGCGGAAATAATCTATAACATTTAAACTTCTTCCCTAGGGTATCCCAACAATATGACTTAAATATAACATAAGTGAAAACATGTGCAACATTAATAATTATAATATATGATTACTCCTAATTAGAGTATTGTCCATTTCATTACATATAACTTAGAAAAGTAATCATTTAAACTATAGAACATTAATTATGATTTACGACTCGTCTATCACATCTAACTTATCATAACCATTGTAACACACCATTAACAAATTTTCCTAAGAAAATATTCCTAATATAATTATTATAACATGCAAGCTAATCCATACATCCCTAAAATATAGCTGGTACCATTTCTATTAAGAAAGAGATCTCATAAATTGACTTACATCTTATAAAACATCTTATACAAGGTTGCATTGCACATATACATTATCCACTATAAACTAGAATATCATGATACATAAATTACATGAATAAATCCAAATTACATAATACAATTACATTTCATGAACTTGTGAAAATAGATCACATATGCTCCAAAAATTCATAGAACTTGAATGAAGAGAAGTAAAATTCAGCCAACACACACATGAACATACAATGGAGAAATCTTAATGGAAGAAGGCATCAAACTACCCATCCATGTGGACACAAAAAGGTACACCCACTGTCGTCTAAAGAATGACATAAGGCTCCACACACACTCTAGACCTACGCTGACACCTAACCTCCAAGGAACATAAAACATAGACAAGATAGCAATGAACTAAAGACTAACAACATAATTCATAGGCTTAACCACAAAGCAAAGATTTACCAGAGACTTCCACAAAACACAGGGACGAGGTCCTAGGACACACATAAGGGAAAGTGTCATCAGATGCCATCATCAAGGGTTATCCTAGTAGTCTCTCACTAGACTTCAGTGCCCAAGTGACACCCGTGTGGAACCAACTCAACCTTTCATGAAGATAAGGGAGTACAGTCATGCCAACAAGGCCTTCCCAATCTCATAATAAGCCTAGACTAGTACTCTAGGCCATGAGCGGGGCACAAACTTATCTTGTTAATGTGAAATCTACCCCAACCCCTAGGTTAATTCATTAAGATTATCACTTATCTCATACTAAGCCTGAACTAGCACTCTAGGCCATGAGCGGGGCACAAACTTATCTTGTTAATGTGAAAGCTACCCCAACCCCTAGGTTAATTCATTAAGATTATCACTTGATTAAAACAACTTCCAATGAGATCTCCTAGCAGCCACTTAGGGGCCCCAGCACCCACTTGGAAGCTACTCCCCCTACTATGCTCCTAAAACCTAGGGTTATGATCAAAATATAATAAACTCATGAAATACACAAGATATAACACCTCATAGGCTCCATAATAAAAACTTGAACCATAACAATATTAAATCTGAATTCACATTTCAATTCCACATCCTCTCAAACATAACCATGGATTACAAACTATCAAGCCTCGAGGATGATTACTAAAGAGAGAGGAAATTATACAAATATGTCATAATCAGACATTTAAATCAATGAAAAGAGACAAAACAGAAAGCCAAAAGACTCTAGTCAAGCCTCTGGTTTGACCAAGTTTGACACGGACTCCCAAACTAAGCTAGAACAAGAAAGCACAACAAGGCAACACATTTTCTCATTTTGTTGGCACATTTGTTAACTCTTTTGGCACTTTTATTGATCCTTTTAGTTATTTTCCTATCTATAATAGTACATACACATAGTAAACCAGAATGGTGCATATGATAAATATAATAGCACATTCGAGACACAGAATGGTGCATGCATGAAATATATCACCACATATGTGCACTGTTCTGGCGCATATGAGACAAAATCAAATTCATGACTCAAAACACCAAAGACTCACAAAAAAATCTCCAGAATGACATGAAAATAAGAAAACGACTCAACCCAAAAGAAAATAAGGTGTTATCTACCCTAAAAACATGATTTAACAACTTAATACACAAAAATCGATTCACAAATTACTATAAATTTTTTTTAAAAATAGCTTCTTAAGGAAGCAAAACAACACACCAACCCCATAATATAGCAAAGCACAAATAGGCAAACCGAAATTTTTTTCCAGATCAATAGAGACACCCAGCAAAATTGCAAACAGACATTCCTTTTATCTTCGAGAGTAAAACTGCATAGAAGAGTGAAGACACAAAAATTCACCAACTTGGTATGAGACAAATTGGACAAAAAGGATTAAGATGTGTCAAAATATCGTACTAGCAACTCCCAACACACAATTCAACCACAGCTAAACCACCATGAACACACATCAACAAGGAGACCCTAGATGTAATTCCAATCTACTCTCAAACAACACACAAAGAAAAGATCTCCCTTCGATTCAAGAACCCAATACCAAAATCAATATGCAGACATTCCACACCCTTTTTCTTAGAATTTTGCAAAACATCCTCTCCCCAAAACCAAAAACCACCCGCAATAAACATGCACCATTCAAAAAACCAAAACCACCCTTTCCATTCACACTCAGGACTCGAATGGCAACTGCCCATGCAAACACCACAACACTCAACATAAACATTCAAAAGAAAAGACAATAATAATTAATTACCAAAATTTTAACTCCAAAAATAATCACAAATAAAATAAATAAACAATTAAATCACAAAAGCACATAAATAAGTAAATAACATTGTCCTATAAATTGCATTTATAAAATATAATAATACTCAGAATATATATATATACTCATTGCAATATTTATTATTAGCACAACTTGGCTAAGTATAATAATAATTTATTAATTAATCATCTCAACTTTAAAATAATATCAACCCAAGCATAAAGATTAAATGAAACACCACATAAAACCTATCAAGACGACGTAGACCAAACTCTAGAACTAACAAGACGCCAACTAGTTTAAGAATGTGATGGAACCTTATGTCACCTCTGATCAACTGCCATTGGGATTAGAGGCATGCTCAAACCTGTGAGACTGGGTGGAGTTGATGCCTAGTACCTACATCTTGCATAACACCAAACGTTTGTATACATATACATAAAATACAATAAACAAGCAGGTGAAAGAGAATTGCAACATCACACCCTGCTCATAAATGAGAGTTGTGACAACGTCCCTTTCACGTCCACAGTAATTAGACAACATGGCGAAACATAACATCGTCAATAACATAGACATAATATCTAATGTAAACATAAATCAAGGGTTAGCACATGGTAAAGCATCATAATGAATAAGCATAAGTCACATCACATGGTAATGAGTAAACATAAATAACCAACCATAAATCCTAACATCATCATAGAACTAAGTATATCATAATCTAACATAGAAACATAATATATCAAAGTCCCCTACAAAGTATCTCAAAATAATGAGTCTAAAACAAGTCCAAAAGTATCTATCAAATGCATCAAAAGAGTGTTTCATGGAAGGGCACTACACTTAGGCCCCTTTTTACTTTATCAAGCTTAAGCAAAACTTAGGAGTGCTTTTATATTTTTAGGTCATGTTTAATCATAGCATAGAATGAGGATGCTTGTCACTATCCAATATAATATTCACCTATGATTTCATCTAGGGTTTTTTTTTCCTTTTTCTTTTATAAGAATTCATTGTTGTGTATTTTGTTCATTAAAATATTAAAAACATAGAAGCTGAATTGTGATGTTTTTTTTAATCAATTGTCTTCTCAAGGTTTTATAGTACAATCAAAGGATTTTTCTCTCTATTTGTGATGGGATTTTTTGTTGCAAGTGATTTTTGGGGAGCTATGGGACTCACTATCAACTCCAACATCAATAGCTCAAGACTCATTTATGTAAGAAGACAAAATATAACCCATGCCAAGAAATCGTCAAATAAGCCCTTTAGAACTAACATCCATATATCAAGACTCATTCTTGTGAAAAAATAAATTAAAAAATAAAATAAATTTGAAAACAAAGTGGGTATACCTATCAAATGTTTCACGACTAAAAGGACAAAGATTGAGAATTGATATTTTTGGACTTTAGGATATACCAAGCCACAATGAATCTCTCCAAGAAAAATATCCTTAATAGGTCCATGTTGAGCTTACGCCCAGCCTAGGTATAGCCTCCTTGGTCTTACTACTATAATCTCATCAATTAATGATCTCAATGAATGGTCTCCAAGAATAAGAGATCTCTAGTCTCACCCAAATTTGGTAGAGGTGTACAACTAACCATCTCATGCTAACTGAAAACTAATGTAACAACTTGATTGTTGGTATGAATAAGATATTTTACCTATCTAGTTCACTAGTAGGACCTATTCACATGCTTAAGTTAACTTAGGTCTTGGGAATATTTCTAGAAGTCTTAGTTGTCAATTAGATCTTATCTTATTTTTTGGCATTTAATTTTGGGAGGGTTTGATTGGAATCTCCAAAATCTTGGCCATATAGTCTATACAATTGTACAAATCTATATTGTCCATATAGCTCGTAGCATTTTCTAGCATCATCTGGTGCAAGTGGCATATTATAAACCATATTCTCTTTTGGTATGTGTTGCAATCATTATCCTTGTGTTAGCAAATCTACTATGTCAGTCCTATGTCATAGATAAAATCACGTCATGTTTCTTTTTTATTAAAAAATGGTCTAATTTTTGAAGCGCTTGGTTTCAACTTATCCCCAACCAAAGCTCTATAGGGGGATTTAATAGAGTGATTTGTGGACAACATGTAGGAGCTGCTACTGCTAGGGCTCCACTCACCCTTTTCCATCAATGGAGCTAATTTTTTTAAACCATAAGCATAATGGGTAGTCATGTGGGTGAAAGATTATTGGTATGTGGCAACTGATCATGTTGTTGGCCTTAAATTTTAGTGACTTTGTCAGTCGCATTTCTCCTAGATCAATTACGAGGGAGTGTAGGGGGAGCAAAGCCCCTCTTGCAAGGCCTAGGAGAAGAGACCACGATAGGGGTTTAATGACAACACCCCCAAAGGAGGTTATTTTGGGAAGTGACCCCAAAGAAAAAATTGACCATTATTTAATAAATGATTCAACTGTTATTTTGGTATGCAAATTGACCTTATTGCTTCTCATATCTTAACGTGCAAATTTATCATGACAGGAAAAATATCCGAGAGACTGACAATTTTTATAAATATTGACCATTATAAAGAAGTCTAATCTATGTTCAACCCCTTTTTAGGAGATTTGAGATTGATCCTATTGAATCTTATTCCCCTTAATGTATCATGGTTGAAAGTGGATCTTTCTCCTAATTCACTAGTGAAACCTCATTTTCAAACCAATCATATTTTGGTGAACTTGACACTTCTAACATTGTTGCATATTTCTAATATCCGGGAGGTTCATAATTTTTCGGGCATAAATGCCCCCACAAAAGCCTATTGGCTTAAAAATTAAACAAAGAAGATTAGAATAAATCGCAACTAGCTCTACACATAGCTATCAAATATAACAAACAGAAAAATACCTCTTTCACGAGACAAGTCTTTGTTAGGACCCAAGAAGGACAACTGAGAGGGGGGGTGAATCAGTTGTGAACCAGTTGTCAATAAATTGTAATCCAAATGCAAATTATTCCAATTTAAACTTAATTTCGGTAAACCAAACTTAAATATCGGTAAAAGAGATTAGCAGTTATAGTAGTACCGGTTTAACTTAATGTATGAAACATAAAGAGAAACAACAACCACAACACATGACACAGAGATTTTGACGTGGAAACCCGGTAAGGGAAAAACCACGGTGAGAAACCTTACCCATAATCAGATGATACTACTGCAGATAGTAAGTGTATACAAATGAGGTCTGCACATGCAGAAAGGCCAACTGCCTAGAGCTCACTGCTCAATCACAAAATAGGAGTCACACTGACTACACAATTGGATGCTTAAATCCAATGATAATGTACTACTCGAAATAGCATATGCAACGCTGGATTCAATATTGGTTTAAGCTCTGAACATGAGTGTCAAACACCTTCATAACCTTCCTTTAACCTTCAAATAATGTCTGCGTGATTCGCATAAGGATCTGCTTATTTTTGCTTTTCAATATTCGAACACACTCATACCATAATCTTATATCCGATCTTCAATAAGATCTTACAATCATTTATACAAAACCTAAGACCAAATGTATAGGTCAACTCACAAGAGATATTACAATTAAAATCAATTACAAATAAGTCTTGATGCGATACAATATGTCAGCTCAATACATTTACCATATTATCCAATCAATAAACAATCTCCATAACGTGTCGTGCTGATCTGGAATAGATAACATGCACCAGTCCATAACCTAGACCTATCTGTCGGTAAAGGCAAATCTATCAACCCAATAAGCAAAACACCAAATCCAAACTTCCAATCCATGTCTTCGACATAACCAAATGATCTCCAGATGATAACAAGTCATCATCACTGCCGGTGAACAATATAACCTGTTGGTGAACACATACCGGTGACTGTGCATAAGTTATTGACCATACCAGTGAACATAATGTAGACTTCTAAGAAGACAAGTGTTGACATCAATGACAAAACCAATGCAACACATGATGAAGTCATCCATAATACCAACAATATCCCCCTTTGGCATTGATGGCAACACTAGATGGAAAAACATCTAAGTGCCAAAAACAAAATGTCAAAAACCAATAAACCAACAATCTCCCAAAGATAGATTAATACAAAGTTTTGTAACAGAAGCAGAAACCAAAACAAAAAAAATTACATATATCCAAAGAGTATATCTCTCCAAGTAGAATGATCATCTCTCCCCAAATACAAAGTTTTTCCATAGATATCTCTCTCCCTTTGACATCAAATGCCAAAGCAGTTAAGTTTTCAAAACATAACTGTAAAGCGGAAAAATCGAACCCTAGTCGTTCTCCCCTCCCCAACTCCAAGGAGAGAGAAAGGGAGAGTCGCTAGGGTTGATGGTTTTCACTTAGGAGAGACTTTACATTCAAAAGAGGGGTTGAAACCCACAAGATCCAATCCCACGCAATGCAAGATTGGATCCTAGATGAGTTTCAAGGGTTAAGACATCAAGTATACCCTCTTTTGTAAAGAATGTAGATAGAAAGATTGAACTAGGAATGCATGTAAAATAGGAAAGATTCACTTATAAATAGAGATAGGGATACAGGATGAAGCTGCGGACCTGGAATTAGCAGTAAAATGTCGAGACGGTGCTGTTCTGCAAATTTGAGCGAAAGTTGACGGGACGATGGCGCCCGGCGTGCACACGGTCCTCCGAAAAATCCTTGAAACGAAGGGGGATCTGTTCGTCTCTGCACAAGGATTCCAGATCTTCAATTACAGCCACGTACCTGCAACCTACACACAAAAAAGAGAGGATGATTGGGGGGTTAGGGATGAGGGGTTTGCCTTTAGGTCAAACCCCGGTTTTGGAATTAACCAAGAAATGAGAATGTTGTAAATGTAAATGTTTGTAATGTAAACAAGTACTGATACCTTGTTGTAAGAATGTTTGTATTCTTACATGCGAAGGTGTAATGTATGTAGTATGTTGTATGTTGTATGTGATCTCCTCTTCAATGGTTGAATCCTTGTCTTGAATGCAACACTTAGCCTTGAATGGAGACTTAGAATGATCAATTGCTTGAAGGAATGCTTGAATGCTTGAATGCTTGAATATCGTTTTCGTGCCTTGCTCACATATGTCCTCCTCCCTTTTTGAGAGAGGGAATGTAGTTTATATACTTGTCAATTAGGGCTGATAGACTGATTTTCCTGACCTTAGGCCGACCTAGGAAGATTATTTTCCAATTTGCAAACTTAAAGACCCGAAGCCCCATAAGAGACCGGGCCCAAAATAGGGCCAGGGACCAGGGCGCTGGGCGCCATGGTCCTGGGGGACCAGGGCGCTGGGCGCCCTAGTCCAGAAGGACCAGGGCACTGGGCGCCATGGTCCCACCTCCAGGGGCAGCAGGGTGCAAGGAGGATCAGGCCAGGGTGCTGAGAAATGTCATTTTTGATGTCATGAACAAGTTTTGGGGTCTCCATTCAGGTTCTGTGTTGCATCGCCATCGTGAAGACCCAAATGCAGTCGAAATTGCAAGTGTCACAATTTTAGGACGCTACATTTAGCCCCCACTTTAGCGGGAGTATAAGCGTACGCTCATACTTCCGGTAAAGTACAAGGAAACAACATTGAAAAACTTTCACCACATCAAGGAGGCAAGATACACCAAGCCCCCAGTGGACTAAGGATCTTACGACTTCGATTGACAAAGTAAAAGGGAAGATCACGAGAGAGAACCATGACTGTCAGTAGTAAGGTTCCCTCACTATGAGTCATGCAAGAAAGATATCAAAAATTTTCAAGGCAAAGCTAAATTTGTCATGAAATTTTCAAGTATCTTGAAAAGATATGAACGGGATGTATGCCCCCCTACGTTAAAGCGATCGCACACGCCTCACCGGGGGTGATTGCTTTAAGGTAGTGATACATATAAGAAATGAGAAAGGAAAGGAGCACGTTATCACAAGGATTTAGCCCCCAAGTGTGAGATAAGCCCAAGGATAATAGACACAGAACACAAAGCACAAGGTGACTTCGCTTTCCTCGGGGTCAGTATGCTGTATGATAATTCATGTATATCATATGTATGTATGCATAATTGTTCTTCATTCCCTCATCAAGGAAGGTCACCTAGAAGAAGGGAACACATGTGTCTTTTGAGTCAACATGAGAGAGACCAAGAGATCTCAATGCTTTGCATCGTCCTCAAGTAGACAACACCAAGGACAACAAATAGAAGAATGAGAATAACACATAGAAGAAGTAACAAAAGAGAGGAGGAGAGAATCTGCTATGCTAATGAAACTAGTCTAGCACGTCATCTACCCCCCGATCTTGCTGATCAGTATTTCGGGAAGGTAGGAAACACGCTAGAGGAGGAACATCCAACACAGCAGATGGAGCTATCACAAGATCCAAACAAGGGCTATGTTCATATCCCAAGCCGCGGTGTTCTTGTCTAGGAGCTAGGATAAGTGCTTTAGAAAATGTGTTAGATAAATGGTTATCAACATCAACATATTCATATTCACTATCAGAATGAACAGGAATAACATTTTCATCATGAATAACATTTTCAGCTATATCATCATCAAGATTTATAAAAATAGGATCTTTAACTCGCACAGGATCAAGACCATCATGCATCTTATGTTTAGGAGATTTTGGCTCAATTTTCAGCTGAGGAGAAAATGGATAAATACTAGCTGAAGGTGTTTTTGGGGATTGCAAAGTTTGAGAAGCAGCTGCCTGAGCTCTAAGATGACACTTTCATCGACGTTCACGTGCAGAACGATTTCGTCTAGTCTTAGTAGGAAGTTGAGAAGATTGAGGAGGAGGAATGTTCTCATCCTTATCACTTGGGTGTTTAGGTTGTGGTCTCTTAGGTTGAATAATAGGAGAAGAGGAAGGTCTCTTCTCTCCATAAGAGGAAGGAGGAGGAACTGCTCCATATAAGGGAGGAATATTTGGTTTAGGAAGGAGACCAAGTCCATCATGACGAGGAGGTATAGGTCTACTTTTAGGAAGTTTATTAGTCATAGGCATAGTCACATCCATAGGGATGGGTTGGGAATCTTCTTGAGGAAAGACATTAGTTTTATCTTTCAAAGGAAGAACTTCCTTCTCAAGAACGATAGGAATATCAAGTTTGGGTGTTCTAGGTTCACTTAGAAATAGGATCATATCTTTTTTCCACTTTTGATAAGATTTAAAAACATGATCACTTCGCGGAGGAAGAGATTGGAATTGTTTAGGCCAAAAGTAATCAATAGGAATGCTAGAAGTTCTTTCAGCTGGTTTAAAGAGGCTATGATTGACAGTAACAACTTCACCATTATGGGGAAATTTCAAACACTTGTGAATAGGAGAAGCAATAGCTTTCATGGAAGATAGCCAAGGATAGCCTAGCTTCACACGAAATTGTTCGGACGATGGAATAATAGCAAAGTCCACATCAAGGGATTTGTTATGAACCTCAATAGGTAATGTAATAGAACCAATTGCAGGAGAAGAAAATGCATCAAATAATTTCACAACCACATTTGTTTCGTCATAGATCACTTGATTCAATTGCAAAGTAAAAAGAAATTCTTCAGTAATGACATTAATCATACAAGAAGGATCAATAAGCACTCCACGGCAAGGTGTATTCTTGACTTTTGCAACTATATATAAAGGACCATCAGGTGCCCTGATAGTTTCACTGGAATCAAATGTGATGGAAGGTTCTTTAGGGATTTTTTGCTGCTCTACAAAGTTAATCACATTCGGAGTCATAGACACAAGATCATCAGGTGAGATAGAGGAATCATTAGTATCAATCGCATTAGAGGTATGAGAAGGCAATGGATCAGTAAAAATCTGAAGATTTTGGTTAGGAGGAGCTACAGATTTGTTGCCTTTATCATTCACACCAAAAACAGAGATAGTATTATTATCAATCAAATCTTGAATTTTACCTTTTAAAGCAAAACATTTTTCAGTATCATGCCCAGGATGACGATGAAATTGACAAAAGGATTTGTTATCAAAATAGGGTGAATTAATCTTTGCAGGATCTATTTGCCTTATAGGGGGAAGAGTAAGCACATTTTGTTCCAATAACTTATTCATAATACTATGCAATGATTCATTCAAAGGAGTAAACTTTCTTTCTTTCTTGAAAAACTTAGAAATAGGAGGCACACCTGATGCTGCATTTACATTGTTGTTGATGATGTTTTCATTGAATTTAATGGACTCTTTGTTCGGTTTAAACTTCTCAAATGGTTGTTGACTACTATCACCCTTATCACTCGGAGCCATAGGATTTGCTTGTTCCATTTGACTCACAGTCAGTTGATAATTGTGAAGAGTTGCGCACAACTGGTGGAAAGAAGTAAACATAGAAAACAGGAGTTTTTCTCTAATATCTTTTTGTAAATTAGAAATAAAGATTCTTTGAATATCATTGTCAGGCACTGGAAAGGAAATTTGAGCATACAAATGCTTATATCTACCAATGAAATCAGTCACTTTTTCTTTAACACCTTGTTTACAATGCATTAAATCAATCAAAGTAACTTTAGGACTTATATTGTTTTGAAATTGTTGAATGAAAGCATTTGCAAGTTGTTCGAAAGAAGTAATAGAATAGGAAGGCAACGAGCAATACCATTGTAGGGCTTTATCTCTTAATGTTCTAGTAAACAGTTTTGCAAGCAACCTTTGGTCATAAGCAAAATCGGTACATATTGTTTGAAGTGTCTTAACATGTGTTAGGGGATCACCCTTACCATTATAAAGCTCCAAATGCGGAATTTCAACATGTTTAGGGGGAATAGCTCGAACAATGTCAAGAGAAAGTGGGCTCGCAACATCAAATGTGGGCACACTAAACTTAGATTGATTCATAGAGGCAATTTGTTGCTGTAAAGAGGAGACAGTTTGTGCAAGATTGTTAATGGTTGCTTCAGTCGAGGAGTTCATATTAGACGTGTTAGATTGTGATGGAGGTGTTATGTTATTGAAAGAAGGTAGAGAGTAAGGTGGTGGGACACTATGATAGTTAGTCATAGGAGATGATTGGAAAGGAGGAACACTACAAGGAGGAATGGAATGATTAAACGAATTGCCCCCTTGCGTCATGTTCATTTGTGGTGATATAATAGGAACACTTATTGAAGGAATGAATGAAGAAGTTGGATTGAATGAAGGAAGAGGGTTGATTGAAGAAGAGGGATTGCCCCCATGACTGGTGATCATAGGAGGAATGTCTTGTGTTGAAGTAGTCATTATGTTTGATGTAAAAGTAGGTATACTAGCAATAGGAGTTGTCAAAGGAATAGAATGATTAACTTGAGTAGGAGGTTGTGTATAACCTAAGGTTTCGGCACAACTCTTCATAGGCATCACATTCGAATCCACAATGTGTGCAATACCACGCAAAATATCAATTCCATTCTTATCACTTTGAACCATACGTTTTAGACCCTCAATTAAGGAAAGAGCTTCACTATCAGGGTATTCTTGAGACATCCATTGTCGAAAATCATCAAATTGGTTATCCAATTTTGAAAGTTGTTCTACAGAAACCTCATGGAGAGCTTCTTCATCATTAAGAGGATTAGAGGAATTACCCATGTCCTCGTTAAAAAGGCCATTCAAATTAGGTTCCATCTCCTCGGTAACTACACCTTGGAAAGACTTAATTCTAAGGCTTCGTCTAACAGGAATAGTGTAAGTAGGGCTTATTGTTGTAAAACTCATGCACTAAAGAGAGAGAGAAGATTTTGAATTTTAGAGGTAGCAAACTTCAATAAAATCAGCCAATCTCCTAGATTTAAGCTGTTAAATACAATCAGGACAATCTCCCAAAATTTCGGAAAAAATGTCCGGGACCGTGGCGAACGGAGTGCACACGGTCCTCGCAACTTTTTTTTGAAATTTTCAGGGATGAAAGTAATGATGATTTTAAAGCTAATCTGAAAAAATTGAGTGATTTTACGATCTGTAGATAGGCCAAATTAAAGTTGCAATCTCAAAATTGAACCCTACCAAGATTGTTGAAAAATGCAAAATTTGAATTTTGAAAAAGAGAGGGAAACTGAAATTTTGAATTTTATGAATTTAGAGGGAATGCTGAAAGCAATGCAAGTTTTGAAATTTAAAAGTTGACTCGATTTCATGCAAAATTCAAATTTGAAATTGGAAATCAAAGTTGTTGCAATTAAACGCTTAATTTCAAAAGTCACAAACTGCAAGAATTTGAACAAAGCATTGAAATTTCGAATGAATGCTAACACACTTCTCAGATTTAGGACTGTAAGAAACACAATTTTGATAGGAATTTCAATTTCAATGATTTTTGAATGATTAAAAGCCTCAATCCAAGCAATCGCTAGACCAACTTTGACTTTAATTTTGAAAGTGTTAAAATTGATAAAATCAACCAAAATTCTGGATTTTAGCAGAAAAATACAGTAAGATCTAGCTCTCGAAATTTCGGAAAAAATGTCGGGGACGATGGCGCTCGGGGTGCACACGGTCCTCGCAACTTTTTTCCAAATTTTCAGGGATGAGAGATATTGTGATTTTATTGCGGAATCCAAAGTTATAGCCGATTTGGAAGTGTTTTGATCAGTGAAATTATCAGTCAAAGGTTGAATCAAGAAAGTTTTTTAAAAATTAGGGTTTTGACATTTAACCACTTAATTTTTAGAATTAAAGCACAAATATGAATTGATAATTTGCAATAGAAGGGTAGATCTGAAACAAGCATTAACAATTAAACATTTCACAAGTTTAATTACTAAAAAGAAAATTTTAGGGTTTTTATGCAATCAACCTCTAAAATTTGCATAAGATCAAACATGGAAATGTAATTAAGGAAGCAAATTTTTCAGATCTAACCATGAATAATCAGAATGAGGATGTTCACGTCGGGTTCACCAAAATGTAAACCAGAAAAATCAAACCCTAGTCGTTCTCCCCTCCCCAACTCCAAGGAGAGAGAAAGGGAGAGTCACTAGGGTTGATGGTTTTCACTTAGGAGGGACTTTACATTCAAAAGAGGGGTTGAAACCCACAAGATCCAATCCCACGCAATGCAAGATTGGATTCTAAATGAGTTTCAAGGGTTAAGACATCAAGGATACCCTCTTTTGTAAAGAATGTAGATAGAAAGATTGAACTAGGAATGCATGTAAAATAGGAAAGATTCGCTTATAAACAGAGATAGGGATACAGGATGAAGCTGCGGACCTGGAATTAGCAATAAAATATCGAGACGGTGCTGTTCTGCAAATTTGAGCGAAAGTTGACGGGACGATGGTGCCCAGCGTGCACACGGTCCTCCGAAAAATCCTTGAAACGAAGGGGGATCTGTTCGTCTCTGCACAAGGATTCCAGATCTTCAATTACAGCTGCGTACCTGCAACCTACACACAGAAAAGAGAGGATGATTGGGGGGTTAGGGATGAGGGGTTTGCCTTTAGGTCAAACCCCGGTTTTGGAATTAACCAAGAAATGAGAATGTTGTAAATGTAAATGTTTGTAATGTAAACAAGTATTGATACCTTGTTGTAAGAATGTTTGTATTCTTACATGCGAAGGTGTAATGTATGTAGTATGTTGTATGTTGTATGTGATCTCCTCTTCAATGGTTGAATCCTTGTCTTGAATGCAACACTTAGCCTTGAATGGAGACTTAGAATGATCAATTGCTTGAAGGAATGCTTGAATGCTTGAATGCTTGAATGCTTGAATATCGTTTTCGCGCCTTGCTCACATATGTCCTCCTCCCTTTTTGAGAGAGGGAATGTAGTTTATATACTTGCCAATTAGGGCTAATAGACTGATTTTCCCGACCTTAGGCCGACCTAGGAAGATTATTTTCCAATTTGCAAACTTAAAGACCCGAAGCCCCATAAGAGACCGAGCCCAAAATAGGGCCAGGGACCAGGGCACTGGGCACCATGGTCCTGGGGGACCAGGGCACTGGGCGCCCTATTCCAGAAGGACCAGGGCGCTGGGCGCCATGGTCCCACCTCCAGGGGCAGCAGGGTGCAAGGAGGATCAGGCCAGGGTGCTAAGAAATGTCGTTTTTGATGTCATGAACAAGTTTCGGGGTATCCATTCAGGTTCCGTGTTGCATCGCCATCATGAAGACCCAAATGCAGTCGAAATTACAAGTGTCACAATTTTAGGATGCTACAATAACATTCAGCCAACTACTCCCCCTGAGAAGTAGCTCTCCTCCATCAAAGCCGGAAAAAGATTTTTCTGTTAGTCCCTGTAGGTTTGATGTCAATTTCCATCATTCAAGTCTCCGTCGGTGGGTAAATTACCCCAAGCTGCTCTATGAGATGTTCAAATGTTTCCTTAAGCAAAGTCTTTGTAAAGATATCTGCAATTTTCTCTTTAGTATTCACATAAACCAATTTCAATTCATTTGCTTCAACATTCTCTTTCAGAAAATTGTACTTAATAGAAACATGCTTTGTCTTAGAGTGAAATATTGGATTCTTTGATATATCAATTGCTGTTGAATTATCATAATAGATAATTATTGGTTCTTTGCATTGTACCTTTATATCCTTCAACATTTGCTTGATCCAGAATACTTGATTACAATTAGTTGTTGTTGCAACATATTCTGATTTTGTTGTTGATAATGATGTACAAGTCTGCTTCTTGCTTATCCATGAAATCAATCTTCTGCCAAGAAAGAATGCACCGCCAGTGGTACTCTTTCTGTCATCTACATCTCCTGCCCAATTTGCATCAGTGTATGCACATAAATCAAAATTTTCATCTTTAGGATACCATAAACCAAGATTTGTTGTGCCTTGTAAGTACTGGAAAATCCTTTTAACTGTTGATTCATGATTTTCTTTAGGATTGATTTGAAATATAGATACAATACATATTGCATTCATTATATTAGGTCTTGTTTGTGTCAAATATAGTAAACCTCCAATCATAGATTTGTATCTTGTCAGATTAATAGGAGTTGAATCATCCTTCAATATCAATTTATCAGTTGTAGTCATAAGAGTACTTACCGGTTTGGAATTTTCATACCAAATTTCTTCAAGAGTTCCTTTAAGTACTTTGTTTGACATATGAATATACCTTTATCTGTTTGTGAAATCTGCAAACCTAGAAAAATAATTATCTCTCCAATAATAGACATTTCAAATTCTGTTTGCATCTTGTTAGCAAAGTCCTTACATAATCCATCTTCACCTCCAAAAATGATATCATCCACAAATACTTCAACAACCAAAATATCATCATTGGTAACTTTGTAATATAAATTTTTGTCAGCATTACCTTTTGTGTGACTAAGATTCAAAAGATATTTATCCAATCTAGCATACCAAGCTCTGGGAGCTTGCTTCAATTCATATAAAGCTTTCCTTAACCTGCAAACCATATCCTTATTATCTGTCAAAAAAAATCCATCAGGTTGTTCAATGTAAACTTCCTCCTCAAAATCTCCATTCAAAAATGCACATTTTACATCCATTTGATAAACATTATAGTTCTTATGAGATGCAAATGCAAGAAATAGTCTAACTGCCTCAATTCCGGTTACCGGTGCAAAGGTTTCATTATAATCTATTCCTTCTTTTTGTGAATAACCTTTACAAACTAATCTTGCTTTGTTTCTGATTACTTCTCCATCTTCATTAAGTTTATTTCTATATACCCATTTAGTTCCAATTACATTTTTGTCTTTAGGTCGGGGAACTAATGTCCAAGTATTGTTCTTTTCAATTTGTTCTAATTCAGCTTCCATTGCTTTTATCCAATGTTCATCCTGACATGCTTCAATAACAGATGCTGGTTCAACTTGAGAAATTAAACATACCTCTTCATTTGTCAATCTTCCTCTAGTCATAACACCTTGATTCTTGTTTCCAATTATTTGATTCTCTGAATGATTCAATCTTACATACCTAGGTTTGTTCTGATTGACATTCCCATGATGTTGTTCCTCAGCCATAGGATTTTTCTGATGATGTCGATGTGACTGGGGCTTCACTATGTACTGGTGCAATCTGTGTCGGTTCATTTATAATCATTTCAACTGTCAGTTCTACAGATCTTGAATCTCCTCTAAAGTGTTCATCTATCTTCACATTAGTACTCTTAATGATTTTTTGTAACCTTTTATTATAACATCTATATGCCTTGCTTTTAGATATATAACCAAGAAATATTCCTTCATCACTTCTAGGATCAAACTTGCCAATATACTCATCTCTTCTAATATAACATTTGCTTCCAAATATTCTAAAATACTTAAGAGTAGGAATATGACCAAACCATAGTTCATAAGGGGTCTTACCAGTTTCTCTTTTGATGTGAACTCTATTGAAAGTATAAACCGTTTTATTCACTGTTTCTCTCCAATACACATGAGGTATATTTGCTTCCATTAACATGGTTCTTGTTGCATCCAGAATAGTTATGTTCTTCCTTTCCACAACTCCATTCTGCTAGGGCGTCCGGGGTGCTGATAGTTGTCTTTTGATTCCATTCAGTTCACAGAATGCATTAAATTCTCTAGATGTAAATTCTCCTCCTTGATCTGATCTTAAATATTTGATTTTCTTACCAGTTTCATTCTCTACCATTGTCTTGTATATCTTGAATCTTTCAAAAGCTTTTGATTTCTCCCTGAGAAAAGTAACCCAACACATTCTAGAATAATCATCAATTATTAGCATAAAGTATCTATCACCTTGTAGACTTCTTGTTCTTGTTGGACCACACAAATCAGTATGAATTAAAACAAGAATATTATTGGATTTCTCAGTAATGCTCTTAAATGTTGTTCTAACTTGCTTTCCCATTTGACATTCCTTACATACCGGATTATGAGGTTTCACAATCTTAGGTAAATCTCGTACTGCCTTAATTGAACTGATCTTTACAATGCAATCAACATTCACATGACAAAGTCTTTTATGCCATAACCAACTTTCATCAATGTGTGCAATCAAACATGTTTTATCACTGGTATTCAATTGAAAGATATTACCTTTAGTTTGATTACCAGTTGCAATCTCCAATCCAGTTTTGTTTATGATTTTGCATTTCTCATTCTTGAATTGTAACTGAAATCCTTTTTCAACTAATTGGCCAACACTCAAAAGATTATTCTTTAAACCTTCTATATAATAAACATTGTCAATATTGTGCTTACCATCCAAAGATATAGTGCCTCTTCCTTTGATTAAACAAACTTTATCATCTCCAAACCTTACTAGACCTCCATGAATTTCCTGAAAAGAAGAATTTTCTTTTATCACCAGTCATATGATGCGAGCATCCACTATCTATTATCCATTCATCTTTTTCTTCATTTTTTGCTGCCAGTGCTTGCTCTACCAGTTTGACAATAGGTGTCGGTTGATCTTATTTTATTGCAACAAAAGCCCATCTGTAATCTGTTGGATCTTCATCTGAATCATTTGTAACACCTTCATCTGCATAGTAACATGACTTATCTCTGTTTTTCTTAAATCTGTATCTCTGATATTCAGGGTTAGGCTTATAAGATATTTTTGCTTCATCCATTAGTCTTGCATGTCTATCAGGACATCTAGAAGTTATATGACCAACTTTATTACAATTAAAACATTTGAAAGGTGCTTTACCTTCATAATTACTTCTTGTTGGACCTTTAGGCATTTTTCTTGCAAATAGTGCTTCAAGTTCTTCAAGTTCTTCATTTTCTCTCCTCATATCTTCAAGTTCTTTTGCATAAAGTGCTTTCCAATCAGTTTTGTGAGATGATGATGATGTTGATGTTGATGATGCTTTGAAAGCTAGATCAGTCTTGACTGTAGTAATGGGACCAAACTCTTCAAGTTCAAATGCTAAAATTTTTCCAACCAAAGTATCTCTAGAAACTGAAGTATTAGGCTTGTTCTCAACTCATTAATAGCAGTCACTTTCATTTTGTAAGCCGGTGGCAATTCTCTTAAAACTTTAGACACAATTTCATCTTCACTTAAGGATCCTCCACAACATTGTATTCCGAAAACAATTTCATTAACTCTTTCCATAAATGCAGAAATTATTTCATCTTCCTCCATTTTTAAGTTTCCATACCTTACCCGGTAACATTCTAATTTTGCAATCTTGATGGTGGTATCTCCTTCATTCAGTGTTTCCATTTTATCCCAAATAGCTTTAGCAGTAGATCAGTCTGATAATCCCATGATTTGTTGATCTGATAATGCGCTCAGAAGTGCTTCTCTTGATTTGCAATCATTGTCCATGTCCTTAGCTAATGTTGGTGGATGAGGTTGATTCGGAATAGGAGCAACATAGTCATTCTTTGTAACATCCCATATATCTCTTCCAATGCAGTTCAGATGTGTTTCCATTCTGATCTTCCATATACCATAGTTAGTTCCATCGCTTCGGACCTTCCTTCCTGAAAATATTTGTTGCCATAGGATCTCCTCAAGCTGTTAGGATTTTGCAAAAAGAGGATTTAGCTCTGATACCAATTTTTAGGACCCGGGAAGGACAACTGAGAGTGGGGGTGAATCAGTTGTGAACCAATTGTCAATAAATTGTAATCTAAATGCAAATTATTCCAATTTAAACTTAATGCCAGTAACCAAACTTAAATGTCGGTAAAAGAGATTAGCAGTTATAGCAATACCAGTTTAACTTAATGCATGAAACATAAAGAGAAACAACAATTAAAACACTTGACACAAATATTTTGACATGGAAACCTGATAAGGGAAAAAACACGGTGGGAAACCTTACCCATAATCAGATAATACTACTGCAGATAGTAAGTGTATACAAATGGGGTCTACACATGTAGAAAGGCCAACTGCCTAGAGCTCACTGCTCAATCACAAAATAGGAGTCACACTGACTATAGAATTGGATGGTTAAATCCAATGATAATGTACTACTCAAAATAGCATCTGCAACGCTGGATTCAGTATCAGTTTAAGCTCTGAACATGAGTGTCAAACACCTTCATAACCTTCCTTCAACCTTCAAATAATGTCTGTGTGATTCGCATAAGGATCTGCTTATTTTCGCTCTTCAATATTCGAACACACTCATACCATAATCTTATATCTGATCTTCAATAAGATATTACAATCATTTATACAAAACCTAAGACCAAATGTATAAGTCGGCTCACTAAAGATATTACAATTAAAATCAATTACAAATAAGTCTTGATGTGATACAATATGTCGGCTCAATATATTTACCATATTATCCAGTCAATAAACAATCTCCATAATGTGTTGTGCTTATCTAGAATAGATAACATGTATCGGTCCATAACCTAGACCTATCTGCCGGTAAAGGCAAATCTGTCAACCCAATAAGCAAAACACCAAATCCAAACTTCTGATCCATGTCTTCGACATAACCAAATGATCTCCAGATGATAACAAGTCATTATCGTTGTCGGTGAACAATATAACCTGCTGGTGAACACATACCGGTGACTGTGCATAAGTCACTAACCATACCGATGAACATAATGTAGACTTCCAAGAAGACAAGTGTTGACTTCAATGATAAAACCAATACAACACATGACGAAGTCATCCATAATACCAACACTATTATATATCTTAAATCTTATATATCAAACACAGACCTAAATCATATGCATCTTACAGGGTTTCCTTACAATGTTCAACCCAAAAAGGACACATGCTCTTGATCACTTATAACAAGTCATTCATTTAGTGAATGTGAGAGCATACAAACTTGAAGGTCTAAAAACCAATTAAAACATTAAAGTTGTACAGTCCATTGAATACATCTTGTTAGACTTCAAACGGGTTTCGTGAGATTTAAAGTTATAAAGCACCTCTGTGGCAAATCAAGTTTTGATAGTCAAATATCTACCCAACAAATAGAGAATATTAAGAAAATATTGAAGGAATTAATTAAAATCAAGAAATAGACAAGTAATCACCACACAATTTTACAGTTTTCATTTCGGAAATAATACCCTCAAACAACAGTAGAGTAAAATATCGTAGTTGGGTTTTTCGTGTTTGCATCAAATAAAACTGACACAATTTTATAGTTTTCATTTCGGAAATAACACCCTAAAACAACAACAGATTAAAATATTACGGTTGGGTTTCTCGTCTTTGCATCAAATAAAACTGATAGGAAAATGGAAAGCTCCAAAAAATATAGGTGAATACAAACCATATAACTTACTAGTCAAATATGCGAAGAGGGTCTTTTGAGTTTAAATCATGAAAATGGAAATTTAAAAAATAAAATATAGTCAAATGCAAACTATTCATCTAATGAGTCAAATACGAAGTCAATTTAGAAGTAGAACCCTAAATTATTGACGATAACGAAAACCCAATTTCCTTTTAAAAATCCCCAAAGTGCTCTTCTTTGTCAAAACCTTAATCAACCCGTAATACAAAGAAATGAATCAATGACAAACAAGGGCACTTTGAGGATTTTTGATACGCAATGCAATTTGAATAAACTAGGCTAGTGATAACATCAGGTGTAACCATAATACAGGAGAAATAGAATCTATTCATCACAAATTTTAGCAATTTTTGTTTACCAAATGAAAACGTTAAACATGACTTACAACCCAACTCAATAAATATCTACAAATTAGCAAAAACCCAAGTTAATAAATCTTACAAACAATGCACTTCTTATGTTAAAATCTTTTAACCCACAACATAATGCAAACTGCTTACTTGTACACCCAAGCCACGATACCTATATGTTGCACCACCACTGAAAAAACGAAGCTGCAAACACGACCCAGTCTTCTCCTCACATACAACAGCGTAACTCTGATTATCGAAATCTAGTTTCTACAAATTAGCAAAAACCCAAGTTAATAAATCTCACAAACAACGCACTTCTTCTGTTAAAATCTTTCAACCCACAACATAATGCAAACTGCTTACTTGTACACCCAAGCCACAGTCCCTATAAGTTGCATCACCGCCAAAAACACAAAGCTGCAAACATGATCCAGTCTTTTCGTCACATACAACAATGTAACTTTGATTATCGAAATCTAGTTTCAATGGACATGGCAATCGTTGTTGGAAACAAAACCCGCCTCCAAAAACTAATTCGCTAACTTAGTTTTTTCAAATCGCATTGCATAATAAAGTTGATGTTATTGCAATTAACTGCTCATAAATGACATTAAATGTCCACTGCATTGTTAAGTTTGCCACCCCTTTGTGCACGACAATTGACATGACAACCCACCGGAAACTGTGCCCTGCAAAACAAAATGATAGTCGAGAAATCAAAAAAAAATGGTGTGGCTGACAATTTACCGAAAACCATGATCGACTCAAAAAACGGTGCCCGAAAATTTTTTTTTTTAAGAGGGCTGACAATTTTTCGGGCATAAATGAAGCATGTCGACTTAATTAAAACAATCATGAAACTTCATCCTTGCTCCCACTATGGAATAACTCTTGCACTAATTAGGAAAATTGTCACAAATTAATTTTTATATTTTTTGAAAATAAAAACTGTATGTTATAGATTTTTTTAAAATATTAATTTTTACTCTACTCAAGTAAAAAAGATAACACCTTTCCAAACTCTCACATAGAATAAATCTTGTGACTGCTCCAATTGGTGGTTCAAATGTAATTGTTTCAAATGCCAACTACCACACACCAATAAAAATTTGTTTCATTTACTAAGGCAATGGCATGCATATTGTCAAAAGTAAAGGTTGTACCAAAAAAACTGCACAACTTGCAAACAAAGGTTAACATGCACGAAAAAATAGTGGGTGGGAGTTAATCGATAAAGTTCTCTAGTCACAAAAATAGTGGCAAGAATTATGCAAAATGCCTAAAAATTGCAAATAAAAATGTTTATGCTTTAAATTTCGAAAAAATAGTGTATAAAATTTTAGTTATATTAGTCAATCATTATGAAGAAAAATATTTTTTATAATTTGTAAACTTAAAAAGCATACATCTAGAATTTAGAACAATTAAAAAAAAAAAAAAAAAATTGCTTTTAATTGATTCAAATAATTTTTTTAATAACTAATTGAATCTGAAAAAAATGAAACTCATTACAATAATATGTAAGGTAACGACAAGTACTAATAATGTAATCCAAAATATTAATTTTAAAAAATCTCACACAAATTAACCTAAAAACATAATATTTAAACAAATTTATTGATGTGTAGTGTAAGTATTTTGATTTACCCTAGAGGTGCTGAGATATATCTAACCCTATATAATTTTAAATTGGCATTATACTCTAATTCTAAGCATTTTATTTTCCGGTTCGTTTGCTCTAGTTATTGGAACTTTAATTCTGGCAACGTAATAATAAACAAGTAGTAATAATCAAGAAAATTACGATCGCTTTGAAATCATAAAAGCGGTTCTATGGTGTAGTGGTTAGCACTCTGGACTTTGAATCCAGCGACCTGGGTTCGACTCCCGGTAGGACCTGCCCATTTTAATCCTTCTAAAACTGAACCAATTATTGTTTTTTTAAAAAATAAACCACAGAGTAATGTTGGTTTAATACGCAACAAATTTCAAAATTTCAAATGTTTTTAATATTGATGATGTTTTTTAAAGATGTTTAATTGTGAATAATAAGTATTAATTATAAGAATGATAAAATTGAAATTATATTTTTCAAATAACATTATAGTTTTTTTTTAAATACATTATGTAATAAATTATCTTATAAATATATTATTCTTAGAAATTATAATTTAAACAAATATAAATTAAATATCGTGCAAGTTGTCATGAAGATATAAAAATTTATAAGTTCGCGGAAAAAAATTAGTTCTTCCTCCTCAAGATAATCTTAAAGTTTCTAACTATATGTATGAGACACATATTTTACCGGTAAAACTCAATGAGATTACATCCTAAATATGTCCAAGTTCATCATCCCAAAAACCTCATGTGTTCAAATTATGAACCAATACCAAATAATTCGGAAAATTAATACCATGAATGTTTAAAGGAATTCTCTCAAATTTCATCTATGATAACCAACATGATATATTCATATTAACGCAAATGTTAAATATTTTTTGAAGATGAAATAGGATAAAGGACATAAATAGATAAATGATTAAATAAGCAATGTTACCTTGCCTTTTACCTTCTCATCTCAACAATTGAATTGAAGTAGAGACACTCTTCTCCACTTGATTTTCTCATTTAATGATGGGTAGTTGCGATGAATATGGTTACTAAAACTAGCAGCATGATGTTAGGATGAGGATTAATAGAATAGAAAAGCAGCATAAGGATAGGATAATAGAAGATGATCAAAATGAGAGCAAAGGTCTCAATTGATAGATTTTTTTATGGGGACAATCAATGGCTAAGATTCAATGATTAAAGGATGGTTAGGATTGATTGAGAGATATGGTATCAATTGAAGATTTAGCCTTTTGACAAGATGCCACAAGAAGAATGGATCTATAAGAGCTAAGTGTGCTCACATGTGTGAGCACACATGGGAAAGCTCATGAAAGGGACAAGTCAATGACATGTGTAAGAAGTAGGAAGGCTTGGAAAGTGCATGTCTTCGACATGTATAAGACGTAGGATGATTATGAGGTAGTTTTTCATGCTCGTGCATGTGTGATCAAGAGGAGGGTACAGACACTTGACATATGATAACAAGTTTAGATCTTGATCCATGTAGATGAATTCAATGGCTAAGATTTAATGGACAAGGATTAAGGGCGAGGTGGAATAAAATGATAGGGAAAATGGTAATGGAGGTAAATTAGCCTAAATCAATCAATTAAGTAGATATTAGTTAATTGATTAGGCTAATTTACCTTCATTAGCATTTTCCCTATTATTTAATTCCACCACATCCTTAATCATTGTGTATTAAATATTAGCCATTGAATTCATCTACATGGATCAGAGATCTAAACTTGATATCATGTGACAAGTGTCTTGACCCTCGTCTTAATTAATTTAGTTGGAGGGTATAGGGGATAAGGTTTAGACTTAATTAAATAAATGTAAATTAAAGGTAAAGGGTAAAGATAAAGGGTAAAATAAATAAATAATAAATATTTATTGAATTGGTTAGAATGGAATAGAATTGAGTGTGGTCGAATATGGACGAATTTAGATGTCTATATTTTTTCCCTTTTTGATATGGTGCCATGAACTGACATTATGTCAAAGAAGAAAAAATATAGTGGATGGGAAAGGATAAGGACTAGTAGAGTGATGCACTATTCACTAATAGGATGAGGAAGGATGATGAAGAGGTAGTGGTATTCCCCCTCAAGAGGACAAGAAAGTTCCAAGAACATAGGTGTGCTCTTGAAATGGATAGGAGGACTATAGGATGAAATATGAAAGGATGTCCAAAAGGAACCAAGATGAAAATATGTGAAGTACGTGATCAAGAAGGTCAAGCGCAACCATATATGCCTTATGACACCATGATATAGAAAAATATGATGCGTTTGTGGCAATATAATGCAAAGACCATGATAAATGCACGTAATGATAACACACAAGAAATAAGAAAGCATGCACATCAAGCCAAAAGAAAACCAAAATTTTGCCCCTAGTCAAGCCGAAGACTAATTAATTGATTGATGGATTGATTGATGAGGAGGATAGAAAAGTTAACGATAAAAACAATGCATATCCAAAGGATTGTGAAGTATACATCCCTATGATGATAATTGGATTAAACTTATTCAATGAATTATCAATTAATTTGGATCAAAATCGTGGATTGGTTTAAGGATGATGAGATAGATTGCAAGATTGGATTGCATGGATTAGGATTAATTTCAATTGGATGGACTGATTTGGGATTTTTGGATTGGAGACATGAAAGGAGGATAAATGAATTGGATACGATGGGGTTGCATAAAGGATATGATGGTTGAGATAGAGAAATGGATGGGAACCAATGACAAGGGAAAATCAAGGCTTGTTAAAAGGATGGAAGGATGGAGAGATTTATTGGTTAGGAGATAGATGGATTGAGTAAATGGATATTGAAGGGAGATAGGAGGGTGGGAGGAAGGAACTCCAAGAACTGTGTTGTAAAGGAACAACATGCCTGATAATATAGGTAGTGTAATCATATATAGAAGATGGTAAATGATAAGATGCATGAAACGAAAGGATAATCCATAATAGATATGGATGGTGGAGGAAATAAGGCTTGCATGGTCCAAAGAGTGCATGCATATTTTTCACCTAGTTTGATCAAGATCAAGTATAGGAAGGGAGGAATGATTTGGATAGGATGGGTTATAGGGGATGGAGGATGTGGATAGGATGGTCAAGATCAAAGATGGGCAATAAGGATGGACTTAGATAGGATGATGGATAGGGGATGAAGGATAGTGTGTTGGAGTAAAATGGGGAAAATATTATTATGCAATATGTGCAAGATGTAAGATGGGTCCTAGTTGCAAAACCATTTTAGGTACCCGTGTACAAATGCAAATTAAATGAATTATCTCACAATAGAGAAAAGGAGAAAAAAACATGGGAGAAAACTCCTCTCCGAAAGAGAGAAAAGAAAAAAGATGCATGAATGGAGGAATCAATCACATCCCCCAATGACCAAATACATCATGTATATACAAGCAACTATCTCCCCCATAGGAAGGAAAGTAGGAGACTGCATAGCCCCACCCCACCCCCATAATGAACAATGCCATGTAGAAATGGTGAATACATCAAGACAAAACATAGTCAAATGCCTACAAACAACATGTATCCCCTTGAGAAGAAGATAAACCAAGTACAAATGCAGGAATGCTTCTCATTCTAGATAGGAATTAGGAAGTTGTATCCAAATGTAGGATGATGATGTTGCCTCTAGAATATGCTCATATGTCGCCAATACCTTGGAAGATGATGGAACAAACCAATCAATTACATGCCCAATAATAATAGAAGGTGACAAGCAAGAAACCAATGGGAACTAATGTTGAACAAGCTCCAAATACAAAGATGAAGTGACAACAGTTGTATCACAACTATCATCAAATAGGATAGATAAACCCTCAAATGTTTCCTACAAATTTAAAATGTGAGACTCCACAAATAAAGAACCAATATCTGTCAAATAGGAATCCCAATTAGGAAGACAATTATAATCCTATCTATCAAGAATGATCAATTACCTTTGACGAAGAATCAATAACCTCTAAAGCATTTACAACCTCACCTAAATTATCAAAATCCTTCAAAGGACCACAAACATAGGTTATCTTCTCCAAAGAATGAAGAGGCACATCAAAATTGGAAAGATGATCATCAATAGATGGCGGTGTATCATAATCTCTATATAACTCCCGAATGTGAATCCAAAGCATATGTGGGCACTCAAAATGAATAAGTGACTCCAAAAGGACATAATTTATATAATAAAAAATAACTCTAAAGACTTTATCCCTATAACCTTTCCAAATATTATACTCCTAAGGTATGCCATGAATAGGAACATCATTATACGAAGGTAATAGGTCATGCTCATGAAGATGGGTGGGTATGAAATCACTCCATTGCCTACAATTCCCCCTCTCTAGAATAAAATAAAAACCTATTGCAACTATAATGATTCTTCAAAAAATTATAAAGATAAAGCCAACAGAAATTATAACTTCTAAAAAATAAAAACTCATGTGTAGCAAAAAATGGGCCCCTTAAGGACGATAAGTTGGTTGTTTAATGCACCAACGAGACAACACTGAGTAATGAGAACACTACAAGTCAATTCAACATGTAGTAATGAGCACAATGCAAGTCAAGTCAATGTTGCATGGGTTCACAAACCACGGTGGATCGTACATGAGGAAGGCCACAGTCCATGTGATATAGAGATCATGCTTGAAACGGTATAGATCCAACTATATAAATAGCATAAGAAGTCCTATTTCAGTGCATGTGGGATAAAGGACCCCTCAACATTCAAGTGCAACTTTAGAAAATAGACCCACCACTCATTTTTGAGTGCTCACACAAAACCTTAATCAATAAATTATTGGCATAAAACTATAGTGTTTGTTGCAAACTAAAAATAAATCAGCCAATAAAAAAATGAAATAAATGTGAGATATGTAGGGATGCCTCTCTACCAACAATATGAAATCGAACAATATAAAAATGAAGCTACCAAATAGTCAAGCTTCACAATCACCAAACAAGGAAGGATCGATTTTGTCAAAGATAATGTGCCCAAACTAAGGGCAAATTGCCTTAAATATTTATCTCATAGGTCAACTATGTGTGATAATGTTTTGTAAACAATCACCACATGGGGTCACGAGCCTTCCAAGAACAAGAAAATGGATTGATCACAAAGAGAAACACCTGCAACCAATACATTGAACTTCTTAAATTATATGTCACAGACTCCAAGGAATCTTATCAACCAATCCTTGTGCCAACCTAGAAAAATACACTAGTTTGAAGTAAGTTAACTGACAAAATAATCAAGTTGATAATATATAAATTCTCCAAGTTGCTAGCAATAGAGTAGATGTCTGGACCAAGCCATCGTTAAACAACATAGTCAAACTAGACTACAAATATGGATTGTCAAAAAGAAAATAACACCTGTCTACACTAGTGCAGTGTCAGTCAAACAAGGAACTAGTGCCTGCAAATAAAAATATCCCTAATGAACAAGCAAAGCCTGATCAGTAAAATGCTAGATTTGGAAAAAAACATATCTCCATGCTACCAATGCATGGCATAATGAAATCCTTCACAAAGATGTTGGTTTGATAGAAGGCATGGACCTCAAATCAAGCAACCAATGAAATATTCACAAGTTAAAGGAGAAATGGCCACTAATCGAGAAAAAATAACTATGTTGATGCCTACAAATATATAAATGGATCTACAGCTCCAAATCTTTGCTTTTAGAAAACCCACAAACGGAAAAATTGTTGAGCAATTAAAGATTAGTGAACATATAATTTAAAAAATAATGAAGTGATGTTGCCAAATGAATTTCAAAATCTACCAAGTGAAATAGAAAATTTTTTAAAACAAATTTCAAATGTTAGCAAATAAAATTGAAAAAACACCAAGAAATAAATATTGTATCTATAAGTAATTCAAGGCAAAATGCCTCAACTACAAACTAAAACTTTCCTAAAACTGATTTCAAACTGAATGTTGATGAAGATTCTTATAGGAAGGAGATGCTACAAGAAGGCTCTGATACCATGTTGGATATTACAAAAAGCAAGAACCGAGCCAAGATCTGATGTAGGTTGTAGATCACATGCAACTCCAAACAATAGATTATCAAAGATCAAAATAGTTGAATGAAGCGTAATATAAAATGAGAGAAAAATAGAGACAAAGAAGATAATTTTGAGAAGACTCTCAATACTTTCACTTTTACTAGTTTAATGATAGCTCGGTGATATTATTCACAGTCTTCTCAAAATTCTCTTTCTTTGTCTCTATTTTTCTCTCATTTCAAAATACTCTTCAATCAACTATATTGATCTTTGATCATTTATTGCTTGGAGTTTCATGTGATCCACAACCAACATCATATCCTAGCTCATTTATTTCTTCTCACAAAATCTAACATAGTGGAGAATGTCAATATTGAGGCTTGGCCCCAAGTGTAGAGTGAAAGAGGATGGGGGATTACACATGATGCTTGTTTACCTAGTTTACATCATGGTGCTTACCCAAGGCACCACAAAAAGTGGTTTTCACCATTAGATGGATTTTTCTCTTTACTTTTTTCATTTTTCTAGGATTTTTATAATAGTTTGGACAGACATGGATGATAATAAGTGGATGTATAAGTGATTTGGGAGATATTGGATGGGTGATATGGAGATGGTGGAAGGACTTCAAGCATCTAATTCCATGTATGGTATCCCTTGGAAATGTGCTCTAATAGACCAATATAATTGGAGGTATTCTCATAGACATTGGTAGAAATGGATGGGGATATGGAAAGATAAGGATCTATGCAAAAGCTTGGATGAAAGCGAAGGAATTATGGAACATGGATGTTGGATAATATATTGGGTGTTGGAAGACTTGTGGATAAGTAGATGGGGATGTTGGGAAGATCAACATTGGCACACACCTTGAGGGGTAGTGGAGTTTTAGGGAAGTGGATTTTGACTTAGATGTAGGATCAAATGTATATTTTGGGACATAAGCACCCAAAATAATTGAAGGAGATGATGGACTTAGGATAGTGGATTTTGGGACATAAGGGCCCAAAATTGATTTTGAAGATGAGGTATTTTTAGATGGAATATTGGAGGACTTTTGGATTAGCGGGTTTTGATGTCGATTTGGATTTCACTTTGAAATGCATTTCTTCTATGAGTAGTTTGGGAATCCACATGGTTTTTTATTTTTTTATTTTTCATCTTTTGTGACCTTCTAAATTTTTCTTGCTTTTAGATCATATTATTTTGTTTTAGCATGTCTTTATGATGAGACATGTTGATCCTTGGATTTTCATGGATTTTGGTTTTATGTATTTTAGATTCAACATCCAAATTGCTTCAAATAGCAATGGTACAAGTGCATGAGGATGGATTTATTTTAGGTATTATGGATGGGGTGATGGAGGTAGGATGTTGGAAGGAATTCAAGGATGTGTGCTTTTCTTGATCTTGCTTAAGGATTTGAGGTGATGGAGTGGTGGGATTTGAGATAAATTTGATGGATGTGGTGGATGGAGGTATGTAAGGACCCAAGATGGATAGAAGGGATGAATGATTTTATTTTGGGATATAAGTAATGTGGGTGAGGAAGGAATGGACTCTTGGACATAAGGGCTCAAAATGTATTTTAGTGATGGGGGATGGTGGATTTTGATTTATATGATGAGATAAGTGATTTGGGATGGATGGAAGAAGTACCAATGTCTTGAGCATGGGTTTGGTATCCAAGGCCATATGAACTTGTATTTTCTTTTATTTGGATGGGCTCCAATATGCCTTGTTCACTGAAGCCTAACCCTTTACCTTGATAGTTAATATTTTTACCAAAAAAAAAACTAATGGGATCCTTATTGCTTTGATAACAAGATGCGAATTCATTTTGAGGGTGATATGAGGTGGAATGAATTGCAATTTCTTGAAGGAAACCTTATCGGATAAAGGTGGATGAATCAAGTTTATAGGTATGGGATTCATGGATATCTTAGATAGGGGTGTTGGGATATTATGGAGGATTAGGATCATGAGAGCGATTATGAGGAATATTGGGATCTTGAGATGGATCAAGATATTGACATCGAGATGAAAGAATACTTTAATCTTGAATTTGGAAAAGATCATGACGGGGAGGAGTGTAGATTTATTGGTCTTGTTTAGGAAGGGGGTTATTAGATGGGATGGATTGGATTTTTTTTCTTAAGATATAATGGGATCATGAGATGGAGTGGAGGAAATAATTTGATCTTAACATGGAGGGGAGTCATTAGATTGGATGAAAGGGATATCTTGATCTTGATTAGGAATGGTATCATGAGGGATTTATGAGGGATAGTTGGATCTTGAGATAGAAGGGGATAAGTGGATTGATTAGAGGGGAGATTTTTATCTTTATTTGCGATAGGTTCATTAGATAGAGGGATGGTCTGATCTATTTTTAAAGGGGTATTAATGGTAGCATGCTTTCGATCAATTTCTTTCCATGTTTGGAGTTGTGAGGATGATGTGATGGAGGAGGAGATGGAATCTTCAACTTGGGTGGATGGATGGATGTATGGGCTATTTATGAATCTTAGGGGATTGATGTTTGTATTTATTTGGAGGGGATGGAGGTGGATGCATGATATCTTGCACAACTTTATTTGGAGACCTGGGTATTTAGTCTCCTTTGCTAATAGTTCCTGGATAAATTCATGAACAAAGGACTTGGAGGATGGGGATGATGTGGATTTATAGGATGTAGAAGTATGGATTTGAGGTTTTGGAGGATTAAGATTATATTAAGGTTTAGGATTGTGACTTGGAGGACTAGGATTAAGGATTGGGGGGATTAAGTAGAGGATTAGGAATATAGATTGGAGTTTTAGTATTATGATTAAAAAAAGTATTAGGATTAGATGGAATATGAGGATTATGTTTTGGAGGATTTTAGTTTAAGGGACTCAGATTATGGGTCGAGGTGATCAAGGGGTTATCCAAAGTTGGGGATTGGGGTGTGGATAGGGGAAAAAATGGAGGTATATAGATGTTGGATGGGAGGGATATGTAGGTGAGGGATAAGATGGAGACATAAATGAGGAATAATATGGATTTGCCTTCTCAAAGTGAGAAAATAAATAAAAGAAATGGGAGATGGATTGGGATGTGATATAATTTGTTGAGGTGAAATGGATGGAGATATGTGGAAAATGAATATGAGGTTGTGAAATTGACTTGATAAGAGGGTTGGGGAGAGATACATGAATAGGTGAAGGTTGGATAAATTTGAGGCATGGATAAGACATATTGGTATGTGTTGATCCCTAAAAGGCTTACACCTTGATAAGGGAAGTCCAGAAGTTTCACAAACCTAGGACCTAGGACTTGATTTTGCAATTTGTGAAATGACCTTCGAGATTTTAGAAGCTAACTCTTCATTTTATAGAGAGATATGGAAAATGGAAAGGAGGAAGACATAGAAAATAGTTAAACTAAGGAAATACTCTAATATAGAGCTTTTACAACACTTGAAAACCCCTTTTGTGAAAATCATAAGGAAACATTGTTATCGTGAATGAGCACATAACACTACAACCCCTCATTATTGAGAGGAGAATGGAATGCACAAAGTTGTACAAACATAGGGCATAACTTTCAAATCCTCTCATGGGAATAACTTGCCAAGGATCGATAGAAATATAGAGTTTCCCCAAAAATTTTGCAATAATTCACCATTCTTTGTATATGTTCCCTAAGAGCATAGTCTAGTTCCTAATCTTAGGAAAATGGAAGAGTGAAAGATCTCACATGATCCATAGTTCATAGATGAACCAATAAATCCAAAATCCAAAATGAGTTTATGGCAACTGCTTTTGAATCAAAATGATACAGTGCATGCTAGCTTAAACAAAACAAGTGAAAGGCAAGAAAAGGCACAGTCTCGTGATGTACCTAAGAACAAACATGCTAAGATCATATCACATATGCAAATTACTAAACTCAAAAGCATTATTTTTTATTCTTCGTAAGAAAAGAGATTACGAAAGTGTTCAATCTATAGGAAAATCGATCACCCCTTTTACAGGAATGCTTGTGGGCTTTCATAGAATTTCTTTTCTGATTTTTGTAACTAAAATCTCCTCTACATATTTGTCACACATCCATCTTATTGTGGCAACTATTGCAATTGCCTCTATACTGAAGATCCCAAATCATTGCCTTTAATCACATGCACATGGCATGGTCGTCAGGTAGATTACCCACGATCTTGATTGAGATGATTATGGGGTTGATTCTTCTATTTTCCTTTTTTTTGTGCCTTTTATCTAACTTAAGTCGAGATGTGTCTATTTTTTTAACACTTTTCAAGATCAATGGTGCACCTTTTCCTTTGAATGGGCTCAAAAATATTTGCAAGTCTTGTCCCAGTGACAAGTGGCTTGTTTGTTATGAGTTTGACTTGCAACACACTCCATCCCATCTTGGACATGTGGCACACTAACACGAATTATTGTAATTCTTCTTCCTTAATTGCTTTGATGTTTTGTGAGGCCTCCACGTGGAATATTTTGTTGCAAAGCCTTTCTTAACTTGAGAAACCTTTGAGGGTGCAAGAACACTACATGTTAGCTTGGAAAAAATTAACATAAATGGTAAGGTCTCCTTTAGGGGAAGAACGAGAGTTTGACACATGGAATAATTGGGAAGGGATAACTTTGGAGATTGAAGCTTAAATACAACATGCTCAGAGCTAAGTAAAAAGAAGGCTATAGAACCATAACTTGAATCAAATCAGAGCTCCACTTGATCTAGCTGTATCAGAGACTCTATATCTTCCAGAAACTCACATGAGACCTTCGCTTGCAAAGGACAAACCCAAAAAAATTGTTTTGCAGTGCAGTTCTAAAATGTCTTCACTAGTTCATTGTAGATTTCTCAGATCGGTTCCCTTTGATGATTCGAGGAGGACTTTGATCATTAATTTGACACGTTGTCTCCTATGGAATTATTAGCTTGCTTGCAGATAACCCATGGTTTAGCTTCTATAACACTTTTCTCGTCCTATCTCATTTTGGGTTCCTTAAACCTATAAGTGAAAATTTCAAAAATAAAAAAATGATTACTTAAATTAAGCACGTGTTTGATAGGCCTAATACTCATTTTGTGCTTTAAAACATATTCAATGTGAGAAGGTGTTTCTTATAGAGACAAATCAAGATATATCAAATCATCACATTTCAAAGGACATGTGCAGGGTGCCACAAGGCAGACATGCTAATACACCAATAGAATGGAAATGCAAATGATCGAGAATCGAAGGGCTAGAGACTCGGACAAATAAAGAATATATTCAGTGGCAAATACGATAATGTCCAAATCCCAACAAAATGACCCAAAGTTCATTAAGGATTGATACATGTAATTTCAACTTTTAAGAGAAATAAGAAATTTATGTATTAAGTGTCATGGGCCTATGAAGTGTGATACCTATAGCTGCAACACAAACACTCAATAGATCATTACAAGCATGTTTAGCAAATAAAAATCAAATGAAAGATAAACCATGACAAAGCGACCTATGGCTTCTTAAGAGATGTGAGTGTGGATTTGCTCTCAGATCTGGATAAGCAATCCCAGTGACTTGACTACACCTAGATGGAGGATTTGAAATGATGATGATATGCAAGCTAGATGAGATTGATTATGCTAGATTGATCCAAGAGGCTAATTAAACTAATGATTGTGCATGATTGAGCTATGATGATGATGCAAATAAGATAGAAAAGAGATTGATTAAGTTACATGATTCAAAAATTATTCCAGAAAATGATCAAATTAAGCTAGATATAAGATGCAATTGCCTATAATAGAAATGCTCAAATGATATGCTAGAATGAATATGCCTATAGTAACAATGCTTAAATTGATAATGAGATGGGATCCTTTGTGCTCCAAAATGGGGGATATTTATAAGATTTCCAAGGCCAGGGGTGAGGTGGCAGGAATCAACAATCAAGATTGAGTCTGAAGATATCAAGGTTGAAATTGGAGGAGGTTGGAGCAAGAGACACTTGTCATATTTGTGGAAAAAAGTGTCAAGGAGCCTTGCTCATAAGAGGGCAAGTGTCCAAGAGAGAAGACATGTGGCCAAAGTGTCAAGTGTCTCAAGGGGAGAATATCCACACCATAGGAGGTTAGGATAAGGAGGTTAGGATGTGCAAGATAGGATAGGGTTAGTTAAGCCCAAGGTTAGATGGAATGGGTTAGGTTAGAGGGATGGTTAGGATGCATGTGGGTAATTTTAATTTAAAAATTCAAATAATAGGAAAAGACTAATTAATTTTCAACAACTCATAAATTGATTTGTTTTAATTAATTAGGAGATTAGAAGAATTGATTAAATGTGGAGAGGATTGATTAATTTGAATTAATGGTGAAGATAATTATTGGTCTTGTGGAATGGTGTTTGTGCGGGGGCTCGCAGGTGGCCGAGCTAGGGTTTTGCGGCCCTAGCTCACGGGTGGCTCTGGTGCAAGTTCGTGCGGGGGAGGGAAGTGCAGGGTGTCGGGGGAGAATAGTGGCGGAAGGTGTTGGTAGGGTTCAGCAGTGGGTGTGGGTGTGGTCACCGGGAGGGGTGGAGGTTGAGCAGGGGTGGGGCTCTGGCTTGTTGCGGCCGTGGTATTCCCGTGTGACAGGAAGATTCGGCAGGCCTCTCTTTGGTGGTGCTTGGGAGGGGAGGTTCCTTGGGTGCCGAGCCTCTATGGGTGGCCCTTTGGGGTGTGGGTCCTTGGCACTTTTGTTTTATTTTATTTTTTTTGTGCCCCGATGGCGAGTTTTGGTGGTGAGGCCTCGCAAGTTGCTCCACCCATGGATTTTCGTTCTACGGTGGGCTCAAAACCCCCACTTTAGAGTATGAAGACTTTTAACAATAATCTTTTCTCATCAGATTTGGGGTTTGGGAGTGGTGGCAGCTCTCGCATGGTGAAGATTAATGATTGTCTGGAGAGATCCAGTGAGAGGCCGAAGTTGGTTATTCCTCCTGAGATGATAGTTGAAGACATTGAATATTTTTCAAATCACTCGCTATACTACAAGCTTTTGGGAATGAGGGTTTCCTTGCAGTTTTTGGAAAACTAGGCGCAGCAGACTTGGGCACCGGAAGGGGAAATGGAGATTATGTTGCTGGCAAATAACTATTTCATGGTTACTTTCAACTGCATGGAGGATCGCAATAGGGTCTTTGAAGGAGGCTCGTATTTTTACAACTAGGTGGGATTATTCATCAAGCGTTGGCATGCGGGGTTTAATCCTTCAGAGGAGCACCCAAATAGGGTTCCAGTGTGGGTTTGGTTACCACGTTTTCCAGTGGAATGTTGTTGGGAGGATGTGCTACAAATGCTTGCCGCACTACTTGGGAGGCCAGTGGGATCCTCATCGCAAACCCTTGGGAGAAAGGTAATGACCTTTGTGCGTATCTGTGTTGAAATAGATCTTAGTAAACCTTTGCCAGATGCTATAGATATGTGTGTAGGCTCTTATTATTGGGTTCAACAGTTAGATTATGAGACTTTACCATTTCATTGTCGTTTGTGTCATGAGTATGATCAATTACAGCGTAAGTTCCCTAGATACGAACCAGTGGTGCGACAACCTCAGCAGTCAAACCCGAGCCTAGATAGGGCTGAGAAAGGGAAAGCTGCCATGTCAGTTGAGGTTGAGGGTGCTGATGGTTTTGTCTCAGTTAAGACAAAGAGCAAGAATAGAGGACAAAAGAGGCCCTTACAAGAGAGACAGGAGGAGGATACCTTTAACAGATTTGAGGTCTTGGATGACCTTAGCCATCAGGAAGTAAATCCAGAGTTAACCCCTCTAGATCAAGGTTCATCGGGAGGGGTTCCAGAAAGTGTAATTGAGGACTCTACCTAGGCCCTGCTAGTGGTTGGAAGCGAGCAGATGGAGATGGACCAGACAGTAGGGGTACAGTTGGGACTAGCTCCTGGTTTTGAGGTGAATTTGGTTGAGCGGGAGGGTTCTCCGATAGCTTTTAAATTGGAACCGGCTAGGGTTAAAAGTAATAAATCCTCCGTTCACCTGGGTCTACATCAGAAAGATATTAAGAAAAGTGCTTCAGAGAAGAGCTCAAAGGTTGGCAGAAAGAAGGATCTAGATAAGATCAAATTGATGGGGGAGAATTTGGTTGAGTAAGGGTCAGTAAAGACTTTAGATTTGCACTTTTCCAATCCTCCAAAATGATTGTGCTTTCATGGAATGTAAGGGGCTTGAACAATGGCCCTAGACAAAAAGTTGTTCGGGATTTGATTAGGAATCATTCACCTGATGTCATATTCTTGTAAGAAACTAAACTTTCAGTGGAGAGTATGATGGGTCTGATGCCAAAGCTGTGGGGGTGAGGTGAGTGTCAGTGTGTTGGGGCAGCTGGTTCCTCGGGAGGGGTGGCCTGTCTTTGGAACCCTTTAAGGTTTCGCCCTATCTGGTGGGTTGCCTCCAGATCCTCGTTATCCGAGGTGCTATCTAGTCTTGAAACTGGGGAATTCATCTTGTTTTCGAACATCTATGCTCCCACTGATCTTCAGGGTAAGCAAAACTTATGGTCTCATGTTTCTTGTATGCAAAGGCTGGCCCCTTTTCATCCTTGGATTATGGCAGGAGACTTCAATGTCATCCTCGAGTTGAGTGAAAAGAAGGGGGGTGTTATGTGGTTGGAACCTTCTTCTTTCCTTTTTCAGGATAGTATATCCTTGTTGCAGCTAGTTGGCATTAAGCCTGGCAATGGTTTGTTCACTTGGAATAACGGGAGGGTGGGAGAGTATTGGATTGCAGAGAGGTTGGATCATTTTTTGGTTTCTAGTTTTTGGATTGGTGGGGGGTGGTCCACAAGTTCTGAGATTCTTGACTGGAGAGGGTCGGATCACTGGCCCATCAAGCTGGTTTCTTCTTCAGCTCGGGTAGCCCGCTCACCTTCATTCAAATTCTAACTTATGTGGCTTTGGGACCCTTCTTTGCAGGTTCTTATTGTGGAGTGGTGGAGGACACGGAGGCTGGCCTTTGGCACTGCCATGTACTATTTTGCCAAGCAACTGCAATTTGTTAAGTTTTAGCTTAAATAGTGGAACAGACAAGGTTTCGGGAACATTTTTCATGAGAAGAAAGTTGTTCAAATTGTGCTGAATGGGATCACCAGTGAAATCAGAGAGCATGGTTTTTCTGAGGACTTGCTTAGAGAGGAAGACAGGGCTGTCAAGGTGGTAGAGGAATGGGAACTTAGGGAAGAAATATATTGGAAGCAGAGAGCTCGTATTGATTGGTTGAAGGAGGGGGACAAGAACACTACTTTCTTCTTCAACTCAGTGAAAGAAAGGAGACATGGAAATTCCATCCTTGTTCTAGTTAATGATAGAGGTGAGCAGTGCTTATCCTTGCATGAGATATCTAGGGAGTCGCTTCAGTTTTTCCAGTCCCTCTTCAGGGAGGTCTCTTAGGGGGAAACAGTGGAGGAGAATCTGGTTCTGGCTTGCATTCCTTCTCTTGTCATGGGGGAGATGAATGAGAAGCTTTTGTGTCCTATTTTGTTGGAATAACTTGAGAGGATTTTCTTTCACATCAGGAAAGGAAAAGATCTTGGACCGGATGGGTTCTCGGTTGAATTCTTTCAAGAGTTCTGGGATATTATCAAGCTAGATTTATTGGAAGTAGTCTAGGAGTCCTAGAGGAATAAGCATATGCTTCGGGCATTGAATGCGACTTTCATTGCTCTAATCCCCAAGTGTGATGGGGTTGACCGGTTAGGTCAATTCCGCCCTATCTCTCTCTGCAATGTGATTTATAAGATCATCTCTAAGCTGATAGCAGATAGATTGAAGAAGTGTCTAGGGAATGTTATTTCTAAGGAGCAAAGTGGGTTTGTGGAAGGGTGCCAAATTTTGGATGGTGTTTATCAAGATTAACATTGATGGCTCATCTAGGGGCAACCTAGGCCCTGTTGGAGTAGGTGGTGTTGGCAGGAATAGCAGGGGGGAGGTAGTTTTCCTCTTTTTGGTGCATAAAGGGTGGCAGTCTAATAATTTTATGGAGGGATTTGTGATTCTCTATGCACTAGAGCGGGCTTAGGTGTTGGGACGAAGGAAGGTGATTTGTGAATCGGATTCACAAATTGTTGTTAACTTGTTGACTAAGCAGAAGGTGAGTGGCATTCAGTGGCAGTTGGCAGGGATTGTCCAGTAGATTCTCCAAATTAGCTCTTTAATGGAGCAGGTTTCTTTCATCCACATCCCTCGAGAATAGGATAGAGCAGCTAACTATTTGGCCAAGTGGGCCTCGAAACATGGTAGTGATCGGAAAGTTGAAGGATGGGAGCATCTCTCTGAGGATTATTGTCAGGACTTGCAGAAGATTTTCACTGAGGACATGGATGGTTTTGAAGCTGAATGATCTGAGGTTGGGTTGGTGGTTATTTTCTGGGGCCTCGGGGCTCTGGTTCTCTTTGTAATCTTGTGTCTGATTTTCAATAAAGTTTTTACCCTTTTATTCAAAAAAAATAATAATTTGAATTAATTAATCAAAGGGAACTATTGAAGTGAACCTATTAAATAAATCCTTAGATTTATTAATAAGTAGATGAAAGGAAGAATTTAATCAAATTGCTAATGAATTCAATTAAATTAAGAAGGGGGATTAATTAAATAATTGCTTATTTAATTAATTATCTTCATGCCATTTTTAGGTGTATACATTTTGCCCCTCTTTGAAGTGAGGTGTGATGACGCGTTGATTCAAAGAATAATATCATTTTGATGATGATATTGGTTCGATAGGATGCTCCAGACATTGATTGATAAATTGTGGTACGATGATGCCCCCTTGGGAGATCAATTGAGATAATTGACTTTTGGAGTGTTTGAATTGTTGCGAAATTGATGTCCCGATTAGAAATGATTTGATGTCTGCAACGTTGATTGATGAAAGTGTGAGTTCTATGATCACGATGATGTGGTTCTCGATGTGATGATTGATAAAGCTTGATTGATAAGATTGATAAGATCATGATTTAGTCTGGTTTTAGGAATGACACCTCTTGTATAAGACAGAGATGATTAAAGTGTCTGGTTTCAGGAACGATATATCTTGTATAAGACTTTATCAGAACGTTTGGTTATAGGAAAGTTACATTCTATATAAGACATGATAGAATAGATCAAATGTGATTGATTGATAAAATGGATAAGGTGGATTGGGTAAAGAACTGACATTTGGTTGATATCAAGTTGCAGGAAGATTCAGATATGCTGATATTGGTTCTGTTGAGGGGGTAACATAAGATTTGCGTTGGGTCGACAATATCGGGAGAGAGATGAGTCATCATTCTGATTGTGTATACACTTATGATGATACATTGATGATTCCTATGATAGATTTTGCCTTGGATAAGATGAGCTTGTAGGATCCCATGCAAGAATGAAATGCAAGCTAAATGCAAATAAAATGCAAAGCTACAATCAGAGCAATCACTGGGTTATTGTGTTTTGTCATCATTGAGCTTTTGTTTTTAAAATGTGGGAAGTGAGTGCAAACATCGATGGTATAATTAAACCATGATGACCTGAGCACTACTTTCCTGGATTTTGATATTGCAAGTTAGCACAAGTATTGAGGTATAATTGAACCACGATGACCTGAGTGTTGCTTGCGTAAAACAAACAGTATTAACTATTTCTATACGCAAATTGGAAATGTCTTTGATGATACTCTAATGATCATGTCCTGAGATAAATTTGCACATATTAATGATTAATTTACAGACAATGGACAAGAAAAATATCATGTTCCTTCCTTGTTCCTCTAGTCAGAGACATCATGGAGCTACACGAAAATCATGATAGCGAAAATCAAGATAGAAAAGTTGAACCAAAGTGTTAAAAGCATTATCCAAAAGATATCATCCATTGAAAAGTGTGTGATGTGCTTAGATTGACATGTGATAGTTTGATGGTTGACAACTTGATTGTGTGTTCAATGTTGGATGTGTCTCAATTTTTGCTTGACAAGAGTTGTCTAACTATTGTTCTTCCTGTTTGATGAACCCCAAAATGATCAAAAAATTTTGCGCCCAGCTAGGTGTAGGAGTTTGCCCAAGCCTAGAAAAAAAGTCATTATGATATGCCCAATGATCCAAACCATGGTGAGACATCACCCGCAATGCTCGTGTATGTAAAAAGGTTCTTATTATGGATATGAATAGCGCTGACGGAAAATGAATGCAAGCGGAAGGATGTATGAACTAATAGATGGAAGAGCTAGCAGATAGATAGCGCCTTTTTGCTAGGTTTTCACCATCTGTTTTTGTGTTGACTTGAATTTCATCCTCAAAATGCTTCCTGCAACAAGTTAGTTTCACAAAATACAAATGGAAATGCTACAGGAAATCCAAACTCAACCAATGAAACTACATGAAATACATATTAAAATAAAACATTATTTTTACCTTCATGGTTTATGTCTCATTGTGTCCTAATTCCACTGTTCTTGGTTGCAGATGGTGTGCTCTCAGACAATGCACTGATAGCTTCCAAGATGGCATATGAAGAATGGACTGATAACTGGTAGTTAATTGATGCTATGATATGCAATACTACATGATTATGCTAAAATGATTATGCTAAAATGCTAATTGTTATTTTTGCTTCAAGATTAAAACTCACAGATGCATAAGTTTTACAAATGATTTGCTTGAAAATGCACTTGAAGTCTAACTCTCTCTCAACTGAAGCTCTTAATTTTATAGACCTTGAGAGGATGAGAGGATGTGGCTCAGATCAATTATCATGATCAAATCTGCAGATTTGGATGGCTGTGAGCAAAGGTGAAGGTTGAGAGAAAGGGGGAAGGAGAAGACAAGTGTCACTCATCTCACCTTGACTGGGTTGCTAACTGAGAGAATCTAGGGATGGTTGGAGAAAATTTAGGCATGGTAGGACAAGTGGACTCAAGTCCTTCCTAAGATGTAGGGGGTGTTGGAGAGAATATAGAAGGAGGTTATGAAATATGTGTACGTACATAATATTCATTAAATTTGGAGGTTGAAGATAAATGATGAATTAATATTTAAGAAATATTAATTTCCTTAGCCACATGTTGGATGAGTTGGCAAAGGGAAGATGAAGTGGACATGGAAGGTGAGTTGGATAAGAAAGATTAAATAATTTAAGAAATTATTTAATATTTGAGACTATAGGATAGGAGAATAACTATTAAATATTAGATATTTAATTGTTTGGAGAAGATAATTAAATATTAGATATTTAATTAACTTGGTTAGAGGAATAATTAAATATTAGATATTTAATTATTTTAGAGGAATAGAATAGATGAATTAACTAATAAAATATTTCAATTAAATTAATTAATAGAAAGACATGAAATGAATTAAATAAATTAATCTTTTCAAATTAACTATTTAATAGAAGAATAAATATTAAATAAATATAAAATATTTATTTAATTGCTCATAGCCATTTTTATGTGTATACATTTTGCCCCTCTTTGAAATGATGTCGAGACAACATTGTTTCAAAGATTAAATCAAGTCTCGATAGTAAACCTGACAAAGATGAAAATCCTGATCGTGTGCCCCCTCAGGAGATTGATCGTGAAATTGTTGAAAACTTTGGTTTGAACGATTGATCTCATGATAATTGATAAAATTTCTATCAATTAAATTAATTTATAAAAAACAAATTAAATTGCCTCATTGAGTAGAATTAATTACTCTTCAAATAGTAAATATAAAATTAGTCAAGGCTAATTTTAAACCTTTGTCAGCTTGGTGAAGAAAATTTTCTTGGTGGGGTGGTGAAATGGTGATTCCTGTGGACAACCATCATTTGGAGCGTGTGCGACGATATCAGCGACCCGCCGAGTATGGGTATCTGGTATGTATCTTATCTTGAGCTTTGTTTTCAACTTGTCGTGTATCTTATATGCAGACATGGATTCTATATGATGATGATCTTTATTATGCATGTTACTCTATTTGATGATGATGCTTTATATGATGATTATATGGATGCATGATTAGATGGATGATGATATTTATGCATGTTACTCTTTTTGATGATGATGCTTTATATGATGATGTAATGATAAATGCTTTTGTTGATTTTCGATTTTCATGATCTTGGATGCAAATGAAAATGATTACTAACTTAATTGATATGTAAATGATGTAAATGCAATGATCTATATGGAAATACAAATGAATGATTTGTTTAATGCTTATGATGATGCAAATGATCTATATGAAATATTTTTTATTTTATATGTAATGTTCATGAATCTAAGTGCAAAGATGCAACTAAATGATCGTTAATGGAATGATAATGCAAATAATGATGATGATACACTACATGATGAATGAAATGCACTTAATTGAATGCAAATTAATGCAATGATAAAATGCAACTAAATGAAATGGAAGATGATTAAAATGATTCTAAAAATGAATGCACCTATAATGATTAAATGCAAATTGTTTTTGTTTGTCCAAGTATACTCAATATTTATTTATGACCGTTGATCTGTTAATGAAATGATATGCTTATAATGCAACTGATAATGAATGTTTATAATGCAAATCAATAATGAGCTAATGAAATGATCTAACTAAAAATGATACTGACATTCTTCATATGTTATCTTTGTAACAGTGCTTTGATTTCATCATTGAGCTTTAAAATGTTGTAAGAAAATACAAGCAACTTGACATAATGATTCAAGATGACCTGAGTATTCCTTACATGAATTTTGATATAACAAGTTAATACAAGCAACTTGATATAATGGATCAAGTTGACCTAAGTATTGCTTGCAGAACAGACAAGGATTAGCTCCTTTCATGCATGACTTGGAACGTCCTCCTTGATCTTTTGTCGATCATATCCTGAGACAAGTACATATCGTAGTAAGAGATAAACCATAGACAACAATCAAAGAAAATAATCATGCCCCATCATACCTTCTCTAGTCATGGACATCCTTGAGTCGCATAGAGTACATGATTAGCAATAAAATCAAAATATAAACACTGAATCTTGTATGTCATTCACATGTTCTCATGGTCATTAACTGATATAAACATTTTGATGAATGATCTTTGATAATCCTTTATTACTTGCAGATTAATTCTTCATTTTCTGAGTTTCAGGATTCAGTTGTTGATAAAATGCCTTGATTTTTTGTTTCTTTGTTGCTCGTTATCTGTTTCAAAACCCTAGGTGTTTTTGGTTTTTCTAAGTTTTTCAAATGTTTTGGATTTTCAAAGATTCAAAAGATTACCTTAGCAAAAGGAATTAGGATTTTTCCCCCAGCGGAAACAAAAATTTATTATGGATGTATGAATTGATCAAGATCCAAACCATGGATGGATACAAATGCAGACTGATTGATCCTGATAAAATCTAAGACAATGACTATGACAAGTGCGTCAAAGATTGATAATTGTTGGTAAGCTGCATATTTCTTGCTAAATGGTTTAGAGCAATAGATGCGAAAGATGAAATGGATAAGCTAGGATAGATGGAAGCGATAGATGCGATAGGATGGAGTGGTAGGTGCGCAAAGGGATCTCATAGATGGAGGAACTCACTTCTTACATTTTTTCCATATTTTGTATTATTTTTTAATTTTTTTTAGGACTTTATATGCTTTTTATTGATTTTGAGAGATGAAACATGTCCTACCATCAATTGATAAAGATAAGACTACCCAGAACAAAATCCACAAGTCATACTGATCTATGTCATTGTTTTGATTTATTCGATGATTGATAAGAATGTCTGGTTTCAAAGAGTGAGTACCATGTGTAAGACCGATCTGTCTGGTTTCGAGTGTATGTATCCTTGTATAAGACATGTTGATGTTAATAGATTCTGAGTGATGAATTGATTAACAAGACATGTGATCAGTTTGATTGCAGACTTTCATAGTTTTCTTGTTGTTGATTTAATGGATGGGTCATGCGCTCATGCTTTGATTTTCAATTTTGTTCTTTTGATTTTTTATTTTTGGATCTTTTTGGATTAGAAGAAAGATGTATTTGGTTTCCCTAATGTATAGCAAGACAAGGAATGGATGAATAGATGACTGAACCATTGAGGTAGAAATGGATAGGAGAAAGACGAAAGTAACATATGAGGAGACACATCAAGTGCTTCTTAGAATCATATTTTTTATCCTTAGTTTTGATCAAGATCAATGATGGAAAAGGGGACATGGATGGAGATAGGATATGGATAGGAGAAACAAGATCATAGATAGTGATAGATGATAGATGATGGAAGAAATGAATAGTTTAGGATATATGGTATAGATTAGCATGAAGCAATATCGTAGATAGCACTGGATGAATTTAGATAGGGTGATGGATACTGGAGGAAGGATAATGGGAGATGTGGTATGAAGAATAGAGTGGATGAAACTTTGACCCCAAGTATAGAAGTCTCCATTTGTAAAGAGGTGATATGCAAGATTGTCACAGTATTTAGCACCACCTGAATAAGTGTTCCTGAACTTTTCAAAGATAGAGACCCAACCCACACTTAGAACCTCTGATAAATTCAACCAAACATATCTAGCAACTAGGAAATAGACTCAAAAGGGAAGAAGAATCCCAAACTGTATCAAGGTACTTAGTCTTTGATTACCCATGTGTGTGTAATTGGGTTCATTCTGGCTCATATGATCATTGTAATCTTCAAAATCCAATGTGGCTAGCTACATGAGTTACCTTGACTTCAAAAGCATCCTGGATAGAGCCTCGCTGCCAAAAAGAATCCATAGCTCCAATGAGGTTATCGCTGTAATATCACAAATATTGCTCCATTTCCAGCCAGCCGTCCATAGCCCCGATGGAGTTACTTGCATTTTCCCATAGCCAAGCTTTTGATATTTGATTTTTTTTCTTTTCTTTTCTAGATATTTCTTTTCCTAATCATGCTTTGGATCTTTTGATATTGTCTTTTTCTTTTCTTATTTTGATTGCATTGGCTTGTAAGTAATGAAAATTACATGGGTCTGATAATTACAGTGGCGCTGAAGCAAGATTTTAGATTTTTCACTAGCCATGTCTTCGACTAAGAGATCACAATGATTTAGAGCAATTGATTAAGTGTATGAGATATAGTAATCAAAAGATGTTGGTACCAAGATACGATAAGTGGTTCTTTTCTAGATTGAGTGTGTATCCCAACCAAAAGATAATGTTAAAGAGGAACAACCTCGGATTTTGAAGTGAATCTATCTAGGAAAGGGACTGAACATGAGATTCGAGCATGGGCAAGCATGTGACAAAATGACACAAATGCCTATTTCACAGATGATGAATTTATGCAAAGGATTGAATGAAAGGGATGGAAGGATAGAAAAGAGGTGTTGGATAATAGATAGAATGTTTGAACATTTGTGTGAGGATATATTGAAATGTATTCAAGATTACTGTTGGTACACAACTTGAGAAGTGATGAATAGATGGAGGAAAATTAAATTTTGGGACATAAGAACCCAAAATAGATAAAGGAAATGATGGAAGAATAGTTTTGAAAATGTGTTTAGATAGATGTTTGAAACAAGTTCAAAGATGTGTTCCTTTGTTGATCTTTCTTATGGATCATTTGAGGTGATGGAATGGTGGATGGAGGGAAGTAAGGACCCAAGATGGATGGAAGGGATAGAGAGTTTGACTTTGGAATGAAAAGACCTAAAATGGATTTGGAGGATGAAGAGTTTGAATTTTGAACGAAAGGACCTAAAATGGATTTGGAGGATAAAGAGATTCACTTTGGAATGAAAGGACCTAAAATGGATTTGGAGGATGAAGAGTTTGACTTTGGAATGAAAGAACCTAAAATGTATTTGGAGGATGAAGAGTTTGACTTTGGAATGAAAGGACCTAAAATGGATTTGGAGGATGAAGATTTTTGTTGATCTTGGTCTTGACTTGGAGTAGGATCATTTGAGTTTGTGCTTTTCTCTTTATTTTGAATTAGATTAGTGAAGGAGATGGAAGGGATATCATTCTCTTGCTTAGGAGGTGGATGTTGAATGGGACTCTGCTCTTCAGATAAAAGGGGATCATTGTGGATGGAATACCAGAATTTTAGGGGATCATCATAAGATTCTTGATAGGTAGGATCTTGATAAAAAATGGGATTAGATTGGAGAGCCATGATATCTTGATCTTGATTTAGGCTAGGACTCATTTCCTTTGAATAAGCTTCTTCTTTTTCAAGTGACAAGGGATGATCACATGAGTGATCAAAGTTTCAGTTTAGATAGGTTGATGTTGTTGACTTGATGGATACTTCGTTTTGGATACTCAAGCTCACTAAGTCGAATAGAGAGTTTGTTCGATAGGCCCCTATGACAAAGTATGTCAAATGATATGGAAACTTGACTTGACTAACTTGAATACCTATCTAGGTATTGTTGTTGTTGAGATAGTTGGATGATATACTCTTGATCAGTTGGTTTGATCTGGTGTTTCAAATGTTGGAAAGCCTTTGTATTACCCTTTTGATCCATTTTTTTCAGCAATTTGTTGGATTTTTGCTCACTCGTAGATGATAATCTTCTTCAATTTTTTACCATTTGGAACATGTTACAGACATAGAAGACACAATGTTTAATAAACAAAATGCACAGGCAAGTACAAATCTTATGGCAGGCTGAGACAATAGTTGTTGAATCTCACATGGGGTTTCCCCCGAGGCTACGTTATTCAAAGCGGATATTTAGATGCTTGACCCCACTGGCTCCACCCTCGACACTCACTTCTTCGAGGCAGCCAAGCACCAGTTTCCATGAAAACTCCTCATGACAAACTTTATCTCTACTAGGAACCGTATGTGTGTGAGCCGCTTCAGAGGTCCGACCTCCTGCACCAACAACTAGAAGGATTTTGACAACTAGTGCAAGTGGATTTTAGTAAAGGCTTTTGGTCATGTGGCCATACATGCTGCACTTTCAGCTCTATAAATATAGAAGGTTCCCAACCTATAGAGGTTACTCTCTATAGGGTTTATGGCGAAACATAGTATCGGTATGAACTTATCAGCACATGTTGTTTGGGAATTTCGTCACAAACACGATTTATTTATAGTGGATTGCAAGGACTCGGTATTAGCTCGTTTCCACTTTAGGTCGTTCCCCTCTCACTGGCCCCCTCAAGGCAGCTCAGGAAGGCAAGACCTCTAAAGGATTTAATTGCTTGAAAGTAAAGAAAGCATAAAAGAGTGGGTTTGGCTTTTTGATCACCCAATTAAGGGGAGAGCATATACCTACCACTTAAGACAAAGCAATCAAAGTTCTTTTTAACCTTTTCAAAGCAATGTTGGCTAAGTCCTATTTGGAGATGTTGCTCCAACAAGCATGGTGTTTATTTTAGCCCCACATAGCAAATGATTTTCTAAACTAGGAATTGGAAATCTTGGTCAACAAAATGAAAATCATTGCAAAAAGTAACTTTCTTCGTAAGAATGGACAGTTGATTGTTCTTTTTAACTTGCAAAAAAATAAGATTTATTGTGCTTTTTACCTTTGCAAGAAAATGAGAGATTGATGTTCTTTTTAGAGCCCAAAATTTGAGGTGTGAAACCCAACTTTGAAAGAAAGTAAATGTTTGATTTGTTGTTATTTTTACCTTGCAAATGTGATTATTTTTAGAGCCCCAAAACAAGTGGGGTGCTTTTTAAAACACCAAATTGAAAAATGAAGTTCTTTTTACCCAAAAGGAAATATGAGGTTTTTTAACCAACTTTGAAAAAGCTAGAAAAGAAATCACTAAATCCTAACTTAACTCCTCCAAATTTGCAAGAAACTGTTAGAAACCTGCAATAAAAAAAGAAGTTGGTGAAAATCTAAAACCTTAGGTGGGCTTCCACAAGCCTAATTTCAAATCTTGGTTACAAATTTTTCACTCCTGATTCTGAACTGCCCTGAAATTTAGCTAAGTCTAAAATTTTGGGGATCTTCCAAAAACTAGATTTTGCATTATAACTCCTAGAGGTCTGAAACCCCTCTCAAACATCCTGACAATATATATGGAATATAACTTAAAGTATTCACTTATACTTAAATGTTATATTCCATATATATTACCCTTGCACAAGCCTAATTTCAAGATTTGATTAAAAAAATTGCACTCTGTTTCAAATGCGCTATCCTAGAGAACATATGGGCTAAAACAATTGTCAAATGTGCTAACCCATCTGTCAAATGCGTTACTAAAGCGCTAACCTATGTTTAGAAGCGCTAACTTGTGATGCAAATGAGCCAACCTGTGATGTAAATGCGCTAACCTATGATGCAAATGTACAGATTTTCAGAAAAAAGCGCTAACCTACATGACATATGCGCTAACCTATGATGCAAATGCGCTAACCTATCGAACAAAAGCACTGTCGGAATTCACACATGCGTAAATCTGCATTACAAATGCATTAATTTTACTTTTGCGAGATTTTTAAAGGCATATGCGAGGTCCATGAGCCCCACGATGGGCGCCAAAATGTGTTGACTTGAATTTCATCCTCAGAATGCTTCCTGCAACAAGTTAGTTTCACAAAATACAAATGGAAATGCTACAGGAAATTCAAACTCAACCAATGAAACTACATGAAATACATATTAAAATAAAACATTATTTTTACCTTCATGGTTTATGTTTCATTGTGTCCTAACTCCACTGTTTGTGGTTGCAGATGGTGTGCTCTCAGACAATGCACTAATGGCATATGAAGAATGGACCGATAACTAGTAGTTAACTGGTGCTATGATATGCAATACTACATGATTATGCTAAAATGCTAATTGCTATTTTTGTTTCAAGATTAAAACTCGCGGATGCATAAGTTTTACAAATTTGAAAATGCACTTGAAGTCTAACTCTCTCTCAACTGAAGCTCTTGATTTTATAGACCTTGAGAGGATAATATGATGTGGCTCAGATCAACGGTCATGATCAAATCTATAGATTTGGATGGTTGTGAGCAAAGGTGAAGGTTGAGAGAAAGGGGGAAGGAGAAGACAAGTGTCACTCATCTCACCTTGACTAGGTTGCTGACTGAGAGAATCTAGGGATGCTTGAAGAAAATTTAGGCATGATAGGACAAGTGGACTCAAGTCCTTCCTAAGATGTAGCGGGTGTTGGAGAGAATATAGAAGGAGGTTATGAAATATGTGTACGTACACAATATTCATTAAATTTGGAGGTTGAAGATAAATGATGAATTAATATTTAAGAAATATTAATTTCTTTAGCCACATGTTGGATGAGTTGGCAAAGGGAAGATGAAGTGGACATGGAAGGTGAGTTGGATAAGAAAGATTAAATAATTTAAGAAATTATTTAATATTTGAGACTATAGGATAGGAGAATAACTATTAAATATTAGATATTTAATTGTTTGGAGAAGATAATTAAATATTAGATATTTAATTAACTTGGTTAGAGGAATAATTAAAAATTAGATATTTAATTATTTTAGAGGAATAGAATAGATGAATTAATTAATAAAAAAAATTAATTAATAGAAAGACATGAAATGAATTAAATTAATTAATCTTTTCAAATTAACTATTTAATAGAAGAATAAATATTAAATAAATATAAAATATTTATTTAATTGCTCATAGCCATTTTTATGTGTATACAGTTTTTATTGCACTTTTTCTCATATTTGATTTTTTTTGCTTATTTTTCAATGTTTTTGTTGTTTTTGTATTTTCTGATTTTCCATTGTTTTTTGGATTTTCTACTTTTTCACTGTTTTTGGATTTTCTATTTTTTCACTGTTTTTGGATTTTCTGCTTTTCACTGTTTTTGGATTTTCTGCTTTTTCACTGTTTTTTTATTTTCTACTTTTTCACTATTTTGGGATTTTTTGCTTTTTCAAACACAAAACTTCTTCAGATGCATGCTATTGATGGGTTCCTCGAGCTTATCTTTGTCCTATGTTGATAGTTGATATGCTCCTGACCCAAATACTATTGTGACTACAAACGAACCTAACTAGTTTGGTTCAAACTTCCCTTTCTTTTCTCGATCTGCCTAGTTGTGCGGATTTTCTTTTAGTACTAGTTCCCCAACTTGAAATGCTCTCGGATTGACCTTGTGATTGTAACTGTGACAAATTCTTTGTTGATATACCTTCAAATGATCAAAGCATTTTGTCTTCATTCATGGATTAATTCTAACTCCTACAATCTAGATACTCATTGTTTTCCATCTGGGATAATGCCTTTTAATGATACTTGTAGAGAAGGTATCTCTACTTTTATTGGTAGTATTGCTTCTGATTCATAGACAAGAGAGAAAGGTGTGGCACCCGTTGGCATGCAGATGCTAGTACGGTAGACCCATAGAGAAGGGTTCAATTGAGTATGTCAATCTCTTCCAGCATCACTCACGGTCTTTTTGAGGATTTTCAGAATGGTTTTGTTTGATGTCTCTACTTGCCCATTCCCTTGTGGATAGTAGGGTGTTGAAAATCTGTGTTGGATCTTGAATTTGTCACATTTCTCTTGGACATCCTAATTCTTGAACGATCGCCCATTATCAGTGATAATGGTCATGGGTATTCCATAGCGACAGATGATGTAGTTCAAGATAAATCCATCAATTTGTTTTCCTGTGATACTGATGAGTGATGGTATGATGAAAGAATAAGTATCTAGTAGATTACTAAGAGGGGGGGTGAATCAGTATACTGAAAAACTAATACAAACTTCCCAAACTCAAACTCAATCACACAAAATAAACTTATCAATAAAATATCAAGATCAATACTCATAAGAATATCGGTTGACTATTATAGCAACTTAATAGTAAACAACTTTAATCTTGTAAACATCCAAATGCTTAATCATATATCAACACACTCCATCTCTCAATGCTTCCAGTTATCACGCCTTATCAAAATAGTTAAGTAGTTAATCAAATCAATAAATAAGATCATAACCACAAAATCATTCACCACATGACACAAACGTTTATACGTGGAAAACCCAAATTGGTAAAAACCATGGTGCGATGAGTTTCACAAGATAGCTATTTGAACTCTTATGAAGTTCACCCTGTTAGGAGCCAAGCCTGTTAAAGCTTTTACAATAAGTCTTGTTAAGAATTGATCCTGTTAGGAATCACCCAGTTAAGGGATTTACAAATGCCTTAATAAAAAGCAAATACCCTGTTAGGAGTAACCTTGGTAGAGGATTTGAGAATCCAAGCTAATGGACCACCTTGTTAAAGGATTTAAGAAGTAACCAAGCTTGTTAGAGCTTACCCAGTTATGGGATTTCAATTCTACTGTAATTGTTAGAAGACAACATGTTTTTCTTTATCTGTCTGAATAGCACTACATTCGCTTGATCAGATCCTTTTAAGCTTCAATCTTCCTTTACACAAACTACAGATCCATTCTCCAGTTAGGCAACCACACACTCAACTGATTTCTGCCAACACCTTTTACAAAACAACTTCATTGACCTTAAATACAAATCAATTGGGTCGGTAACACAACAAAAACCTAATTCTCTCATATAGATTACAAACAAATCATTTCAAGTGTGACCATTGGATTTACATAGCAATCTATACACATTCTTCAAGAAAATTCCAAACGCTCCATGATCACCGCTTCATCGAACTTGTAACTCATCACGCTCTTTGCATTAGATGCAATCCACTTTTCTCATTCCCTAGACAATCAAACAAACGTGCCAAAACAATCTGAACTTATCTTCATACAATGACCACATGTGTCACCATCATTACCGCTCAACATCAGATAATAAACCAACATAACCATTTCAACAAACTTAATCGGTTAGGGTTTAACAAAAACAACTGGTAGGGTTTACCGGTTACATTGAATAGAAAGGGTTTAACCTTATACACCAGTTACCGGTTCAACTCACATACTCATATACCTGTTTACAACATCTTCCATAAAGCTCTTCCTACCGGTTAGAGGACAATATCAATAATAACAACAATATCATAAATACCATTACTGATTCAATTGACATCAATGACAACATAACATATCATTAATGCAATCTTCATGCAAATGCCAACAATCTCCCCCTTTGACATTGATGGCAATACTAATATCAACACCTCTGATTGTTGCTGTGAATGGTGAATAGGAATCCCGGTTTACATTACCAATTATTCACCATGCTTTGTCTGTCTTCAACCTATCACTGGTTTCCCTTTGCCATAATCACATAATTCTTCTCCTCAATCACATAATTCTTCTCCCCCTTTGATAGAAATGCCAAATTGAAAGTAAAACATGTAATTACAAATTTTCATTGTGCATCAACAACACACTGCAACTTGATGCTCCCCCTGTAGAATACATCCACTTCTACATCAATCCTTCTAAGATTCTTTAAGTGATTCAAGGACTGATGCAATTAGCATCATGCTCAACTAACTTCATGATGGGGTACAATGCCTATTTGACTTCTAAGACACTCAAATGTAGTCTTAGGTAGAGGTTTGGTAAATGTATCTGCAAGCTACTCCTTGGTAGAAACATGCTCTAAGATAACATCTTTACTTTGAACTTTTTCCCTCAAAAAGTGATACTTCAATTCAATGTGCTTGGTTCATGCGTGCACAACAGGATTCTTAGAAATATTTATGGCACTTGTATTATCACATAAAATCTTTATATGTTATGAGATTTTCATCTTAAAACCTTCCAAAATGTGTCTCATCCAAATAGCCTGTGTGCAATTCATATAAGCTGCAACATACTCAGCTTCAACTGTAGATTGTGAAGTACAACTCTTCTTCTTACTACTCCATGAAACAAGCCTTCCTCCTAGAAAGAATGCTCCACCGGTAGTACTTTTCCGGTCATCAACATTTCCTACCCAACCAACATCTGTGTACACCTTCAATTCAAAGTTTCCTACATATGGATACCATAATCCATAGTCAATGGTACCTTTCAATTATCTAAAAATTCTCTTGGTTGCTATCAGATGTGCTTCCTTTGGATTCTTCTAGAATCTAGCAACTATACCAACCACATGGGCTATATCCGGTCTATTGTGAACAACATAGTGTAATTTTCCAATCATTGACCTGTATTCATTTTCATCAACATACTTAGATTCATCTTCCTTGGACAACTTACAACCTGTAACCATTGGTGTTCCAACTAGTTTACAGTCATTCATCCCAAAAGTCTTCAAAACCTCTTTCACATACTTAGATTGTGTAATGAAAATACCATTCTTCATTTGATGTATCTGTAAGCCTATGAAAAAAATTATTTCCCCTACTAAAGACATTTCAAACTCATTTTTCATTTCATTTGGAAAACTATTGCTAAAATAATATCATCAACAAATACTTCACTAACCAGTATTTCATCTACTTCAGACTTGAGATAAATATTACTATCATCACTGGTTCTTGCAAAGCCTATCTTCATCAGATGTGTATGAAGCCTTTCATACAATGCTTTGGGTGCTTGCTTTAATCCATACAAAGCTTTATGCAATCTACATACCATGTCTTTCTCATCTGTCAAAGCATAACCATCTGGTTGCTCTATGCATAACTCTTCTTCCAATATCGCATTAAAAAATGCAGACTTAACATCCATCTGGTATACCTTTAACTTCTTATGGGCTGCAAATGCAAGTAAAGTTCTGACACCTTCCAGTCTTGCTACTGGTGCCAAATTTTCGCCATAATCTTCTCCTTCTTCTTGTGCATAACCCTTGCAGAGTAATCTTGCCTTGTTGCGAACTACAACACCATCTTCATTTAACTTGTTTCTGAATACCCATTTAGTACCTATAACATTCTTATTTACCGGTCGAGGTACTAGGGTCCAAGTGTTGTTCTTCTTAATTTGATCCAATTCCTCCTCCATAGCTTTAACCCAATAATCATGACCAAATGCCTCCTTAGCAGTTCTTGGTTTAGGATGGATCAGGGATAACTTTAAGAAACCCCCCCGGGCAACTCTGTAAAATCCTAGCGAATCAAACATTATTTTCAAGGGAAAATTTTCATATCGATGGCGAAATTCTTTTTTAAATGCGGAAAAAATTATTTTGTATTGGCGATTTTTTTTCTAGGGTACGAAAATGCCATAAATTTCTAGCGAATAATACCTTGTTCTATGGGGAAAATATTTATTATGGGAGGCGAATATTTTTTGTTAAAAGGAACAAATATATAATTGTATGAGCGAAAATTTTTACTCCGAAGGAAAAATTATTTAAATGTATTGGCGATTTTTATCCACCGCTTGAAAATTATTTAAATGTATTGGCGATTTTTTTCCACCACTTGAAAATTATTTAATTTGTTTTGGCGAATATTTGGTTATTTATGGTACAATATATAATTCATTGGTGATTTCATGAATTCATTGCCATTAATAGAGTGTCAAGCACATCACATCACATAATACATTGAGTCCAGACTTTGCATGATGTATCAATAAGCGCGGCCTTTTTGACACGTGAAGGGTGACACATACCTAAAATCTATCAATGATTTTAAACCGTTCGATGATCATGGATCAATGGCTGAAGTTTTATTTCGGCCCAATTTTCTGAAGAGAACATAGCTCACCAGAAAGTGCCCGGAATGGAATTGGATTCAATAGACACGTATCAAATGTCACGAATCACGATCGATAATTTCATTCATTTAATATATATCTATTCACTTACGACAATCCACTCTGTCCCCACGACTTCCAATGTGATACTTGCCAATTTGGTACTGGTTCATAGTTGTTTCCATTTTCGCACAATAGTGCATTTATGGGAAAGATTTGCAGAGATACAAAATATTTAAAAAAATTTATAGCAGTTAATACGGTTAAAGAAGTAATTATTACAATCAAGAGCTTCAACAATTTATATACAATCTCTACTTCTTTCATCTTCAATTAGCCTTTACCATTTAGTATTTAAATCATCGGAGCTTCAGCTCACAGTATTTTAGGTTTATAGGCTCAGTTAACCAGGTTGTTTAATTTGTTAATCTGATTTCTCAACATGGACACTCTCATCCACTTGAGAAGCATTTCTGCAGAGGATCAGAGGGCCTTTCTAGGCTCCTTTAGAGACCCAACCCTCCAATCAGTCTGCAATGAGGTTGTGTCGTTCACCAATGAGGCTGTGCGGATGGTGCTAGGCAGAAAGTTTCTGCGAAACGAAAATAGGTACCATGTTAACACGGACATTACATCCCGCTTCTTAGCGTCTCTTCTCGACCTAGGAGGAGACAAGGTGGATATGTTGATGCTGTTGAGGAAGGTTTTTAAGGAAGACTTCCTTGGAGATGAAATTACTCTTGTCATCCTTACAGAAGTAGGGGTGGGGATCCCTTGGGCGAGTGAATTATCCAAGCTTCTCCTCCCTGACCAAGCAGTGCCAGTGGCTAGGCAACCATTTCTCCTAAACTTGAATACGGAGCAGCTGACACGTCATAGAAAATGGGCACGGATTGGCAGGGACTTCCTCCGGAAATGGTTCCTCCTAAACCACTTTCCAAACTACATGTGACTTGAAGAATTCTCTCAGCTTATGCTATTTGAAGAATTCTACATGGAAGGAGGGCCAGATTCTTAGGGCAAAATTGTAAACAATTCCACTACCTGTGCCCTCGCCTCGCCCGCCTATAGTTTTTTTCCCTATGTCCTCGAACCCTAACAGTCTAAGTGACAGTGGCTCACTCATTTTGGCTTTTAAGTTTTGGGGGGACTCAAGTCTCAAACGAAAAAATTGTAAATTTCAAAAGCATAAATATAAATGATAATTTTTCAAATTCCAATTTGTTTCAGTTTGCCTCTTACAGTCTTATGGATATAAAAATGCTTTCTATGATTCTATTTTATTTTTATTAATTAATTTCTTTCAAATGCTTTTTGTATATGAGCTACATTATTTCAATTATTTGTTAAACAATGGAAATAAATTTAATACTGTGATCTTTTTTATGTAATGCTATAAATAAAAAAATTTAGTTCGTTCCATTAATTATTTGTACATTGAATATGGTTGATTATAATTTTATAAATATACAGTCATTCGAAATACAAAATTTCAAAAATTTCAAGATACAAAAGTTTATCGGTAAAGGTTTTTTCATTGTATTAATTCAAAAGTTTCAAGATACAAAATTTGCAGTCATTCATGCATAAACGCAGACAAAGAGAAAACCATACTGCTCACAACTTATAACAAGCAGACAAAAAAACCAGTTCATTGCCGATAGGCTGCTCACTCAATCTCACTATCCCCCTGGGTCGCCTCTTCCCAGCCTCGTAGACAACTCCTTCTGCAACAATTAATCACCACCTTGGCATTTGTACTTTCCAAATTTGCTCGCCTTAATAGGTTGAGGACTGCACATTATTTTAAATTAATACACTAAATTTATGTTGAACATTTATATATATTTTTAAACTATTTTTTAAAATTATATATCGTAAACATATTTTCAAAGAATTTTGTTAAACTTTAAATTAATATTTTAGATTTAATATTGAATGTTTTCTTTTTTATATTAAACTTTTACCTTTCAAATTGTATATCAAAATTTATATTTTTATTTAGTTATTTGTTTTATTCTAGAATCTAAGTTTCATGTTTTATACTATTTTTGAATTTCAAATTTTTACAAATAATATTAACATTATATTTAATAGTTATCTCAAACCATTGCAATTTGCACATCTATAAAATTTAAATGTCTCTTATTATGGGATCGACGACATCTGACAACACTCAAGTTCTCAACAGGTATCATCGTTCGTTGGATGAGCAAAGATCAACAGATTAGGATGGATTTCGGCCCAAATGTGGGTATTGAACACATTTGTGAGAACTTCGCCCGGAATTGAACATTGTAAATTTAATTAAATATAATTAAGTCTATAGTCTATAGACTATATAAATCTCTTTTTCGAGCAAAATTTTAAAATGATTAAATAGACTTTAAAAACAGACCCGAAAAGTGTCACAAGTATGGTGACGTGCCAGAAAAATGGCAAAAGTCGCAAGTCGTGGGACCCACTTCATCTCGAAACAGGTACCATCGACCCGATGACCGTTGGATGAACAAAGATCAACGACTTACGGTTGAATTTTGGCTCGAATATGGGAAGTGAACACCTTTTTGAGAACTTCACCCGGAATTGGACATTTTAAATTTAATTAAATATAATTAAGTCTATAAAGCTTTTTTACAGGCAGAGGTTTAAAATGATTAAATAGACTTAAAAATCAAACCCGAAAAGTGACACGTGTCCAAGTATGGTGACGTGCCAGAAAAATGGCAGAAGTCGTGGGACCCACTACATCTGAAAATAGGTACCATCGACCGTTGGATGAATAAAGATCAACGACTCAGGGTGGATTTCAGAGCGAATGTGGGAAGTGAACAACTTTCTGAGAACTTTGCCCAAAAAAGTGACACGAGTATGGTAACGTGCCCGAAAATTGGCAGAAGTCATGGGACCCACGATAACTGACAACAGGTACCATCATCTATTGGATGAGCAAAGATCAATGGCTTAGGGTGGATTTCGGCCCGAATGTGGGAAGTGAACACATTTGGGAGAACTTCGCCCGGAATTGAAACATTTTAAATTTAATTAAATATAATTAAGTCTATAAAGCACTTTTCGGGCAGAAGTTTAAAATTATTAAAAAGACATAAAAAATAGACTCGTAAAGTCACAACAGGTACCTTGGGGTCCCTCGTCCGTTGGATGAGCAAAGATCAACGGCTTAGGGTGGATGTCGGCCCGAATGTGGGAAGTGAACACATTTGGGAGAACTTCGCCCGAAATTGAACGTATTACATTTAATGTCCTCTGAATTTATACAACATGATTCATAATGTCCTCGGAATTTATACTAAAGTAATGAATGTTTTGTCCTTCAGCATCAAATAGTTATTAATAGTAATTAATAAAATTACAACATGATTCTAGATATTTTTCCCTTTAGATTTTACTTTTCTACTTTTGAGATTTTTCAAAATAAGACCTGTAAAGTATTTTGCCCTTTAGTCTTTCATTTCATGGACAAACCTGTAAATCAAGGGAGATTCAAAAACAACTACTAGATTGAGGAATGCAAGTTGCAACAGAGACTGTCTACGCCAATCTAGTGAAATAGAAATTCCAATTTCCAGGTAAAATCTAGAACACCTACATACCGCCTTTTTTGCTTTTGGTAATCTCGTGGTCCAATTTGAGGGTTAGCATTTTTAGGTTTTTATCTAGCATTATTTTGAATTATTAACAATAATAGTGATGGGGAAAATGGGAAGCAGTAGTTCAACAAGAAGCCAAGTGAAAAACAAAATGTACCTAACTGAATTGGTTAAAACACCAGGTTTCACTGATGAATACCATGATATTTATGACCCTGCTATCCATGGTGAAAAGCATATCATAGATATTAGATATATATTGTCTAGTAAGGCGGGAGATGCATCCAACGCAAAATTTACTATTTTCAACCCAATGTTACAACAAAAAACAAATAAAATCGCATCATGGGATGTTGGATTGGGAAGCATGGTGTTACCTGAAGTATTCCCTTGTCCTAATTTTGTCATGGTCTGCACCGAAAATTATAATGAAGATAAAAAGAAATTGTCAATAAAAATACAAAAGAGGAAATTCTATCCATAAACAAGGGAGAATTTGCTCCTTTGTTGAACCTAGGATTTGAAGCCCAAAACTCAAACGTCCAAATTGACCTTGAAAAGCTGACAAGGAATTATGAGAGTCTCAATCCAAGTCACAGAGATTTATTTGTCAAAGCTCTAATAAAGAGTGGTAGTGGTACTGGTATTGTGTTGGATCAGAATCATAAGCCTCCTTATGATTCTAACATTTTTGTTCCATGGGTTGGGGATAGTATTTCCTTGCTCTCGTTTTGCCTGGGATTGGAAAATGATAGGGAAGTGGGTGCAAGCCTTCTTGAAATGATTTATAATATCCATTGTGCAGGTCAGCCAGTAAGATATAATTTTATTGAGCACATTGTAAAATCCATGCAAAAACAATTACTAATGATCAAAAAAGGTTCTTGTAAGACATTTAGGTTCTCATCCTACTTGTGCTATCTCCTTCTATCTAAGTATCGTGCAATATTCGAGACCAACAAGCTTCAAATTGTGAGCTATAAGATTGATGAGAAGACTGGGAAGAGAACAGAGTGTCCAATATATGATTGGACCCCAAAGATAAGGATGCATGATAACATAATGAACTACAACCATTTTGTAGACTTCTTTTTGGCACCAATGTATAATGAAATTACAAGCACTCCAATGCCTAGGTTGCCTGTGTCTTGTAGAGACTGCATTCAACTCAGAAGTCAAATAGAATTGGTTGATTGGTTCTTCATGGAAGAATTCACTGTGTTAAGGTTTTACAGATCGGCAGTAAAACCATACAGACTTCCAATACATGTGACAGAGAGGGTATTTGCATTAGAGTATGTACGGAAATTGGAGAGCACAGATAGGCACTTACATGGTCAGCAAAAGAAGAGCATATTTCCTTCCTTGCCTTTCTCACGTGGAGGGTTCACATTTGAGAGAAAAGCATTCAATGTGGCACATGATTTTTTGACAGTTTTTAACTTTGGTGATGAGGGTCTCTGGCAGTATGATCCAATCGGTGTAGTTCAAGCAAGGCTTAAGAAAAATGGGAACTCTTCAGCATTATGTCAACATGAAATTAAACCATTGCTAGAAAATCTTAGAAACAAGGACTCCTAGGATGAGGTTAAAAAAGAGATGGAGAAAATTGCAGCTGACAATAACATTTCAACAGAAAAAATTTCACCACAAATTATGGTATTGCACACACAGAGGACAACAAAGGAGGGCCAGGGCATCCAAAATAGGAGGTCCTACAATTTCTACCTAAAATCTGCTAATCCATCTAAGAAAACTATTCCCAAATCAAGTTTGCACGAATGTAAAGAGAATTATTGGACTCAAACCAAAATAAATGATTTTTGGACTATGAGGAGGAATCTCAGTGAACCAAAGACAAGTGCAGAATTTGAGAGCATCGACAAGGATGCAGAGTTTAGCAAATTGTGGAATATGGAGAATCCCACAACATCATATGATAGGAGTGAAGATGTTGATCAGTATAAGCCCGAGGTTGAGCCCACTCAAACAACTACTACAGTCCCTAAAATATTAGGTGCAGTCCATGAGGCAATGAAAGACAAATATAGCAAGAGGGCAAGCATTGTGGAAAAAATGGAATTTGAAGGTGGTGGTCTAGGTACCAGAGGAGAGGGCATTTGGTATCCACTTCATGTACAAATTCCATCAGGGTCAAAATCAAAAGGTCCTTATAAACCAGTCATTGGACTTGATTTTTCAGATTCATCACCGATAGGTACTACTCATTACCCTAAGAATCCACCTACATTTGTTTTAGGTTCAAATCCACAACCACCACCACATCATAGTACTCCCATTGGTGGTGAATCAAGTGCCACTGCCACTGGTGGGGAATCTGGGGATAGCATTCCTATTATTGTTCAGTCAAGTGCCACTGTGATTGGTGATGTTGGCATGGGTACTACTACTGATACTAGTTGTCTTGGTGTTGGACAAGGGCAACAACAAAATATCTCTGGCAAGAGGCCACTAGAGCTAGATACTCAATCTCATGCTATTGAGAATCCTATATCAAGTGCCACTGACACTACAAATTAATCATTTGCAGCTTCAAATCACGCACCTCAAAAGACTATGAAAACTACACATGAAAGTGTCAGTGGGAGTGGGACAGAATCAGGAACTGTTGTTGGTAATCCTGGTCAAGCATTAGTTAAAACCACAGGAATAAGTGGAACTAGAGCCTATGGTATTCCTATGTCACCTTTCAAACATTCAATTTCTTCACAAAGCCCAGATTTTCAATTTCGTGATTACTATGAAAATTTTGAACACACAACAAAAGCAAATAAAGAAAAAAAGAAATCATTTCATAGGGTTTCTATGTTTGAAGTTGTAAACGAACAGCCTGCAAGGAACAGGGTATTTCCAACATATGATCCACAGAACGATATGATGGAGTTCATGGTTGTTATGCCCCTGGCCCCATCTAAAGATAAAAATCCACCACAAAGTCAGATAGATCCCTCTCAATTTCAAGTTAGCACCCTCCAAATGGATTTTCCTAAGTACATAATGTGGACAAAATTAGTGTGTCAAAAAGGACTAACGAAGTGGTCTACACTTCACTGCTAAAGGTGGAGAGAGAAAAAAATAAACTGGAGAAACAAATAGAAAAGTTACAGGCAGACCTGGAAAACGAAAAATCAAGGAGGAAAGCAGTAGATAGTGTAAAGCGAAAAAATTGAACCCTAGTTGTTCTCCCCTCCCCAACTCCAAGGAGAGAGAAGGGAGGTCACTAGGGTTGATGGTTTTCACTTAGGAGAGACTTTACATTCAAAAGAGGGGTTGAAACCCACAAGATCCAATCCCATGCAATGCAGGATTGGATTCTAAATGAGTTTCAAGGGTTAAGACATCAGGGATACCCTCTTTTGTAAAGAATATAGATAGAATGATTGCATGTAAAGTAAGAAAGATTCACTTATAAACAGAGATAGGGATACGGGATGAAGCTACGGACCTGGAATTAGCAGTAAAATGTCGAGACGGTGCTATTCTGCAAATTTGAGCGAAAGTTGACGGGATGATGGCGTCCGGCGTGCACACGGTCCTCCGAAAAATCCACAAAACGAAGGGGGATCTGTTCGTCTTTGCACAAGGATTCCAGATCTTCAATTACAGCTGCGTACCTGCAACCTACACACAGAAAAGAAAGGACGATTGGGGGGTTAGGGATTAGGGGTTTGCCTTTAGGTCAAACCCCGGTTTTGGAATTAACCAAGAAATGAGAATGTTGTAAATGTAAATGTTTGTAATGTAAACAAGTACTGATACCTTGTTGTAAGAATGTTTGTATTCTTACATGCGAAGGTGTAATGTATGTTGTATGTAATGTGTTGTAAGTGATCTCCTCTTCAATGGTTGAATCCTTGTCTTGAATGCAACACTTAGCCTTGAATGGAGACTTGGAATGCTCAATTGCTTGAAGGAATGCTTGAATGCTTGAATGTTTTGAATGTTTGAATATCGCTTCCGCCTTTGCTCTTGCTTATTTCCTTCCTCTTTTTCTCCTTTTCTAGGAGAGGACAAGTAGTTTATATACTTGTCCATTAGGGTTGAGAGACTGATTTTCCCGACCTTAAGTCAACCTAGAAACATTATTTTCCAATTTGCAAACTTCAAGACCCGATGCCCAAAAGAGACCGGGCCCAAAATAGGGCCAGGGACGAGGCCGCTGGGCACCATGGTCCTGGGGGACTAGGGCACTGGGCACCCTAGTCCTAAAGGACCAAGGCACTGGGCGCCATGGTCCCACCTCCCGGGGCAGCAGGGTGCAAGGAGGGATCATGCCAAGGTGCAGAAAAATGCAGTTTTTGGTGTCACAAGCAGGTTTCGGGATCTCCATTCAGGTTTAATGTTGCATCACCATCGTGAAGACCCAAATGCAGTCGAAATTGCAAGTGTCACAATTTTAGGACGCTACATTTAGCCCCCACTTTAGCGGGAGTATAAGCGTACGCCAATACTTCCGGTAAAGTACAAGGAAACAACATTGAAAAACTTTCACCATGTCAAGGAGGCAAGATACACCAAGCCCCCAGTGGACTAAGGATCTTACGACTTCAATTGACAAAGTAAAAGGGAAGATCACGAGGGATAACCATGACTGTCAGTAGTAAGGTTCCCTCACTATGAGTCATGCAAGAAAGATATCAAAAATTTTCAAGGCAAAGCTAAATTTGTCAAAAAAATTTCAAGTATCTTGAAGAGATATGAATGGGATGTATGCCCCCCTACATTAAAGCGATCGCACATGCCTCACCGGGGGTGATTGCTTTAAGGTAGTGATACATATAAGAAATGAGAAAGGAGCACGTTATCACAAGGATTTAGCCCCCAAGTGTGAGATAAGCCCAAGGATAATAGACACAAAACACAAAGCACGAGGTGACTTCGCTTTCCTCGGGGTCAGTATGCTGTATGATAATTCATGTATATCATATGTATGTATGCATAAATGTTCTTCATTCCCCAATCAAGGAAGGTCGCCTAGAAGAAGGGAACACGTGTCTTTTGAGTCAACATGAGAGAGACCAAAAGAGATCTCAATGCTTTGCATCGTCCTCAAGTAGACAACACTAAGGACAACAAATGGAAGAATGAGAATAACACATAAAAGAAGTAACAAAAGATATCAAGAGAGGAGGAGAGAGTCTGCTATGCTAATGTCACTAGTCTAGCACGTCATCTACCCCCCGATCTTGCTGATCAATATTTCGGGAAGGTAGGAAACACGCTAGAGGAGGAACATCCAACACAGCAGATGGAGCTATCACAAGATCCAAACAAGGGCTATGTTCATGTTCCAAGCCACGTTGTTCTTGTCTAGGAGCTAGGATAAGTGCTTTAGAAAATTCTTTAGATAAATGGTTATCAACATCAACATATTCATATTCACTATCAGAATGAACAGGAGTAACATTTTCATCATGCATAACATTTTCATCATGAATAATATTTTCATCTATATCATCATCAAGATTTATAAAAATAGGATCTTTAACTCGCATCGGATCAAGACCATCATGCATCTTATGTTTAGGAGATTTTGGCTCAATTTTCGACTGAGGAGAAAATGGAATAATACTAGCTGAAGGTGTTTTTGGGGATTGCAAAGTTTGAGAAGCAGCTGCCTGAGCTCTAAGACGACGCTTTCATCGGCGTTCACGCGCAGAACGATTTCGTCTAGTCTTAGTAGGAAGTTGAGAAGATTGAAGAGGAGGAATGTTCTCATCCTTATCACTTGGGTGTTTAGGTTGTGGTCTCTTAGGTTGAATAATAGGAGAAGAGGAAGGTCTCTTCTCTCTATAAGAGGAAGGAGGAGGAACTGCTCCATATAAAGGAGGAATATTTGGTTTAGGAAGGAGACCAAGCCCATCATGACGAGGAGGTATAGGTCTACTTTTAGGAAGTTTATTAGACATAGGCATAGTCACATTCATAGGGATGGGTTGGGAATCTTCTTGAGGAACGACATTAGTTTTATCTTTCAAAGGAAGAACTTCCTTCTCAAGAACGATAGGAATATCAAGTTTGGGTGTTCTAGGTTCACTTAGAGATAGGATCATATCTTTTTTCCACTTTTGGTAAGATTTGAAAAGATGATCACTTCGCGGTGGAAGAGATTGGAATTGTTTAGGCCAAAAATAATCAATCGGAACGCTAGAAGTTCTTTCAGCTGGTTTAAAGAGACTATGATTGACAGTAACAACTTCACCATTATGGGGAAATTTCAAACACTTGTGAATAGGAGAAGCAATAGCTTTCATGGAAGATAGCCAAGGATAGCCTAGCTTCACACGAAATTGTTCGGATGATGGAATAATAGCAAAGCTCACATTAAGGGATTTGTTATGGACCTCAATAGGTAATGTAATAGAACCAATTGCAGGAGAAGAAAATGCATCAAATAGTTTCACAACCACATTTGTTTCGTCATAGATCACTTGATTCAATTGCAAAGTAAAAAGAAATTCTTCAGTAATGATATTAACCATACAAGAAGGATCAATAAGCACTCCACGACAAGGTGTATTCTTGACTTTTGCAACTATATATAAAGGACCATTAGGTGCCCTGATAGTTTCACTGGAATCAAATGTGATGGAAGGTTCTCTAAGGATTTTTTGTTGCTCTACAAAGTTAATTACATTCGGAGTCATAGACACAAGACTATCAGGTGAGAAAGAGGAATCATTAGTCTCAATCACATTAGAGGTATGAGAAGGTAATGGATCAGTAAAAATCTTAAGATTTTGGTTAGGAAGAGCTACAGATGTGTTGCCTTTATCATTCACACCAGAAACAGAGATAGTATTATTATCAATCAAATCTTGAATTTTACCCTTTAAAGCAAAACATTTTTTAGTATCATGCCCAGGTTGACGATGAAATTGACAAAAAGATTTGTTATCAAAATAGGGTGAATTAATCTTTGCAGGATCTATTTGCTTTATAGGAGGGAGAGTAAGCACATTTTGTTCCAATAACTTATTCATAATACTATGCAATGATTCATTCAAAAGAGTAAACTTTCTTTCTTTCTTGAAAAATTTAGAAATAGGAGGCACACCTGATGCTGCATTCACATTGTTGTTGATGATTTTTTCATTGATCTTAATGGACTCTCTGTTCGGTTTAAACTTCCCAAATGGTTGTTGACTACTATCACCCTTATCACTCGGAGCCAGAGGATTTGCTTGTTCCATTTGACTCACAGTCAGTTGATAATTGTGAAGAGTTGTGCACAACTGTTGGAAAGAAGTAAACTCAGAAAACAGAAGTTTTTCTCTAATATCTTTTTGTAAATTAGAAATAAAGATTCTTTGAATATCACTGTCAGGTACTGGAAAAGAAATTTGAGCATACAAATGCTTATATCTACCAATGAAATCAGTCACTTTTTCTTTAACACCTTGTTTACAATGCATTAAATCAATCAAAGTAACTTTAGGACTTATATTGTTTTGAAATTGTTGAATAAAAGCATTTGCAAGTTGTTCGAAAGAAGTAATAGAATAAGAAGGCAACGAGCAATACCATTGTAGGGCTTTATCTCTTAATGTTCTAGTCAACAGTTTTGCAAGCAACCTTTGGTCATAAGCAAAATCGGTACATATTGTTTGAAAGGTCTTAACATGTGTTAGAGGATCACCCTTACCATTATAAAGCTCCAAATGTGGAATTTCAACATGTTTAGGGGGGATAGCTCAAATAATGTCAAGAGAAAGTGGGCTCGCAACATCAAATGTGGGCACACTAAACTTAGATTGATTCATAGAGGCAATTTGTTGCTGTAAAGAAGAGACAGTTTGTGCAAGATTGTTAATGGTCGCTTCAGTCAAAGAGTTCATATTAGACGTGTTAGATTGTGATGGAGGTATTATGTTATTGAAAGAAGTTATTGATTGAGAGTAAGGTGGTGGGACACTATGATAGTTAGTCATAGGAGATGATTGGAAAGGAGGAACACTACAAGGAGGAATGGAATGGTTAAATGAATTGCCCCCTTGCGCCAGGTTCATTTGTGGAGATATAATAGGAACACTCATTCAAGGAATGAATGAAGAAGTTGGATTAAATGAAGGAAGAGGGTTGATTGAAGAAGAGGGATTGCCCCCATGACTGGTGATCATAGGAGGAATGTCTTGTATTGAAGTAGTCATTATGTTTGATGTAAAAGTAGGTATACTAGCAATAGAAGTTGTCAAAGGAATAGAATGATTAACTTGAGTAGGAGGTTGTGTATAACCTAAAGTTTCGGCACAACTTTTCATAGGCATCACATTCGAATCCACAATGTGTGCAATACCACACAAAATATCAATTCCATTCTTATCACTTTGAACCATACATTTTAGACCCTCAATTAATGAAAGAGCTTGACTATCGGGGTATTCTTGAGACATCCATTGTCGAAAATCATCAAATTGGTTATCCAATTTTGAAAGTTGTTCTACAGAAACCTCATGGAGAGCTTCTTCATCATTAAGAGGATTAGAGGAATTACCCATGTCCTCGTTAAAAAGGTCATTCAAATTAGGTTATATCTCCTCAGTAATTAAACCTTGGAAAGACTTAATTCTAAGGCTTCGTCTAACGGGAATAGTGTAAGTAGGGCTTATTGTTGTAAAACTCATGCACTAAAGAGAGAGAGAGAAGATTTTGAATTTTATATGTAGCAAATTTCAATAAAATCAGCCAATCTCCTAGATTTAAGCTGTTAAATACAATCAGGACGATCTCCCGAAATTTCGGAAAAAATGTCAGGGACCGTGGCGAACGGAGTGCACACAGTCCTCACAACTTTTTTCGAAATTTTTAGGGATGAAAGTTATGATGATTTTAAAGCCAATCTGAAAAAATTGAGTGATTTTACGATCTGTAGATAAGCCAAATTAAAGTTGCAATCTCAAAATTGAACCCTACCAAGATTGTTGAAAAATGCACAATTTGAATTTTGAAAAAGAGAGGGAAACTGAAATTTTGAATTTTATGATTTTAGAGGGAATACTGAAAGCAATGCAAGCTTTGAAATTTAAAAGTTGACTCGATTTCATGCAAAATTCAAATTTTGAAAGTGGAAATCCAAGTTGCTGCAATTAAACACTTAATTTCAAAAGTCACAAATTGTAAAAATTTGAATAAAGCACTGAAATTTCGAATGAATGCCAACACACTTTTCAGATTTAGGACTGTAAGGAACACAATTTTGATATGAATTTTAATTTCAACAATTTTTGAATGATTATAAGCCTTTATCCAAGCAATCACTAGACCAACTTTGACTTTAATTTTGAAAGTGTTAGAATTGATAAAATCAGCCAAAATTCTGGATTTTAGCAGAAAAATACAGTAAGATCTAGCTCCTGAAATTTCAGAAAAAATGTCGGGGACAATGGCGCTCGGGGTGCACACGGTCCTCACAACTTTTTTCCAAATTTTCAGGGATGAGAGATATTGTGATTTTGTTGCGGAATCCAAAGTTACAGCCGATTTGGAGGTGTTTTGATCAGTGAAATTATCAGTCAAAGGTTGAATCAAGAGGGTTTTAAAAATTAGGGTTTTGACACTTAACCACTTAATTTTCAGAATTAAAGCACAAATATGAATTGGCAATTTGCAATAGAAGGGTAGATCTGAAACAAGCATTAACAATTAAACATTTCACAAGCTCAATTACTAAAAAGAAAATTTTAGGGTTTTTTATGCAATCAACCTCTAAAATTTGCAAAAGATCAAACATGGAAATGTAATTAAGGAAGTAAATTTTTCAGATCTAACCATGAATAATCAGAATGAGGATGTTCACGTCGGGTTCACCAAAATGTAAAGCAGAAAAATCGAACCCTAGTTGTTCTCCCCTCCCCAACTCCAAGGAGAGAGAAGGGAGGTCACTAGGGTTGATGGTTTTCACTTATGAGAGACTTTACATTCAAAAGAGGGGTTGAAACCCACAAGATCCAATCCCACGCAATGCAGGATTGGATTCTAAATGAGTTTCAAGGGTTAAGACATCAGGGATACCCTCTTTTGTAAAGAATATAGATAGAATGATTGCATGTAAAGTAAGAAAGATTCACTTATAAATAGAGATAGGGATACGGGATGAAGCTGCGGACCTGGAATTAGCAGTAAAATGTTGAAACGGTGCTGTTCTGCAAATTTGAGCGAAAGTTGACGGGGCGATGGCACCCGGCGTGCACACAATCCTCCGAAAAATCCTCGAAACGAAGGGGGATCTGTTCGTCTCTGCACAAGGATTCCAGATCTTCAATTACAGCCGCGTACCTGCAACCTACACACAGAAAAGAAAGGACGATTGGGGGGTTAGGGATTAGGGGTTTGCCTTTAGGTCAAACCCCGGTTTTGGAATTAACCAAGAAATGAGAATGCTGTAAATGTAAATGTTTGTAATGTAAACAAGTACTGATACCTTGTTGTAAGAATGTTTGTATTCTTACATGCGAAGGTGTAATGTATGTTGTATGTAATGTGTTGTAAGTGATCTCCTCTTCAATGGTTGAATCCTTGTCTTGAATGCAACACTTAGCCTTGAATGGAGACTTGGAATGCTCAATTGCTTGAAGGAATGCTTGAATGCTTGAATGTTTTGAATGTTTGAATATCGCTTCCGCCTTTGCTCTTGCTTATTTCCTTCATCTTTTTCTCCTTTTCTAGGAGAGGACAAGTAGTTTATATACTTGTCCATTAGGGTTGAGAGACTGATTTTCCTGACCTTAGGCCGACCTAGAAACATTATTTTCCAATTTGCAAACTTCAAGACCCGATGCCCAAAAGAGACCGGGCCCAAAATAGGGCCAGGGACCAGGGACCAGAGCGCCATGGTCCTGAAGGACCAGGGCGCTGGGCGCCATGGTCCCACCTCCCGGGGCAGCAGGGTGCAAGGAGGGATCATGCCAAGGTGCAGAAAAATGCAGTTTTTGGTGTCACAAGCAGGTTTCGGGGTCTCCATTCAGGTTTAACGTTGCATCGCCATCGTGAAGACCCAAATGCAGTTGAAATTGCAAGTGTCGCAATTTTAGGACGCTAAGATAGCAAGTGCAATGATTTACAGAAAAGAATAAAAAATTTGGGCTCTGCAGTAGAAATATGCAAAATTGAAGGACCTGGCAGAAAAACTGGCTAAAAGCAGTGAAAAAAATTGTTGAGGAAAAAACCAGTTTTCAAAAATTATACAAAAGTTATGAGTCTGCTGCCGCCGAAATGAAAAAATTACAGGACCTATTGGATCATGGGAAGGAAAAAGAAAAACATTTGCAAGAGGAAGTAGAGGAACAAAGAAAAAAATGTACACAAATGAAAGAAGATTTGCACAATGCAAATGATAAAATAAAAACTTTGGAGGATAGATTGAAAGATAATATGAAAAATACAATGAAGTATATACAAGAAAACATTTGGCAGCAAATAATGCAAAGGAGTGAGAAGTTGTGTGAATGGTTTCAATTGACTGGAAGTATGAGACTAATTTTTATAAAAATCAAAGGGCACTATGAGAAGAGCATACATGTTTATTCAAAAGAGGAAATGGCAAAAAAGATTCTGAAAGTAGTCTACAGTTCTAGTGACAGCTACTTGGCATCCAAGGGAATTAAGAGCCACATTGATGCCATAGTTAAGACATCATCTATCATTCAAAAATACTAGAAGCTAAGGGAAACATCAGAAGTTATGGAAAGTTGTGGAAAAAAGATAGCAAAGCTGCAAGAAAAGAAAAATAATTTGATTAAACTTGGTTTGCCAAATCCTGTTGACACATCAAATAAATTCATTGGAGAAGAAGCTTACAAAAAAAGCATGGAGATAAAAATGAAGTCTGATTTAGACTTGCTTCCAAAGGACACAACTCCCAAAAGATTTCTGGAATTCATCCAACCATTTACAACTCTAAATTCGGTATTGGATGAAACAGTGATGTCAAGTAAATCTTCTAAATATGGAATGTTGACGAAGTTGGAGTTGACTTTCCATAGTTTACAGAATATTGACCTTCCATTAGACGAAGAGTGGAGCACCCTACAAAAACTGGCACAGAATTCTTAAGAATCATAGTATGTATTGTACAATTTTCTTCTTTTATTCTTAATTTCAAGGTTTTATGTTTTTTCTGTTTGCTATTTTGCTAATCCAGCCTATGAATCTATGATGCACTCGCTATTGCTATTTTTCTAATCCATCCTATGAATCTATTTTATGAATAGGAAAAAAATAGCACTCGCTATTGCTATTTTGCTAATCCAGCCTATGAATCTATGATGCACACATTGTACAGTGCAAAACTTCAGCCAGTAAATTTGTATTCTCAAATTCTCCCTTGCTTTAACATTTATGGATTTCTCTATTTCTGATTAGTAGGTTTTAGGCACTACTATTATCTATGTTTAATTTGTCATGGCGTGAATTAATATTTAATTTTGAACTCTATTTTTTGAACAGGAGACATCAAACATGTAGCAGATGTTAAATTGCTAATACGGCCTATGATGGCCATATAAATCTATGTTGAGTTTGTGATTTTGATGTTCAGTGTTCACATGTTGCAAACTTGCAATTCGACCTGAAGTTGTTGTTGCTCCCTTGTTTCTATAAAAGGGAATTCAAGGTCATTTGCAATTTTGCAAAGGGTTCTGAAACTTTGTATTCACTTTTGCATGGACATTGGAGAATCACATAGGAGTTGTTGTTGCTCTCTTGTTTCTATAAAAGGGAATTCAGGGTCATTTGCAAAGGGTTCTGAAACTTTGTATTCACTTCTGCAATTGGCATGGAGAATCACATAGATTGGTGTATTACTATTGAATGAATTGTATCATATGGCTATATTTTGAAAGAATTAATGAAAATCTAAGTTCTCGACATGTGTATTACTATTGAATGAATTGTATCATATGGTTCTGAAATGTATCACACAGTTTGAGACTCAAACATGTATAAATAAACAATAAACATCTCTGTATCAATAAACACATTATGTTTTGTTTTTTATTATGCTATTTTAAATCTGGAAATAGAAAGTTGTAAAATACAATTACAAGTCAATATTAAATTCTAATTACAAAAAGTAATATGTTTTTGTAATATGAATGATGAGATACAGTAATAAGATTAATAAATACCAATCTCTTATAGTTTCCATTCATCCTCATCAAATTCGGTGCTTTCTTGATTCTCGTCTGTGGTTTCTTCACTCTGAGTCTGAGTCTGCATATCTTCGCCAAACTGCATCTCAATGCTACCAGTAGGTCCAGTAGTCCCACTGGCACTTTGGTTTGAAGTTTTGCCCAAACCCCTTCTTTCACATTTGGACCTCCAGATTTGCAGTGCCCTATCATAAGGAAAAGTGTGGACATCATACCTAGATGTATAGAGCCTCAAGCAATTTTCCAAATTTTTATCTACTTTGTTTCTTATCTTTGATTTTAGGAACCCCAAAGCACTAAAAACTGTCTCATCTTCCACCAAACCCAATATCATGGTAAGACATAAATCAACAAGCTTCACACATTCTGGCATTGCATCACACAGGGATGCGTTCTCAGCTATATATTTCCAAAGCCTTGTTACCGATCCCTCTTCGCGGGGGTTCTCCATTTTGGCATATTGTTCTTTCATAGTGTATGCAAAACGAGATGATTTCTCTCAAAGATAAGTTTCATCTAATATTCCATTTATAGTTACTCCATTCAATTATCTGGATATGCAAAATTGTTTTATCAAAGTCAGTAGCTTACTTCGAAAATCAGATGCACTGTTGAGGCTCCAATAATGAGGAAACACAATAGACATGACTTCGAGTAGGTTGTCAGGAGGGAATCTGCTTCTAATTTGTGAGGAAAGATCATATGCAATTTTCTTCACAGAAGTAGTTACAGTCTCAACAATCTTGTCGAAATCTTCTTTTCTAACTCTTGCTAGTTTCTTCCTGGGGCGCTTTCCTGGTTCCTCGGGGTTGACCATGGCATAGAAGTGCATTGGTATCTCAACTCCCCATACATTGGCACATACCTCCCTGTCTGCACCGATTTGTAAAAAGTTATCAGGATTGTTCAAATCTGTGAGTGTCCGCCACTTAACAAATTTTTCATCAGATAGTGTTGGTTGATTTCGATAGAGATTGTCAAGGGTCATGCATGTCATCTTATGCAGCGTATCATATTCTGCAATATGCAGAGCTCTTTTTTGGGCAGCCTTCATAATATTCCTCATTTCCTCTAGCGTGGGCAGAAGAGATGCTAAAGTTAAGAGTGTCTCAAAATTACTTAACCTCCCAAGAAGTTCAGGAAATTTCGGTTGATCTGATTCATCACGAGTTGTGTGAAATAGTCCAATCAAGGATGGATATTCTGAAAACACTCGATGCGCTGGACCATCCAAAGAGATCCATCTGGTATCATTATCCTTGAGAATCTTGTTCCCATCAATTAATCCATCAGCAAAGTGTTGAAATTCCATAAATCGCTTGGGACTTTGACAAAAGTGTGAGTAGAGCTCTCTGATTAAAATTTCAATTTTTTTAACCAAAGCAAACTTGCTCACAATTCCAAAAGCTAGACTCATTCTGTGAGCCATGCAGTGAATTGCAGTAATGTACGGTGCAAATGAAGTTTCAATCTTTGTACAAAGACCATTCTTGTGACCTTGCATCACTGAAGCTCTATATGCTCCAACACAAACCAAATTTTTTTGGCTACCGTCATGTCATCCATACCTCCATATTCAACTAAACTTCTCTTTACTAGTTGAAATAAATTTTTCGTTGTCGCACTCTCCTTCATTTTAGCAACAGATAGTAGATGAGGTTGGTGGGTATGATTCTCTATGGTATAAACATGCATGCATACCCATGAAGTATTGTCTACTGCCGTAACTTCGTCTAAAGAAAATGCAATGAAGTTTGACTCTCTTATTTTTGCATGTACATCTTCTTTTTCAACCTCAGCAAGACAACCTGCCCATTCCTATCCACTGTTTACTGACCAGTGTATATTAGGATAGTTAGGAACTTTCAAAAAGTGTAATAAACCACTAATTGATGGGAAATCTGTCATAGCACGCCCTCTGCTCAAAATATGAAAAATAACGCTTAACTGAACAACTTTTCCCAGATGTTCTATTTGCATTGCTTTTCCAAAAACAGCTTCAATAGAACCTTTAACTTCAGCAGGCTTCGTCTGTAATTTCTCATGAAAATAATACTCTTCGGCATTCCTCACATGCTTACATTCCTCCTTTGTTTTCCATCTTATCACTGATTTTTCAACCCCGTCTATCATTTGTTTTTCATAAACTTTACCCATATGCTTTTCTATGGTGTCAAATTTTAGCTGCAACCTAATTTCCTTGTTATGTTTCCAAGTGCAAATCTTACACCCGCATTCTATTGGAGGCTCGCCTTCAATTGGATTCTCCACTAGTTCAATGAATGGATACTTTGATGCCCAATTAATTTGAAAATTCCTCACTGACATATCCCACTCCCGATCCTTTTTTGATTGTGGTTCACCCTTTTTTGATATGGCTTTTCTTTTCCCCTTCCATGCATTATCATCAATGGCATTATCACCCAAGTCGATTATATCATTCCAGCTAACTTGGGTATCTACCAGATAATCTTCTTCAAGATCATCCTGATCTGAGATATTAGGTTCGCTGCCGTCTTCAACATGCAGTGCAGGTGGCGAATTTTGTACTTGTACTTGTGATGATGTACCTTCCTGATTTTCACCACAATCTTTTCCAATGCCAAAGTACAAAGACAACGTTCTGCTTTTTGTTGGCCTCTCCTAGCCTTCCCCACATTCAGGTTTCCTACCCCTCTTCCTATTCGACATCTCCAACGAAATAAAGGCTGCCAAAAAAATATCAATTTATTGAAGAAGCAATAATAGACTATAATGTATAATATACCACTTCAAATATATGATCACTCACCTTAGGCTTTAGGTCACTAGCAGTCGCCAATGCAATCAACAACAATGATTTTCCTTGGTCTGAAACTTCGCTATTGATCAGAATTCAGAGCCTAGAACCCATTAGATTGTGTTGAGATAGATCTGATCTTTGCATGTATTTAAATTTTATACCAATCCTTATATGGCGAATTCCGTGGGAATTTTATATGGTATAAAAATATTTGGCGAATCCTGCGTAACTATAACACGACTTATGTAATTTTCGAGGCGATTATAGGTCATCCAAATACAACTTATGTAATTTTCGAGGCGATTATAAGTCGTCCAAATAATAGGCGAATACAATATAACTTGCGAAAGTTGGGGTGAATGGAGACACGCATCAGCAAGATGTCGGGCGAATTGGGTCCCCCTGGCTAACAAATCTTCACATGCCTATAGGAGAATTAAGGTCATCTATTAAGGCAACCTCGGAGAGTGTAGGCAAAACAATTAAATTTACCGTGTGTCCACCATATATTGTATTAGCGAAATCATCGCATAGAAACATTTAATTGCATAAAACATATGGCGATCGGGCCGTGACTTTGACGGAAATTGATAATGTTCTGGTGACATGGCCCCCCCCAGTCGGTATAAAATATTCGCCATTTCTGACATGGCCGACATGAAAAATTCGCCATTGGCGAATATTCACCACTAAAGTAATCTCTAATCCAGATGGTGTGAGTTATCCCGACAAAAGAGAATACAAGCAGATGAAATATGCAGGTCTTATCAGAATAACTTATGAAGTCGAAAAAGCACATCAATGGGATTCTGATCATTAAAACTATCCCAATGATAAATAGATAGAATGATATTAGGGGAACTATCTCGATTATGCACTAGTGACCAAGGAACTGATATCGGTAAAACCTATGGCGATAAAGAAAAATGAAAATTATACCCCTATCGGTATAACTAATGAGATGGAGATAATGGATTATCTATAACCTGATAATACAACCTATTTTGAAAATGAGTATATAAAGTGACATCGGGATAACTACTCTGATAACACACTCTTGACTGGACTACTTGTATCGAAATAACTCATAGCGAAAGGTGGAATCAACGGTGAAAACTTCCATTGGGATAATTTGTGAAGTCGGGCATACAGTTTTCTAGTATGCCGACAGTTAAAAAAATCCTGGTGAACACCATCCAAGATGCATTCAGCATAGGTAACCTGAGGAGCAAATAAAATGAGACAAAGGATCACACCGATCATCGGAAGAGGTTTTTGTTGATGAAGCAGAAACACTAGAAGCGACATGAACATATTGACGAGGCATCATGAAGAGACGCCTTTGTCGGACCTTTTTTCATATATATAGGATCCAAAATATAAATCAGAGGGACAAAAGAGATTAGATTTAGATAAGAGGATATTTTTTGTAATATAACATATCAAACACATATAATTTCAATATTGTGATGCAATTTTTCTTTAAAGTAATATAAAACCAGTTACCTCTCTACTTACATGTTGCATTAAGATTACTTTGGTCTATTATTTCAAATCTGCATGCTATTTCACTACTAAGAAGCGAGATTGCATTTGGGTTACTCTTCATACTATTTCTATCTTGTTAATTTCATTTCATGAACAAGAAGGTGCACACTCTTGGATGGTTACTATAGGAGTTTGATTAAATTCACTGTATAGTGACTTTCATAATAGGATTAACAATTGTGAGAGTATCAGTAGTGGATAGTTGCAAAACTGTCTAGTAGGAGACTGAAAGAGACAAGGTTCTATAGGAATTTGTGCCCATTAAAAGGAGAAGACACTAGTCACTATTACATATTCAACATTGTACTCCATAAATTAAGAACACTTTCATTCCAATTTTTCATAAAACAAATTTCATTTCAATTTTAGTTCTACAAAGTAGGAGTATAGGGTAAAACTTTAATCACTCTCATCTCCATGCCATTGAAGAGTGATTTCAAATAGGAATATTGTAACATAATCTGCCTAAGCATCATTAGTTGATTACAGTACAACAAGAGAACAACTGATGATAACGTATACCCGCCTTGGTCTAGCAAAACCAGAAGTGAAGTGAAGTAAGCCCTAATTGGTCATTCCATTAGTTGGCAAAAATCAATTTCTGATCTTGATCATAGAAGGTGGCATTCTCTTAGGGATCATCAAACCAGTGATTTTGAGCTCCAACAAATTGGTGACTCTACTGGGGAGAACAAACATAAATAGGACTCTATTGTGAGAAAGAACCTAGAAGAAAGGAAAGAATTTCATCCTCTGTGAAAGAGGTGGTGACTCTGATATAGAACAAAGACACTTGTATGTACGACAAAAGGTCTTTTAGATAGGACATCCTATCAAACAATTAGAGTTAAATCAGAAAAGAAATAAAACTGATCAAAGAAAAAATAATTCACAAAATAATCAAATGGGGTCTAGAAATGCATTCCTTGATGAATGATACAACCAGTATAATATTGAAAAAAAATATACCCCACACTTGCCCTTCAATACACAAGAAAATACATTTACAACTGGTAGAGGAGGGGAAGACATGGATCTAATTGATATAGATAAAGCACGCAAAAAAAAGTATAAAGTATACCCACAAGGAAAATTCAATACTCATCCTGGTTTCTCTCCTGGAACCTCCACTTCAAATTCAGGGGATGCCCGAAAGAGTTCTACAAGTTCAAGAAACCAAAATGAATTGCCAGGACGGTTTGAGGGTTTAATAAAGCAACTTATGGACACATCAGTTGAAATGAAAATTTAGGGGATGACACAAGAAGCCTTGGATGCTTGTGCTAAGTTAGGCATAAAAATTGATGAAAATGATTTGACTCATGACTTGCAAAGACACGACAGAGATAGTGTAAGAGTACGTCAACCCCAAAGGCCCCCTCAAGAAGGATATTTTGTACCAGAAACAAATGATGAAAGACGAAAATTTAGAACATATGGAAACCCTTTGTATCAAGGACATAACCAAAACCCTCCCCAATACAATAAAAACCCTCCTCAATGTAATTTTTACAATCAACCCCACGTTGATCAACAATATAATTCATTCAACCAGTTCGCCCAACATTCACAGTTCCAACCCTATTATAATCAAGTACCTCCTTTCACCTATCCCTACGGTAACATAAATCGGTTTCAAACAAATCTAGGGCACCATGTTTTAGGAGGATTAATGAATGCTGACCAATATAAGAAAATTGATTTCTTTGGAGTTATAGGTTACCCACACCCTATCTCAAATGATTTGAGAACTGCTATCCCAAAGTTCACATGGTGTGGTGCTATAACAGGGGAAGGACATTCTAATTTATTTGACACTGTAATAGAGGATTTTGGATTTCCACTAGAGGATGTTAAAATGAGATTATTTATGTTGTCACTAACAAAGGATGCAAGGTATTGGTTTAGATCATTACTAGATGCTTCGATCAATAGCTTGGCAGAATTAAAAAGACTTTTTTAGAGCAGTATCGAGATCAAAATAGCCCTGAATTTACTCTACACAAAATTATGACCATACAGAAGGGGCATAATGAATCAGTAATTAAATTTAATAAAAGGCTCAATAAAGTGCTAAACAAAATCCCACGACACATGAAGCCAGTAAATGAAGTAAGTGTCCTCCACTATATAAATGCATTTGATAGAAATACTAACTATGAAATCAGATCCAAGAATCTGAATACCTTACAAGAGGCTCAAAAAATTGCTATTTCTATGGAGAATAATAGAAAGGCTATTGGCAAGATCAGAATGAGGGATGATCCTAGACTTTATAATCTTAAAACACAAAATAAAAATATCAAGGAAGAGGATAAGATGGATAGGGTCATTAATGCTCTAAAGGATCTCACATAGAAGGTCGCCAAAAATGATAGGATACAATTTCAAAGAAATCATAGGCCACAATTGCATGACATGCCTTATAAGACTAACTGGAAGGATGACAAACCTATTGAGGAAAAGAAAGAAACTCCATATCCACTAAAAAAGCAAAACAATTAGTTTTTAAGGAGGCCCCATGGTGCATGGCTTGCAACTTACCACATTCCCCAGTGCAGTGTATTGTAGCTCAAAATTTGCAATATGAATATGATTCATGAGAAGATGGAGGGTGCGAATATGATGTTGCCCATCAAAAATAAAATAAACAATTCTATTAACAAAAAATATTTTCCGATTGTGATGAAGACACTCCCAGAAAGACTTGGAGAAGGAATGACACAATGTCATGGAGAAGACCTTCCAAAGAAGAAATTAAAGCCCTCACCATTGTTGATGTTGAACAAGCCAAGAATAATTACAACCTAAGGAACATAGTTGTTAATCATGATTAGGGTAAGCCTACAAGCATGTTCATTAAGGAGAAAAGTACAAAAGAACCTAGAAATGGAGGAATACCTAAAATGACAATAACTAAACAAATTCCAAACATACCAAAAAATCAAGAATCTCAAAAGAAGGATCTGCCACAGATAGAAATTACCAAGGTATCAGCATCACCCGCTAATTTATTTGACATCACTAACACATTGTCACAAATGAAAATATCAGTTCCCTTGCTGGAAATGATGAAGATACCTGAATATAAGAGCAGTACCTTGGCATTAATATTTGAAGTTCCTTCTGGTATGGGAAGCACTAAACATGAAAAGAAAAACAAACCATCAGAATCAGAGGGATATAAACAAGCTCCTGGAATTTAATTAGGAACTACCCTTCCTAATGACCCATCCCAAGTAAAACCATTCTATTTGACTTTATTGATAAATAATAGGCTGATGAGGAATTTCTTGATTGATTCAGAAGAAGCTATAAATGTAATGCCTTTAGGAGTTACGAAGGAACTTGGATTGGAGATAGATGATCAGTATGGCACTTGTTATGCTATGGATAAAATATCAGTCTCTGTTGTAGGAGTTATCAAAGAGGTGGATGTAAAAATAGTATCATGTCCTTAAGCCACATACAGGATAGATATTACAGTTATAGATGTGCCCCCTAGCTATGTAATGTCACTTTCAAGACAATGGACAAGTCTGGTAGGGGGAAGCATCCAATTAGACCTATCATATGCCATGGTGTTAGTTAATGGAAAGCAAGTATGGATTGAAAGAGAGCCCAAGTCACCATGTATTATTGAGTATCCCAACGATGATTCAATGGTGAATTTCTCTAATACGAGAGTGGGAGACTTCACCATACAAATAACAAAACCTGAACTATAAAACAATGATCCAAAGTAAGATCATGCTCAGAAGAACCTTGATAATGTTTGGCAGATGTTCTTTGACAGAGCATGTAGTAAAGAAGGAAATGGGGCAAGAGTAATTTTCATTTCTCCTTAAGGCAAAACATTTAGGTATTCTTTTTTACTATGCTTTGAGTGCATAAATAACATTGCAAAATATGAGGCTCTTTTGATAGGGTTGAATATTACACTTAAACATGGAATAAAAATGATGATTGTCTTTGGAGACTCTGAATTAATCATCTCACAAGTAAGGTCTAGATATTCATCAAAGCACAAAAGATTGAGACAGTACAAGAATGCAACATGGGATTGCCTTGAAATGTTTGATGCTTTCTCAATCAATTGGATAGATAGGTCTAAAAATATAACTACAGACTTTCTTGCTAACATAGCCCTTAGGCGAGAAGATGTTACTATGGAAAATATCTCTGAAGTTAAAATAAAAATTAGGTCATCTGTCCCAAACAATATCTACAATTGGCAGGTATTTGAAGATGATGATGATTTAGTGAAATTATTATAGTGCATTGGCAAATATGAAGCACAAGAAATAGATTTCAATGCATTTGTTGAGAACATTGATGGAAAGGATGTGGTTTTTGGGAAGGAGGTGGTGCAATTGAAGACAAACAAAATCCCAAGGGGATTAGTTGCTTTGGAGAGATTTTTTTATGGGAGTGATGCTCCAGTTAAAGCTACAACAGTGCAAAATGACAGTCTGGAAGAAGGAAATTTGGGAACAGAGCATTGCCCAAAGATGGTATAGATCGGAAAGAAAGTAACTCCCAAAGTCGGGGGCATGTTGATAGCCTTGTTGAGAAAATACCGCCATGTGTTTTCTTGGTCATATAAGGACTTAAAATCCTATAGATAAGATCTCTTTCAACATGAAGTTCCACTCAAACTTGATGCCAAGCCATTTAGGTAGAAAAAAAGGCCCATCAATCCAACCTCAGCACCAAAAATGTAAGAGGAGCTCATGGAACTGAGGGATGGTGGAGTAATAAAACCAATCAAGCATTCCTCTTGGGTCTCTAACTTGGTACCAGTGAGGAATAAAAATGGGGACATTAGACTGTGCATAGACTTCAAAAATTTGAGCATCTCATCTCTCAAAGATAATTATCCCTTGCAAAACATAGGTGCCTTTCTACAATAAGTTACTAGATGTGAGCTATTATCTATGATGGATGGATTCTCAGGGTATAATTAGGTCAAGGTTAAATAGTCTGAACAATACAAGACAACCTTCATGACACCATGGGGTACCTTTGTTTATGTGAGAATACCTTTTGGATTAACGAATGCAGGAGCTACTTTTCAACGAGTCATGGATGTGGCATTTGCAGACCTTATTAATGTCATCATGGTAGTATATCAAGATGATCTCACTGCATACTCAAAAAATGAGGAAGACCACTGTTTGCACCTTGAGAAGATATTCCTCAAAGCATTGGAGTATGGGATATCCTTGAATCCCAAAAAATGTCAACTTGCAGTCACCGAGGGTAAACTCTTAGGGCACATTGTGTCAAAAGAAGAGGTAAGAATAGATCTTGATCAAGATGCAGCTATTGATAAGATTCCAATCCCCAAAATAGTGAAGGTCATCCAGTCATTTTTTGGGCAAATTAACTTTGTTAGGAGGTTCAACCTATATAAAAAATATTAAAGAAGGGAGCAAAAATTGATTGGACATCAGAAGCAATATATGCATTTGTAGACATCAAGAGGACCATCAAAGAAGCTCTTGTGCTGAAATCATCTGATTTCAGTAAGCCGTTTCAAATATTTTCTTTTGCCTCTTGTAACACAATCGTTGTTGTCATGCTACAGAAAAATGAGGAGGGACATGAACAACCCATAGAATTTTTTAGAAAGTCCCTCCAAGATGTTGAGTTGAAGCATGATATCAATGAAAAGCAAGCATACGCATTGGTGAAAGCTGTTAAAAACTTCAGACCATACTTGGTAGGTACAGACATAATAGCATATGTTCTGAATGCGGCAGTAAAAGACATCTTCAGACAATCAGAAGTAATTGGTAGAAGATGCAAGTGGATAAACCAAATTCAAGAGTTCAACATTGATATTCAGATTACAAAACTAGTCTGAGGATAGGGACTTGCTAAGATAATGGCATAGTCTAATTTGGAGGCAACACAATTGAATAATGTGGAGCTAATGGATGTAGTTATGAGTATTGAAACAACACCTTCGTATACAAACATAATGCACTACCTAAAAACAATGACATATCCAGTTGGTATGATAGAAAATAAAAAAAGAACGTTGAAGTTGTAGGATGCTAAATATGTAATACTAGATGGTGACTTATACTGGAAGAATAGAGATGTTTTACTATTAGTGTTCTTAGATGAGTGGAAAGCTAAAATAGTCTTAGAAGAGATGCATTCTGGTATTTGTGGGGGACATTTCTTTGCTAGAACTATGACACACAAAATACTCAGGTTTGGATATTATTGGCCTCACATTTTTAATGATGCATATGACTATGTAAGGAGATGTGAACCCTACCAAAGGTTTTCAAGAAAATTAAAGTATTCAGGAGATTTACCCCTCAGACCAATACATGCAGAAGCACCTTTTGTACAATGGGGTATTGATTTCATAGGAGAAATATCAGACAAGTTGAGTGATGGACACAATTGGATTCTGGTGGCTACTGATTACTTCACAAAATGGGTGGAAGCAATCTCAACTAGACAAGATACAAGCAAAGTGGTGATTAAATTCATGGAAGAATACATAATAACTACATTTGGGGTGCCTGAAAGATTCATTGTGGATAATGGGATGTGCTTCCGATTAGAGGAATTCACCTCATTTTGTGGGAATTATGGCATAAATGGGTTATATTCATCACCATACCATCCCCAAGCAAATGGTCAGGTTGAGTCAAGCAACAAGAATATTTTGACAATAATCAAAAAGATGTTGGGACAAAATAAGAGATTGCGAGATTCTAAGTTGAGGATGACACTTTAATCAAATAGGATTACAGTAAAAAAAGCTACAGGCAAATCTTCATTTGAACTGGTTTATGGCACTCAGGCCAGAATGCCTATAAATAATTTTATTACCTGTATAAAAGTTCATGACAGAGGAAGGTCTGGATTTACCTAAGCTTATGAATGCAAGAATGGAACAACTTTCAAAATTGGATGAAATAAAAAATGAAGCACAAGAATGCAACCTCAAGATGCAACAAAAGGTGAAACACTTGCATGATAAAAGGGCTACATAAAGAAAATTTCAAGAAGGATAATTGGTGCTCATGTGTATAAAGTGGAAAATTGGATCCTAGTGACTCCCCACCTAGGAGAGAGAAAGGAAGCCACTAGGATGATTTTCACTTGGGAGGAACTTTACATTCAAAAGAGGAGTTAAATCTGCTAGATCCAAATCCAAGGGAAACAAGGATGTGAATTCTGACTGGATTGCAAGTGGTTTAAGTGTGATTTACCCTCTTTTGTAAATGAGAAAGTTGACTTGTTGACTATATGGAAAAGAGAGAGGAAATGGGTGAAATGAGGTGCTACTAGTACTTTGGGATCGCGCTGTAACTTTGGATCTAGGATAATTAAACTGACGCAGATTTTCCCTACAAATTTGGAGAAAAGTGGTCGGTACCGTGGCAGGAATGTACATGGTCCACCACAAAATCCATGAAATGAAAAGGGTTATTTCGCCTTTGCCAATGAATCCCAAACCTGCAATTACAACTGCACACCTGCAACCTATACACATAAAAGAGAAGAAAGGGGGGTTGTGGATAGGGGTTTGCCTCAGTCAAATCTCGGTTGAGGAATCAACCTAGAAAGAAAGTAATTGCCAATGCTTGAATGTAAACAATACAGATGTATACCTTGTAGATCTTCAACTTGTTGATGATGATTGCTTTGCTTCTTGAATGTAATCACAAATGTTGTATGAAATGGCATGTAACATGACAAAACCCTAACACACACATGCTTGCAAGTGAATTTTGCTCCAATGGAGGAATAAAGAAGACTTGAATGCTTGAATGCTTGATGATGACCTTGAAATCTTGTATCTTCTCCTTATTCTCTATATCTGTCTTTTCATTGTCCATCCCCCTTTATGAATGAGGGTATTGAATTCCCTTTTATACATGCCTCAAGGATTAACTTTGAATCATCGAAGGCCGACAAAGAGGAATAATAAACCCCAAAGAAAATAAAAGCATAGGAGATCGAGTAGCCCGAACATAGGACCACCCTAAGAGGTTGGGACAGGGGCGCCACGCCCCTGTCCTACCCTATTTTGGGGCCCGGATAGGGTCTAAAACAGACACAAGACATGAAGAAGGGAGAGGGAAGGGTTAGAAATGCAGAAATAGGTCCCAGTTAGGGAAAGAGATATCGTCGCCAAGGTGAGTACCCCAAATGTGGTTAAAATTGCAGGGGTTACAATTTTATGACACTACATTTAGCCCCCACTTTAACGGGAGTATGGCTTACGCCACTACTTTTGGTAAAGTAGAAGAAAAGAGAGATGAAGATGAGAGATGCAGAGCAAAACCACAAGGAGTATAAGACATCACTAATATTGAGGAGCGAAAATCCCCCAATCTTAGGGTCTCAACTCACTCCAACATATGCAGGAGCACACAAAATAAAAAGGCACAAGACACACAAAGCAAAGATAAAGCGCAAAAAGACACACGACAAGAACAAGCCATGAGGTGACAAACTAACTAGCCGAAGAGATCACAAGCTTAGATGTCTCAATAACTAATCAGGACACAAAGACCAATGCCATCACATAAACATGAGTGACCACATAAAAGAGCAAAGCTGACATCATCCATGAACTATCAATAGTAAAACTATGAGTTCATGAGAGGAAGAAGAGAGAAAACATGAATATGCACTTTGGTGATCCATGAGAAGAAAAGTGAAGAAGAAAGAAACCATGAATGTCTCGCCCCTAAAAATAGGTGATCAATGGAGAGAATAACATGGAAAATCTTGCCCCTAGAGATTTCCTAGGTGATCCATGTAAAGAGAGAGAGAGAGAGAGAGAGAGAGAGAGAGAGAGAGAGAGAGAGAGAGAGAGAGAGAGAGAGAGAGAGAGAGAGAGAGAACTCTGTTAGTTCCACTAAACCTCATGCGCGTGTGTGTGCAAGTGAGGTTCGAAGCGCCTCATAGGAGTCTATGCTCGAGTATGCTACAACCTGTACAGAATGTATAGTACAAGTGTCAAGAAAGGTGTGATATCTCGCTCTAAGAGACCATGCTTTGGTTCCGAGAATAATCACCCCGCATAAGAGAAAAGTGGCGTCATCTCGCTCCAAGAGACCGTGCTCTGTTTCCGAGAATAACACATTATACAAGAGAAAAGTGATGACATCTTTCTCTAAGAGGTTTCCCTTTGGTTCCAAGAATGTCCCACTATACAAGAAAAGAAGAAGTGAAGACATTTCGCTCTAAGAGACTGTGCTCTAGTTTTGAGAATGACCCACTGTACAAAAAGTGATGACATCTTTCTCTAAGAGGTTTCCCTCTGGTTCCAATAATGTCCCATTGTTCAATGCATGAGAGAAGTATAGTACAAAGGAGCAGTGTGGGTGTCCCCCCTTAAGATGTCAACATAGGTTAATGTTGATATCTTAAGGAAACTAGAACAAGGATACCTACTTCATCACAAAGAAGATATTCGCCATGCAACAATGTCATAAATCCAAGCCAAAGAGGGAATACTCTTCAAGCAAGGATAAGATAGTTGAAAAGAGATATCTTGATATCAATGTAAAGGTGATCCTTGGAGGAGAAGAGATCTTTGTTCAAAAAGATAGCTACCCCTAAGAGGTGTTGTCTTAGACAAATATAACATCTTCTAGAACAAGAAAAGGAAAGAACAAGAATGAAATCCTTCCTCTTATTTCTAGGTGAAAAGGGATTCTTGGTGAGAGACGACTCACGTTTAGGCCCCAGAGGGATGGTTGGATTTATCATAGATGTACATTACCAAGTTTAAAAGAGATCGTAGTCAAGTATTAACACTTCTTGTATAAGAGAGAATCCTTAAGCCAATAACCAACAACTCTAAACAAGGAATGACATCAAGTAATAGAACTCACACCATCCACTAAATAGGAAAAAGTGGATCCCTAGAGAAAGAGAGAGAGAAGGATCATTGCCCCCCAAGGTAAGGGACAATGAGAAGAGATTACATAATTACTAGAGAGAGATTAAACATAAGCAAATGTGCAATGAACTTACATGAACACATGCAAGAAAAGACATTAGTAAATGTAAAATACATGTCTCAAGAAGTGGTAATCTTTGAAAAGAAGATAGAAAAAACATCATTTATTCCCCAAGGGGGGGTAGTCACAACAACGTACCATTGTAAGAAATGATAATCACCCATGAAAAATGCAACCCCTAAAGAAAATAATGATGCAAGGGAAAGGAGCAAAAATCTGTGCCCCCCCAAGTGAGGAGAACAAAGAGAAATATTACACATTCTCTAATGGTGATTAGTTTCAAGTGGCATGTCATCCAAGTGGAACAAAATCCTCTCAAGGAAAGGATACATTCTTCCCAAGAGATCATTCCCTGCTAAGGGGCATATCATAGTTGCGAATAATCAAAACCATAGAAGAGGTCAGATTTCCAAGAGAATAAAGGAAGGAGAAGAAGTACATTACTAATTAAAGATGCTCCTCTCCAACCAAAGAACAATGATATGCTCACATAAGAATAACCCTATGCAATAAAAGAGATCTAATAATGAGTAAGACACAAAGATAGAGATAAATGTATAGAAAGAAGAAGAGAAATAGACTTCATGTTGCTCCCCCAAACTATGTTAAAGTAAAATACTACCACCACTAATGATAAAGAGCCCCCATTAAATGAGCTAATTATGCCATAGGGTGAAGAGCAACATGAAGGGAAAAGAAGTTCTAAGGCACGATGTTTTTACCAAGAAATACAACTAGATCTTCTGTGAGACATATGTGTGCAAGATCATATTGTAATTGAACAAATTTCTTAAATGCATAACATTTTCCAATAGAATATGAATATAAATCATGAAAAATGCAATATTCAATACCTTTCACTTGCTTAAGATTTTTTTTTTTATTTTGAGGAGGAAAGGAAATGTTCTTGTCATATTTCAACCTCCAATAGATTCTTGCAACTAATCTGTCAAAATGGTAAATATAATCTTCCCATGAAGAAGAGGGTTTGTTAGGAGAAGAAGTTTCATTATCCACAATTCTAATTTTGCCACTTTCTATGCCATCTTGAATAGATTTTTGAAAATTTGGGCAATCATCAGTATTATGGTCATGGGTTTGATGAAATGAACAAAAAGGACGCTTTGAAGAAGAAGCAGTCTTGCGGGCTCTCTTGATTTGTTGTTTTTGAAGGTAATCTTGAAAGTTTTGAAGTCTAAGGAATTCATCCATAGAAAGAGGGGTACTACTTCCTAGGCCACTTGTAGTAGTTTGTGTAGGAGGGTTTATAGGGACATGAATTCCATGCTCAAATTTCCCAATTCCTTGTCCTTTAAAACCTTGTTTTGTAATTATATGAAAGCCACGACTATAAGAATGTTGCAATTGACTAGATGGAGGAACAAGATCATGAATTTATTTGAAATCTGATGTTTAAAGAGGCAGAAAAGGATGTGTGGATGAAGGAGGAGTATCATGTGGGATGAGAACCTCTTAGCCTTTATCAATCTTATCCTTTTTGGAAGATTGGGGAGGAATATCTTCATCATCTAAAAACTCATTTTTAGTGATTTCTATGTGAGGAGAAAGGTCATGAATAAAATGCATGACATCATCCTCCCTACATAGATTTTGATGTTGAAGATAGGTCCTAGGAGAATGAGGAGGATCTAAAGATGTAAGAATGTTGATTTTGTCATATTACCCCCCTTTCTCAAGGGTATGTGTAGAAGAAGAAGATGGATCCATATTACTTTCCAATGTTTGCTCTCTTGTAGAAAGATCATTGGGTAAAGCATTAGATCTCATTTCTTTCACACAAGATACCCTAGGAGAGGTACAATGATTAGGATCTCTAGGTTTAGGATCTAAAAAAGCTTTAAGATGATTAACATATGAAATGCATTTTGTTAACAACATCACCATAGTGCAACATAAATGATACATGAAAGCTTTGAGATCTAATAATTTGGAAATCATAACAACACAATATGACCAAGTGCTATGAAGAAAGAGAAGCAAGAGGAAATAGAAGAAACTCTTATCTGACACATGATAAATATATGCAAAAATTAAATGTAATCACATGTGAAAGAGCAAATAAATCCAATTTATTAATTGCCATTTAAAAGTCTCTTAAGTGAAATCTGAATTTGCTAGAAAATAGATATAAAATTAGGACCTTTTGATGAAAATTAATTTTAAGATTTGAATTTGATGAAATTTGACTTTGTGTTTGACCTTAGAGAGTGGTAAAATTGATAAAGTAAGCCGATTTTCTGGATCTAAGCAGAAAAATACAGTCAATTTCGTCTCTCGAAATTTCGGGAAAAAAGTCGAGGACCGTGGCGGGAATGCACACGGTCCGACCAACTTTTTTCAAAATTTTCAGGGATGATAGAGATTATGATTTTAATGCGGAATCCAAAAAAATAGCTGGATCGATCAAAATTGCAGTCAAAGGTCGAAAATAGAAGAATCTTAAAAATTAGGGTTTTATGATGTAACCACTGAATTTTCAGAAGAAAGAGACAGATTTGAATTACAATTTTGAAATAGAAATCAGATATGAAACAAGCAATGCAAATTTTACACTTCACAAGCTTAATTTTTTTAATATGAAAAATTTGGGTTTTTATGCAATTAACCTCTAAAATTTGCAAATAGATCAAACTTGAAAATGAAAATTTGAAATTCAAATTGCAGTTAATTAGATCTAAGAATGAGAAATCAGAATTAATGTGTAAGACGTCAGGTTCACCAAAATGTAAAGTGGAAAATTGGATCCTAGTGACTCCCCACCTAGGAGAGAGAAAGGAAGCCACTAGGACGATTTTCACTCGGGAGGAACTTTATATTCAAAAGAGGGGTTGAATTTGCTAGATCCAAATCCAAGGGAAACAAGGATGTGAATTCTGAGTGGATTGAAAAAGGTTGAAGTGTGATTTACCCTCTTTTGTAAATGAGAAAGTTGACTTGTTGACTATATGGAAAAGAGAGAGGAAATGGGTGAAATGAGGTGCTACCAGTTCAGGATCGCGCTATAACTTCAGATCTGAGCTAATTAAACTAACGCGGATCTTCCTTGCAAATTTGGAGAAAATTCATCAGGGCCGTGGCGAGAATGTACATGGTCTGCCACAAAATCCGCAAAATGAAAAGGGTTCTTCCGTCTCTGCAAATGAAACCCAAACCTGCAATTACATATGCACACCTGCAACCTACACATAGAAAAGAGAAGAAAGGAGGGTTGTGGATAGGGGTTTGCCTCATTCAAACCCCGGTTGAGGAATCAACCTAGAAAGAAAGTAATTGCAAATTATTGAATGTAAACAATACAGATGTATACCTTGTAGATCTGCAACTTGTTGATGATGATTGCTTTGCTTCTTGAATGTAATCACAAATGTTGTATGAAATGGCATGTAACATGACAAAACCCTAACACACACACATGCTTGCAAGTGAATGTTGTAATGTTGCTCCAATGGAGGAATGAAGAAGACTTGAATGCTTGAATGCTTGATGATGACCTTGAAATCTTGTATCTTCTCCTTATGCTCTCTATCTGTCTTTTCGTTGTCCATCCCCCTTTATGAATGAGGTTATTGAATTCCTTTTTATACATGCCTCAAAGATTAACTTTCAATCACCGAAGGCCGACAAAGAGGAATAACAAACCTCGAAAATAAGAAATGCATAGGAGATCGGGCAACCCGAATATAGGACCACCCTAAGAGGTGGGGACAGGGGCGCCACGCCCTTGTCCTGCCCTATTTTGGGGCCCGAATAGAGTCTAGAGTAGACACAAGACATGAAGGAGGAAGAGGAAAGGGTTAGAAATGCAGAAATAGGTCCCGGTTAGGGAAAGAGATGTCGTCGCCAAGGTGAGGACCCCAAATGTGGTTAAAATTGCAAGGGTCACAAATTTTTTGACACTACAATGTGGAATGCTAGAGTTCAAGACAAAGGAAAGCATGCAAAATTTGAATCATTGTGGATTGGATCTTATGTCATCACGAGTAAAAATGAGGACGATTCATATTATTTATAAAATATAGGTGGAGAACATATGGAATTGCCAGCACATGGATAGTTACAAAAGAGATTCTTCTCTTAAATTATCTTCCATGTGCAGTAGTTTATGTTATATCATCATGTATTATACCATTCCCTCCTTGTCTTTTTTTATTATCATTTTTTTTGTCTGCACCCCAGAGAATTTTCAATCCTTGTTATACCCACAAGGGGTATGCATCCCCAGACAGAGCCACTGTTGGAACCCTAAATTTTCATAACAATACCCCTGACATGATCACCAAGATTTTGTGTTTAAAGTGGTAAAAGGTTGAAGCTACAAAAGTTTTCTTTTACCTAACATAGAATCCCACATATTGTCTCCATTATGCCCTAATGATATATGAAAAATTCCTAATAAACCCAAGAAAGATCAGTAAAATAGCCTTCACCAATCAACATTTCATGTATATATCGGAATAGCTCTTCCGATTTGATGAATCAATGTTAAATACCTACATCGAGATAACTAACCCGATCTAATAAATCAGTGTTGAACATGGACATCGGGATAGCAATGTCCAACATGAAGTCTTGATAGCCTATCAGAATAGCCATCAAAGGCGGACAAATGATATTTTGCAATACTGATAAAGTAAACTATCTCGATGCACACATTTTGGGATACATCGCACCAATACAAGTCTTTTCATAATAGAATATGAGATCGGGGTAAATTCAAAAGGATATCCAGATGGTGTGAGTTATCTCAACGAAAAAAAATACAAGCGGATGCATTATGCAAGTCTTATCGGAATAACTTATGAAGTCAGAATAGCACATCAACGAGGTTCTGATCATTAAAACTATCTCGATGATAAATAGATAGATTGATATTAGGGGAACTATCCCGATTATGCACTTATGACTGAGGAATTGATATCGGTAAAACCTATGGTGATAAAGGAAAATGAAAATGATACCCCTATCGGTATAACTAACGAGATCGAGATAATGGATTATCTATAATCCGATAATACAACCTATTCTGAAAATGAGTATATAAAGTGACATTGAGATAACTACTCTAATAGCACACTCTTGACTAGACTACCTGTATCGAAATAACTCATAGAGAAAGGTGGAATCGACGGTCAAAACTTTCATCAAGATAACTTGTGAAGTCGGGCATATAGTTTTCTAGTATGTCGACAATTAAAACAATCCCGATGAACACCATCAACTACGAGGCACCATGAAGAGACACCTCTGTTGGGCCTTTTTTCATATATATAGGATCCAAAATATAAATCTGGGGGACAAAAGAGATAAAATTTAGATAAGAGGAGATTTTTTGTAATATAACATATCAGACACATATACTTTCAATATTGTGATGGCTTTAAAGTAATATAAAACCAGTTACCTCTTTGCTTACATGTTGCATTAAGATTACGTTGGTCTATTGTTTCAAATCTGCTTGCTATTTCAATAGTAAGAATATTGGAGATTGCATTTGGGTTACTCTTCATACTATTGCTATCTTGTTATTTTCATTTCATGAACAAGAAGGTGCACACTCTTGGATGGTTACTGTAGGAGTTTGATTAAATTCATTGTATAGTGACTCTCATAATAGGATTAGCAACTGTGAGAGTATCAACAGTGGATAGTTGCAAAAATGTCTAGTAGGAGACCGAAAGAGACAAGGTTCTATAGGACTTTGTGCCCATTAAAAGGAGAAGACATTGGTCACTATTACATATTCAACATTGTATTCCATAAATTAAGAATACTTCCATTCCAATTTTCATAAAATAAATTTCATTTCAGTTTTAGTTCTAAAAGTAGGAGTACAGGGTAAAAATTTAATCACTCTCATCTTCATGCCATTGAAGAGTCATTTTAAAAAGGAATATTGTAACATAATCTGCCTAAGCATCATTAGTTGATCGCAGTACAACAAGGGAATAGCTGGTGATAAGGTATACCCACCTTGGTCTGGTAAAACCAAAAGTGAAGGTAAGTAAGACCTAATTGGTCATTCCATTAGTTGGCCAAAATCAGTTGCTGATCTTGATCATAGAAGGTGGCATGCTCTTAGGGATCATCAAACCAATGATTTTGAGCTCCAACAATGTCTATGCAACAACCTAAAACGTGTGGCATAAGAAGGGAACATTTATATTTATTTTTTCAACACTCCACCTATACACCATCATTTTGGGTAGTTGGATAGCCACCACTTAAAGATGAACATGGGCATTGTAGTGGTGGGCCCAACTAAATATTGTAAGGATAGTTTGAGAGTCTTCAACCCATCAAATCATTCATAGACCAATGACTAGTTGGAATTGAAGGATGACAAATGTTGCAATTAGAACACAAAAAAAATGTTGAGAAAAGAACAAAATAACAACAATGTAGGTGAGGGAATCATGAACATTGAATATGAGCTCAAAGAATACAATATGCATGGTTTCAAATAAATCCTAATTGCTAGACGTGATCTATGATTAATGACTAGCAAAAAAAGACAATTGCTAGTATGGAGAAGACTACAAAAAGATTACATTAAAGGAGAGGACACACAAATGACACATGGAAAAGGTTCTCATAGACCATGATGCATTTAAAGGAAGGATCTTATGCACCTTTGGATTTGGAAAATAATGGTTTGTTGGATATTTTATTTATATTAATTCAACATTTCCAATTGAAAAGTTGTTAAAAAGAAAAAGACAAGTCCTCCAAAGAGGAATTGGGGGAAAATATTGTTGCCTTTGTCCCAAGGACAAGGGAAGGTTATGTGTTTGTTAAATAAGTGTTGTATAAAAGTAAAGGCAAATAATTTGTTAAGATTTTGTCTTCTAGATCATGAGCAAATAATTTCATGGTCACACAGAAAGTCTAAAAAAGAGAATCCACTAGAATGTAGAAATAATAAACATCGATCAAAGGAAAAGATGAACTATACAAGCAAAATTTAGAAGAAGAGGTGACCTTGGAGAAAACACATTAGAGTAAGATTGAAACACACTACAATATTTATATAAAAATAATGTGGGGGTTACATATGCAGGGAAATGTGTGTATGGGATAAACAAAGGCTTAATAAATTGTGTCAAGAGATCATTCTTTTAACTTAATATTGTAAAATAAATGTTATAAATTCCATTTAAAAGATTTTATTAGATTGGGTAGGACTGAGAATTACAAATTCATGAACAAAGGGAAGTTGCATTAGATTTCTTTCAATAAAAGAGTAGATTAGAGAATGGGGGAGGTTATTAGTTTTTTATACAACTACAAAAGGCCACTAAAAATGGTGTTTACTCTATTAACTAGGTGGTGCAGGGCACCTAACACTCCATGCAATTTTTTGTTTGTTCTGACTCTTTTATGTTGTCTTTATGTTGTAATAAGTGGACCAACCATTTGGGACTCCATGAAGTCATCGTTGAGTTGTCCAAGCTTTTGTTGTGTTCAGGATGTTGATATCCTAGAAAGTTGTAATGTTGATATTGTTCACAGGTGCACTACTCTAGAACAGGGTTATTATGTAATAGGGTGCAATGTATTGTTTTTAGGTCTCCTAGAGTTCACAGAGGGCCTTTGGAGCCATGTAGTACACTTGAGTGCAAAGTTGCATTCTCAGGATGAAAAAGATGTAAAGTTGCATTTTTTTTAATTGGCGGTAAAGAAGTTGGTTCTAACCAACTGAATCAGGTTGTTTAAATCCTAAGACAATGTCATTGTACAAGTTGGAGGATCTTGGAATGCAAAGCAAGTTTTGATTGTAAGAAAAATCTTGTTTGACACCATTTTTTACTGTTTTCTTTGTTTTTGTGGTGTTGTACAGTCCAGTACGGACTTGTCAAAAGAATATAATTGTAGGGTATGAGAGCTTAGTGAGTCTACTTTCCAGCAAGGTAGATTAGAAATTTTGATTGTGTCTGGTTGCAGAGATTCAATGCATTCTTTGTGACTAGGTGTAAAACCCTTGAAAGCTAGGGTTTAAGCAAGAAATGGCTCTAGCCTGAGCATCCACTGATGGCACTGGTTGAAATCATGTGGAATGCTAGGTCAGGGTCTGAAAATATGTTTAGAGTAGGTTTTGTTGTTTTGCAGACCTTTGTTGTGATTTTACAATAATACCCTAGGCTCATAGCTAGGAGTTGGTGAGACTACGACAACAAGAGATGTGCATTTTATGAGCACATATGGATTGATAGAGCCAAAGTTAGAACATGATTGGAGACCTAATTGAATTCCCTTTGAGATTCCATGATTGGTTTTTACAGAGGTTTTGACTATTGAAGCTTTCCAAATCCATGTTTGCAAGTCACCCAGGTAGGCCTAAAACCCTTGAAAATGGGACAGTTTTGGATACCCCATGTGTACGAAGAACTCAGATGCCATTTTGCAATATTATTTGTAACTCTGAAAGGGTACTCAAATATGTAATTTATTTGTGGTCTTGTTTGGGAAGATTTGAAACTAAGCCCTGAAAACCGTAATAGGAGGGCTAATTGCTTTAGGACTGTTTAGAGCCAGTATAGCCAAAGAAACCTTGGAAAGGATGAGTGATGGGTTTAAAGGTGATAAAACCCCTAAAAGTCGTTAAAGACACCATGTAACTTCATTCTACACTCTTGGAACCAGTTTGAGATCAAATATCCTTTGCAGAGGTTTGTTGGAGCACTAGGGAGTTGTGTTAGGGATTGAGGTGGAATCCTCAGAAGGAAGAGTTTGTTGTTAAAGATCAATGGCTATACCTTGGAGGAAAGCCAAAGTGAATTAGGCACTGAAGGTCTAACTAGAAAAAACCCTTACCAAGTACCATTGGATGGGATTGAGGAGTTAGAGGGTTGATGAGAGCAACAAAGACAACTAGGTGATTAGGATCTATTCCAAGACTCTCTGCATCAGAGTGGTATCAGAGCCACACTTTGAAACATTAGTGTATGTTAGACTGTGAGGAATCAGAAGCAAGTTCAATGCCTCCAAAGGCAATGACTCCATAAGCCATCTAGCAGATGGTGACAGAGATGTTGGAAGGATTGAAGGATCAGGAAGGAACTAAAGGGACCCGAGATGCTAAGAAGGAAAAGGGGAAGGTTAAGACAGAATGGGGAGATGAGACAGATGAAGAAGTGGAAGATGAGGAGGATGAAACAATAGTAGCAATTCCTCAAGACCAAAAACTATTTTTGGATGCAGTCAAATCCATCTCCAAAGATAATTTGGATGGATTACCCACCTATGGAGGAAATCTCAATGGAGAGGAGTTATTGGATTGGATAGAAGCATTGAATAATCATTTTGATTATATGGAGGTAGCAGAGGAGAAAAGGGTAAATGTAGCCAAGTCAAGATTGAGGGGATCAACCCTGGTTTGGTGGAACATGATGCAAGAAGAAAGGGTACAAGTAGGTAAGAAAAAGATAACTTCATGGGAACATATGAAGATAAGGCTTAAGGCTTAATTCCTACTAGGGGATTATGAAGTTCAAATCCACAAGAGACTGCAAAATTTAAAACAAAGGGAACTAGATGTCAATGCATACACTAAGGAATTCCACAAACTAAGTTTGAGGGCTAGGAAACATGAGAATGAAGTGGAGAAATTGGCCAGATACATGAATGACCTTAGGCAAAACATACAAGATGAAATAAGCATCCTCACACCAGATATTGTTCATAAGTGTTTTCAATTGGCATTAAGGGCAGAGGAAAAGATCAAAAGGAGAAGTGAGCAAAATCAGAAACATGGATGTGGTAAGAACTTCATAGGTAAAGGAACCTTTGGCAGAGGCCATAGTGCTTCAAGAAATGAAGAACATCAAAACCAAGAAGGAAGTAGGGACTCACAAAGAGGAACATATAGAGGATCCTTTAGAGGGAGAAGCCATTTTAGGGGCAAGTTTGGAAGCTCAGGAAGAGGAAATACAGTCTTCACCGGTAGGTGTTACCATTGCAACCAAGTTGGCCATACCATGAGAAGGTGCCCGAGAAAAGTCTCAAGTTCAACAAGCTCATACATGGGTGAAAGAAGGACTCAGTTAGTGTAAGAGGAGGATACTCAAAATGTGACCTCTCCAATCAGCAAGGCAGGGCCAATGACAGATGGAGAAAATTTAATGATGAGAAGAAAAATGTTAAAGATACCCCAAGCTCAAGAGCCACCATAGAGAAAAAGTCTATTTAGGACCACTTATAAGTCACATGGAAAAATTTGTAAGGTGATTGTGGATTCAGGTTCCACAAAGAATATTGTCTCAGTTGAAATGGTAGATAAGCTCAAACTGAAAAGATTGCCTCATCTCACTCCCTATAAGGTATCATGGCTCAACCGGGATCAACATGTGTTAGTTGATGAACAAGCATGGGTGGACTTTGAAATTGGTGAATACAAAGACAAACTTTTATCTGTCATATTGCCTATGGATGCCTGTCATCTGCTTTTGGGTCGTCCATGGCAGTATGATGTGAAAGCCTATCATGATGGAGAAAATAATAGTTACCTCATCACCAAGAATGGTAAGAAGTATAAAATGGATCCATTACCTAATCCAAAGGAGGAAAAAACAACTAGGATCAAGTGTTATGTTGCTAGGTGGCAAAGAGTTGCTTAAATTGTTAAAACAAGAAGGTAATTAGGGTCAAGCTATAGTGCTAAAGCCTAAAGATGAAGCTAAGGCATATCTAATGAGTGAAGTGCCTCAATAAGTGCAAGGTTTACTAAAGAAATATGCAGAAGTTATAGGAGATGATATGCCTAATTCCTTGCCTCCAATGAGGGATGTGAATCATCAAATAGACTTGATACCAGGGGCAAATCTGCCTAACAAAGCTGCTTATAAAATGACACCTAGCCAAAATGAAGAGATCGCCAAACAAGTGCAAGAACTCTTAGACAAAGGGTTTATTAAAAAGAGCTTGAGTCCTTGTGTTGTACCCACTGTTATAGTGCCTAAAAAGGGAGGAAAGTGGAGGATGTGCACTGACTCAAGGGCAATTAATAATATCACTATAAGATACCGATTTCCCATGCCAAGGATAGAGGACCTATTGGCCAATCTAGGTGGAGCATGCTACTTCACAAAGGTGGACTTGAAATCTGGTTATCATCAGATAAGGATCAGACCTAGTGATGAATGGAAGACAACCTTTAGAACCAATGCAGGCCTATATGAGTGGTTGGTGATGCCTTTTGGCCTCACCGATGCACCTAGTACCTTTCAAAGGCTCATGAATGAAGTCTTAGTTGAGTTTATTGGTAAATTTATCATTGTGTATCTTGATGACATTTTGGTCTTCAACAGGTCCAAGGAGGAACACCTTAAGCATGTGGAGATGGTCTTGAAGAAGTTGAAAGAGGCTCAACTCAAAATCAACCTTGAAAAATGTAAGTTCTTGAAAACAGAGTTAGTTTACTTTGGTTTTGTCATTTCACAAGGTTGTTTAAAGATGGATCCAAGTAAAGTAGAAGCAATACTTAATTGGCCTATACCTAGGGGCATAAGTGATGTTAGAATTTTTCATGGAATGACATCTTTTTATAGGAAGTTTGTGAGGAACTTTAGCCATGTTTGTGCTCCTATACTTAACATCATTAAAGGAGGGATTAAATGTCAATTTAAGTGGACAGAGGAAGCCAATAAGGGATTTGAATTGTTGAAAGCTAAGATAGCAGAGTTGCCAACCCTTAGATTTCCTAATTTTAGTCAGTTGTTTACAGTAGAGTGTGATGCTAGCCAAAGGGCAATAGGGGTTGTTTTGAGCCAAGAAGGTCATCCTATAGCATTATTCTTAGAAAAATTGAATGAAGCCAAGCAAAGATACTCCACATATGATTTGGAATTGTATGCCATTGTGCAAGCATTGAAGAAGTGGCATCATTAATTGATGCCCAAAGAGTTTGTAGTTTATACCGACAACCATGCCCTTAGTTTCCTTAATGGGCAAGAGAAATTCAATCAGAGACACCTAAAGTGGGTTGAATACTTACAATCCTACACCTTCACTACCAAACACAAAAAGGGCACCGCAAATAAGGTAGTTGATGCATTAAGTAGGAGAGTCGTGACTATGCAAGAGATACAATTGCAAAGTGTGGGATTGACTGAGTTAAAAGACCTCTACAAGGATGATAAGAACTTTGTCGAGATATATGTTGTTTGTTCTAATTTTTCTAACACCTCACATGTTTATTATTTAGAGTATATGATACAAGAGGGTTTTTTGTTCAAAGGACACATTCTTTTCATTCCCCAATGTTCTATGAGACAAAACATTATTCAATAAAAGCATCAAGGAGGTCTAGGAGGTCATTTTGGCATAGATAAAACTATGGAGCAGGTTAGTAGGTTTTACCATTGGCCCAAGTTGCAATCAGAAGTGAGAAGGTTTGTAGAACAATGCACAATTTTCCAAAGAGCAAAAGGATCATCAAGTAATGCAGGTCTGTACCAACCTTTAGTCATACCTCAAAGGCCTTGGGAATGTTTAAGCATGGATTTTGTGTTAGGCTTACCAAGAACTCCAAGGGGATTTGACAGTGTGTATGTAGTGGTTGATAGGTTAAGCAAAATGGCACATTTTATACCTTGCAAGAGCACAAATGTTGTCACCTATATTTCAGGACTCTTCTTCAAAGAGATAGTTAGAATTTATGGCCTTCCAATCAGCATAGTCAGTGATATAGATGTAAAGTTCTTAAGCCACTTTTGGAAGACACTTTGGAGAAAGTTGGGCATAATATTATCTTTTTCATCTGCCTACCATCCTCAATCAGATGGTCAGACAAAGGTAGTCAACATATCCTTGGGTAATCTACTAAGATGCCTCACCAAACAACATGGGCAGACTTGGGATTTGGTACTCGACCAGGCAGAATATGCATACAATGACTTAGTTAACTGAAGTACAAGTAAAAGTCCCTTTGAAATAGTGTATGGTTTTCATCCTAGGGGCATACTAGAGCTCAGAGATCTCAGTTCTATGGCACCTAAGAGTGCACAAGGTGAGAATTTTGTAAAAGGTATCAAAGAAGTGCATGATAAGGTAAGGCAAACCTTACAACAAAATTCCGAGCAGTATAAGATGAATGCTGATAAAACAAGGAGGAATGTGCAATTTAAGATTGGAGATTTGGTCCTAGCATACCTAAGGAAAGAGAGACTTCCAAATGGGCAGCCTACTAAACTATTGATGAAGAAGATTGGGCCTCTCAAGGTGGTACATAAATATGGTCAAAATGCATAGGAAGTTGAACTCCCTCCTACCTTGGGTATTTCTCCTATATTTAATGTATGTGATCTCTATCCATACAAGGGAGAATCACAAACACATCAGTTAGACACCTCATCACAGGGTACTAAAGATTGGGTGAGAGATTTGCCACCATGCCAACTGGTCAAGTTGGAAAGTATCTTGGACACCAAGGTAGTAAAGAAGACAAGGAAAGGTGTATACAAGCATTATCTTGTAAAGTGGGAAGGGTTACCTGAAGCAAATGCTATGTGGATGTCAGAATCAGATATACTTCAGCATGGTGTGGAAATTGCAGACCTCTTAACTCAAGGGACTTAAGTTCTTTGTCCCAGGGGAGTATAGTGCAAGGTGTTAATGCATAATAGCTTCGATAAGATAAATGATTGAATAAGAGATAAATGAAGTCTCTCATTCAATCATTTATCATATTGATAACTATGATAAAACCATCGAGCAATTAATTCGTCCTTGATAGCCATTCTATATTTGCATATGGACAAACTATTGATTAATCATACTATGTATCTTCCTCATGTTCATCTATCTAATGAATCTTGTATTTAGATGAATATGAATTAAACATAATTAATGATAACACCGATTAATATATTATCGGATTGCATATTATATTAGATCAGGGTGCATGTAATATATATCGGAATGCATATCAGGTGGTATTATGTTAGTGACCGATAGTTATCAGTTTGTTAGTCTACACCGATAGTTATCGGTTGTCAAGGCTAACACACCAATAAATATCGGTTGTTAGCATTGACAGTCACTGATATACTATCGGGTGCTAGCGCTTGGTAAACACTGATAATCTTTGGTCATACTCCACACTGATTGGCATTTACATAACATTATGTTTGTTAGTATAAACAAAAAGGCACGATCAAGTAATGTCTTGATCGGTCATGACCGATCAAGGCATTGCTTGATAGTGCCTCATTTGTCATATACTTATAGTAAGTGGCATTCTTGAGATAGGACATAGAAAATATTAAATGTTCCTCTCATCTGCCACAAGCAAGAAGATAGTTAGATATATACAATAAGAAAGTAATAATACCAAATTAGATAATAGAATATAACTTGCATATTGAATGTAAATTGAACATCATTTACATGGTATCAAAGCTATAGTTAAATTGAACCTGAGGCTGTTCAATTTTACGTAAAATTCAAATCAAGTATATATTCAACATCACAATCCTATCAATGGCTAGCGCTATCCGATTTGAAGGCAAACTTGCAAGAGGTGATGATTTCTCCGTATGGAAATTCAGAATTCAAATGATACTAAAAGATAACAAAGTTGAATCATTCGTAAAGACTGAATCCAAATAACCTAAGACTGAACTTGATCAAGCAATTGGAGAGAAGGAAATGATAAGGCTATCAAAATAATAGTTGATGGGGTAAGGAACAATATTATGCCCATTATAAAGAAACACGAATCAACCTTCAACATGTTCAAAGCACTTGAAGACGCTTTTGAGATATCCAATGCCAGTAGAACCTTGGCTCTAAAAAGAGAGATAAATCATATAACCATGATGAAAGGAGAATCAGTCAATGCCTACTTCATGCGGATATCAAACTTAAAGGATGAACTAGCAACCATTGGATATGAGATCCAAAGCAAAGAATTAACCCTCGTTGCTTTAGATGGGTTACTTAGTATCTGGGAAACGTTCGTCCAAGGCATCAGTGTAAGGGACAACTTTCTAAAATTCAATAGACTAAAGGTTGACTGTCTCCAAGAGGAATCAAGGCAAAATAAGAAAGGAATCAAACAAAAGAATATAGATGAAGATCTTCAAGTTCTAACTACGAACTCAGATAGAAAGGGCAAGAAGAAGCAATTCAGGAAGAGAAAGAGTCGTCATGGCAAGAACTCTTTCAAAAATGACCTCTCTCAAATTCAGTGTTATAGATGTGACAAATTTGGGCACTATGTTGCCAAATGTCCAGAAAGAGCTAAACAAGCCACATTTGCCAAATCAAGAAAATCGAAAAGGGAAGAGGACTCTGAGAAGTATGTGCTCTATTCAACACTCACACATCAAACATAAAACAAAGTGAACTCCTGGGTAATCGACAGTGGCTCATCCAGACACATCACAGGATTCAGAGAAGTACTAGACTTTATGAGAGAGGAAAATGATGAAGAGGCAACCATCGGAGATGACTCCACACACCTTGTCAAAGGAGTTGGAAACTGCACCATCAAACTAAAGTCAGGTGTATCATTACAACTTGAAGGAGTACTATATGTTCCAGGCATTAAGAGGATCCTTGTCTCGATATCAGCATTGGAGGACAATGGATACAAAGTGACATTCATGGACAACAAAGTGTTGGCTTGGCCAAAGAACTCATCTATCAAGAAAGCTAGTACAATTGGTCAAAGACAAGGCTACCTATATGAGCTATGCACAGAGCCCAATTTAGCCCTAATTCATGAAACTACAGATGCCAATGAAATCTGGCATAGAAGACTAGGCCACCTAAATTTTCGAGCATTATCATCAATGGGAGACCTTGTCACGGGTCTCCCTAAGCTAAAGAAATATCATTTAGGGGCATGCACATGATGTGCCCTAGGCAAAAATACTAAGGGTGCTTTTCAAAGTAGTACTAGGAAAACAAGTAAAGTCTTAGAGTTAATTCATTCTGATGTATGTGGACCTATGTCTGTAAATTCATTGGGGGGATTTTTTATGTGATATTTGTCGATGACTACTCTAGGAAAACCTGGATCGACTTTTTGAAATGCAAAGAATCAAAAGAGATCCTTAATAGGTTTAAAGAATTCAAATCATTAATAGAAAACTACTCAGGAAACAAAATTAAAACCCTCAGAACTGATAATGGGGGGGAATACACATCAGAATTATTTAAAGAGTTTTGTAAAAATTCAGGGATTAAGAGGGAGTTAACAATACCTTACAACCCTCAACAAAATGGGATAGCAGAAAGGAAAAATAGGACAATCGTTGAAGCTGCCAAAGCTATGATTCTTGATCATAATCTAAACATCAACCTTTGGGCAGAAGCAACCAGCACTGTAGTATACATTCAAAACAAATGTCCTCACTCTCATCTTGAAGACAAGACCCCTGAAGAAGTCTTTACAAAATCAAAACCAGATATAAGTCACCTTAGGATTTTTGGATGTCCAGTGTATATTCATGTACCTAAGGAGAAAAGATTAAAATTAGAACCTTTTGGAAAGAGAGGAATCTTTGTAGGATACAATGAAACCTCCAAAACCTACAAAATATATATACCTGGCCAAAAGAACATTGAACTAAGTAGGGATGTGATCTTTGAGGAAAACTTAGCCTTCAAAAGAGCCAAAAGCTCTCTAGATCCTGAAGTCCATATTCCTAACTCCAACTTAGCTAGAGATCCTACTCCTGAGCTTTAGAGGGAGAATCCCGAGGAAACTATGAGTAAAAATTTAAGTCCATCTAGAGAAAACCTCAAGAAAAGACCACTATGGGCCACCAAAACTGTAGAAGAAGCTCAAAAGTTTGCTGCTCCCTTAGGAACCTTTAGAGAAAGCAAAAGGCCTAATAAATTTGCTAGCTATGTTTCCCTTATGAATGACCTCTCTAAAGCTGAACCAAGCAATGTATCAAATGCACTTCAACATCAAGTATGGAAGGATGCCATGTTAGAAGAGTATCAATCCATTATGAAGAACGATGTTTGGGAGATTGTTCCTAGACCAACCAAGAAATTTGTGGTTTCATCTAAATGGTTGTTCAAAATCAAACATGCTACAGACGACAGTATTGAAAAACACAAGGCCATATTTGTAGCTAGAGGCTTCTCACAAAGGGAAGGAATAGATTACAAAGAAACCTTTTCACCATTTGCCAGGTATACCTCAGTAAGAGTTGTATTAGCCATTGCAACAGCAAAGGGATGGAAGGTACACCAAATGGACGTTAAGACAACTTTCCTAAATGGTGAGATCTCAGAAGAAGTCTACCTAGAGCAACCTGAAGGCTTTAAAATTCATGACACAGAGTCTCATGTGTGTAGACTCAAGAAAGCTCTCTATGGGCTCAAACAGGCTCCCAGGGCATGGTATGAAAGAATAGACACCTATCTCTCAGGACTAGGTTTTTCCAAAAATGATGCAGACCCTAATCTCTACTACAAAAGAAATAGAGATGATATGCTAATATTGATCTTATATGTTGATGACTTATTAATCACAGGAAGTGATCGACTTATAAAACAATGCAAGAATGATCTATCTAAAGAATTTAATATGAAGGACTTAGGATTCCTTCATTACTTCCCAGGATTAGAAGTATGGCAGAATTCTGACAACATCATACTAAATCAAGGAAAGTACACTTTGGATATTTTGAAGAGATTCAGAATGCTAAATTGTAGACCCATGACCTCTCCTATGGAAACTAACTTACATAAACTTAAAGAAGCAGCAATAGAGTCACAACCCACTGATTCTACTCAATACGGACAGATGATTGGGTCCCTAATGCATCTGGTAAATACAAGACCAGATATCTATTATGCAGTCAATGCTCTAAGTCAGTTTATGTGTGAACCAAAGGAGATACACCTGGTTGCAGTGAAGACATTATGAGGTACCTACAAGGTACTCTAAACCTTGGTCTCAAATACAAGAAGGTTGAGATAGACTTACATGGATTTACAGATTCAGATTGGGCTGGAAGTGTAACAGTCAGGAAAAGCACTTCAGGGTGTTGCTTCAGTCTAGGTTCAGCTATGATATCTTGGATCAATAGGAAGCAGTCTTCTGTAGCTCAAAGTTCCACCGAGGTAGAATACATTGTGGCTTCTATGGCTGCCTGAGAGGCAATATGGCTCAGGAAGTTGCTTGTAGGATTGTTTGGAGAACCTATGAAACCCACTGTTATACACTGTGACAATCAGAGTTGCATAAAAATTTCAGTAAACCTAGTGTTTCATGACAGATCCAAACATATTGAGATTCCATACCACTATGTGTGAGATATGGTAGATAGGAATGCAATCCAATTGGAATATGTTTGTATAAGAGATCAAACTACAGACATTCGGACCAAACCCCTTTCCAGAGTGAAGGTTGGTCACTTCAGAAAAGGTTTAGGTATGACAGAAAGGTAAATTGCTTTGTAATCTATATTTGAATACCCATAAGATGTTTAATGTGTAAACCTCTTTGTCATGTTAGGATAAATTTTTGGATTCTATCCCCTGGGTTCACATCTAAGAGGTGACAATCTCTTAAGATAGTGAACGTATGGGGACATTATAAGGTGACGATCTTATAGTGTCCAAACCAGTTATCATGTTGGATCTCTGGTATGTCATGGATGTGCCATGATTGTGTTGTGATAAAACATTTGTATAAAAGTGTTAGTGCACTTATCACAACTAGGATAAGGTGAGAAATTAATCTTTCTCATATGATTATCCTTGAGTATTGCATGTAGGCAATACTGATATCACATGCTTAGGTGATATCCTATCAATTGCAAGATTGATATAATGAACTCCAGTATCACGTGTTTAGGTGATACTTCATACCAAATTATTAGGTGGTATGATTCCCATGGATGACTAAAATGATCACTATCAATTAAATTATGATGCTTGAATATATTGTCTACATTCATCTTACCTAGCTAAGAGAGAGTGTTAATGCATAATATCTTCGGTAAGATAAATGATTGAATGAGAGATAAATGAAGTCTCTCATTCAATCATTTATCATATCGATACTATGATAAAACCATCAAGCAATTAATTCATCCTTGATAGCCATTCTATATTTGCATATGGACAAACTATTGATTAATCATACTATGTATCTTCCTCATGTTCATCTATCTAATGAATCTTGTATTTAGATGAATATCGATTAAACATAATTAATGATGACACCGATTAATATATTAGCAGATTGCATATTATATTAGATCGGGTTGCATATTATATCGGGGTGCATGTAATATATATTAGAATGCATGTTGGGTGGTATTACATTTAGTCACCAATAGTTATCGGTGTGTTAGTCTACACCGATAGTTATTGGTTGTCAAGGCTAACACACCGATAACTATCGGTTGTTAGCATTGACAGTCACTGATATACTATCAGGTGCTAGTGCTTGGTAAACACCGATAATCTTCAGTCATACTCCACACCGATAATCTTTAGTCATACTCCACACCGATTGGCATTTAAGTAACATGTTGTTTGTTAGTATAAACAAAAAGGCACGATCAAGTAATGTCTTGATCGGTCATGACCGATCAAGGCATTGCTCAATCGTGCCTCATTTGTCATATACTTATAGTAAGTGGCATTCTTGAGATAGGACATAGAAAATATTAAATGTTCCTCTCATTTGCCACAAGCAAGAAGATAGTTAGATATATACAATAAGAAAGTAATAATACCAAATTAGATAATAGAATATAACTTGCATATTGAATGTAAATTGAACATCATTTACACAAGGCACCTACAAATCCATGAAATTTTTGGTTTGTTCTAAGTCTTTTATGTTGTCTTTTATGTTGTAATAAGTGGACCAACCATTTGGGACTCCATGAAGTCGTGGTTGAGTTGTCCAAGCTTTTGTTGTGTTCAGGATGTTGATATCCTAGAAAGTTGTAATGTTGATATTGTTCACAGGTGCACTACTCTAGAACAAGTTTATTATGTAATAGAGTGAAATGTATTGTTTTTAGGTCTCCTAGAGTGCATAGAGGGCCTTTGGAGCCTTGTAGTACACTTGAGTGCAAATTTGCATTCCCAGGATGAAAAAGATGTAAAGTTGCTAAGCAACATTTGCAATTTTGCAAAAAGTTGCATTTTTGTTGATTGGCGGTGAAGATGTTGGTTCTAACCAACTAAATTAGGTTTTTTAAAGCCTAAGACAACTTCATTGTACAATTTGGAGGATCTTGGAATGCAAAGCAAGTTTTGATTGTAAGAAAAATCTTGTTTGACACTGTTTTTGATTGTTTTCTTTGCGTTTGTGGTGTTGTACAGTCCAGTACGGACTTGTCAAGAGAATCTAATTGTAGGGAATGATATCTTGGTGATTCTAATTTCCAAAAAGGTAGATTAGAAAGTTTGATTGTGTCTAGTTGTAAAGATTCAATCCATTCTCTGTGACTAGGTGTAAAACCCTTGAAAGCTAGGGTTTAAGCAAGAAATGACTCTAGCCTAAGCATCCACTTATGGCACCGGTTGAAATAATGTGTAATGCTAGGTTAGGGTCTGTAAATATTTTTAGAGTAGGTTTTGTGGTTTTTTAGACCTTTGTGGTGATTTTACAATGATACCCTAGGCTCAAAGCTAGGAGTTGGTGAGATTAGGACAACATGAGATGTGCATTTTCTGACCACATATGGATTGATAGAGCCAAAGTTGGAACATGAATTGAGACCTGATTGACTGCCCTTTGATATTCCATGATTGGTTTTTACAGAGGTTTTGACTGGTGAAGCTTTTCAAAGCCATGCTTGCACGTCACCTGGGTAGGCCTAAAACCCTTGAAAATATGACAGTTTTGGATACCCCATGTGTACGAATAACCCAGATACCATTTTGAAATATTGTTTGTAACTCTAAAAAGGGTACTCAAATATGTAATTTATTTGTGTCCTTGTGTGGGAATATTTGAAACTAAGCCTTGAAAACTGTAATAGGAAGGTTAATTGCTTTAGGCCTGTTTGGAGCCAGTATAGCCAAAGAAACCTTGGAAAGGCTTGGAGATGGGTTTAAAGGTGATCAAAACCTTAAAATTAATCAAAGACAACATGTAACTTCATTCTACACTCTTGGAACCAGTTTGAGGTCAAAGATCCTTTGTAGAGGTTTGTTGGAGCACTAGGGAGTTGTGTTAGGGATTGAGGTGGAATCCTCTGAAGGAAGAGTTGGTTGTTAAAGATCAGTGGCTATACCTTGGAGGAAAGCCAATTTGAATTAGGCCCTAAAGGTCTAACTATCAAAACCCTTACCAAGTACCATTGGATGGGCTTGAGAAGTTAGAGGGTTGATGAGAGCAACAATGACAACTAGGTGATTAGGATCCACTCCAACAATCTTTGCATCACTAGCAATCTATAGTGATGGGATGTTTCAAACCATTAGGATATCATATGGTTATAATGGTTCATATGTTGTCCTAATGGGCCATGTGGTGTCGTTAGGTGTTGTATGAGGTCCTAAGGGGTCACACATGGTGTTAGGACACCAAATGACCCCTTAGGACAACATATGAACCATTAGGACATCATATGGTCCTAATGGCTCATATGTTGTCCTAAGGGGTCATGTGGAGCTGTTAGGTGTTATATGAGGTTCTAAGGGGTCATGCATGTGTTGTTAGGACACCGCATGACCCCTTAGGACAACATATGAACCATTAGGACATCATATGGTCCTAATGGCTCATATGTTGTCCTAAGGGGTCATGTGGAGCTGTTAGGTGTTATATGAGGTTCTAAGGGGTCATGCATGTGTTGTTAGGACACCGCATGACCCCTTAGAACAACATATGAACCATATGATCTCAATGGTTCATATGTTGTCCTGAGGGGTCATGTGGTGTTGTTAGGCATCATATGAGGTCCTAAGGGCTCTCACATGGTGTTAAGACACCACATGACCCCTTAGGACAACATATGAACCATTAGGGCCAAATATGATCCTAATGTCCTAATGGTTCATATGTTGTCCTAAGGGGTCATGTGGTGTCATTAAGTGTCGTATGAGGTCCTAAGGGGTCACACATGGTGTTAGGACACCAAATGACCCCTTAGGATAACATATGAACCATTAGGACATCATATGGTCCTAATGGTTCATATGTTGTCCTAAGGGGTCATGTGGTGTAGTTAGGTGTCATGTGTTGTCCTGAGGGGTCACACATGGTGTTAGGACGCCACATGACCCCTTAGGACAACATATGGTCCTAGTCGTTCATATGTTGTCTTAAGGGGTAATTTTATGTTGTAGATAGGAAATGTGGAAATCATCAAAGCAATGTAAACAATAGCCTAGTTCAATCACGAAAACTAAATTGCAATGACAACAATCCTAAAAACACTCAATAAAGACATGAAAACAAGACATCAATTCAAACGCAAACCATTGCAAACTTGAATGTCTCCTTCATGTGACTCCATTGTCCTTCTTTCTCCTTCAAATAGCTTTGTTTGTGGATCTCACCTACTAGTGCATAAGCATGATGTGAAAGCAAGTAGACAAGACGATAGCACAAGAATACTAGAAGCGTGATTGATTCGACCAGGGACCTTGATTGAAGAAATTCATCCAATTTATAGACAAATTGGAGAAAAGACAAGATTAGCATGAATTTGATTCGAATGGAAATTGCAAATCAAGAATGACAAACATGACAAATTATGACAAATTTGCACTTTCTATGCAAAATTGATTGATTGATAATTTTGACAAAATTATGACAAATTTCTATGTCAAAATTGATTGATTGTCAATTATGACAAATTATGACAAATTGAAATGTCATTCCCATGAAATTAGGAGAAATATAGGAGAAAATTGAAATTAGATGAATTAGAAATTAGGAAATTAGAAATGAGGAAATTAGGAATTAAGAAATTTAGAAAATGAGGAAATTAGGAATTAAGTGAATTGATTAACAATTTTTCATTTATTAATTAATTCACAAAAAGGGAGGAATTAGTTAGCCAATTAAATAAACATTTAATTGTGACACAAAGACTTAGGATAAATAAATAAATAATTTAACCTAGAGGGAGAAATGACAAACAAGGTTAAATGAATAAATCATGAAACCCTAGAAGATGAATTAGAAAATGCAAGAATGACAATTAGGTCTTGACAAAGGATAATTGATATCGATTCGATTTGATCATGATTCTGACTTGATAAATGATTTGACTGATAAATGCGCCAATTGACGAGGAACAATGACTAATTGATCCAAATTGACATGATTGAGAAAGACGACGATCGATGACAAATCAATCGCAAAATTAATGAGATTGACAAGGACGAGGATCGATGACAAAATAGATTGCAAAACGAAAAGATTGAAAATGACCACGATCGATGACAAATCGATCGCAAGATGACAAGATTGAAAACGACAACGATCGATGACAAGATTGAAAATGACAACGATTGATGACAAATCGATCGCATGATGACAAGATTGAAAACGACAATGATCGATGACAAATCGATCGCAAGATGACAAGATTGATGACAATTTGATCGAAGGACAAGGATCGATGACGAATCAATCGCAAGATGACAAGATTGAAAAGAGGACAAAACCCTAATTAGGATTGACGATGTCCAAAATGATGACAAATTAACACGCACATTGATGCGACAGGATAAGATCGATCAAAATCATGACTGAAGATTGTTATCGACAAGACCAAAATTGAAAGCGAGGCAAATGAAGAATGTAGAAGAAGGACTCGATGCTCGCAAATGATAAAGACCAAGTACGCAAAATAGGAGAAATGTTAATGCGACGCAAAAACCTAAAATAAGGCAATGCGCCGATGTTAAAATACGACTCCGCAAGCGTTGACCAGTTTTAGACGTCTACATATGTTGCTAGAGATCTTAAGGGGTCACACTTGGTGTTAGAACACCGTATGACCCTTTACGACACCATATGTCCTATGGTGTCGTAAGGGGTCATGTTGTGTACTAGGATGTTAAAAGGGGTCATATAGGTTTTAATTTAAATTGAGATTAAGTTGACTTAAGTGGACACAGTTTAAATTTTCTATTGTTTTATAATGTAAGAAATTTTTTCGTAAAAAATTTCTATTGTTTTTTCCCTAAATTTTTTTTTTGTTATTTAAGTTTTCCTAAAAAATTTCTAACGTTTTTCTAAAATATTCAATATACAATTATTTATTTGAAAAAACAAAAAACCAAAAGAAAACTCTTTTATTCACTGTTTAAAAAAAATAAATTAAACAATAAATACAAAAATACAAAAAAATAACACAATTAAATAAGAAAATGGGTAATTTTGTGCACCTGAAATAATGTAGGTTGAACAACAAATGTCGAGGAGTGCTGATGATTGTTGATGGTAGCCGCTGATGAAAAAATCATAGGGGGGTTCGCTCTAACCACTTTAGTGGAGCCCAAACTGACAATTGAGAATGACATCTCAAATGTCATTTTGGGTTTATATAGCGACAGTTAAAAAGTTTGGTTTTAAAGGGGTTCGCTCGAAGGGGGGGGGGGGGGGTTGAGAGAACCCCTTTAAAACCAAATTTTTTATATGGTTTGAGCGAACCCAATTTTAAATTGGTGTTCACTCGAACCATGACAAGTAGGGTAGTTCGCTCGAACACTCGTAGTTTGTACGAACCCGCCTTGAATTTTTTTCCCCACCTCCGCGATTTTTCTTCATGAGCAAAAGTGGGAACCACTATTGTGAATCCACCCTATTGTGTCAAGAGATCACTCTTTTAACTTAATATTGTAAAATAAATGTTATAAATGCAAAGCTTAGGTGAATGTATTGGAGTATGTGTGTATAGGGATATGAAAAAGGCTAAATATGTAGGAATGTTTGTATAAGGATCTATAAAGGCTAGATAAATGAGGCCAACTTTGACGCAAGATTACACCATTTATCAATATATATGATCTGGAATAGTTTGAGTGTGTAGAGAGTAATCTAGAGCAGTCCAAAGGTAACAAAACAATCAAAGGTGGGAAAAATAAAGAATCCAAATTTTCGGTATTTTCTATGCTTTGGTAATTTGTATTTTTGGAGGCCTTCAAAGTAGAATTTTGGGTCAAAATTATCATTAGTACCTTCAATTGAATAGTCAAAGGCATTGGATTTAAGGGACTAAAATTAGATCTCTTGGAGATCTTTCAAATAATGCAAATGGTTCTAGATTTCAAGCATCGAGTGGAAAGTTATAACCTCACCAAGTTGGGGCATTTAAATTCCTGGTTTTCTTTTTAAGTATAATTTAGTTTATTTGTTTTTATTTCAACCATTCATTCCAAATTCATAATATTATGAGATTATTGCCATTCCAAACATTGTATAAATATCTTTTTTGAATTTAATAAAGATAAACTTCTTACCACTCTATCCATGAGTTTTGTTGTCTACTTTGTTAAACAATATTGCAAGTTTTCAAATACTTTGTATTGTTATCTGAAATCACCATTAAAATTTAGATTATTGGTATCAGAGTGGGTACGCTCTTGTATGTCAACTCACACATGATCTAGTTATCAAAGGTTTGGACTGGAAACACATAACCCATAAGATTGTCATATTTTGAGATGCAACCAACCAAAGATGGTAGAAGAATCATCAAACCCTTTCAAAATAATGGTGGAAGAAGCTTTGAGAAAACAACGAGAGGAGATGATGGGCCAATTCTCTCAAATTCTTCGAAACAACCAACAATCAAATGTAGAAGAAAAACTATTCAGTGGTCACACCCCTTTCAAAGTGCAAGTATATTTCAATATTCTAAATTTCAAAAGCAAGATTGATGCAAACACTATGGATGATTGGTTGTCAAAATGGGAAATGTATTTTTCTATGAATAATTTCTTCAATGCAGAAAATACAACTTTTGCTCTCTTGAAGGGTGAAGTTCATGCGAAATAATCTTTGGAAAGAAAATACACATCAAAGAATACCATTATAAAAGATGAAGAGTCATAAATAGATGGAGAGATAAGAATTAATCATATATGGGGCGATTTTGTGGAATTAATTAACGAAGAATATTTTCCTGAAGATACATATGAAGAAAAATATATGTAGTGGCAATTGCTTTGATATAGAAATGATCAATCTGTTCAAGGCTATACCGACATCTTCCATGCTTTATTTTCAAAACTAGGTATCTAAGACACAAAAGAGCATTCAATTTTAAAATATCGTAGTGGGTTGCAACTATATATCCAAACTGAGATGGCCTTCTTGAATATTGAGAGACTTGGAACTACTTATAAATATGTAATGAGATTGAAGAGAAGGTGAAACAAAAGGGGGGAAATAATTATTAGTAAAATAATAGATTGAAGGAGAAAGGTACAGGTAAGTACACGAGAAAATAGACCATCACAAAATTTTCACCACAATCACCAACATCTAGTAAAGGTGCCAAAAAAAACACAAAAATATACAAGTGTGTGGTGTGAAATCCATAGCAGTCATCAACATAATACTAAAGATTATTGAGCAATTAAAACATTAATAACATAAACACAAGTAGTAGAGAAGGAATATGATTTGTTGCCAACATACCCTTTTAATCAAAAGGATGGTGATAGATCATTAAAGCAAACCCTTATCCCATGGTGGCTACTACTAAAATCTTGACTCAAAAAGATGCAAAATGATTGTTTCGTTCCCAAATATAGGTAAATGGAAAAGTATTACATTTTATTGTTGATATTGAGAGTTAAAATATTTTAATATTTATTGAATATTTTAAAAGGTTTAATTTGAAGACAAAATATCATCCACAACCACACTCCATGGGTTGGGTGAGCCAAGGACGAGATATAATATAAGTAAGTAATGGTGTTGCTTATCTTGTTGCATCAAACCCTTCAAAGATGAACTCATCTACAATGTAGCACGATTAAATGTGTGTGATGTATTGTTGGCACAACCATATATGTATCAATGCCATGATATCTATGAGTCCAAACCTAGTGTTATTATTAATTTGGGGGAAAATAAATATTGAATACTTGAGGTCAATTCTACACCTCTTACTAATAAGTATTTAGTTGTACAATTGGAACTTGTATTCGCCACAAGGAGGTAAAACCATTTGTATATAGCTCTCGTTATAAAACAATCACCACCACCATTCAACAAAATCAAAGGGAACAACTACAGATAAAACAATAAAAGGTACCAATGTCACCTATAGGATCTTCATTGCATTGTACATTCAAAGATTCAATTGACAACATTTGCCATGGTCGACAACCAACTCATGAAATTGTGCATTACACAAACCAACATGACTTTCTAGACTCTTAGTATAACATTGAGAGAATTCATATTGCTATAAGGTATCATGTTTCCAATCATCAAATGAAAGAGAGAAGATAACAACAAACTCCTTCCTATCAAGTGGTTCAAGCATCTCCCTCACCACAACAAATGGTTTATCAATGCCAAACGTTTTCCTCATTTGTTGCAGTGTGTTGGTGAAATGGGGCCTATTGCCTCTCAAGGAGGGAGGAATGATCTAGAGAAATTTGAGGGTTTTGAGAGGGATCCAGAGTAGCATGAGGGCGATCAAGAGAAGCCTAGAGGTAATTGAACATGTAGAGAAGGGAAAAACCAAAAATCTATTTTTTTGGTATTTTCTATGTCTTAGTAATTTACATTTTTGGAGCTCTTAAGAGCAGAATTTTGGGTCAAAATTGTTTAAAGTCCCTTAAATTTAATATCCAAAGGCATTTGATTTAAGGGACTAAAATTAGATCTCTTGGAGATCTTTCCAATGATGTAAATGGTTTCAAATTTCAAGCATCAAGTGGAAAGTTATCACCTCACTAAGTTGGGGTATCTAAATTCCTAGTTTTTTTTTCAAAAATTATAGTTTAGTTCATTTATTTTTATTTCAGCTAATTGCCATTTTGAATTCATAATATTCCAAAGACTATTGGCATTCCTGACAATTGTATAAATCTCTTTTTGGATTGAATAAAGATCAACTTTTAAAGCTTACAATTCTATTCATGACTTTTGCTATTGTCTACTTTGTTAAATAATACTCCAAGTTTCTCAATACTTTATATTATTATTTGAATTCACCATTAAAATTCAAATCAATATATTTATATATTAAGACATTCTCTTAAAATAAACACAACTAAATAATACAAATTTCATCATTACAAATATATTTCATAAGAATACATTTCAATCATAAAAGCTCCAATATATTATCATCTAAACTCAACCCAAATGATACCTTTTAAGAAAAAAAATATTTAATTTAAAAAAGACTTGTCACTAAGAGTAAAAACACCAATATTTTTATGCCGAAGGCGTTCCTTATTCCTTATATGAGATGAACACCTTGATCTTTAAAATCTATGGCTGAAAGTTAGCCAAAACGAATGCAAGACCATTGGAAATGTTTCCGCCGTTGATTGTTCTTTTCCCTATTTCGTTGTTTGCGTACGGTGTCGTTGCGTGAAAGGACTCATCACCGTTCCTCGTTTTTGGCCCTTTTCCTTCCCTGCCGTATCATGTTTTCGATTTTTGTTTAATTCACGCAGTAAAGGCGGTTTGGTTTGTCTTGTATCAATGCACATTTGTTAGCGACTTACACGGAAATTAATCCACACATAGCTTTCGATATTTCTTTCTTTATTAACCCGTACCTATTCATTTTGCTTTTCCACTGTCCACCATTCAGAGCATTATCACAAGAAAAAATTCATTCACTGTACGAGGAAAATGGTATCGTCATCTATGCTGTTTTTGACACGCGGCTTAAAACATGGAGAGGGATTGAATCATTCAAGTTAATTTGTACATGGTACGTATCATCCTTGCTAGCCAAAGCAATAATTTTGCATGCTTTGTTAATTTTCTTGGTAGTGGACTAGTAGCAAATTTTCCAGCATCCTTCAACTTTTATGGCAGTGAGATGGACATTATGGTAAATAATAATTTAACTTTTAGATTATTTATTAATTATATATTGTATTATATTTGCATGTTTGCTTAATTTGTTCAATATAAAAATACATTCATTATTAATTATAATAATTTATATTTGTATTCCATAGTTTTTATTGCAGAATATAATATTTAATGATAATATAATTTAAAAAACAAATTGTTGTATATAATAATAATATAAATATATCATATATAATTTAATTTATATTATAATTTATATTTGTATTCAGTAGTTTTTATTGTAGAATATAATATTTAATAATAATATAATTTATAAAATAAATTGTTATATATAATGATAATATAATTATATCATATACAATTTAATTTATATTATATATTAATAATTATATATTGTATTATATATAGGCAATTTGTTCTTTGAAAAGATTTGTGGAGAAAATGAACAAAAAATAGTCGAACATTAATCAACAAGTTTGAAAACCAAAAAATAAAACTAGGTATAGGCATGACCTACTCACATTAGAAAAATCCCAATCAAGTAGGATTTCACACTCAAAATTTAAGAGCACCTAACAAAGTGTGTTTAGTTGTATAACAAAAATGATTTGATGATTTCTTAGATTTAAGACATTTCTTTATTTAATATTTCACATAGTAGATTGTGATTGCAAATATATATGTAATGGAGATGGTGACTATAAATGAAAGAGTTTTAGAGGACTAATCAAAAGTGTGTTTACTTGTTTGAAAGCTAATTATATGTTTAGTTAGTCTTAAAATAAAATTATGTCGATTCATTCAAAAAACCGTGCTTAAAATTTCACGAACTAGATTAGTATTATAAATATGTGAATAGTAAAAAAAAAACTACAATTATTTTTTGATTGATTCCATTTTATCAATAGTTAAACTTATGAGAGGTGCCCGCAATTAACATTTCATATAAACAACATCATTTTTAGCATAATTTTAAAATTTTTAGATATACTTTATAATGTGCGTGTGAGTTGATAGGGTCCCTTCATTCTAATTTTAAGATATTCTTTAGATGGATTGGCAAAACCCTAATGAATCAATGACACTACTAGGCTTTTAGCTTTACCCCTCTCTCCCTTTGTCTTACTGTCAATCACTCTATCTATCTCTTCATCTCTCTACCCATCTTTCTCTCTCTATAATTTCTTATATCTATATCACTCTCTCTCTCTCTCTCTCTCTCTCTCTCTCTCTCTCTCTCTCTCTCTCTCTCTCTCTCTCTCTCTCTCTCTCACATAACCCCTTCTCCATCCCTATCTTATTTTCTATCTATATCTCCATACCCATCTCCATCTATATCCCTATCTTATCAACCATGTATCTCTCCCTCTTTCTATCCCTATCTTTCTCCATCTTTCCCTGTCACAAACATAGCATGATCCTATTTGTAATATAGTATGATCTTTCTATTTTTAAGGTTTTACTAGTTATTATTTGATCCTTGTAAGTGAATGTATAGTTGATTTGGACCTATACTTCTTTATTGAGACCTTTGAGCACAAACATCATTTACTAAAATATGTACCAATTGACCTCATGTATTGAACGAATGTATGCAATTAATAGACCAATCTCTCTATCCATCCATTTTTCTCTCTCTCTCTCTCTCTCTCTCTCTCTCTCTACCTATTGCAAATATAACATGAGACTATTGGTAATGGATCTAGATATCCTCATCTCTCTCTCTCTCTCTCTCTCTCTCTCTCTGTCTCTCTCTCTCTCTCTCTGTCTCTCAGTCTCAGTCTCTCAGTCTCTCAGTCTCTCTCTGTCTCTGTCTCTGTCTGTCTGTCTGTCTCTCCCCCTATTGTAATATAACATGAGACTATTCGTAATGGATCTTGATTATATTCCTAATTTAGAGGTTTATTTTGCAATATGTCACTTTATCAATTATTGTTTTGACCACTATTCTTCTTTATAGTTAGAAATCAACTATGCAATTATGTATCCTCTTACAAGGATCAAAAATCAATTGAAGCAAAATCTAATGGGAAAGATATGAAAAAACTCCCTATTGTAACATAACATGAGACTATTCGTAATGGATCTTGATTATATTCCTAAATTAGAGGTTTATTTTGCATTATGTCACTTTATCAATTATTGTTTTGACCACTATTCTTCTTTATAGTTAGAAATCAACTACACAATTATGTATCCTCTTACAAGGATAAAAAATCAATTGAAGCAAAACCTAATGGGAAAGATATGCAAAAAAAATTAGGATCTTGTCTATACATGTTGATTTTGTATTGGGTTGAGAGGTTCCAAGAACATTTCAAATTCTTATATTCAAACAAATATAATGTAAACCATGTGGTCAATTCCATAGTGTGTGTTATTATATTGTACATATTCTACATACTTGTTTGAAACACCATTAACCATTGATCCTTTTGCAGATTTATATATAGTACAAATTATAACATATGAATCTTCATATCCTTCATTTCAATGACATTCTATTGGTCGTAAATGAATTATCTTTATATGATGAATTATTAAACTTGTTCAACCTATTAAAAAAAAATGATTTACAATATGTCACTTTATCAATTCTTTTTTTCACAAATATTCTTCTATTTCTAATATTTATTATTTTGGTCAATAATCTTGTTTTCGGCATACCCATTGCACACCAAGATGCAATTGCTAGTATAATTTAAACTCAACCCAAATGATACTTTAAGAAAAAAAAGGCATTTAATTTAAAGATGACTTCTCACCCAAGGCTAATGTATTTACAACAACAAAATATACATAGATATACACATTGTATACATAAACTATAATTCTGTGCGTTGAACTGACGATTTTAATTTGCTTGCTGTTTGACGCTGCATATTAAAGTTTGGCTTAGGTAATGTTGCAACTTTCTCTGGTTCAAGCCAGCGAATCGCCAAATAGGAGGAGAATTGGCCTTTGTTCTTGCGTTGCGAATGGAAAAATTCAAACATAGAAACAAATTCTGTGGTGCCTTATATTTACCGCTGAAAGCTCTTTCTTAAATTGTCGCAGGAGACAGATTGACAAAGAATTGTCAAGGACGAATGTTAGCTGCATAACAAGCCACTATAAACTCAAGGAAAATGTTCGAGGGTTTTGTTCATCAAGTATTAGTCGGTTACTTGGGCAATTATGTTAAGAACATCCAGAAAGATCATTTTAGGATCGGCTTATGGAAAGGTAAGCTATTTGCATTTTTTTTGTTAGTTGATTTGTCCTGTAAAAAAACCCTAGAAGATTTAGAATGAAACTATGGCTTGTTTTCTATGCAATTAATTACATGTCGAAACAAAGGTTGGAAAATAGAAATGTATTTAGGGCCGGCTTGCTTTGCTAGATGCGTTTGAACCGTAAATTACTGAGTTTAAAACAACTAGAATATAATTATAAGCAGCGATTCATAATCCAAGTACAAAATGCAATCTATGGTTAAGGAAATGGTAGTTGTCAGGAAGTGTTAAGGTCTATAATTATTATCATAACTCACAAACAATTAATAGAGGGACATTTCTCTTAAAGAAGTATCTACTCTAAAGAGCATGTCTCTAAGAAATAGAAGGTATATGAAAAGGAGCCTAAATAGTGGAGAATCCATCTTATTATGACTCTAATCTGAAGGTTCAGTTAAGCAGCAGCACTGTACAACATTGAGATGTATATAAAAAGTATAGAGACCAGAGAAAGTTATCAAGATAAGTCTTATCCTTCAAACAATTCTTCAAATTTTAAGTTAAATATGATAATAAAATGTTTTCATTTTGGATAAATTTTGTATTACAGTTCTCACCTTAAGTTGGAATTGTTGTTTCAGGATTAAATTAAGGAAATTTCCAAATGGAGACATTACAAAATGTAACGACTAAAAAATGAGAAAGGAATACAAAAGAACATAGGAGCAACTAGTAATTCAAAATCTATCACAATAACCTCTAATCGTAAACAAAGAAGGAAGCATACAAATTCATCAAATGAGCATAAACCAAACAAACAAATGCAAACCAAGGTGTTGAAATCATGTGAGTGCTTCCATTGCTCTTCTCCTTCTTGTCACTTATGTGGGATGGCTCTCAAAATCGTAGCACAATACGTGCAGTATGATAGCACAAGAATTCAAAGATCATGATTGTTCATGATAGGAGATTGAGGATTGATTTATAGATTTTTGAGATTGGAATCGACAATCAAGATTGAGAATTCCACAGAGAGATTAATGGTTGAGGATTGTTGAGACAAGTTAGTTGGGAGATGATAACTCATGTAACTAAGATTCATGGGCAAGTTAACTCATTTGACTGACTAAGTTAGTAGTGGATAGATGAGTTAGTTAGGAAAAATGATTTTGATAGAGGTGGACTGCGTGACTAATTAGAAAAAGTGATTGATGAGTTAGACGAGACAAGTAGTGGAACTGAGAGTCAGTGGCATTTAGAGAGAAGAGGATAATTAGTCATCAGACATGTGCCGTAGGAGGATAAATGAAATTATCATTTCATTTATTTTAATTTGGAGAGAATTGAAATTTGAAATGTGAGAGAAATTAAATAAATTAAGAAATTTGTTCAATTCAGAGGACATAATTAGTTAATTAAATAATTACCAAATAATAATTTATTAAAGGGAAGATTATAGAAATTGATTTAATTAAACAATAAAGATTATTTAATTAAAGTATGTGTAAAGTTATTTAATTAATATTAGAAGAAGATTAAATAATTAAATAATAAAAAAATATTAATTATGGGAATGGAGGGAAATTTGAATTTTGAATTTTAACATAAAGGAATAAAGTTAAATTAATTAAATTAATTAAATAATTAAATTTATTTAATTATTAAGGAGGAATAATAGGTAAAATTATTGTTCACAGGTGTGGGACAATTTTAGGTTTCTACAAAAGGTACTGGCTGCCATTGTGGCATTTTTCATAGCATTGACCCTTGTAAAGATTTCTTTTCCTTCTTTATGTGCGGGGACATAATCAATTGAATAGTGCATTATCTGATCAGGTGTAATGTCCCTTATATTATGTCTATATATATATTCACTTTATGAATTACTTTAAACATTTCAGTAAATTATTATTATTCACAAATTAATAAAAATTATTATACACAAATTATTTATTAATATGTGCATCACATATTATTATTAATAGAATTATTCAGAATTTATTAATATGTGCATTACTTATATCAAAATTTGTTTATTAGCAAAGCACCGATCAATTTACCAATGCATTAGGCTGTGTTTAAGAATAACAAATTTTAATCAGAAAAGGCACGACTCAAGGGGGAGTCATATTCTTTAGGAAGGGTTATAGCCAGTCAAAGAAATTAAATACCTTTGACCACCTTCCTCCAAACAAGACAGACACGGAAGAATAAGAGAAAAGAGAGGAAAAGAAGGGAAGTAAGAAAAGAGGAGACGGAAGGATTGGAAAAGGAGAATACGAAGGGAAAAAGAGAATAAGAAGAGTAAAAGGGAAGAATTAAGTGATATCAGCAGCACCTTGTTTGGTAATCATTACGGGTATGAGGAATATTGATAATATATCATGCTGCTTTTAATACAGTTTAACCTCACTAATACAACCATTAGTTTGGATATAATTTAATATTGTTAATGCAATTAAATACAATTAAAACTAATGATACAATTTGATATTATCATTAATAAACTGAAACAACATGTTGGCATATGTGCAGAGCATGATGACATGATGATTTTGTATGTTGTCATTATGTCAATATGCTGAAGTATGAACCGGTATGTTGTAGTAAGCAAATTGGCAAGAGAACCGGTATGATGATGTAAACTGGTATTTGTGAAAAAGTGAAGCGGTATGTTTGTTCAAGGTGAACCGGTATGTTGGAATGGGAACCGGTATATGGAAGTTTTGTATCGGGGTTTCATTTGGCATGACTACTGGTTGGTAGTCTCAGCTTCAGGGTTTCCGGTTGATGCATTCCAAGATTGTGCGATTCAACTGATGACATCTTGTGATGAGTTAGCATTGCAATGAAGACCAAATAAGTGTTGCCATGCCAGCCTTGTGCCCGTGAAGGATTTCCTTGAGGATCTTGCATGGAGATTGATCCTATCTACCTCGGGAATGTGCGAAGTCTCTGTAAACGATGGAGAGCGCATGATGAGTTATCAGCTTCCTGAAGCGGCAAAGAATGAACGTTGGAGAACGTCTTGAGATCTGTTCAAGACTGTTGTATTCGATGCAGTGTGATTAACGATCAGGATTGAACCGACTGGACTGTAAAACCTAAATGTTTAGGGTTTAGGGTTTATGCTACTGACCTATTTGTTTCCTATAAGGTCGATGATGTTTTTCATTTTGAGATTGTTGGCAAATGTTATGTGTGTATCCAAGTGAAGAGATACTTGATTCTTGCTAGACCAGAGAAGTGTGTTGATACCTGCAGAGTGTGATTGCAGAAGAGGAGGAGCTAAAGTGGATCTGCCTTGGCATTAAGTGCTGTTATCAGATCAATGTACTACCTGTTGACTTGTAACCATTTTAGCAGTTGGAAAATCCCTTAACTGGGTAGCTTTAACAGGCTTTTGTATAAATCCTTTAACAGGGTGACTCAACTCAATGAGTTCTTCAAATCCTCTTACGAGGTAACCTTTAACAGGGTTCTAACCTTTAATCGGGTATTTAGCCATCCCTTAACCGGGTGATCCCTAGTAGGATCGGTTTCTAGCAGAACCTATTGTAAAAGTCTCTAACCGGACTAGGCTCCTAACAGAGCGGACTTCAAAAGAGTTCAAGAATAGCTTGTGGGTATTCATCCCCACCGTGGTTTTTCCCAGTTGGGTTTCCACGTGAAAAATTAGTGTGTCATGTGTGATGTCTTTCATGTGATGGTTTAGTGTTTTATGTCAAAGTGGTAAAACATGTTGAACTAGCAGTCATTATATTTCTGACGATAGATTACTTGTTTTTGCATAAGGGTGAAGTGGAAATGAGGTATTAGATTGCATGGAAAGCTAAGGGTTACAGGTTTATGTCTTTCACATTCTCACTGTGTTTTACCTGTAGTAATCTGATTTAGACCGGTGTTATTGCTTGCCAGTCAAGTGCTGTGTTTACAGTCAAACCGGTTCAGGGAAAGTGTTTTTGCCTGTACTGATTCACCCCCCCCTCTTAGTACCGGTTTGGTACTAACTGTTCATCATTAACTCATCACAACAGTCATTAACAATCAATTCTAAATTCATATAAGAGACATAAGAATATAAAAACCTGGATGTACTACTTAATTAAGGAAAACATAAGGAAAGACATCAGCAGTCACTGCCTGATAAATACGTACAGTATAAATATGGGAATATAAGATTGCTGTCAATACAATATGATGCTATTAATATAATATGATATTATTAATACAATACGCTGCTATTAATATAATATAATATTGTTAATACAATAAGCTGCTGTTAATATAATAGTATTGTTAATACAATATGATGCTGATAATATAATATAATATTGTTAATTCAATATAATTAATATGACATAAGAGGGAATGTTAAATATTGTTAATATAATAAAACATAATGATGTATAATTTGTATATTTTATCATTATTTGCAATTGTGATACAAGGAAGAGACACAACAGGGGGAACGGTGATAGATTCCTCCCTAGGCACAATGCCTCGTAAAGATGGTCAAGGACCATTAGTTAAGGACCACGGGGCCACCTCATGATGATGGTTAAGGACCATCGGTTAAGGACCACATGAGGCCAAGGAGGATAAGGTCCTAACCTTGGGCATAGGGTTGAGGGTCAAAGGCACCCTATTGTAGCTTCCCTACTATCTCCACAAGGGTCAATTGTTGAAGTGGATCAATCAGAAGAGATGAGAGGTTGATATGATGGAGGGGAACGGTGTAAAGCCCTCACTAGGTACACCACCTCATTATGATGGTTGAGTACCACCGGTTAAGGACCACATGAGGCCGCAGAGGATAAGGTCTTGCTGTTGGGCCTAGAGTAGAGGATACTTGGGGCACCTCATCATGTCTTCCAACCCTCAGTATGGTTGAGTTTCAATGAAATTGTTGATATTGGTTTATGCATATCCTAACCCTAGAATTGGATGTATTTCATGAGTTATATCTGCAATATTGTCTAATCTCATTGTAGGTTTTGAAAAATAGGTTTATCTTATCTTATTCTTAAATGAAAATTATTTTCCTAATTATGTTTGCCCTTGTTTCACTCTGGATTTGTGAATTTAGGGTAAAATAGAAGGTGATCCCAAATAGGGGACATTACATCGGGAGGCCTCATGAAAATATTGTTTAGAACTGTACTAGCATGAATATCTCTTGTCAAGTGTAGGTTGAACTCATCCATGGGAATCACTTGATTATATCCCCTTCCTGCGGTTCCTCCCTTTCTGGACAGAGGCCAAATGATGTAGTGGACTTTCGTTCTCCTAAAAGAGTGGTTGTAGTTTCTGCAACAACCACTTATAATCCATACCTGCAATCTCATCTATCAATGCTTTTCCTTGGCTGCTAGACCCTATGCTTTCCATTGGTGAATCTAGGAATGGAATCCTTGCAAATGAGGCAGCAGGATGAGAGTCACTAGTTGAACTCTTAGTAAGAATGTGTATTCCACTACGAGTAGGTGAATCGTAGTGCAATTCTGAACTACACACCCTTCTGCAACTTAGAATGAAACAATAAGGCCTTCAATAGAAGGCTTGACCTGCCATTGATGCCTGGTATTTGGTTTTGCGATTCACCCAAAGCATAGCTGCATCAGGGCATCTTGAACTTAAGGGATCAATGCATCTATCACAAGCAACTTCAGAAGCATTAAAGCTTCCTATGTCTTTTGTCACAGTCCTTTGGAACCTGATCTGGTCTTTTCTCCACCTTCAAGACAATCTGATTAAGGTCACAATACTAACAAATGGTATCGTATGACTTCGTATGCTATAATTCTTTCTGTTCAAATTTTGAGAGTCGGGCAAAATAAATGTCTTGATTCCTGCCTTTTCAGGACACTACACTAAACTTTGCATTAATGCAGACAATTAAGCTGGGAGACATGTTAGAGCTGGAGCAAAAGCAGTTTGCAGGGATGTTTTGGACCCGGAGGAAAATCTTAATGGTTTGAGACTCAAGTTCTATGCTACTGGAACAATACTCAAAGGCTTTAACTTATTGCTTGCTACAGCTCTTTTGGCTGCCATGTACATCATACATTTGTCATGCAAATCTATGCATGCTCTCATATATGCTACATACACTGCATATCGTGTTGAAACCTGCTACTACCAACCATGTGATTCTTCTCGCAATTCCACAAAACAGTAGTGCACAATGATGTGATGTATGGTTCTTTAATTACGTTTGATATAACTCCTAGTAACTGTTAGAAACAAGTGCCACACTTCCTCATCTCCACCATATCTCTTGCAGTTTCAGAAACTTATTGCCTTCCCAAGGCCTTCAAGGAAATCAACATTTTTCAGTAACATCCTCACACATGCAAATATTCTTTGCAACACGGTGTATGAATGGCCTTGCACACATTGCATTCAATTGAACTCTTAAACCTTCATGGATTATAGGTTCAAACAAGAAGCCCAAAAGTCTGGAATATGAAGACAAAATGTCTCAAGGTCCTTTCCTCTGATACATTGGATTTGGATGAAATTGCTAAATTATGCAAGTTGAAAAAACAAACCATTGCGTTATGCAGTGACTATAACACAACTTTCCCTTCTACAAAATCATCACTTTATCCAGTTAGAAAATCATTGGTGAAAATGAAATCACCAGTCTGCTTTGTCTGTTCCACAATTCTCGCCACTTGTACAGGCAACATCTATTGCATATAGTCTCAAATTCAGGTGCCATTTTCTGAAAGTGCTTAGCATTTGAGAGGAACCCAAATATGTAACTTGTTTTTATTTTGGATATCTCCCTTGGGCTGTTTTTGCCCTCCTAACAAATCTACATTTATGAGGTTATGTTTTAATCACTCCTAACAGCTGATTTACTCAACTAACTTCTCCTTCATGTACCGACTACTCATCTCCATAGAACCGGCATACCTTTATAAGGAATCCTTGAGCTTGGATTTAATGATGAGGATGTAGCCAGGGGGATTGGCTCTTTACTGTGGACTTTAGGTTTACTAGCAACTGTTTAGCATGGAGCAATTAAATCAGGCTCTCACTGAGCTTGAACCCAATTAACCAATGCATCAAAAGCCTTATTTAGAGACCCATTTACATTCCAATTAATTGAATGAATGAATGAAAGATTTTGAATAATGTCCACGAGGCCAAAGCAGCCTAGCATACAACCTCCCAGCACCAAAGCCCTATAAAGCTTGTCATCTCTTCTTGAGATCAGACCTGCAGTGAATTTTGATCAAAAGGTTTGCAGTTTTGTTCAGCCTTGCCTCAAACAAGGTGCTTAAATTGTCAATTTTCAAGGTGTCTTCATAGCTGGTATGGATGTTGTTGTAGGCTGAGCACTCCATGCCAGAGTGCCACTCTATCATTAAAACTATCAATAGAAAAAGGAGGATCAAGAAATGCAGGACAACACCATAGATAAATGTCTCCAGCACTTTGTAATGACCAACCGACAACAAGGGCAATGCATTTATTTCCTATAAAATTTCCTGTTCAGGGATAATTTAATGAAATGCATTGCAGAGACAATGATATAACCAAGTGGTTCAGCGGCCCCATCTGCTAAATATCAGTCTAACCCAACAGTTTTTAATTGCACAACAACCATCGGTCTTATTAGTTCAAGAGCAACTCTTGTTTACTGTGTGATGTCTCACCAACCTACAAGCATTATTTGGCCTCTTTAGCTGGAGACTGCACAATTATGTGGGTCACCTATCAAAGTTGTCAAATGGCTTGTTGAAATTGTTTTTTTGTTTCTTTATTGATATAGCAGTCTGCAGAAATGGACTTCTTTTGGAACCAAGTATAGGAGGTCCTAATCAGAGAAACGGGAATCGCCCGGAGTCGCCCAAACTCGGCGAGTCCGGGTCCGAGTCATGCCCCCCGAGTCCATTGAGCTTGGGCTCGGACTCGGCCGAGTCCAGGGGGTAAACTCGCCAGACTCACTGAGTTGGCGAGTTTGGCATAAAATTGCCAAACTCGGCGAGTCCCGTGCCTGGAATTCGGTTGCCGGCTGGGCTTAAAAAAAGGCAAAAAAAACATTTTAAAAGGTTTTTTAAACTTCTTTTTTTTTGTCTTTAGTGATGATGATATTGATTGGATCGACCAGGTAGATATAGAGGCTGAGGCTGTAGCCATGGCAGAGGAGGAGCGGAGAGCACGAGTAGAGACAGGAGATTCAGAGGCAGATACTGATAGTGACACAGATGTTCTTGATGTTGGTGAGCATGGCATGGTGTCACAGGGAGCGGCTATGGCTGCCGAATCATCCAGGACCTACCTTAGACACCTTCGTAGGGGGCCGGGGCCAGAGGGTGCACACTCCTTTGAGCCATAGGCTTGTAGTTGTATTTACCTTTGGTATGTGTATGGAACATTTGATGATGATCATATGATGACATGGATTTTTTATTCCATGAGTTTTGTAATATTGTATACATTTGACAATATTTATATATCTATGTTTGTTATTTCCTTCAACTACAATTTGCGTTTATGCTTATGTGATTGATGTATACTTGTGTATGTAATCAAATGAGCCAAGTTTGATGATGTTATTGTGTCTTTAAGGTGTATTCAATAAAGGGTGCATGAAAAAAGTTTTAAATCTTTAAAAATCTCTAAATTTCTTGAGTTTTCACTTTCCTGAGTCCAGCCGAGTCTGATTCCGAGTCTCGAGTCTGAGTCCGAGTCGGCCTTGCCGAGTCGGAGTCCTGTTTCTTTGGTCCTGATACACCTCCTTGATATGTAATAGGTCGTTTATTGTCTTGTGGTTATAGATGCTGATCATGCACTTGATGTTATGTGACTTTTTCTCCAAGAGAAGATAAAGTTATAAAATAACCCTTTTGGAATTAAAAAGGGAGATAAAAATAAAGTACATTATAATCCTTTTGTTTAAAGAAAGATTGATAAAGGACGTTTATGAAGAACTCTCTTAAAGGAGAGGAATAATTATATTTATTAAAGGATAATTAAAAGCGACTTTTCAAAAGCGTGTGATGCTTTGGAAACCACCCCTTAAAAAGTTATATAAGTCATTTATGTGAGACTTGGAAGGGGCATGGAGATCACTCATGGAAGAAAAAGGTGGTGGCTTGGTGAGCTATGGGCATTTGGAGAGGGGGCACACGTGTGTCCAACTGGGGGTACAACGTACACCCAAGAGTGTCCTGGCCAGGGCTGTGTTATTTATGCTGTGAGGTAGGTTGGGTTCTATGTAAGAATCAGTTTCCTACCGGGGGTGCTATAGCCATTGAGGACCCAAGGCCATTGGAATCTTCTTGCAGTGAGAATGACCGTTCCAAGTGATCAAGATTAAGATAAGTAGGGTACAATGTACACCCAAGAGTGTTCTGGTCAAGGTTGTGTTATTTATGCTGTGAGGCAGGTTGGGTTATGTGTAAGAACCAGTTTTCCTCCGGGGGTGCTATAGCCATAAAGGATCCGAGGCCACTAGAATCTTCATACATTGAGAATGATCATTCCAAGTGCTCAAGATTAAGATAAGTATTGAAAAATCCTTGATGTTTGAAATATCTTAACTACTGATTTTTGATAGAAAGTATGGATTTGACTGATTTTAACTCAAATTTAATTCTCAACATAAATACAATTGTGCATGCAATTAATTCTCAACATAAATACAATTGTGCATGCAATTGAGAAGATTATAGAAATAAGGTGATTTCTAAAGGTTCAACATTGCTGAGCTCTTATTGACGAAAAAGCAGAGTTTTTACATAGATGGATCGAATTATGGGCTGTTATCAGACCAAACTTGCTGTAGGTTTCAATCTGCCATTATAACATTCCCAGTCCCTTGATATGCTGTGATTCCCTGATATTTCTGAATGAGCTGGGATGCTGATTTGTGAGGTGCGATTCTGATCTGAGAAAAACTCCTGATTTGCACTTTGAAACCCTTCAATCTTGGTCTATGAATTCTGATTTTTGGCTCTTTCTTCCTTTGAGATGAGACTGTAGTTGTAGCTGGCAAAGGTATGACAAACTGAAATAGATTCAAACTAGAACCTTGGGGTTGCGTCCAAGTTCTAGGCTCAAGGGCTTCGTCCTGAGGAAAAAGCATAAACACGCCTTCTTGCAGAGAGAAAACTCAAAATAAATGATCAATAGAATGAAGCCAATTCCTCAATTGAACCCTTTAAATAATAACCCAGCCACTCCCAAAAAGCTTTGATGCCTCTAGAAGATTCATCATAGGCAACTTAGGCAATTAATACAAAGTCTTCATTAAATATTAAACAGCCCCCATGAGATATCACCTAGTTGAATAATGTTATAACTTAAAAATGGCCCCAACTTAAGTCATAACGAATAATTAAAATATTTATGCACAATACTTAAGCTTTTTGGCATTATTTTAATTATTTACTCATTCCTTATTAAACTTTGCCTTAGCTCCAAATTGGGGACATTACAATTCTTCCCACCCCGAGATTGCTTGCCCCAAGCAATCACAAGAACCAAATTTGATTAAGATCAGGAACACCAAGCAATACCTGGATCCCAAAGAAGTCTTGCTGCATCTACTACACATCTCCACTGCTCTAAGCTGTTGTAAATATAATAATGCCCAAAGCTATGGAGCACATTGCCATAATCCCATGCATTACTATTCAGCTGCAAATCAATAACATCATGTATAGACCCTTCCCCATAAAGAACATTGGTCATATATGATCCAACATGAGTATCCATACAGTCAGATGAATCTTTGTTAAGTTCCATTGCCAAGCATAAAGTATCATCATATGAAGATATCATATTACTGCTATCTCCGCGTACCAAAGCTGTAATAACATGAATAGAAGGAGATATGCTGCTGCTGTCATCAACAGAATAATCTGATTATCCCCATACCTCTTACTGGTATTTTCATCTTTAGGGTCAGCTATCACACACTTGGCTGCCACAACTTTGTGTTATCATTTTTGGTAGCCTTCAACACAATTGGTTTACCTCCATGAGTAAACTCAAGCTCCATGTTGTTGATGTCTTGGATGTGCCTGCCAAGAGATTTCAACCATGGTACCCCCAAAACAATTTCGGACCCATCAATTCCAACAACATAGTATTTATCTTCAGAAGTATAGTTATCTAATTGAATGCCCAACCTTGGTATTCTTCTTGTGCAATTGATTTTGGATCTGTCTGCGAACATGACGTTGAACCCGGAAAAGTCTTCTACTTGTAGTCCTTCCCTAACTACAAAGTCCTCATCAATAAAGTTATGAGTAGCACCGCTGTCTACCATACACATAACTTTTTGTCCTTTGACAATCCCATTTAACATGAAAAGATGATCTCTAGATCCACCAGATAGGGAAGCAAGAGTACCACATGTTCCGTCATCTTGCTCATTGTCCTTATTGCTGTCCACATCAGATATCACCTCAATAAGATGAGCCTTGCCCTTACCAAGACATCTATGTCCTGGTTCCCAAGGTTCTTTGCAAGAAAAACAAAGGTTCTTTCTTCTTAGCTCATTTCTTGACTCTTTTTCTAGCTTAGGAGATGTGTTCTTGGGTTGAATGGGAGCCTTCTCATCTGATTCATCATCTGATTTCTTATTCCTAAAGTTCTTCTTGTGTGGCTGAAAAGGAGGTGTGATCTCAAGGTCAAGAGCTAACCCAATGGCATCATGCAGGGTCGCAGGCTTGTGTGCCTTGACCAAACCCCTCAGATTGTCGCTCAAACCTTCGACAAACAACATAGTCACTCGCCTCTCAGACATATCAGGAACCATAACTGAAATTTTCTGGAACTCATTGATGTATGCTTCCACATGTCTAACCTGCTTGAGTTCAGCCAAGTCTCTATAGTAGACCTCTACATCTTTCCTGTCAAAGCGAGCAATCAATTTACTAACAAACTCCTCATACGAGTGAATTAAACCATGGTTCTGCGAAACAAGCCCGTGATGCCACCAATCGTATGCCACACCCTCCAAATGCATTGTGGCGAATTGTATAGCTTTGTCTTCCTCCATAGGCTTAAGTGACATGAATGTATCAAGTTTGTGCACTCTTGATCTGACACTTACTTTCCCGCTTCCATCAAAACTTGGCAAAGAGACCTTATTGATTGCATCTTTAAATTCTTTAGGCCTGGCTTGCCCTCTGGGTCTCTGTTCTTGTCTTTCCAGGCGGTATCTCAGTTTATCCTTTTGCTGGTTCATGAACTGATTTAGGTTCATTAGCTGCCTTACATCAGCCGGAAGCATTCTATATTCATCTTATTCAACCATAACATCATCAGTAATTTGAGTTTCTTCTTCCTCAATTTCTGGAACTGCTTCTTCAACTGGCCTTGGTAAAAACACAGGTCTTAGAGGCCGATCAGATCTGGTGCTCGTTGTTCTAACAGCGTTAGAAGCTGTCCCATCTTGATTTCCATGCCCAACTTCACTTCTATCTCCATCCTGATTTGGTGCATGCGGTTGCTGGACCCTTAGGTTTCCAATTGCAGCTAGAAGTTGCTGCTGAGATTGCATAAACATTTGCATCATCTGTTGTTGCTACTGTGCCATTTGTGCCATAATATTCTGAAGGCTTGGTTGTCCATTACCACCATCATTTCTCTATTCTGCCATGTTGCCAGGATCAAACAAGGGATCCTCGTCTTCTTCTAATTGCTGTTCAACCCTACTCCTGGTGAAGTATCTATGTGAACCTGACCCTCTAGAGTGCATAGAACCGATTCCAATTGACATGCAAATGATTAGGAACAACATGCATCCATAAATTCTGACATGCAACTAATTGTAGATAACATGCAACCCTCTGGGTATCGACCAAATTGACATGCAATAGTGAAACCCCAACATGCTGGCAAGATTACTAGCTCCGATACCACTGAAATATCCTAACTACTGATTTTTGATAGAAAGTATGGATTTAATTGATTTTAACTCTAATTCAATTCTCAACATAAATAAAATTGTGCATGCAATTGAGAAGATTATAGAAACAAGGTGATTTCTAAAGGTTCAGCATTGCTGAGCTCTTATTGACAAAAAAACAGAGTTTTTACATACATGGATTGAATTATGGGTTGTTATTAGACCAGACTTGCTGTAGGTTTCAATCTGCCCTTATAACGTTCCCAGTCCCTTGATATGCTACGATTCCCTGATATTTTTGAATGAGCTGGGATGCTGATTTGTGAGGTGCGGTTCTGATCTGAGAAAAACTCCTGATTTGCACTTTGAAACCCTTCAATCTTGGTGAATGAATTCTGATTTCTGGCTCTGTCTTCCTTTGAGATGAGATTGTAGTTGCAGCTGGCAAAGGTATGACAAACTGAAATAGATTCAAACTAGAACCTTGGGGTTGCGTCCAAGTTCCAGGCTTAGGGGTTTTGTCCTGAGGAAAAAGCATAAACACGCCTTCTTGCAGAGAGAGAACTCAAAAATAAATGATCAATAGAATGAAGCCAATTCCTCAATCGAACCCTTTAAATAATAACCCAGCCACTCCCAAAAAGCTTTGATGCCTCTTGAAGATTCATCATAGGCGACGTAGGCAATTAAATACAAAGTCTTCATTAAATATTAAACAGCCCCCATGAGATATCGCCTAGTTGAATAACGTTATAACTTAAAAATGGCCCCAACTTAAGTCATAATGAATAATTAAAATATTTATGTACAATACTTAAGCTTTTTGGCCTTATTTTAATTATTCATTCATTCCTTATTAAATTTTGCCTTAGCTCCAAATTGGGGACATTACAATGTTGAAAGATATGAAGAATATAATATGATGATAATATGATTGAGTTATTCAATTTATCATGGTAGATATTTCCTTTAGAGTTATTATAAATTATCACATGTATGGTATGCATTGTAATTTATGTCTATTTTTGATCACATAATATATATTGCAAATTATGTTGACTCTAATAGTAATAATTAATCTATTAATTCCACTGCAAATACATAGTTAACTCTAGGGGAAAAGTGATCTTACACTTAACCAGCTAATTTATATATTCTTTTTAGGATTTTTTTCTGTATTAGGTAGTGGCGATTGTTTTTGATATACTGCTCCTTTCAAAGCTCTTACATAACTTTATTTAAATAAAGTTCTCCAATAAGACATTCAGCTTAGAATCTTGAAGAAAACTAGCAATTTATTTTCAAGTGTTTGTACATTTAAGTAACTAGATTATTGTTTTGTTGTATCACCCTTAAGGTTTTTTTTGGTGGTACATTGGACTGAATACAAATCTGCTTAAATTTATCTTGAGAGAAGAAATGATCCACCAAAATAGAAACATCAGTAACATGCTTGGGGTTGCCCTACTAGTAAAGATTTTTGCTAATGCATCAACGGAATTTAGGTTTAACTGCTCTCATCATATTTGTAAGACTGAATACCTAATAGGTGTGGTGTATAACCAGTATTTCTTCAAGTTATAAATTGCGAATGCATTTCTTTTGAATTTGGATTCTCCGATCCAAATTTTTTCAATCACAGTATTTTCAAGTAAAATGGTCTTTGATGAATGCAATGATGGTAGCTCTCTGGATTCCCTGTTACACACAACTAGAATATCTCTTCAAGTTGTCTATGCAATTTTATGTTTTAGATTGTTGATCAATATTTATCTCTGGTAAAAAGTATCTGACGTATAATTGACTTTTGTTTAAACTGCTTGTGACATTTTTTTATAAAATGAACATGGTTTCTTTGGTTTGGAAATTACTATAATAAACTTGTCTGCATTTGATTTGGCTTTATGCAGGAGAGGTTTTCCTGGAGAATGTAGAGTTGGTATTGGAAGCATTTGACTACCTCCAATTACCATTTGCAATTAAGGAAGGTATTCATTATTGATATATATTGATGAATAATACTATATTTTGCAACGATGATGTTCTAGAGTGGTTACATTTTCTATCATGCATTACACCTCTCGTGCACAAAGATTCATTCTCATAATAACAGTGAAAACAAAATGGACAATTGTATGTTTCATCATGGAAGAGTGTCCAAATATATTATGAAATTAGTATACAAGTGTTATAGAACTAGTTTAATAATTAAAATTATTCTAGGGTAATCTTCCATTGTTCCTATTTAACCAACCAGCTTTTTAAGGATCCAAAGTACCACAATAATACAATTTATTGAACTGCAACTTATATTTAACAATTTCTTAATGGATGGCAGAAGTAAACCTGCAAAATAGAAAAAGACAAGTTATTTGCACACTAATTTAATATGAAAGATATAGTTAAGGTAGATTTAACCGTACGATTATCCTTCATCATAGTGTCACTCCATAAAAAATACAATACAAGATGCCCTAAATGACTAATGGTGCTATTTCTATAATAAAGTGAAGAAAAAGGTTTATTCTTCAAATTATCTACTAATAGAGTCCTATATGTTGTTCCATACTATAGGTACTTATGACACATAATATGATTGAATTGTCAAGATCAATTGAATAACCAAAATGAAGCCAAAATTGAGGACACGGAGACTTTATTTTCTTGATTTAGCAAAAATGGACGAAAAATAAAAATCTTTTGTGAAGGAAACACACTCAAAGTTTCTACTTCTATTGCAAGTTCAAATAAATAATAAAACCTGGCCTGTTTGCATGCTTGGTCTTCACCACTGTTCAATTTTGATATAATTGATCTTGCAAATTCTCTTAAGAATGGTCTCAAAGGAGGCTTGAAGACAAATTAAGAACATTAGTTTTATCAAGATACATTATATTTTGCTGATCATGAAAATATAAGATCTTTAATACTTCACCTTTTTCAAGCTTCAATCTCACCAGCCCCTTTTACCCTTTTTTTTAAGTATTTAACTCTCAAGATCTGCCATGGGAAGAATAACCTCTTGATTAGAAGAGAAATCAATTCATTTTCTAAATTTTACAAGATTTCAGAATGATTATAACTACTGTCCATTGAATGATTCCATGTATTCTGTTCTCATATCTAGAAAGTTGATTTGATATGTGTTATGCACTATCATGTTTATCTCCTTTGTGAAACCAAAACATATTATCCCAGACTCCAAAGTATCTTAATTGAGATAGCCTCATCTATTGTTTTATGTGTCGATGTTTCAACACCACATCAACACAACATAGTCTCTCTCACAATGTCAACATGACCACAAAATTTGTCTCTACCATGACACCAAAAGGGCAACATGGTGCCTTTCTTGTAACACTACAACAAGCACATGTCTGTCAAGTGATAGATAACTAGCACAACATGGTGCTTCTCCGACAACACCATAACAAAATGTTCTTGCAGCAAAATGTTATCTATGTAACATTTCTATAATGATAGTATGATACTATGAATAGAGGTACACTTGGTGTTTGTTTCTTGTCTGAATGATTCGTCCTTTCCATCAAATTCATAGTCTCTCTTTGTGGGCATATACTAGATTGGAAACCTGTTATTGTTTGGTTAAATTTTCATGTTTTCGTTGGTTCTTCTGGTAAAAATTGATAGTGTTTCCGGGCAAAACTTAAATTTTCAATCTAAAATGTAGCTATACTACACTTTGTTTATTTGTGAATTTTATGGATAATTCTCTCGAATTGATGGAAATTCTTTTCTAATTAGCACCAAGATGATTGACAATCTAAAGACTGTTATGCTACTAGTTGATGTCAAGAGTCTGATAGTAAATTCTCATTGTGGCCATTGAATTTATCTGTTGACATGCACTTGAATGACATCATAAATTTTAACTTTCTGCATGTAAGAGATTTTGATTTTAATTATCTTCATACTATTGCAAGTGAGAAAACTTTGACCATGGTTTGGCTGACAGGGGTGATTGGGAAACTGAGCATTAAGATTCCCTGGACAAAACTTGGTTGGGACCCAATAATGATTGCTCTGGAAGATGTATTCATATGCACTTGCAAAAGAAGCGATTCAGAGGTGCTGTTTGATAGATATCGCATTTTATTTGAGTGAAAGTATTCTATTAATACATTTGGAATAATTTTGTTGTAAGGAAATTTAGATCTAGTGCTGTAAGATGCTGAATGCAAATCTCTAGTAAATGACAATGATCCTGCCAGGTTAAAGACTAGGAATACATCAGATTCTTAAATTGTTTCTCATTTAGATTTGTAATTTCTGGAGTGATCACAGTGGGGTGCAGAGGCTGTGGAGGCTAGAGAATGGGCTGGCAAGAGAGCAAACCTTGCAGCAGCAGAGCTTGCAAAGTTGTCAAGACGTGTTTGTGGTAATCATTACTTTGGTCTGAATGCCATTCCTTAAAAAATGGGCTAGTCTGATGGACAAAAGCATTTGAGGGGTCCATAATGCATTTTATTTTCCTTGAGCAAATTTGTTTTATTTGAATTAGTCAATTTTATGGAAAATTTCAACATGGGAATGACTCTACAACTTCTTGATTGTTAACATTTTCTTAGTGTGGATAAATTGTGGTTCATTCATAACTTGAGAAGATGGTCAGGTTATGAAAATTAAATCTCAACGGTATTGGGTCAATAAAATGGATGATAATAGTTGACTCGAATGTTTTATTATGTAATTTACTTTTGAGAAGCTCAATAATGATTTTTGGTTTGATATTGTCAGATAATCAAGCTGGCCAATCTTTTATATCCCAACTCTCAGCAAAGGTTAGAAAGGCTTTGTAATAAATTTTTAGGACTTGTGCATGTTCATATCTGCTTGAGAATGATTATTTAAATGATAAATACAAATACAATCTCATCAGAGCATGTGAGCAAAAAGGATTTCTGTTTATCATTGCTGTAGTTTTGAGATGCCAGTCATTTCTTGGAACATTTTGCAACATCTAAATCTTTGATTGTCTGCAAGGTTTATTGCTAATTCATATTTATGCATCTTGGTCAGATTATTGACAACATTCAAGTAACAATCAAGAACGTCCACATTAGATATGTTGATCAGAGTCCTGATTCTAAGGTAAGCTGTGCTTATATGCTATTGATTGCATTATGTGTTTCATGGATTGCTTATGTAAGTGTCCTTGGAGGGTGATGTTTCTTTGATTTTATACTTTGGTGAGCCAAAGTTTGTATATATTATTATGCAGATATGTCATAATTTTGAATAGTACATTGCATCTAGTTCTGAAATTGGTTGTGAGAGATGTCAAGTGTTGCAAAGTTATTCCTGTAAAGTTTAGACCTATGTTCCATGGTGTTTCTGGGACGGGGATGGTGGCACAGCAGGGGGTGTGTTTTGGAGACAGCAGTCCAAGAGTCATTTGTTGGGGATGGTGGAGGGATGGCAATTTTGAAATGATGTTGGATGATGTTTGCAGAAGTCTACATGCCAACCACTTTCCAAAAAGAAATTGTTTGTTTGTACCAAGCTTGAAAAACTCGGATTTTGCAATAACTCGGCAAGGCCAAAAAATTTCAAAAACTCGGGACTCGCCAAAACTCGGCAAAAAACTCGGCAAAACTCGGCAACTTTATCGAACATTTGAAAATACATTTTTTTTTTATATATAATTCAAAAACACACATTTACACCAAATTTGTATAACATATATGATTTCCATGATATATAAATCAAATTTTTTTGGTAATACATAGCAACAAATGCAAGTATCATAGCATAAACCAAAAACCAAGTGCAACATATGTATAAGAGTTCAATACATATCAACGTATCATAGTGACAGTCTCATAGAGTTATAGAGTCATAGACCACAAAACAAGAACCTCTGAAATTCTGATTACATATCAAGTTCAAAGTTTGGTATCAATGAAAATAAGAAATCATAAATTGCGTCTACGACTAAAGCTCAAAACAGATTGTGGCCGCTGGGTGGGTGGTGCTGAAGTAGTGGCAACATCCTCAACACTAACAGGTGCCTCTGCTGCATGATCAACCTCCTGCTCCTCCTCACGTGCTGCCACTTCCGCATCCCATTCCTCTCCTGCCCTCTCCAACTCAGTCAGCTGCTCATTAGTAAGGAATGGATCCAAATCATTATCAACATCATCAGGAGAAGCAACCCATTCTGCTGCATATGGATCAATGTCATCCAAGTCAAGTGCTTCATGTGAATCTTGCCCTAGCACCTTCTTCTCATGTAATCGAATGTTGTACCGCACATAGACAAGATCATTCAAGCGTTGTTGAGTCAACCTATTGCGCTTTTTTGTGTGGATGTTCTCAAAAACACTCCAGTTGCGCTCACAACCAGAAGCACTACAAGGCTGTGATAATATGCGGATGGCAAGCTTTTGAAGATTAGGCGTTGTGGCACCATAATCTTCCCACCACAAATCTGCAAGGATACAAAATGTGATTTATAACTTGTAAAGATTTCAATAATCTTAAAGAGAGAAATAAATGGTAAAAATTAAACATATGTTTTTTTTTACCTGGTCGTAAGGTGGCTCTCCCACGTTTGCAATCAGGTGAAGAAAACAATTCCCCTAAGGCCTTCTTATAACTCTGCAACTCATCAAGTATCAGGTCTCGAAGGATCTCATCATCAACTAATCTCCGAATGCATGTGTCAAGGCCAATTCTAACCTCTGCATCTGCTCTGAAACTCGGAGAGTAAAAAAACTTGGGATTCAAGAAGTAGGCAGCAGCATGAATATGTTGGTGGAGTTGATGGTTCCACCTCCGATCAATTATGCGCCATATGGGTTCATACTTGGTCTTGTTTGACCCATACAAGTGTTGAATCGCCTCTTTGGCCTTATCCATGGCCTCATATAGATACCCCATGGAGTTATGATCCCCATCCACCATTCGTAGCACCCTCACCAACGGTTCCGACACCTAGATATAAAAAATCTAACAAAATCAGCAGATTGAAATATTAGAAAATTAAATAATAAATCAACAATTAAAGTTTCAAAACTTACATTGATGATCTCCTCCACTATCTTGGCAAAATTAGTATCAAAAATGGCAATCACAACCTTCTCTGCTTCAGGCTTTGTAGCATAAGGACTCCCCAACCATCTTTCACTCACGGACATCCGCTTCAGGTTGGGCAATGTAGCAAGTATGCTCTGCAAGGTGAGGAAATTGGTAGCAAAGCGTGTGACCCCTGACCGCACAAGATCCTTACCTTCAGTGTGCTCTCTCATAAGATTCAGGACCCATGTGTGATTGTAGATGTATTTGGTGATATTCCTTCCATCTTCAACCACTTTCTTTACCCAACTTAGTTTCCCTATGTCCTCAAGGAGCAAGTCAAGACAATGGGCAGCACAAGGGCTCCAAAATAATGTCGGATGTCTAGCCATTAGAAGTTTGCCGGCTGCCACATATGCAGCTGCATTATCAGTCACAACTTGGATGACATTCTGCACTCCCACATCCATCACCACTTCATCCAACATGTTGCACAAGGTCTCCGCATTCTTCACTTCATTGGAGGCATCAATTGATTTTAAAAATACTAACTGTCCTCCTGAAGCAACTAGAAAGTTGATGAGTGTCCTGTTCCTACCATCTGTCCATCCATCAGAAAGAATGGTGCAGCCATTCTTTTCCCAAATAGTCCTTTGCTCTTCCACTAATGCATGAGTGTTTTGGACCTCATCCTGCAATAACGGTCCACTTACCTCGTAACGGCTTGGGGATTTGAACCCCTTACCTGCCACAGTCAACGCGGTGACCAATTGGTCCCAAGATGGACTAGAAATAGCATTGAACGGAACATCGTTGTAGATAAAAAATCTAGCACACGCCACCTTGGCTTGTTGGTGAGCCTCTTTATTCCATGCAGTGCCAAGCAATCCAGGTTGTGCACCAGGAGTGTTACGTGGAATAAAGAAGTTTTCCATGTTGCTGTCCAAAGTTCCCTTTGCTCGTATCCGTGGCCCAAGGGAAGAACTAGATGTCCCCACATCTGTATGTGACCCCATGGAACTCAAATCTGCCCTTGGGGCTGCCATTGCCTCTGCTGTTCTCTTTTTTGTTGCCTTCCTTTGATCATATGCTTCAAGCGTTGCTATTGCATCTCTCGTAGCCTCTTCAGTACATTCCGTACAGCTTGTGGTATCTCGGCATTGAATTTTTGCAAGGTGATATTTGAACCTATTAATGCCACCTTTTACAATTTTTTTGCAATGGTTGCAAAAAACATCTCCTCGTTTTGGACCTGGTCTCCCATGTTTCCAACAAGGGTCTCTCTTTTTGCCACCAACTTTAACTGTAGAAGCTGAATCCATTTTCTTTCAAAAAGATGTGGAAAAGAACCTAGCAAAAGAGAGGCAACATTTAGAGATAAATAACATTGTTCCCAAAAAAAATCACAAACATCCAAAAATTACAATGACTGTATAACTGTATTTTATTTACAGTCATCTATTAATAGATGACTCTCTAAAATTAAAATTTTTAGTTGGTTGTGTATTTTTTTAAGTTTTTAACTTCAAATTTAAATTTAAATGAAATACTTTAATACATATTACACATTGACATTACACAGTTGACAGTCATTTCAAATGACTATGAGTATTTCACAATTGACTGTGTAATACACAGTCATTAATTACAATGTACATTAATGATTAATGTATTACACAGTCATCAGTCATTTGAAAATGACTATGTATTACACAGTCATTTCAAAATTTCAAATGACCGTGTATTACACAGTCATCAGTCATTTGAAAATGACTGTGTATTACACAGTCATCAGTCATTTGAAATTTTGAAATGACTGTAATGACTGTGTATTACACAGTCATTTGAAAATGACTGTGTAATACACAGTCATTTCTCATTTGAAATGACTGTAATGACTGTGTATTACACAGTCATTTGAAAATGACTGTGTAATACACAGTCATTTGGAAATGACTGTGTATTACACAGTCATTTCAAATGACTGATGACTGTGTAATACACAGTCATTTGAAAATGAATGTGTATTACACAGTCATTTGAAATGACTGTGACTGTGTAATGATGACTGTGTAATACACAGTCATTTGAAATGACTGTGACTGTGTAATGATGACTGTGTAATACACAGTCATTTGAAAATTTGAAATGACTGTGTATTACACAGTCATTTGAAAATTGAAATGACTGTGACTGTGTAATACACAGTCATTTGAAATGACTGTGACTGTGTAATGATGACTGTGTAATACACAGTCATTTGAAAATTTGAAATGACTGTGTATTACACAGTCATTTGAAAATTGAAATGACTGTGATTGTGTAATGATGACTGTGTAATACACAGTCATTTGAAAATTTGAAATGACTGTGTATTACACAATCATTTGAAATGACTGTGTATTACACAGTCATTTGAAATGACTGTGACTGTGTAATACACAGTCATTTTGAAATGACTGTGTATTACACAGTCATTTGAATTTTGAAATGACTGTGACTGTGTAATACACAGTCATTTTCAAATGACTGTGTATTACACAGTCATTTCAAATGACTGATGACTGTGTAATACACAGTCATTTGAAATGACTGTAATTACTAATGATTGTGTATTACACAGTCATTTGAAATGACTGTGACTGTGTAATACACAGTCATTTTCAAATGACTGTGACTGTGTAATGAATCTAATGATGACTGTGTAATACATAGTCATTTGAAATGACTAACAGTCATTTTCAAATGACTGTGTATTACACAGTCTTAGTCATTCGAAATAAAACAATACAAAAAGATACCTGGTCGTGCGTGCAAATGCAAACAATACACAGTCATTTTGACTGTGTATTCGAAATAAAACAATACAAAAAGATCACGAATAAACAAGTAAAAACCTGGTCGCGCGTGCAAATGCAAACCCTACTGCAAATCGCGTGGCGTTTTTTGCCTTCCGGAGTCGCGCGAGCCGCGAAATGGAATAAAGACTTCGGTTTTTTTTTTTGCCTGCGACTTAAGTTGCGTTTTTCTCGCATTTTGTGCCGCGTTTCGGGCGGGTTTTGGCCATTAACGGCGAGTATTTGCCAAAAAAATCGCGGCGAGTATATGAAAAAAAGGCCCCGAGTATTTCCACGATTAACTCGCGCGCCATTATGGATCGCGATTACTCGCGAGTTTTTGAATTGCTCGCTGAGTTTTGCAAGTATGGTTTGTACTTCTCACACAATACCACACTGTACCAGACCATGGCAAAGGCACCTTTAATCTCTTTTGCAACTGACGATAATAACTGACTAATATCATATCAAGAATTTAGAATTTTGATGCTTTTTTGAACAGTGAAATCAGAAATCCAAATTATTGCTGTTAATATTAACTCTTATATAATTTATATCATTGACTATGAATTTGAATCATGATATATTTATTGCTGATATACTACAGTTGTTGCTGTCACTGCTGTCATGATTAATTTAATTGCTGTTATAGTGCTGTCCATAAAAGCATTAATTGTTTGGGGAAATAATCGGCTAAACAAGTTTTTTAAGGTTTTTTGAAAAAATGGAAAAAAAATGGATTTACAAAAAATGTAAAAAATTGCAGAAAAACAGAAAAAAACTAATTTTTTTTTTCTATCTAAGGGCATTTCCATAGCATAGACATATTGTAAGCAAATTAAACAAAGACTTCAACACATGAATTGTAAAAAATAGATTGTCATTGTTTATATTCATATTGCTGATTACAATGCATAAAACTTATCACAACATAAATAATAACTAGATGGTGACAGCTGTCAAAATGCCAATTACAATATTGTTTGTGACTTTTTACAAAGTCAACCTATAAACTAAGAACAAAATTCCAAAAAATCAAATGTAGTTAATGACATGCTAGAGGGTTGAAGGCCTTGATTATGAACCTCTTGGGTGGGAGCCTGCCCTAACTTGTTCAACAATATGAGGATCCAAGTTGGCTTGCCCCATGATATCAAAATCATTAGGTCCAAGAAAATAATCATCATCAACAACAATCCACTTCGAATTTGGATCTATCTTGTCAAGGTCAATTGGCTGATCTTCTTCAATAGTTCTTGTTTTTACCCATGTAGAAATTAGTTTATGCCTTACAAGGGAAAAAGACAATGAATACTGTTAAAATATTTGATGTTATTAAACAATAGAGCGAGAGCTCTATATAAAGAAATTACAAGAGACGATGTTTCTAAAAGAAACAATCATAAACTGAAGCTGAAAATAGAAACTAACTAAAGATGAATAAGACGACTAAGATGACCATTAAAGAAACATTACAATATTCTAATACCCTCTCTTAATGGTCATCGTTCTAACTACCTAGAGAAACACAAAGAAGGCTGCCCCCTTTTTCTCAAAACGTTCTACAACATGAGCCTGCCATTGACCCTGTCACTGAGATGAGCCTGCCACTTACCCTCCCAGAATCTAGAGAACTTTTGGATAACGCATTGTCCACAAACTTTTGTAAATGAGCATGACGCCCCAAAATAGATTGCAAGAAGCCCCGATTTGTGAGGAAAAAATCGCCAAACCCAGAAATTGAAGTTTACAAAGTATCATTTTTTTTCTTTGGAAAAAATTGCAAAAACCCTAAGACAAGAATGTTATTTTAAACACTAGGTATATTAACCAGATTTATCTAATTGATTATGCCCTAGGTTGTATTCAGATTTAGTGAACCAACATAGATTAAATTGTGCTCTAGATTGTAATCAGATTTGCAGTATTTTAGGAAACCAATATAGATTAAATTGTGCCCTAGATTGTAATCAGATTTGCAGTATTTAGTAAGTCAACATAAATCAGAAATAGAGCAGAAGACAAACAAGCATACCCTGGGAAAACCTCCAAGGAGGAAAAACCCAGCATGAAAGACCCACAGGTCAAATTATATATTCTCCTCTAAAATATAAGTACAATACTTAGCTCGAATCTGATCTTCACATATCAAATCTGTCCTTGTATGCTTCAATGACTTGCATAAAATCTACTATGCCCCTTTGGACAATTTCACACCAAGCAGAATAAGTTCGCCCTCTTCCTTAAGTTCGCACAGCAGAGCTAAATCACCTTTGATATGATTTTTGCTTGATTGAAATGACTTACAAATTGTCATTTATTTATATGCATATTTATTCTTTTGTAGGTCGGCCTCCTTATTAATTTTGGCGCCAATATTATTTTGGGAGAATTTAGTGTGGCGTGATGAATAAGGATGGGGTCACGTTATTTAGGGTAGGACCCGGTCCTAAAAGGTGGTTCGGATGTTGCCTTAAGGCAATCTGAACCCCTATACCCCTAGTTACAAACAACACTCCCTCTTAACTAGGGAGGAGGAGAATACATAATCTGAACCTTTGAAATCCATCTAGCACACAAGCATAGAATGGATTTAGCACACAAGCATAGAATTACATCTTCCACCTAGCACACAAGCATAGGATGGTTCTAGCACACAAGCATAGAAAGTGTAATACACCAGTGGGTCTTTACATTATTACAACTATCCATCTAGCACACAAGCATAGATTGGATGAAATTCATTCTTGCACACAAGCAAAGAATGATTCAAAGTGCTACCAATAGTCACTGAGATTGAAGCTCCCTCTCAATCAGGGTTACGTTTTCCATGACACCAAGTCTATCTCTGAAGTACTCGAACCTCACTCTGGATAAGGGTTTGGTGAGGATGTCAGCAATCTGTTCATCTGTGCTAATGTACTTTAGATGAATGGTGCCTCTCTGCACCATATCCCGAATGTAATGATAGTGTGTTTCCACATGTTTGGACCGATCATGAAATATAGGATTTACTGACATCTTTATACAGCTTTGATTATCACAATGAATGGTGGTAGGATCATTGACTTGACCAAATAATCCAACAAGGAGCTTACGAAGCCACACTGCTTCTCTGGATGCAACAAATGCGGCAATGTACTCAGCTTCTGCAGTGCTTAATGCTACCGAAGATTGCTTTCTGCATGCCCAAGAGATCATTGCGGAGCCCAAGTTGAAGCAGATGCCTGAAGTGCTTTTCCTGTCCTTGACACTTCCTGCCCAATCTGAATCTGAGTAGCCTTTCAGGAGGATTGGGGTATTAAGTGAATACTTCAGCCCATAACCAATCGTGCCACGTAGGTATCTTAGAATGTGCTTGGCAGCAACCAGGTGAACATGTTTAGGTGAACTCATGAACTGACTGAGAGCATTCATTGCATAACAGATATCTGACCTAGTATTGACTAGGTACATTAGAGAGCCAATCAACTGCCTGTACTCAGAAGGATCTACAAAATCCAAGTTAGCAGCAGAAACACTTAACTTCTTTAAGTTAGATTCCATAGGAGTACGCATAGGTTTACAATTTATCATTCTAAATCTTTTCAAAATGTCAATCGTGTATTTTCCCTGACTTAGAAAGATTTCATTAGCTCTTTGCCATACTTCTAACCCTAGGAAATAGTGCATTAGACCTAAATCCTTCATTTCAAATTCTGAGGCTAATTCCTTTTTACATCTTATGATTAATTTATTTTCACCCATGAGAAATAAATTATCTACATACAAAACTAAAATAAGCATCTCATCATTATAAATTTTCAAGTAAATGTTAGCATTAGCATCATTCTTGGAAAACCCTAAATTTAGTAAGTACTTATCAATTCTTTCATACCAAGCGCGAGGAGCCTGTTTGAGCCCATATAAAGCTTTCTTCAACCTGCAAACATGAGAATCTCTTTTATGGATTACATAACCTTCTGGTTGCTCAATATAAACTTCCTCCTCAGTGACACCATTAAGGAAGACTGTCTTAACGTCCATTTGATGCAGCTCCCAACCTTTGGTTGCAGCAATAGCTATTATAGACCTAATAGAGGTATATCTAGCAATAGGGGCAAAGGTTTCTTCATAATCTATTCCTTCCTTTTGAGAAAAACCACAAGCTACAAACCTAGCTTTATATTTTTCAATACTACCATCAGCATTATGTTTAATTTTAAACAACCATTTAGAGGAAACGACAGACTTACCTTTGGGTCTGGGTACAATGTCCCATACATCATTCTTGATGATAGACCCATACTCTTCATCCATGGCTAATTTCCAAGCATGATGGGACATAGCTTCTCCGATATTGTGGGGTTCAGACTCAATTATATTGCACATCACGGAAATGTAGTTGGCGTGATTTTGGACACTCTTGCTATTTATGAAGGTTCCTCTGGGAGCAGCAAACCCTTCAGCGTCTTGAATTGTGTTTCTAACCCAAAGTGGTCTCTTCTTGCAGACCACAATATCCTGAGGTATATCGGTAGATTGCATGGGTTCTAATGAGTCATTTTGAACTTCCTGATTTGGAAGATCAGTAGACTCTTCCTGTAACTTAGGGTTAGCATCAACAATTGAATCTTGTTTTTCCATCACCATATCATCATTGTTGATTAATGAACCTTTAGATCTTTTGAAAGCAATATTTTCTTCAAAAGTTACATCTCTACTTATCTCAACATACCTTTGACTTGAAATGTAGATCCTGAAGGCTTTGGAAGATTCGCTGTATCCTACTAGGATGCCTTTCTTTCCAAATGGATCCAGCTTGGTTCGTTTTTCATTAGGTACATGAACATACACAGGGCTTCCAAATATCCTTAGGTGATTGATGTCTGGTTTGATTCCTGAATAGGCTTCTTCAGGTGTCACATTCTTTAGGGCTTGATGAGGACATCTATTCTGAATATAAACTGCAGTTTTGGATGCTTCTGCCCATAAGAAAGGTTGCAAGTCTTGATCATGTATCATGGCTCTTGCAGCTTCAACAATGGTCCTGTTCTTTCTTTCAGCAATTCCATTTTGCTGAGGGTTGTAGGGAACACAGAACTCCCTCTTAATTCCTGCTCTAATACAAAAGTCATAGAAACTACTTGAGGTGTATTCACCTCCATTGTCAAACCTCGAACATTTAATTCGATTTCCTGTAGTATTTTCAACTAAGGCTTTGAATTCTTTAAATCTGTTTAGGACTTCTTCAGACTCTTTAGTTTTAAGAAAATAGATCCATGTTTTCCTAGAGAAATCATCTATGAAGATAACATAGTATAGGAAACTGCTAGGAGATGCTACTGACATAGGGCCACATAAATCTGAATGAATAAGCTCTAACCTTTCTTTAGCCCTACTATCGCTTTTATGAAAGGGATTCTTTACATTCTTACCCATTGCACAACCTTTACAAGCATCATCATGAGATAAACTGAGATTAGGCATACCTTTGACCATTTTACCGAGAGTGGGAAGAGCTTGAAAGTGAAGATGACCCAATCTTCTATGCCATAGCTCGCATGATTCAGGGGTCTCATGAATGAGAGCTTGAATTGGATTAGCTGCAAGCTTATATTAACTATCACATCTATTTCCAATAATGCGAGCAGATTTGAAGTTAGATTTCTTAGACCAAGCGAGTACTTTCCCTTCAGAAAATGCTATTTGCAAACCCTTATCTTCTAAAACAGAAATGGAAATAAGATTTCTTTTAATACCAGGTACAAATAGAATATCACAGAGTTGTAGGGAAATACCAGAATCTAGTTTTAAAGAGGTAGTGCCAAAACCTTTTACCGAGTATCGAGCATCATCACCGATTACTACATGAAGATTGGTGTCTTTTTCAATCAGATCTGAGAGATGCTCACGAAATCCTGAGATGTGTCTGGAGGCACCACTGTCAAGTATCCACGTATTGCTGTCCGTAGGAACATTGCTGGAAAGAGCAGAGATAAGAAGGTAGTCTTCACTTTGTTCGGCAACTTCATTTAAGTTAGCTTCCCTTTCCTTTGGGTCATTTTGACAATCTCTGGCATAGTGACTATACTTATCACATCTGAAGCAACAAACGTGAGAGGAATCTCTTGACTTTTTCCTTGGATCATAGGAGGAGGATCTAAAATCTTTGCTTCTCTTTTCTTTCTTCCAATGACCACCTTTCCTAGATTTAGATAAGAGAACATGATTATCTTTGAGAGAGTTCTTGAATTTTCCTCTTACCTCAATTCGAGATTCCTCTTCGATGCAATCAGATTGAAGACGCTCAAAGTTGGGACGATCGGCTCTTCCACCAATGCTACGAATGAATGGTTCCCATTCATCTGGTAGACCATTTAATGCAATCATAACAAGGTCTTTATCTGAGATTTGGCAATCAAGAGTGCTTAGCTTGTCCTTTAGTTCATTGATCTTCATGAAGTAGGCTACGATTGAGTCTTCTTCTTTCATTTTTATGTGAAGAAGTTGCTGTCTTAGGGCAAGAGCCCTGCTGAGATTGTTGACTTCATAGATCCCTTCCAAGTGTTTGATCATTTCTCTAGCAGATGTAAACTTTGATATGACAGTGACAAGATGGTTCTTGATTGACTCAATTATGATCCTTCGAGCCTTGAGGGAATCTTTCTTGAACAGTTTTAGTTCTTCAGCATCTTCTGGAGGAGACAGCCTTTCTTCTTCTACAAATTTCAGTAGGTCATTTTCTTCAAGTATCAACAGAATCCGAACTTTCCAAGCAGCAAAATCAATGGCTCCCTCAAGCCTATCTTCAGCCTTCAAACCTGACATCTTTAATCTGAACACAAACAACAGCTATATGCAACAATCGATCTGCTAAATCAGAAGTTAGTGACACCTAGAGCTCTGATACCATGTTATTTTAAACACTAGGTATATTAACCAGATTTATCTAATTGATTATGCCCTAGGTTGTATTCAGATTTAGTGAACCAACATAGATTAAATTGTGCTCTAGATTGTAATCAGATTTGCAGTATTTTAGGAAACCAATATAGATTAAATTGTGCCCTAGATTGTAATCAGATTTGCAGTATTTAGTAAGTCAACATAAATCAGAAATAGAGCAGAAGACAAACAAGCATACCCTGGGAAAACCTCCAAGGAGGAAAAACCCAGCATGAAAGACCCACAGGTCAGATTATATATTCTCCTCTAAAATATAAGTACAATACTTAGCTCGAATCTGATCTTCACATATCAGATCTATCCTTGTATGCTTCAATGACTTGCATAAAATCTACTATGTCCCTTTGGACAATTTCACACCAAGCAGAATAAGTTCGCCCTCTTCCTTAAGTTCGCACAGCAGAGCTAAATCACCTTTGATATGATTTTTGCTTGATTGAAATGACTTACAAATTGTCATTTATTTATATGCATATTTATTCTTTTGTAGGTCGACCTCCTTGTAAGTCGGCCTCCTTATTAATTTTGGCGCCAATGTTATTTTGGGAGAATTTAGTGTGGCGTGATGAATAAGGATGGGGTCACGTTATTTAGGGTAGGACCCGGTCCTAAAAGGTGGTTCGGATGTTGCCTTAAGGCAATCCGAACCCTATACCCCTATTTACAAACAACAAGGAACACTCGTACCCATGATTTTTGAGGATAAAGTTAGGCAAAAATCGAAAAAACCCTTACAATAATTTTTGAGGAGAAAATTATAAACCTTACAAAATAATTTTTAAGGAAAAAATTATAAACCAAACAGAATAATTGTTTTAGGATAATTATTAAAACCCTCTTAGAATTTTTTAAGGGAAAAAATTATTAAAATCCATCAGAAATTTTTCAAGGGACAAAAATTTAATAAAACCCATCAGAACATCTCCAGGTGACCAAACAAAGAGGCAGATTGCGTGCCCTAGTCGCATTGTTGTAGGGAGATGAAGACATCGAACAAGGCTCGACTCCATGAAGCCCTAGATCACATGTATAGAGGATTTGAAACCCTAGGTTGCAGGATGTAGAATACAAATTCAGGTTGCAGATTTGAAACACTATAGTTGCGAACAAAAACCAAAAATTCATGGCCACAAAAAAAACAAAAGCAATAGGTAGGAGCGCAAAAAAGTCCCGCTGAAAAATGCATGCAACAAACGTAGAAAGACGTCATAGATACAGAGGACGGTGCTAAATAACTAGTTGTGCGGATGAAAAACAAATAGAGCCACAGACAAAAAGAAAGAACCTATGACTACAGACAAAACCCGTGACAAAAAATAGAAGGTTGCAAATCGTGCGCCCAGCGGCTTTGCTCATGAATAGAAATAAACAAACCCGTGATCCGGCTTAAGCAAAACAAAACCTCCACGATCTTCAAACACAACACCCAAACTGCTCACGAACACAGGTCCACAAACCCATAAAAATTTTGAATTATAGCTCTTAAAGAGCCTACAAAATTTTGCAAAGATTTCAACAAAACCTCCAATGATTTATAAAAAATTGAAAAAACAAATTTTTGGAAAAAAATCTAGATAAGACTAGGTCACAAATTTTTTCTCAAAAAATTCGCTAAAATTTTTGAAATCCCATTGACCTGCTTTGAAACCATGTTAAAATATTCAATGTCATTAAACAATAGAGTGAGAGCTCTGTATAATGAATTTACAAGAGACGATGTTTCTAAAAGAAAGAATCGTAAACTGAAGCTCAAAATAGAAACTAACTAAAGACAACTAAGATGACTAAGATGACCATTAAAGAAACATTGCAATATTCTAATAAATACAATTTTAACTAATTACAAGTATAGATTAATATTCTTATCTTGAGCTTTCTTTAGCTTCAAACAGAGGTTGTGGTGAACAGACATCAATTCATTCATTTGTTGTGTTACGCGGTTGCGTTTCTTGGAATGTATGTGTTAAAAAACACTCCAATTACGTTGACAAGCAGATGAGCTGCATGGTTGGGCCAATACTTTTGCAATCATCACCAAAACAAACCCAACATTCAGCTGAAAAATACATTATATGGATATGATATCGTAAGAATATCTCAAAATCTTAACAAATTTAATGACCATGTTGACAAAATAAAGAGACCGTCAAAAGTTTATAGAGTCTACTTGGTTGGCAGGTCTTTCAGTCTTCCATGCCAGCCCTAGAAGAGAGAAAACCCTTTCCCTGCTTGTACATTTACAACTTTGACAGAGCTTCATTAAATTGATCTTGGTTTGGAAACATTTTGTCCATGCAATTGAAGAAGCCTTGTTTGATCTCAACATCAATATCCATGAATGGAGTCTTGTAGAACAACGATGGATTGAGAAAGTATCTTGCAACATGGAGAGGAGAGTGCATCTTATCCCATTTCCTATCAATTATGTCCCATAACAGCATATACCTTTCCTTGTTATTTGCTAGCCTACTCCTCATCACCTCCTTGGTCCTATCCTTGGCCTCATACAAATATCCCATGAGGGATTTTTCTCCATCCACTAGTCTCAAGACTTTTACTAGAGGCTTTGAAAATTCTACAATTTATTCAATCAAATCCCCAAAATTGGTAGAATACATGTATTTTGCCATTGCTATGCCATTTGATTGATTTGTGAAGTCAGACTCCATCAACTCGGTTGAAACAAACATTCGGTTCAAATTAATTTTTTGTTCACATAGTGTTTGTAGTGCAAGGAAGTGTGTTGCAAATCTTGTCACCCTTGGTTGAACTAGCTCTTTGCCCCTGTGAAAGAGCGCATTATAGACAAAACCCTCATGTGTTTATACATAAAATTGGTAAAGGTGCGAGCCATCTGCAATGCCTCCTTAATCCATTTAGTTTGTCCAATGTCTTTAGGGTTAGATCAAGGCAATGTGCTACACATGGGGTAAAAAGCATAGAGGGGTATTTGTTTGTCAGGAGTCTCCCAACAACAACACAAGCAACAACATTGTTTGTGATAAATTGAACCACATTTTGTGGCCCTACATCCATGACTACCATGTCATACAACTCAAACAATGCAATTGCAGATTTGATTATATCTGATGCATTAACAAATTTCAAAAAAATAGTGCCAATCTCACAAGAGACAAGGAAGTTAATGAGGGTTCGGGTCCTTCTATCTGACATAATGCTGCAACCACTAGTAGCCCACTCTAATTGATGCTCTTTAACAACATCTTCAACACCCCGTATTGCATTTTTAAGCATACCAACCCTCAATGTCTCGTAAGATGAGGCTTGAAACCTAGGACTTGCAGATGCAATAGCATCTACCATACCTTGCCAATATGGAGATCTAACAACATGGAATTATAAGCTAGAAGAGTACCAAAAATTAGCAATTGCCTTCTTTGTTTGATCATGGACATTTGTCCTCCATCCTGTACTCTCTAAAGCGGTCCGAGAACCTGGTGTAGTATGAGGTTGGAAGAAATTATTAACGTTTCCTCCACTTGTGTTTGGTCCACGTGTTGTAGAAGGAGGTGTTGACCCAGATTCCTTGAAACCCCCTTCTTCAACGTCCTGCTCACCTAAATGATTCCTTCTAGCATCTGCAAAACTAGAACCTATTTCACCCTCGATTCTCGCCTTTTTGGCCTTACTCTCAGCAATCCCATCAAGAGCTTGTTTTGCTGATATGTGACATCTGTAGGGCATTTTGTGCAAAGGTCGTTATTTCCTCTTTCTTTTGCCAAATGCCATTTGAAACAACGAACTCCGCCATTGATATCATTTAGACACCAATTGCTTTTGACCTTCGTGCTATTGGCAATTGGTGTGCAATGTGTCCATGCAAAGTCTTTTTGATGTGACATTGTGATGAAGAATTAAATCTGCAAAAGCATTTTAATTTAGTTTTTCATGGTTGGAAACTTGGAACTACCTCATTCGAATGATTTTACAATATAGTTTGACATCAAAGGCAGCATGAAAGTTTGAAGGACTAAATATTTTTTTGGGCTCAGATCAAATACCTTCATATAGTTAATTTCGAAAGGAGATTAATTTGAATGGTCAAGTCAAATTGTGATCTTAACATAAATAAAGATTTTCATATTCACTCTAATTGTCAACAAAGTATTCTAATGGTGTTTATATATATGAATTAATTGCTATATAAGAATTTTTAAGTTAATATTTTATCATGGTGATTTAAATATAAAAATAAATATATCATTTTCAATATAATAAGATTAATAATGTTTTCCAACATATAACTAAAAAAACATAGATTCCAAAATTTGTTTAATAGATTCCAAAATTGCGTCGATGCTTAGAGTCCCTCGCATTGGCTTACAGTTCCCAACCGTTCCTTCTCAGCTCTTGAATCTTGACTATCACTCTCAGCTCAGCTATCGACTCTCGACTCTCAACTCTCGACTCTCAACCCTTGACATCTCTGCTCTCTCAATCTTAGCCGTGGATGAGTTATACCGACAAAAAACAATAAACAATTGGTGTCTATGATAATATCCTGTAGCCGCATGCCATTTATAAGAATTTTGTGAAATTTTCATTCAGATTTTGCACAACTCTTTTTGTGTTTTTAGAATTTCCATGTGGTTCTTCAATCATGATTTAGTGCTGATTAAACTCATGATTTTTTTGAGATTTAATCACACAAAAAATTGTTGAAAATCATGCTGACCGATTTTTTCGATTTTTTGGGGAAAAAATAGGGAACCTCTGTGATTGCCGATTAATCGCAATTTTTTTGCATATCTTTGCTTTTATGGTTTCATGTGACAACTAAGCTATTCTAAGTAAACCTAACAATGTGAATAGGTGCTAACTATAAACTAGTTAGGAAATATCTTTATTCACACCAACAATATATAAACAATAATGTGCTATGGTTTTCTTTTGAAAGGGTATCCACATAAAATCATGTGCTCTACTTATGTTGCATGATTATTCCATCTTATGTTATTGATATAATGCAATTGATGGTTTTGTGATTGTTAAGTTAACAAGTAGAAAATTGTGTTTAGTGATTTATCCTCTCTCTCAGTAAATCATGTGCAAATCAATCCCTAGGAATGTTACTCTGAGAGTACCTGAATCATTTCATGAGAAGAGATCAAATGACTCGTGCAATCCCAAGAACTTGATAGCCATTGATGAAATTAGAGATTTTGGGAACTAGGCGACGTGCATGAGATCCAGTGATTAGTTCAATACCAAGGCTTACAATTTTTGATACCATCTTGGGAGTGCTCAAGCTTGACACATTGCCTTACTAATACTACAATATATCGAGTTCATAAGTTTTAATAAAATATGAAAGGTGGCTTGCCAATGATGATTTGGATTCCCTTTGGCTGCTGTGCTTGGATTTGCTGTCCTGTTCTTTATTCCTCATCAATTGCTTGACTACTGTAATATTCATTTGCGTTATGCCGTCTTCACTTCATGTTTTACCATCCCTCATTTTCACTGTCGCCCTATTATTTAAAAATTAAAACTATATTATAAGTAGTTAGAAATATAATGTAACTGTTGTCACAAAAGCTCGCACCCTTGCTGAGTTATCAACTCAACAACCTCGTGAAACATGGAAACAACATCGAAGTGTGGGACCTTGCGCAAGGGGGTTGAATCTCCGGAGAAGGCCAACTTCCTTCTCAATCCAGGTGCAGGTGTTGAACCAACTCAACACTTCAAAACTTACTCCTAAGCCTATACTAACAGCTTGTAGAAGAAAAAGGGAAGAGAAAAATGCTTCAAATGAAAGGAGGTGATGCACCAAGATAAGAGATGTTTCTCTCCCCACCCGAAATGGCACAAAGAATCAACTGAAATACCTAGGAGATGCACAAACTTCAGTTGCATGAATGACCTCAACGCACGTATAGAGGCTAGAACTTGCTGAATGTCAAGAGGGGAGAAGGCTTCCCACAAGTCACACTTTGAAATAAATTAACATAGCATATATGAGAGAAGAGCCACAAAACATACACCTATGATGAAGGTAAGGAAATATACACAACATGCATAAGTTGAAGGAAGGCAAGAACGATACTTTCAATTCATTCAAAGGCCAATGGCCAAACTCACAGTTGCAAAAATGCACAAATATACAAGTCTTTAAGAGAAGTGAAAAAGCATAGAATAGCTCAAGCCAACAGGGAGAGAACCCTTTACAATGAGGCATAACGACCTTCCTTATATAGAAAAATTGGTTGCAAGAGTTGTTGGAGCATTAAAAACCTTGAGTGTCGATCACACCATCTAGAAGTGCTGAAAGCCGGAAGGAAGTTGGGAAGACTTCAGAAGCTCGGGTTCATAAGTGGGGAAGACCAAGGAAGTTACTTCGGAATCTCGGAGTTCTAGAGTTCTAGGAAGAAGAAGGCAACGACTAGGAAAGGAACTTCGGAAGCTCAGGGTTCTGGAGTTCCGGGGAAGGGAAGAAGAGACTAAGCAAAGGAAAAGAGGAGACCTAGCAAAGGAACTTTGGAACCTTGGGGTTCCAGAGTTCCGGGAAAAGAAAAGGGCAAGGGAAAGGAATTTCGGAACCTTGGAGTTCCGGAGCTCCGGGGAACTAGAAAAAGGGTCTAAGGAAGGAACTTCAGAACCTCGGGGTTCCGGAGTTCCGGGAAAAGAAGAGAGAAGGCAAAAGAAAAGAACTTCGGAACCTCGGGGTTTCAGAGTTCTGGGGAATTGAAGAGAGAAGGAAAAAGAAAGGAACTTCGGAACCTCTGGGTTGTGGAGTTCCGAGGAAGGGGAAAGGAGAGGCATCAAGGAATTTCGGAACCTCGGGGTTCCGGAGTTCCGAGAAGAGAGAATAGGGTAAGGAAGGAACTTCCTCTAGACAAGACAACACTTCACACCTCGTAATTCCACTGCTTTTCTCTTTGATCAACTGGGGCAGCGCTGGTCCATGGAACATATCTCCGATCGGTTCTCACTGATGGACCAAGGGTGTCATAAAATGACAACAGTAACTTTATATTAATATTCAATATTTATAATTTTTTATTAGTACAGTTTAACTTTATATGATTATTCAACATTTATATTAATATCATGTAACTTTATACTAATACACTATATATTATAATTTTATATATCATATGACTTTATATGAATAATAAATATACTATAATTTATGTAAGTTCCATATATTACTTTTATCTTTAATTTCAAATTTGAATTTATTAAATATAAATGTGAATTCATAATTATAATATTAGCTTTTTGAGTTCTAATTTTTTTTAATTTTATTGATTGGATAATATGATTGTTGATATTTTAAAAATCTTGTTTGATAACACTATTTGCCACATTTTTATATTTAAAAAAATATTAATAAAAAATGCATGATTATTTGTTTGAACTTAATCATGATATTTTTCTCAATTTTTTTAGCTGACAAACTTGTTCCTCTCTACGCTTGAACATGAACACAAACCTTGTGACTTAGCATATATGTATACACATATGTCCATGCATATAATCTACACATATATACATATGTATTTTGATGCATGATATGTATGTATATTGATAATCTGAGACTTATTTTCCACTTAAGGATTAAAAATGAAAATGGAAAGAATAATTGTTTTTATTTAGTATTTATAGTTTGTGTGATTTTGTAAATTTCCCGTGGGGTAATGGCTGGTTTGGATGCCATAATCAAAGGACTTGCATATATCTTGTGGTTAAAGAGAAATGGCAGAAGATGTACCTTGTGTTTTGAGTTGCAAGAGGCAATCTCTACATTTCATATTATTCAAATTCAATGGCTTCCTCTCGTTTGGATGTTTACCTTTGGTTGGAATCTTTGGAAGGACCAAACATTGACACTTGTACGTATGTTTTCATTGACACTTCTGTTGCTGGGCCATTTGCATGTTGCTTATTCAATTTTCCTATTTGAACTTAATCCAAATGCCAATGTCCATGAATAGAGTGCCCATATGTGGAGGAGTTACAACCTGAATAGAATCTTGCATGCCCTGACTTAATTGTGTTGGCAATGTGTAGGTGATTACAATTCAACTTTCTAGATTCATGCTTGGACCCTATTGATGAAGTACAACACATTTAAGGGGGTTTATGCTTATGGAAATTACATTTGATATTCCTTTCCTTATTATTTATTCCTCTTTAAGATGAACACTATATTTGGGAAAAAATGCATTTTGTAAATTTCATTATTGAAATCTTTGGCAATTGCTTAGGTCCCTTGAAGAATCTTGCCATCTCATGGAGTAGTTACACCTTTAGGAGTTACACTCTGATTCTTCATTCAAAAACCTATGAGAATGGTGGTACATTTGGAGAGATACATAAAAACCTTTGTGAAGAGTGAAAAAACCAGTTAGCTTCCAGGAGAGAGTGACAAGGTTTATGAAGGAAATGGAGATTTCATTGCTTGCAGGTCATTGGGAGTTCAGATTGTATAGGAATCATCTTTGGAGTTGCTTTTGTAGGGATTGAGCTGTATTTTAGAGATTGAGAGTTATTTTGGTCTTGCAGGGTGAAGATAATGTTGAGACTAGTTGTTTATTGGAGATGAGACTTTTTGTAATCATGTTTGTAGCCTTGATCTTAGTTTCTGTTTTTAATGTCTTGTAGGGTTCTAGGACCTGAAAATATGAGGTTTGTAATGGGAAAATCAGGCAAAATTTCCCTATGAAACCTAATGTAAAGCATGTTATGAGAAGAGCAATAAAATCAGTTATTTCCTCTGTGTTGGTTTCACTGGGCTCAACAATCAGAAAATGATGTTGTGAGTATTCAGATTTCAAAATCTGATTTCCGTGAGCAAATTGTTGTCTATTGGGTGTGTTTCAAAAATCTGGGCTGGGTTAGCAAATGGGTATCGTGGGTATGTGTAAAAATTAGCTTGTTGAGGTTGAGTGTCTATGCTTAAACTCGTTGTCTTGTTTGAATACATTAAGATTGTATGTGAGTAATGGTTCTCATCCCTTGTTTTTAGAAGTGGTGTTGTCTGGTCTTGCTACAGTGAGAATCCTGCCCTTCATTTGTTCCCCTATCCTTGATTGCATCAAAATGCATAATTCTTTTATCTGGCTTATTTCTTGATTTTGAAAATCAATATTTTATGATGATGTAATTCAGTTAGTTGTTTTGGAAAATCAGTAAATGCATAGTTGTTTTGATTATGGCCTCTTGAGATCATTGCTAAATACTGAAGTGTTTGTATCCTTCTAATCACTTACAGGTTTTTTTCTCATTTGGATTAAGATTTTCTACTCTTACAGTAATGACAAGTGATGCCCGGGCTTCCTCTTCTTCTGCTAGGTTTGCTTAATACCTTTGCCTTTTATATTCCCCACTTTCTAGTGTTTTTTCCATTGTACCTAGTCTATCTCTTCAACATGAAATTTGTATCGTTAGTGATTTGAGCATAAATATTGCTTAGCAGCATTTATTTTGTTATCACACAGTTTATTACTGCTGGCTCAGGGATTCTTTTCCCATTCTATGTCCCTATTTTTTGAGCTCATTTAACACTTGCAGAATTTTTAACTGGTTCAGCTCACGCCTTACTTTTATTTGTTCACAAGGAACCCATTAAATATTTGTAATTTTGCATCTTTGTAGGAGAAATCCACTTTTTTTGTTGATCTGAAAACATTGTCTACCCATTGGGATCCACTTTTGCCAGTTCAAGGAAGAGAGGGTTAGGAAGAGGTTGAATCAAAGCCAGCTAGTTCAGAACTACCTTTAGTTTAGAACTACATAAATAAGGTAGCTCAAAGTCAATCTTGGCTGGTTGATTTTAATAGCTAGGTTACACAAACTCCATCTTATTTGTTTTTGTCTGGTCACGGAGAAAAGAAAAATGTACTTTTTGATAGCGATATTAAGAAAACTATCCATGCACGCATTGGTGATGATTGATAATTTGTGACTTTGATAAGCAGATGTGAAGAAGGGTGTTCACAAGAATAACTTGTTCCATATGTCATATGACAGTGTCTTGTTAATTCTCATATCAATCAACATCAATTGCTAAGAAAGAGGTTGAACCAAAAACATTTATTCAGAACTACATTAATAAGGTAGCTCAAAGTCAATCTTGGCTGATTCACTTTAATAGCTAGATTATTCATGTTATGCAATCTCCATCTTGATTTTTTGCCTGGTCATGGAGAAAAAAACTTGTACTTTTTCCAAGTGATATTAAGAAAACTATCCATGCTTGCTTGGGTGATGATTGATAATGTTTGACTTCAATAAACAGATGTGAAGAAAGGGGTTCACAAGAATAACTTTCTTCATAATCATCATAAGACAGTGTCTTGTCAATTCTCATACTAATTAACATTAATTGCTAGATTATCAAAGAGAAGAAAACTTTATCCCTATTTGCTTTTGTAAATGTATTTGTTTATGGCCTGAGATATTGATAGCAGCTAGTTGATAATTTAGTACATCACTAGGAGAGTTATTATCCAATTAAGTTTCACATCAATGTTACATCCATAATGATATGATGCAACCGATGCACAACATGAGAGCAGTGGTATCAATAACCACAAAGAAAATTTTAATAACTAGAAAATGTGAACACTGATAATCTGAAGAACACAAGCCACTTAATACCTCATTTGTCATGCATATTAATGGTTCAGTACCTGAATGTATTCTAGTAGCTAGGAAATATAGTGACACCTAGGACTCGCATTCTCAGATTCACAAGTTAAATCTTACTTACAAATGCTATGAGATTTATTAGGACTTTAGAAGTTTTTGAATAGGCACAATACTTGATTGTAGTGTTTCATGGGTATAGCCTTTTTCATCCTATCCATAGAAGTCTCCCATGATCAGTTTACATGATTGTTAAAATCCTTAGGAACCTAACAATTCTAAATGTTGAGTTCTCTTTGTGGGGTAACCTTCAGCTCAGATGCCATGACCAAGGGATATGTCTTCTGTCAAGTCTCCCAGGATTGTATTCAACATTGTCTGTTGATATATGTCACACTCAAAGTAAGATTCTGTATTGTACAAACTTTTAACACATCTCCTGTGGGTTTAAACTTGGGCTTTGCTTTGAAAGACTTTATGATTACCATTTAAACTCATCTGCTTTGAAAATTTTCTAGGGTGCTTAATTCCATCTTTATCTTCCTTTCCGTGTACTGCAATACATTTTTGGTGTTCATATCTCTTGATTTTAAGCGAAATTATGTGGTTGTTAGTTTATAATAGTAAGACAATGCACCATATATCCTTCAGCTCAAGCTGCCTTTCCACTTTATTATGGAGTGGACTACACACCCATGTAGGAAAACACTGCAAAAATTATGATTACTTGTGAGTCTGCACTTGGCAGGTTTAATAGTCTGATTTGAATGAGATTGAGCATATTTCTTGCGGGACCAAAAATCGGCAATTGCTCATGATTTTATAAAAAATCATGATGAAATTGCAATTCAATCTGCAAAATTGCAATTTATTCCCGATTGGTTATAAAATTTAAAAATAGCCTTTTTTTCTACATTTTTTATGAATTTTAAAGTGATTTTTAATTTCCTGAAAGTTTGGATTAATTGAAAAAAAAAACTTTGTTGCCAAGTCAATCTTGAGAAAGTTTTTTGCTGCTTACTACACAAAATGACATTCAAATGATCCATACAGACACTTTGAAAGTAACCCAATTACATGTCTTGTTTAAGGGGTCAAGATTGGAAAATATAGGAAAAGTTTTATTACCAAATTAAAGAATGGAGACTTTTGACAGTTCGCTTATTTTGTGCTCTTATGGATTTGAGGACATTATTAAAATGATTTTCATTTCATTTGATTTCCAAAAATATGAAATAAGCGGCGATTATTATCTTGACATCTTTGATGAAATCCTTGTAACAACCTAGGCGATGTAAGGTTTGGTGGTTGCATATAAATTTTTTCAATAGTTTAAATTGAAACCACCCTTGTGAATTTTACATCCTTGATGAGTTCCTTGAAAACACCCTTATGAATTTTTCAATTGTTGAAATTGAAAAGCATCCTCCTTGACTTTCTAAAACAATCAACAACTCTAAGGTCCACAACTCTAATGATATATGGGCTTTTCGTGTATGTGACAGTGATATTGATGAGCACATGTTGTATAATGTAATGTCCATGCATCTAATTTTAATAATAGAACAACCATTTTTATCCACGTCTTCTTTAACTCTATAAATGAATTAAATTGAGTATTTGTTATCAAGAGTTGAGTTGTTCAATTTGGTTTATCTTGAAGTCACATAAGATTGGCAAGATCTATGTTTCTTATGAAATGCCTCCTAAAGATGATACACAATCAAACTATGTGAGATTCATGGTGGTGTCAAGAAAGACAAAAAAAGTCACTATATAATATTATTCAAAGAATGTAATGTGAACTAATAAATTATTGATTGAAAAGTTTGGAGTATTGCTTTCATGCACCTCTCAATGCAGCGTAAGACTAGGTCAACCCTTCAAGGCACTAACCCCAATATATAAAAGGAGTGCAAGTTACACATGTAAACACAAACATATGTTGGTACATTAATGCATGAGAGCTATTCACATAACCAAATGGTGTACAGCAAGCGTCCGTAACTCAAAGGGACCCAAAAAGGTGGCTTCACACACTTGAACATCCTCCTTAAAACTCAACTTGATGGGCAAAAGCAAGTTGGTTTCAAGGTGAACCATCTGAAAAGAGAGGCTCAACAATTCCCCCAATGGCAACATTTGGTATCAGATCCAGCTTTGATACATTGTAACATTGCGTTTTCTTTGATTTTTTAAAATATAATGAACCCTAGCTCACAATTACAAAAGTTTGCACAGTTAAACATAAAGAAATTGTAGTTTAATAGTTTATTCTCTAATTAGATATAATTTTAGAATATAGAAAGGGCCAAATTTATCTTCTGCAGTGGTTGTTAATTTATTTCTAAATTTGCAGCAATCCATTTCTTAATGAAATGCCTCTGAATCTGCCTCATATATGCCCTTAGAATATTCAAAAACCTGCTGCTGGTTGAAAGTAAATTTTAATTCAAACTATAATTAATCAAATTTGCACAATAGTGATCTATCATGTGAAATCACTCATTGAGGGATTTTGTCCTTGGTTAATTGAACCAAAGTTCCGTGCTTCACAAGGTTTAGATAAGATAAGATAAGATAACTTTATTAATGTCCAACAAAAGACCACAAAGTGGGTCTAAGGGACTGCCAAAAGCCAGAAAGGGGGCCAGCCCACAGCAGGGACACCAAATAGTGCCTGAAGAAGAGCAACAAAACAACAGGAACACTAAAAGAAAACAACCAAAAGAGGGGAATGAGAGAGAGGAAGAGGGGAGGGGAGTCCCATTCCGATGGGGCCTGATGCCAGCTTAAGATAGTAGATTTATGATCTGGAATCTTAGTTCTCAAAGCAACACAAAATATGTTAAATCTCTTGACCATATTATCAAAATTTTCCTTCTCAAGTTCCACAAGCAGCGGTGTGTCATCTGCAAACTGTGCATTTAGCAAGTTCTTATTAGAAAGACAGATTTCCCTGATCAGGGGGATAATCAAACTAGTTCCTAGGATATAATGGAGTGCATCTGCTGCATTTTTTTTAAATTGAAATTTGATAACAAAAAAAAAGATAGAAGTATTTTTTAATCTTGACTCTTCTTTCTTGGGCAATAGGACAGCCTTGCCTATTAGTGTAGAACACAGGTTTACTACTGAGAGCGGGGGTGGGGAGCGGGGGTGGGGGGCGGGGGTGAATCAGAAGTAAATAAAACTACAATCCTTATCAAATTAATTCTCAAACAACTTGTACTTTTAAAGAGCTTCAATCTGAAAACTGAGAAGGATGAAAAGAGAATCTCAAAGTTCCCAGACTCGGACTCGGCAAGGCTAACTCGGCTCGGATTCAGCAATGACTCAGCAATGACTTGGCAAAATAAGAAAACCCTTGAAATTTAGAGATTTTTAACGATTTAAAACTTGTTTCATACACCCATTATTGAATTAAGCTTAAAGACACTATAACATCATCAAATAGAAGCTAATTTGATCACATACATAAACATACATCCATCACATGCGTAGAAATGTAAATTGTAGCTGAAGGAATTAGAAAACATAGATATATAGAGTTATAAATGTTGTCCAATGTATATAAAATCCATGACTTCAAATGTTCCCAAACATATATGTAACTGTAAAGTGTAAACAAAAACAAGTCTATGGCTCAGGCTCTGGCTCAGCCTCGTCTATCTGCCTCCTAGAAAGGCGTCTAAGGTAGGTCCTGGATGACTGAGTAGCCATAGTTTTTGCCTGTGATGTGCTAGTCTGAGTAGCCATAGGTGCTGTGCCTGATCGTGCTCTATCCTCCTCCTCTGCCATAGCCACAGCCTCAGCCTCTCTGTCTGCCTGGTCAACCCACTCAAGATCCTCATCAGTGAAGATTGGATCGGTGGACTCAGTGAGCCAATCGGACTTGGGGTCGACTTCCTCTAGAGTGATCGGAGAGGAGTCAGGGTCCAAAATCTGTCTGGTCCTGAGACAGTGGTTGTAATGAACAAAGACTAGATCATTCAACCTCTCCACAAACAATCTATTTCACCTCTTCGAGTGGATGTGCTTGAACATGCTCCAGTTGCGCTCACATCCAGAAGCGCTGCATGGCTGGCTCAATATGCGGATGGCAATTTTTTTGAAGGTTTGGGGTTGAAGGCCCAAACATTTGCCACCATCTATCTGAGATAAGGAAAAGAAAAAAACATTAGTCTCATTTCCAACTTTAAAGGTAGATTATAAAATGAAAAATTAAAATGCATAAGTCATAAACTTTAGAATTTTCTACCTGGCTGCAATTTTGTCCGACCCTCTTTGCACAATTGGTTGGCAAAGATCACCCCTACTGCATTATTAAATGCATCCATCTCAAGCAGTGTAGCTGTGGTATCAGTGCCCATCCGTTGTACTACTAAATATAGCCCGCTAAGAACCTCCTCATCCGCTTTGAAATCAGCACGGAAACGAAATGATGGATTGAGGTAATAAGCTGCTGCATGGATGGGCCTATGAAGTTGATTATGCCATCTTCTATCAATTATGTCTCAAATGGGCCTATACTTATCCTCAACTCTAGCATATATAGGTCTAATGGCCTCCTTGGCCCTATCCATGCCCTCATATGTGTAGCCCATAGCGGGCTTCTCCCCATCAACAACTCGTAGGAGAACTACTAGGGGCTCAGTGACCTGCAAATAATGTTAAACAAAAATAGTTAACTCACAAGTGTGCATGAAAATAAGAAAAATTGCAAAGTTGCACAATGCAAACAAAACAAAAATATGCATATAAATTTTAAAATTACCTGCACGATCTCTACACAAGGGGTCCAAAAACCTGGCTCATCAAAAATGCAATCTGCTACATCCATCCTTGCACTGGTCGTAGCATAGGATGAGGAAGTCCACTCCTCACCAACAAACATACGCCTCAAAGATGCCTTTGATTTTAACAAGGATTTCAATGTGAGGAAATTCGAGGCAAATCTCGTTATACCAGGACGAGCCAACTCCCTTTCCCCCTTGTATTGCCTCATAATGCTAAGGACCAATGCATGATTGTAAATAAATTTGCATATATTCTTGGCCCTTTCAACACATTCTTTTACCCATCCAAGCTTACTTATATCCTCCAGCATGAGGTCAAGGCAATGGGCCGCACATGGAGACCAAAAGATTTTTGGGTGCCTCTCCATCAAAAGTTTTCCTGCAACAATTTTAAATTAGTTAAAGAATTAGATGTGATGAGTATCAAGAAATTTTACCATTAATATTTAGAAGTTAAAAACTTAAAAGTTTAAAAGTTAAAAGTTAAAAGAAAACTTTTAAAGTTTACCTATAGCAACATAACTTGCTGCATTATCCGTCACCACTTGCACCACATTTTCTTCCCCCACCTCATCTATAACTTCCTCAATAGCCTCACATAAGTATGCCGCATTTTTGACATGTGAGGAAGCATCGATGGACTTCAAAAACATGGTGGATCCTGAAAATAAAACATATTAATTATCAATAAATTAGAATGTAAATTATTCAATTTCAATCACAATGTATTTAGAGAAGTAAAATGATCAATCACCTCCGGTGGAAACAAGAAAATTTAGGAGTGTTCGATTCTTCTTATCAGTCCAACCATCTATCATGATGGTACAACCCTTGTGGCTCCAAGATTAGCGGTGCTCCTGTAGGTCAACTTTCATATTTTCCACCATTTCCAACAAGAGAGGGCCACTCAACTTAGTATCACTAGGGGCTTTAAACCCCGCCCCACAAATGGTTACTGCATCAATCATGCCTTGCCAATAAGGAGACCTTTCACAAATTGAAATAGATTAAATAAGAAAAGTTCAATTTCAATTTCAATTTTCAACTTCAAACCATAAAATTTTAAATTTTAATTTAAAACAATCAAATAAAAAAGTACCTGGCTGCAATAAATGGAATGTTGCAGAAGTACCAAAACTTGCAAATTGCTTTTCTTCCTGCATCATGGACCTCCTTGTTCCAAGACATGCTCTCAAGCGAGGGCTGTGCGCTAGGAGTAGTGTGTGGTACAAAAAAATTGTCTATCTTGGATTTTCGCACTCTAGGACCAAAAGTGTGACTAGTAGGAGCAGAAATAGAAGTACTAGCACTAGCAGAAGCACTAGGACGAAAGGGAGGCATAGAAGAACCCTCTCCAACACAACCTATGGATGCAACTGTGGATGCGGATGCGGATGTGGGTGGAGGAGAACCAATATGACATAACTCCTCTCTTTGTGTTTTTTTTGTTTGCTTATGTATTTCAAAATTTTCTAATTGGACATAATAAAAACGAACTGCTTCGGGAGGTGCCTTGTTACAAGACTCAGAATCATGACCACGTATGCTAGCAATATGATATTTCAATCTATTTATCCCCCCATGGTTAATTTCCTTACAAAAACTACACTTGGTTTGATTTCTTTGTCTACCAGGGAATTCTTCAGTGTATTTCCATGCCTCATCTTTTTGACCATGTTTCCTAGGCTTAGGTTGTGAAGGATTAGGATGAGCCATTAGGAAAAAAAAATGTTTTCAAAACGTGAGGGCTGCTGCAATAAGACAATTTTACAAATCACCATTTGAGCATTGTGTTTGACAAAGTTTTAAATTTAAAATTTAAAACTAATTAAAAAAAATTAGCAAAGACTAATCTGTGCATTGTGTTTTTTCTTGAAAATTTTCAAATTTCAAAGAAAGAAATTAAGAATTGAGAAAAATCAGCAAACCCTAGAATTTTTTTAGAAAAAATTGTAAATACATGTATACAATTTTTTCAAAAATAAAATCTAGGGTTTGCTATGCTATTGTTCTATTTATCTCATTGTGATTGATCATTGAAGTATGCAATATAGATTTGGAAAGTTGAACTTCAAAAAAAATAACAACAAAACAAAAAATACATAAATATAGAAAAAAAACCAACATAATCAATAAAAATTAACACTTACCTCTTTCAAATTTGTTGAAAAGTGTTTGAAATGAGCTTCTATGGACTCCTTGATGCTCTCAATGCAATTGTAGTGCTGCCCCAATGTGCTTTGTGCAAGCTTTTCACCTCTTCCTTTCAGCTGGTTGCAATACTATGGCTTCCTATTTTTCTCTTCCTCTCTTTTTTCCTCTCTTCCACTCATAAAAGTGAATGCCAATCTCTTTTAGGGTTATGAGAAAGGGAAATGGAAAAAAAACACATATAAAAATGTTATATTTTTTAATGTTTTTGTGACTGTACGTTTTGACTTGACACGGTAGGGTCACGAGCCTTGGACTCGGTGAGTCAGGGGTGTGACTCGCTGACTTGGCGAGTCACACCCCCTAACCTGTCCGGGCCTGGGTCAGGGTCACCGTGACCCAGCGGGGGTCACCCGACTTGCTAACTCGCGTGACTCGCCGCGAGTCACGGAACTCTGAAAGAGATGCACAGTAAGACAATGCACAAGATTTACGTGGAAACCCAGGATGGGAAAAACCATGGTGAGAACGCTGCTAGGATCTACTGTCCTAATCCAGCCTCACGATTGAAACTTCAATTACAATGCTTAAGGGCACCAACCCTAAGGAGTTGCCAAACCCCTATCTATATGAGCACCAACTCAATCAAAATTCTTAAGAGAGCACCAACTCTCCAAATACCCAATGTCTTGAGCACCAACCTGATTGGGTGAATCAGTAGTAAATAAAACTACAATCCTTATCAAATTAATTCTTAAACAACTTGAACTTTTAAAGAGCTTCAATCTGAAAACTGAAAAGGATGAAAAGAGATGCACAGTAAAGACAATGCACAAGATTTATGTGGAAACCCAGGATGGGAAAAACCATGGTGAGAATGCTGCTACGATCTACTGTCCTAATCCAGCCTCACAATTGAAACTTCAATTACAATGTTTAAGGGCACCAACCCTAAGGAGTCGCCAAACCTCTATCTATAGCACCAACTCAAGCAAAATTCTTAAGAGAGCACCAACTCTCCAAATACCCAATGTCTTGAGCGCCAACTCAAGAACCTTGGAGCAACAACTCCAGAATCAAATCAGTTACAGGGTATGTTCATTACCAATCAAATATACAATCTATTTCCATCAATAAGACTTATTATGCATCAAGTCGATTCCAACAATCTGAGACAGAAAAGAAAGACTAATATAATGAATCTTTATATCAAATGTCTCTGTATGACTGCACAATGATATACTGAAACCAAGACTGAAAAGTATTTCTAAATATCTGGAAAAAATCTACAAACTTCTTCTGGTGCTGCTGTTTGTCACATGCTAAAAACTGAAACTGAAACTCAGAAAACTGTCATTGTCATAATACCAGTGATGAACATATAAATCTCTTTAAATTGTATAAATCTCTTTAAATTGTTCTGAATATATCGATTATAAACAAGTCTGCAAAAACCTGTCACTGTTCTATAAAAAGAATATCTGAAATAAAACATAAATCACCCTTGTCACTTGTCTCTGTCACAGTCTATCATTTATAGAGCAGAATTCTTCTATTGAGTTTGCCAGTGAAGCATAAGAACTTTCATCAACATCGACTTGTAATGTTTTTAAATGAGATATGTATTCATCATACACACATCCATCATATAATATGCTTTGCTTCACATGTATTTGTTTTTTCATCAACACACCTAAAATGTTCTTTATTCTCTGTTTTTAAAGACTGCTTCTATTGGTTGGGCAGTTCTAAGTTGGTTTGACCTAACCAATAACCACTTTCTATTATCATCAATTAACAAATAATAAAACATTTGTCAGTTTTAGAATCTTTAACTGCTCACAACTGAACCGATAAGATTATGTCTTTATATAACCCAAACAATACACGTGACAAAGCCTTTAAAAAAAAACAGAACCAATATGTCAGTTGGAATGCATCTTGAAGTTGACAAACAAAAGAATTCAAACATATTAAAAGGAAGGTATATCATTATTATTTGGTTTTGTACTGCCACTTGTTTTACCGAATATGCTGCTTTGTTTATTTGACACAGGTGTACGTCTGAATCAACATCACAAACTGTTTTGAGAGAAATATTCTATATCATCACCAATACGAACTTCGATATCATTATGTATTTAATCTGATAAAGTCTGTGCTGTTTACACCTGCCTTTATTGCTATGACATCAATGACAAAATGGGCTAACAATCTCCCCCTTTGGCATTGATGTCAAAACTCAATCTGCAATCAACATCTGAGACCAATAAACAAAGCGGAAAGCACTGAGGCAACTGCTGAAGAAATAAGCAACATTCTGAAGAGCATTGAACCACTGAAACACGATCGCACTGAACCACTGAAACACAATCTGAACTATTAGAACAAAATTGTCAAAAACTGAATAATGGAACCATCAAAATCTGAACCTTCAAAATCTGAACCACTCTCAAAGGGTTAGAGGCAAGAAATAAGATATAAGAACAGATCAACCACTCTTTCTCCCCCTTTGACATCAATGACAAAGGGTTAGAGCCAAGAAATAAGAACAATAGAACACTCCCCCTAAGATGCTTTCCTTTCAAAAGATTTAGAGAGAAGATAAAATCTTAGGCTTCCATTTGTGCCGAAGCCAACTATTGATATTATTAACTTCCCCAAATAAACAATGTTTACCTTTTACCTCTCTCAGATCATAGACATTGTTCTCTGTTTTGTTCCCTTCCGTGATCAACCTGCCTGAATTAATTTCTCCCATTTCACACCCATGAGCATTAAAGTTCACCAAATATCCATTGTCACATAATTGGCTAACACTCAGCAAATTTTAACATTTTTTAAGATTTTTTCGAGGGGAGAGTTTGGGTCTATTTTGAAGCGGGGTCAACTCACATAGCTAGAGGTTGCCATTGTAATACCTAAGACAACAAATTCAATAAACACCACATTCGAAGAATTGAAACAAATGAAATTTGAAAACGAAAATATACAAATACAACTTAATAGTTAATTTCCCTAGGAGAATGAAAACAAATCATAATTTGTCAAAACAAAACAAGCAGTTCATTTATAAAAAAAATTGTAGGAAATAAAATAAAAAACCAAAAACTTCTAAAAACCTACCTCTTTTGAAGAAATCTTCCTCTACGATCTCCTTGACAACAAACGAGCTCTTGCAGATGCGTAGGAATAGCACAACCAGCTTGCAGCATTCAATGATCAATCTTCAACTCCATTTGTGCAATGGTGCAAGAATATATTTCAACAATGGAGGATAATTTTTTTGTTTTTCATTCACAATGTGTCGTAGATCTAATATACTCCAAATGTGTTGTTACTTCTTCACATTGCTCCTGAATTTCCCATCTCATCTTTTGCTCTATCTTCCTCTTCCATTCAAATGCAAAATGATTGTAAGGAGGAGATTAGGGTTGGGTAGAGGGCCTTGGAGCTACCAATTCTTTTTCTTTTTCTTTAAAGGTAAGGATTTAGTGATTATTTAACATAAAATATACATGCTATGGGGGGAACACTAGGAAGTATTTGTAATATGCACCTTCTTTTTGTTTTTTGAATGTTGTATATGGGTTTTAATGATAATACAAAGAATACAATTCAATGGAAATGCCCACAAGCTGGAATTGATTTCCATAAATATTAGAGTTTTGGACAGCAATATATCATTATAGATACAATACCCAGATGGCCAAATACCCTCAAAATAACAACACAAGCATACCCATTTGCTGCTGTTATAGATAGGTTGATATGTGACTGCAAACAACAAACTGTGGCTGCATATGGACTCCAAATCCCTTCAAACCCTAGCTGCTCCAAACCCAAACGCCCAGTGTGCAAAGAAGACACCAAGTCGTCCCATTTCATGCCAAAAACCTCACCAAGCCCTAGGCAATTTACCCTAGGAACCTCATGCCCTCACCTTCACTGGTATGGCTAGCTATAAGGAAGATGAATCTACTATTAAATGCTTCACAAATCTGCTGTTTGGTCTTCAACAAATCTGCTCAATAGTTTCTTCTTCAATGCTTGGCAAGCAACTGAAATTTCTTATCAAATAAGCCTTTGTGTGGTTCCTGAATGAAAGTGCTAGCAATCAGCAAGGAAAGGTCTTTTACTTCCACAGCTGATGTCCTCTATGAAGGTTTTCGTCTTCACAAAGCCTTTGGATGAACGAAGTTCAAATCAGCAGTATCCTGTTATCAAAACTTAAGGATACCCAAAATGAGCTCTCAAACCATTTTATATTTTCTCTCCAAAACCCCTCACCCATCCTGGGGTAATAAACAATTATTTTATTCAATTAAAAATCCCCTTATGTCTCCCATCTAGGCATTGCCCTTTTTAAAAACAATATTAACTTATGTCCCCTAGATGCCCACTTTATGAAGTCAGTTAAATATTTAATTTAACTTTATGAAATTAGCATTATTTAAAATAATTCCCTTGATTACAAATAATCACCAAATAATATTTAAATACACAAACCGACCTTGCTAGGATGTAACTAATGCTCAGGGACCAAGTTAGTGCCAAAATCAAGACTTACTAAAAATAGTAATAATGGACTAAATTTCTGAGACCGCTCCAAAAAGTGTCATGATGCATCTCTTATCGTATTGAGCTTAAGGCTACACCTCTAAATACCAAATAGGCGGAATTGCAAGGCCTCCAAGTCCTGAGGAGTTTCCTTACCCAACCACACTAGTGTACGGGATCCTGAGGAATAGGCTAATGGTCATCAAACTGTCAGTGCTTAGGAAGGGGACATTACAGTATTTTAGTAGGTTGAACTACTATTCTTTTGTCTTACAGATGGATTTACATTCCCCAAAATGAATCTTTGAGGGACAAAAATCTCTTAGGGATGCCAAGGTCACCAAGAGGACATGGGAGCATTCTTATTGAGCATTGTCATTTGCACAAGTTCTTTTTTGTGAGGAAATTTAAATGTGTATCCAAATTAAAGTCATTTTTGGCCATGCTTATTTTTTAGTCATTTATTTAATAGTAATACAATGCAAGTGGATTGTGCAAGTTGCCACAGTAAGGTTAGGTCAATAGCGATAAATTTATGAAAAGTAAAATAAAAAAAAAAAATACTAGTTGATTTGTGGTTACACTTGTCTATAATATGCTCTTAACACTTTTATTGGATTATGATTAAGGATTCTTTGCAAAAGTACCTAAACATATTTGCTTGCAAATGGTGCTGTATAAAGTCTTTTAAAACTCAAAGACCTTTATTTCTTGCATTCTCTTTATTTTATTTGAGAAAAATAATCGAAACAATATTTATTGGTTCATTTACAATAGATGAAACGAGACAAATGAAAAGAAAGGAGGATGAAAACCATTTCTTCGGTTTTGATTTTTTTTTTCTTTTGCTGTTCATATATGCAAAGTTATAACAGCAGATTCCTTCCCATTCTCTTTTACTATTTCTAAGTAATTATGGTCTATTAATCTTTTTAGATCTTGGTTCAAATAAGTGTGAAAATGTACTACTAATCTGGGTAATGGTATTTTTGATCACATATCTATTTGTAATGAGTTGTAATTTTTTTGTTTTCAGAAATTCTTCAGGGGTAAAGTTGAAGGGTGGTCAGGTACATAAAATAGTAGAGATTCGTGATATGGGGCTTTATTGGAATTCAAGTGAAGAATGCTCGAATGAAGCAGCCATGGAAGACATGAGTGGAGAAGATTTGTTTAGCAATTTGTCTACAGATACTGACAAATTCAATTATGTTCTGAAACCATTGAATGCAACACTATCTTTGATGGTATGCTAAATGTTACCTGTTATATTTCCAAATTAGGTATTTCTAATATAGAGTAAAAAAACATGTCAATGCAAAGTTTTTAATCGTTGATGGGCTGTACTTTAGTTTTATTAGTCATTTGTTTTGATTTTTTGTTACATAAAGATTCATAAACAAGAAACGACAAGTACAGAAAGGAGGAATTTTTTGTTTTTTCTGCAAATTGTCGGCTTCAGAGTGTTTCTAACATGTTGGACAGAGGAGGCAGTAAAAGATAAAATACATGAATATGAGTCCTCAAATTTTAAACACTTTTCCCAATATATTTTTGTAAGAATGTTAGCCGTTGAACTTTTAAAGTGTATATGAGATGTTAGTTGCCTACTTTTAGAGATATATTTATATTGGATCAGTAATAGAGTTATGACTTGCATTGGCAGGTCCTTTGAGATGGGTAGTCTCCATCCAAAGAATTTAGAAGCTTACTTTTGATTGGAAATTAAAAGTTAATTTTTGCATTCCTGGGTTAGAGGCACAATTTTTGAATGGGAAGAAGCATACGAAAGCCTTATCGTTACACAGAGCATACATAACTAATGATTATGCTGAGCATATGGTCCTAGTCAAATCTGCTTTAATTAAGGGGACTAATTGACTAGTTGTCAGAGCTTGTCATGCCCCCGCCTTGGCAATAAATGCTCACAAAAGAAAATTGTCTTTTTAAAAGACTTCACAATTTTGAATTTTCTGGCAAGATAATGACGCTGGCAACAAGTTCATCCACCATAGAGTAAGAAATCCACGTCCAGAATAATAGGGATTCGGTGAGATTATAGAAGCTTGTATGCACATTAAGAAATGTTGTTATTAATCGATGAAAAGTCTTTTACTAAGAGGCGATCATCCTAACAACCATTAGTTAGAAGCAAACGTAATCATAATCTTAAACAAACTGAGAGTAAATCAGACACAAGGAAGAGACACGTCCTAATGAAGCTAGACGTCCCTTATAAAGGGGGATGACTCTACGCCTCCTCTTAGAGGCTATATAAAATCGAGATAAGAGAAAAGAGGGCATCGAAGAAAAAGAGATAAGCATTTGATCAAGCAAGAACTGGCAATGTCACCATTATTAAATTAAACAAGTCTATATATTGGTAAAAGGATTTTGGTATACTGTATAATGCATGACATTCTGATTAGGGTGAACTGTTATTTGTCTTCCATTTGATATGAAATAGGAATACCATATAGATAACACATATTGCTACTGTTATATATATATTTATCTACATTGTTATTCTTGTTACTATGTAGTCTATGCATAATAGAATAGATATAATGATTCCTTTAAAACTTTCATCCAATCTACCGTTCCGTTATGGAGGGGAGATAGGGCATATGAGGTATGTAAGTAGCATAAGGGTCCATTCGAGTTGGATAACTACGAGTGGTGCTGGGAGGCCGAATGGCGGGTATCATTCCGTGCTCCTGGGCTTGATGGACAGGCTCAAGGTGCTTTATATGATCTCTGATGGTGCTTCATAATGTGGATAGGTTATTGGGGAAAGCTATAAGGGAATCCCACATGTATATTATCAATATTAGAATGCTGATTAGAATTCTATTTGTAACATTGTTGGATTATATGTTTATTCATCTTTTGATAACAAACCTGGTTGCAGGCTCTAAATCAAGATATTAAGTTGACTATTTACATTTCCCAAACATAATCCATACCTCATTGAGGAACTCTAGGGCAAAATGAGTTAAGTCGTAATAGGGGACATTATAGAGCCAATTCCTTGCGAGTGATTAAGGGAAAATAAAAGTCCCAAATCTTGAATTGGAAGTTTAATGGTATCCTCTTTGAAGTCCCCAATCTTTCAAGATCTTTTGCTCTCATCGCTGTACTTGATAAGCTGAAAAATTATAGGTCCATCTTGCTAATGTTATAGTCTTTCATGCCAACTCCATGACACATAGCTTAGATATGGACTTCTTGACAAGCCTAGAATACTTTTTGATTAGGGATGAGGGGAGGGAGTTGTCTCATCCCCCTTGCTAAGTTCCTTGTTCTCTATATTTTGGAAGGATCTCAATTCAGTAATTTAATAAGGCGTTTTTGTTTGTTAGCATTTGTAATGTAAAGTTAAAATGTTGATACTAGTCTTTGTGATGGGTTTAGTAATAAAGTTACTTTATGACTTTATTTTACTTCATCAAATAATGTAAATGTGACTTAATGTTTACTGAAGTCATTTTAGGGTTAGGGTTTGTGTCACCCTAGTATTAGGGTTTATGTTGTTTTCTTGTAAAGTGATCATTGCATTTTCATTAATATATACAAGAATTAATTCAGCCCTTAAATATCTCTCTTGTTTTCCTTCTTGGCTTATTTGTATGTATTGGTTTTCTTTTTATACTATTGTGTACATTGAAATTGCACTTTAAATCAAAACTATAGGTAGATTTCTTAGTTTTTTTGGACACTGAAATTACCAGTTGGTCCTAGAATTTTAGCTTAATTGGACATTCACTGAGGCAGTGACTTGGAACTATGCAAATCTTGTTAATGTATGATAGCTTCGGTAAGATAAATGATTGAATGAGAGATAAATGAAGTCTCTCATTCAATCATTTACCATATCGATAACTATGATAAAACCTTCAAGCAATTAATTCATCTTTGATAGTCATTCTACATTTGCATATAAACAACCTATTGATAATCACACTATGTATTTTGCTCATGTTCATCGATCTAATAAATCTTGCATTTAGATGTATATCGATTAACATAAATAATGATAACTAAATGATTAATGAAAAACACCGATTAATATATATCGGGTTGCATATATTATATCGGGTTGCATATAATATATCGGGATGCATATGATATATCAGGTGGCAATATAAAGGTCACCGATAGTTATCGGTGTGTTAGTCTACGCCGATAGTTATTGGTTGTCAAGGCTAACACACTGATAACTATCAGCTGTTAGCATTGAGCAAACACCGATAGACTTCGGTTATAATACTACTCCCACACCGATTGGCATTTACGTTGAACATGCATTTGTTAGTATAAACAAAAAGGCACGATCATGTAATGTCTTGATCGGTCATGACCGATCAAGGCATTCCTTGACCGTGCCCCATTTGTTATATACTTATATTGAGTGGCATTCGTGAGATAGGACATAGAAATTAATAAATGCTCCTCTCACCTGCCATACAAAGAAGATAATCAGATTCATCATATAAATAGATAATACATAGATCAAGAAAATATAACTAGAATATATCTTGCACATTGAATTGAGAATTGAACATCATCTACATGGTATCAGAGCCAGGTTAAATCAAACCTGAGGCTGTTCAATTTTATGGAAAATTCAAACAAGCATATATTCAACATCAAAATTCTTCTAATGGGTAGCGCCATCAGATTTGAAAATCCTATCAAATTTGTTGAAGCAATCAGACAACTCCTCGTCTAGGTCGGAACTTCTCTAAGCGTGGTGATTTGGATATCCCGATTGCCTATTTTAAATGCAATCTAGATATTAAGGGAGATCAACTCTACTCTCAGGGAATCAACTGTAGTTTGCACATTAAGAGCCAAGTTCTTTGTGGAATCACTAGGGAAGGAAGTTCAGTTTTTACGGCACTGGAAATAGCAGAATAGGTGGGGAAATGCATGCGATCTTATGAGGAAGAATAAGATAAGTGCCAATTATTTTATCTGATAAAGGGAAAAGAGATATTATGCAGCAAAGAGAAGCAATGGGTCAACTAATGTATAAACAGTGACTTAAAAGACTGAGTCTCGATGTATGAACAGCCAATTATCATCTAAGCATATCAATCATATATGAATACCAAACGAAGATACAAGTGTTTATGCCTTGCTTGGAAACGGTCAAGATATTTGATCAATGCATATGAAGGATCGATAAAAGCAAAGAAACTAATGGAATTATAAGGATTAGTCTAGTATGGTGTAATCAATACGTATAAACCATACTTAGACAGAACGAATAAGGAAATTTGTAATCGATATATTCATTATCAGCTAGTCCGGTTGAGGGAAGCGATCAAACTAATATCAACTATTGGCCACTAGATGATTGCAGTCAGCATCGATGAGGAGTATGTTTTTGCTCGAATATTGTTGGTTTTACATATATTCATATTTGGATCAGCTCCAGTAGTGCATCTACTTTTGGCACGTTCAGGGTTGCCCAGATTAGATATAACAATCGGGATTCAACACCATTATTTGCATATTTTAAAAAATGATCAGACACAGCAATGAATTGTTATCATATGTGACCTGCGGAAGACTAAAGAAGGACTTCTCATAAAAGGAAGATAGCAATTGCGAATATAATAAGGGCCCATGCACATATATTGAGTTCAGCGATTAATAGAAGTGTTGTAATTAATAACAGTAATAATTAATACATAGCAATTATATAATGAAAGGCAGTGAACCATTCATTAAGAACACTCATACATTAATAAAGGGGATCAAAACCGCAGGTCCAATGAATAGGAATGTACAAAGATTTTTCGCAGATTCATGAAGGATTGTATGAACGGATTAGGTGAAGAGACGGTGAAGAATTCTATGACAAACTCATGAGGAGACTGTAAGAAATTCTATAGCAGATTGTAAAGAGATAGTAATCAGTTTTATGGGAGATTTATGATCAGCATAAATCCATTGTCAAAACAAGAAATCTATCAAGATAAGTTCCATCTATTGAATTGGGCATTAAGGTTTATCTTTAATGTTGTTTGGTGCTAGCGCAACAACATTGGAAACAATACTCATATATTTGCCAGTCAGAGAGCGACATGAGAAGTGACGGTCTTACTGTAGACAAACCAATTCGATGCTCTCTTTCATAGCATGTACAGATTTGCAGAGAAGGGTCTTCATCTGAATGCATGGCTGGGAAGATTATTGAGGAAGATCGATGCCACATTGATACTGCTGAGTGTCCTGTGAATATGGGCTCAACATCTCACAGATCCTGGTTATGTCAGATGAACACAACAACTAAAAGTATGTGTATCAAAGAGCAACCATCAAATGAGATCTAAATCTTCAAGTGCAAAGAATCAGGAATGAACAATTGTTGGATTGTGAGGAAGACTAATACAAAGAGATAAGTAATCCACGTTTGATTAATGGTCATGAATTTCATATGTAGTTATTAATTCATGCAATTACATTATGCGTGTTATTTGTGAATCAACATTGTCAGTAGGTGTCCGCACACGACAAGCTGCATTTGAATATCTTGTTTCAATTTCTTCAATGTACTATGAGAAACTTGCCCCTTACATGCAGGACGTCTTTAGAATCACAACAAAATTAGTTAAAAGTGATGAAGAGCTTGTTGCACTTTAGGCTATAGAGTTTTGAAGTACTATTTGTGATGAAGAATTCAGGAAGAATATGGAGGGGACTTTAGTGGAGATTCTGAGACTTCACATTTCCATTCTATAAACAAGTATTTGCCTGCAGAAGTGCAACAGTCCATGAGGAAGCAATGTTGACCATAGGGGCTCCTGTTTATGCTACTGGTGGTGAATTTGCTAAGTACATGCCAGAGTTCTATAAGTCATGTTTTGCAGGTGATCTTTCGAGATAAAGAAAGGACAGACCAAGAAGCATAAGAGATTTCATTCAAGGGAGAAAGAACTCAATGTTTGCATTCATAGGACTGAGTCAATGGCGGTAAGTATTTATCAAAGAAGAAGGACCCATACAGTTTGTCCTTGCGATCTGGTTCTTCGAAGAGGAGTTCAGATGGTTGATATTAGATTCAGAGGGAGTCTAACATTTCATCAAAAGCAACCTTAGACAAGGATGTCAGAAGGTTGATATCAGGTTCAGAGGGAGCCACACCATCATGAAGATATGCTTAATGCATTCTTCTCTGTGAGAGAGAAGTTTGAGGAGCAAGCCCTTGTTAAATACACTCTTCACTGTGAGGGAGAAGTTTGAAGGCCCTTGTTCCACCCTCTGGGAGTAGTCATGGTGAACGTCACGATGAGCTGAAAACATCACGTTGAGCAACTCCGTGATGGGCACTTGTGTTCATATGCATTCTCATACATGGGAGTAGCCATGATGGATGTCATCATGTTGAGTACCGTGATGAATCATGTTCCAACTTCTAGGAGTAGCCATGATGGATGTCATTTCATGACTATATTATTAACAAGGATTCCTCCCTAGCTAAGAGGGAGTGTTGATGTTGTAGTGGCCACCCTTGTGAAGAGACATATGGTGAAAGGGTGCCTCCCTCATATATATAGATGATACAAACTCATTCTTTGATCCATTCAATTTATGTGAAGAGCAGTTTATATATTAGTTAGAGTAGATCGATCCTGTGAAGAAGGCCAATCAGATTTGTTCTTGTGAAATTTGCTTCAAGGAGTGAAGCAACATATATTGGGCATGTATCTTGCATTATTGCTAGACATATATGATATATAAAGAAGACATTTTATGTTGGGTATTTCTCCCTCGAGTAGGAGGGTTTTCCCTTGGAGATCAAACTGCAGATATTCTGACCAAACCCCTTTCTAGAGTGAAGGTTGATCACTTCAGAAATGGTTTAGGTATGATAGAAAGGTAATTTGCTTTGTAATCTGTATTTGCATATCAATAAGATGTTTAATGTGTAAACTTCTTTGTCATGAAAGGACATTTTGGATTTTATCCCCTGGGTTCATATCTAAGAGGTGACGATCTCTCAAGATAATGAACACTTGTATGTAGACATTATAAGGTGATGATCTTATAATGTCCAAACCAGTTATCATGTTGGATCTCTGGTGTGTCATGGATGTACCCTGATTGTGTTGTGGTAAAACATTTGTATAAGGTGTTTTGTGCACATACCACAACTTGGATAAGATGAGAATTTAAATCTTTCTCATATGATTATCCTTAAGTACTGCGTGTTTAGGCAATACTGATATCACATGCTTAGGTGATATCCCGTCATCACAAGATTGACGTGATGGACATCTGTATCACGTGTTTAGGTGATACTTCATATCATGTGATTAGGTGATACGATTTTCTAAAGATGAGAATTTAAATCTTTCTCATATGATTATCCTTAAGTATTGCGTGTTTAGGCAATACTGATATCACATGCTTAGGTGATATCCTGTCAATCACAAGATTGATGTGATGAACTTCAGTATCACGTGTTTAGGTGATACTTCATACCAAATGATTAGGTGGCATGATTTCCCATGAATGTCTAAAATGATTACTGTCAATTGAATTGTGATGCTTGAATATATTGTCTACATTCATCTTACCTAGCTAAGAGGGAGTGTTAATGCATGATAGCTTCGGTAAGATAATTGATTGAATGATAGATAAATGAAGTCTCTCATTCAATCATTTACCATATCGATAACTATGATAAAAACCTTCAAGCAATTAATTCATATTTGATAGCCATTCTACATTTGCATATAACTAACCTATTGATAATCATACTATTTATTTTGCTCATGTTCATCGATCTAATAAATCTTGTATTTAGATGTATATCGATTAACACAAATAATGATAACTAAATGATTAATGAAAAACACCGATTAATATATATCGGGTTGCATATATTATATCGGGTTGCATATAATATATCGGGATGCATATGATATATCGGGTGGCAATATAAAGGTCACCTATAGTTATCGGTGTGTTAGTCTACACCGATAGTTATCGGTTGTCAAGGCTAACACACTGATATCGGCTGTTAGCATTGAGCAAACACCGATAGACTTCGGTTATAATACTACTCCCACACCGATTGGCATTTACGTTGAACATGCATTTGTTAGTATAAACAAAAAGGCACAATCAAGTAATGTCTTGATCGGTCATGACCGATCAAGGCATTGCTTGACCGTGCCCCATTTGTTATATACTTATATTGAGTGGCATTCGTGAGATAGGACATAGAAATTAATAAATGCTCCTCTCACCTGCCATACAAAGAAGATAATCAGATTCATCATATAAATAGATAATACATAGATCAAGAAAATATAACTAGAATATATCTTGCACATTGAATTGAGAATTGAACATCATCTACAAATCTCACAAGATTTGTTGTTTGGACAATCGACATTGTTATGTCCACGTGTTCAGCAGTTGGAACAAAAATCTCTTTTCTTTCATTTTATTATTTCTTAATGATGCTATGGTAGAAGTTTCTTATTGCCTTTCTTATTCATTCTTTTAATGATAGCAGAAATTTTTTTTTCGGGAAAATATCAGCAAATCAAAAGTTTAAGATTTTTCTTGGAAAAAGCGGGATTTAAACAAGAAAAAATAGAGAATAAAGCAGATTTAAAAAAACATACATTATTATATTGATATATTATAAATATACTATATATATTTATTGTATTATATGCTGAATTATATTATATTAATATAATTATAATATTATACTATATTAATATATTATAAAATTATAATTATAATATAATATTAATATATTATAATTCGTAATAATGTAATATATGAATATAAAGATATATTATAATTTTATTGTATTGATAGTTGATAATTATATATATTTAATTATTATATATAGTTATATTCATATATTATAATTATCATATTATATGTAGTTTGACTTTGAATGTAAATTAAAAAAATGAAAACGAAGATGGAAAAGGGCACGAGCCACACACACCTTGCCGCATGGGAGGGTTGTCCACAATTGTTGCCAGACAATTGGAAGAGAACAACACACCAATAGATTAAGTCTAGGGCCTAATCTCATTGATCACACTAGTGGCAATATAAGTAATAGTTTTTAGAGAAATAATAAACAGGAAAACCTTTTTCTCCTTCCCTTGAAGATATGGTTTCAAACACAACATTAAATCAAGCAACGTATTGTTGGACTCAAAGCTCAATGGGAGAATTTGAGATTTTGGGTTGGCCAAATTGTATGACTAGGTACTGTGGACAATAGTCAAAAAAACCTCTGTAGTGTCACTCTCGTCTTAGTGATTTTTTCAGAATCTCTAGCCATGTTGCCCCAAAGATTTAATCCCTATTTCATTCCAGATTTTAATGCTTTACATGCAAAAAACACACTGAAAATGTAATATCCCCATTTTTACACCATGTTCGTAAGCATTTGGTCAATTTATGGCTTTTCTGTAAGCCTCTAGATGTAATGTGGAGAACTCCAAAGATCTTGGATAGTTAGGGTTTAGTGTTTCTTGGCTTTCGATAGGAGTGTGGTGATCAGCTGATGTTCTAGTTTGTTGCGATGCTTTTTGTAGCATTTTTGGCCTTCTGAGTTCTCCACAGTGCTTGGAGGTCATTGCTATTTTTAGTGAGTGCCATTTTGGCACCCAACATCACTCTTGAACATCAGTGACTTCTTGGCATGATAAATTTCAGTTTTTGGCGCCTTGGTAGTGCTTTCTGCAATGTGTTCAGGATTATTTACTTTGGTGTTTTAATTTTAATAAAGTGATGTTATGTTCGCTCAAGTGGACACCTATGGAAAAGGTGGACTTGAACATAAGTTAATTTTATATTCTAAAAGGCCATTAGAGGGAAAATGATTTTTTTTGAATTTTAAATTGCTCCTTTTTCGTCCAACTCTATATAAGGAGGATTGGGCCTCTCATTTGGATTATTCAGAAGTGTACACATAACAAGATGTTAGAATGAACAATGAACATCTTGTAGGGATTGTATGAGGATGAAAACCCTCATCACATCACTAGTTTGGGTGATGACATATCCTCCCTAGCTGGTAGAGTGATTTCACATAGGGAACCACTAGTATTGGCAAGGTGAACAGGTTGATGATTGGCAAGGTGGAAGAGGTGAGGAAGGAGACTGAGAACATTTGGAGAAGAATCATGAAAAACAATCCTTTGTACAGTGATGCAGTTCAGACTTCCCATCCGGAAGTAAAGGAAGGTGTCTCCTGTGACCAAAAGGATGAAACTCAGATCGAGGAGCATCTGGATGACCAAGGAAATGCAACCACTGATGCTGAGACCAGTGTAAATCCTCTGGTGGTTGAGAGTATTGAAGCAGTCCCTGAGATTTAAAAGGATGATACTGCACCAAGTGGCAACACCGGTGCACAAGATAAAGGGGATAGTGCTGAGGTGAAGGAACCTGAGAAGACAAAGGTGAAGGATGCATAGGTAGATAAAGGGAAGGGAGTTGTTGACCTGGCACAAAAACCCCACCCCTAATCTCTGTCAATCTTGATGGTCCTCTAAATCTTGGACAAATGTCTCCGGTAGAGAAGCTGATGCTTGTAGCTGCACAAGCCAGTCAAGATTTGGTCAAATCAGAGTCTGAAGACAAAAAGCTCATTTTGATGTCTGTTGATTTGTTACAGAAGGTGGCTCCGGGTGTACAATTAGACCCTAATTCTAGCACCTCCGGTAAACTACTGCAATTGATTTATAATGTGAATACCAATTTTGATTCTTTGGAGAAGTCTACTAATAAGCGACTATTAGATAGATTTAAGGAGGTAAGAATGTAGACATTCCGAAGAATGATAGAAAATGACAGAGTCAGATTGAATGAAAGTGCAGACTATTTCAGATGCATTATCAGAAGGTGGTAAAATATATAAGTCTTGTCTAATTTTGCCAAAGTTTACAGTAGACATAGACAAGCAAATAAGTGTTTGCCAGGGTAAACTTGTTGGTATTTCACAGTCCTTCGATCCTAATGTAGCTTTGACCAGCAGTGTAGAAGGGCAGATAATGCCTCTCAATGATCAAATATTGAGCCTCAATGCGGATAAGAACAAAATTTTGAGGAAAGTTGGTGAACTCCGAAATTTGATTGCCCCCTGGTTGGACACCATGTTGAGTAATAAAGTTGATTGTATGAAGGTTATGGGACAACCTGTTCCATCTGAATAGAAGGAGGTGGAGATTCATGCATTTACTTTCAGTGCATTCATCACAATTTTGGATAACTTGAAGAGTGGGTGGGACACTCACCTAGGATTTTTGAAGACCATTTTTGCTGATGTCTTTAAGTACTTGTAAAGTCTCTGGCAGGTATCTTTGTATATAAGTTTTGGACAACACCCCATCTTTGGCATTGCTGTCAAAGGGGGAGAATACAAGTGAAAAATGTACAGTAGAAGAGTGTAATTAAAGGGTTCAAAATTATTTGGCTAAGGGGGAGCCTTAGAAATTCTTTTGATCCGGTGTACAAGTTTCAACACATAGCCATTTTTCACGAGTGTTGCCATCAATGCCAAAGGGGGAGATTGTTGGCAATTGACACTCATTCGGTGGCTAAAAATGCTTGATTAATGGTTTAGGGTTGTCATTGATGGCAACTCTTCATGAGATTCCCATCCGGTAATGACAGATCTTGATATCCGGAAGTGGATACTCTTCATGAGATTCCCATCCGGTAATGACAGATCTTGATATTCGGAAGTGGATGTCAACCGTTAGCCAGTTAATCGGTATTTCAGGTTGAATAGAGTAGTTTGGTTCAGAAGCTTTCCAGTGATTGCAGTGTCATGAATCGTGTATAGGATGATTGGGCCAACATAGAGACAACATTTTATCATCAATTTGGTGATCCGCATTTATCTTTGGTGATCCGATGAAGACGACATAAGACTACACGTTACATTAGCAGGCCGACCTGGTGAATGATCTATTTTGTGATTGCGGATATATAAGACCGGTGTAGATGATCTTTTTGATGTATGGTATGGTTGTATGTGAGCGATTGGTGATCGAGAATCCTTTGTAGCGCAGTTTCACGTGCGCATTCTTGATCCGGTAGCTGATTGAGGTAGAGAACATGGCAAAACAGAGTAGAACAACAAAGGTGATACAGTCAGTGTATTTGGCACTTAACCGGAACTCATCCGGGCATTGTAGATGCTAGTTTGGAGTTCATTTGTTGTAATTTATCATTGTAATTAATCAGTAAGGTAGTGAGCCTTCCGGGGTTGTAGCCCCTATTGTAATGAGTTGTAAGCTCTAAGCAGTGTGCCTGAATGCAAGTGCATTCCCCATTTTGTAATATTGTTTTTCTATTGGCCATAGTAGAATAATATTGTGGGTTCAAATCCCATTGTGTTTTTTCCCATTTGGGTTTCCACGTAAAAATCCCAGTGTTATGATTTTGTGGCTGGTTATTTTGTGTTTCTGCATTTCAGTTTCATGTTTATGCTTTTGGTGGTTTAAAGATAAGTCACAAAACTCATTAACCGGTAGATCACTGATTCACCCCCCTCTCAGTGATCCCTGATTCCAACAAGTAGCTGCCTGACTGAGATCATTCACATTATCAATTGTATGTTGATCAAATGCAATGATCAGCATTGCTTTATAGTCGCTGGAAGGGGGTATGATACCTCATCAAAAGGCTGACTTGTGATTTTATTTAATGATTTGCAATTTTGAAGCTCAAAACCGACTTGATTCATTAAATTTGAATTTGGATAAAAATGTTTTCTTCATTATGGGGCCCATTGAAAGTGGCGCACATATTAAACATCTTCCCTTTGCCTTTAAATGAAATTGCACTTCCTTAGTTCACATATTTAGATATTTAGGGGGTCATAGGAAGTGGGAATCCTTAGTTCATGCTTTTGGGGTGTCAAAGGAAGTAACTAAATCCTTAGTTTGTGCTTTGAGAGCCTCATTGGAAGTGGAAAGGCTTATGTCACTCTTTGGAGGGGTCATTGGAAATGATTAACATGGTTAGGTCGCTGATTTGAGACCTCAAAGGAAATCATCATGCCTTAGGTCATGCTTTGGGGAGCTCAAAGGAAGTGGGAATGCTTAGTTCATGGATCAAGGGCCTCATTGGAAATCTTAGTTCGTGGATTTGAGGCATCAAAGGAAGTCCCATTCCTTAGGTCGTGGATGCAAGCCTTCAAAGGAATGCTAGTTCGATAAAAAATCCTTAGTTCGCTCTTTTGAAGCCTCATTGGAAGTGCTTGATCCTTAGGTCATGGATTTAGGCCTTTATCGGAAGTCATCAATTCCTTCCTATCTTGCTATTACTTAAGCTTGCAACACCTTCCTAGCAACGCACTTAGCAAAATCATAATCTCATTTCAAACAATTCAATGCAGAAACCTTAGTTTGCTGATTTTAGGAGTCAAAGGAAGTCCCAAAGCTTAGTTCATGCTTTTGGTGCCTCACTGGAAGTCTTAGTTCATGCTTTTGGGGCCTCATTGGAAGTGCTCCCAAAATGGCAACTTTGCTGATCTAGGCCTCTTGTTCCGAGCTTCTCATGGTAATTTGAACTTTAGCTCCTACTTTCCTTAGAATTTTGACTCTTGAATCCAACTTGCCTTAGCCAAATTTGCATTTCATTTTTGAATTTGCAAGCAAAAGATGATCAAATGGAATGATCATCATAAATCGTTCACTTCATAAGCCCTAAGAACTAACTCACCTCACTTCATCCTAAAGAGAGAGTCTTGACTTGATTACTTCTTGGCCACGTAAGATACTACATCTCTTCCAAGTGAAAGGCTAATAGCTAAAGACTCTACAACTAACCTAGAAAGTAGAAAAAAGTGGGTTTCCCCATTTGCAATGGGGTGATGTGTGAAAATGTCACAATATCTAGCGCCACCTCGAATAAATGTTCCTGAACATTTAGAAAGATAAAGACCCAATCCACACTCAAAATCTCCAAAAAATTCAACTCAACCTATCAAGAGACTAGGAAACATACTCAAGAAGGAAGAAGAATCCCGAACTGAATCAAGACACCTAGTCTTTGATTACTCATGTGTGTGCAAATGTATTCATTTCGGCTCACAAGAACAATGTGACTCTTAGAATCCGCTATGAATAGCTACATAGTTTCTCCATACTTCATAAGCATCCTGGATAGAGCCTCGCTGCCAGCGAGTGTCTATAGCCTCGACGAGGTTATCGTTATAATCTCACGAATATTGCTCCATTGCCTGTTGGGCGTCCATAGCATTGATTTTCTCTTTTCTTTCTCATGATACTGCTTTCTTTCACATATTTTTCACACTTTGGCTCATAAGCAATGAAGCTCACTAAGGTTTGAGAATTACAGTGGCATTGAAGCAAGACTTTAGATTATTCACTTGGCACGAATTCACCTAAGAAACTGCAATGACTTAGAGCAATAGATTAAGCGTGTAAAATATAGTAATCGAAAGATGTTGGTATCAAGACACAATAAGTGATTCTCTTCCAAGTCAAATACATGTCCTAACCAAATGATGTAGTTGGAGAGGAACAACCTTGGATTCAAAAGCACTTGATGAATAGATATCGAGAAATGGACCGAACATAAGATCCAAAATTTTGCTAGCATGTGCCGAATCAGCACAAACACCAATTTCACAACTGACGGCTCCCCACTCAAGACACCTAAACTAACCAAAACGATTGACTCTAAAGCAAACTAAGCTAAGGAAAGCAAACAACTAAATTACTTGAGCCATTGAAGAATCTTGAGTCAAATGACTCAAGGCAAACTAAGAACAAGGCTCACTCAAAACAACTAAACTACTTGAGCCATTGAAGAATCTTGAGTCAAATGACTCAAGGCAAACTAAGAACAAGGCTCACTCAAAACAACTAAACTAATATATGCAAAAGAAAACCTACTCTAAGCTATATACAAGACTTCTAGAGCAAACACAACTCAAAGAAGCGACATATATACATGAGTTTGCATGATTTCTCAGGATATGCAGTGTGATGGTTCGGAGATGGGCAAACTCATCATTAAACTCAGACAAATGACGTGGATGTAGCTGCGCATTCAATCTCTGCCAAAGTTGAAGAATGTCAACTTCTTGCTCATTTTGGCGATGCTGCTGCTCCATTGAGAAATTTTTCTTTTTGAATTTTTGAATTTTTTACTTTTTTTTTGTTTTTTCGAAAGAAAAGAGATCTCGCAAATCTCAAATTTAGCTTGAAAGCTCAACTGGTTTCAGCTGCGTGAAATGCTTTTTTCTTTTGCAAGTCCTATGGATAGTCAAGCGTTCTTTCTTTGCACTGAATTCACGTGTTCAAGAGTTTGAATTTATGCTTTCGCTATCAACTAATTCTATTGAGCGCGTACTCCTGCAAATATGAATTGGTATGACATGCAGTTTAGCTGTTCGCGTCCTTGCCCTCCTAGCGCCAATTCAGTTGAGCACGAAGAGGAGGGGGCGAGTCTTGAAAAACTTGAGGTAGATTCTTCACTTGTTGACTCTCCACTAGTTATGCCTCAGCTTGGAAGAAAACTTTTTGATATACAATTCAATGTTCGACCCTCCTCCTAGCGCAATTCTGTTGGTGGTGTTTTTACGCACTATGCAACAGAATAAAATACTAAGTATTCTATCCTCCCTTGAACAAAATCCCTCTTATGCTAAGCTTCGTAATCATAGGAGGTGACCCGAGCTTCTCATGGTAATTTGAACTTTAGCTCCTTCTTTCCTTAGAATTTTGACCCTTAAAATCAACTTGCCTTAGCCAAATTTGCATTTCATTTCTGATTTTGCAAGAAAAAGATGATCAAATGGAATGATCATCATAAAACATTCACTTCGTAAGCCCTAAGAACTAACTAACCTCACTTCATCCTAAATAGAGAAACTTGACTTGATTACTTCCTGGCCACCTAAGATACTACATCTCTTCCAAGTGAAACTCGACCTATGTTGCTACATTCATAAATTTTACTTGGTCATCCAAGATTTGCTTTCGCCCTCTACTTTCTTTTGCCTGACTCCTAATGTCAAGCCTTCGAAATGTTTTTTACCCTTCAAAATATCGTTTATAGACATGAGAAGGCATAGACCCCTCCCACTAAAAGTGCAGACTTTTATCTCCTCCATGCATGACCATAAATGATTATAGTGGGTGTGTAAAGCATCGAGATCTTACCAAAATGATATTGAGCCCATCAAAAGCATAGATCCACACACAAGGCCTTGTGAAGATGACAAAGGCAGTATGGGCTCCTCAATGCCATAAATGAAAATCCTAGTTGTTGCAAGCCTATATATGGTACCAATTCACTCTAAACGTTGGGCACCAGATCCAAGGTGGATTTTTGTTGCTTCCAGGGTTGTAATAGTCTAAGAGTAGTTTAGGGTTTCAAATTCTGCAAATTTAGTTTATAAGTAGGAAAGTACATTATGTGAATCACAAAAAGGGTTTTAAGTGGGAAAATATGTTTGTAATTTAGTGACTCCATGGCAGTTTGCGATTTTAGGGGAATTTTAGAACCTAGTTGTGAATTTCTTCTTACCACATTTGGTGGCTTGAAGTAACAGGGGTTTGATAAATGTGTGACAACTGAAAACATTTCAAATCTTTTGTAGTGGTTTTTGTTTTGTTTAATATGGAGCTTTGCAACATTGATATGGATCATTAAGTATATTCAGTTAATATGGAGTGGCATCTTGATTTGTATGTGTACAGATTTAGTTTCAGTGGTGATTTACAAGCGTGCCCTCTTCCTTCTTGCAAGCTAGGACTCTATTACCTATTGGAATAGTCACCAATCTTGGAGGTCAACGATTAAACATATTTTTAATCTGAAAAATTATTATTGTCAGTGATTTATGAAGTATGTTATGTTTTACATGCTTTCATGATTCAATGATACAAAATGTAGAGAATATCCTTAGTGAAGTTTTATAGCCATTATCTTGGGGAATCATGTCATGCATGCTTTCCTACTGACATCTTTGGCATTTGAGTGATAAGTGGATTCATTTGTGGAAATATTGTGATATTGTTATTCCGAAACACACATTATAGGCTTGAGGAGTTTATACTACTAAACCAGCCTGCCTATAGACGCATAAGACAATTTCACTAGGGAGTGAATGATGTCAGTCTCTCCCAACTTAATGTGATGTTTTCTAGGCATCTAGTAGGTCATAGACTTACTGACAAATCTAGGGGTCTATCATACACTGGGTATATTTGCTGGCTGTAGAATTTAATTATATTACCTGCAGGAACATCTGCTTTGGGCTATTTGCGCCCAAAGTGAAGGAGAGAATACAACTCTCATTTGTTGGCTTTTAACCATCCATATCTTGTTAATGAGTCCCTATTCTATCTTCATGAAGACAGACCCTTGGCCTTGAAGATAGGTTGATACTCTAGGTTTGTGGAATTTTGTTTTTGATAGCTAACAACCTCTCCATGTTATTATGGTATTAGAGCATTGTAAATTGTTGTGCCTACCAGTAATGTTGTGATTCGAAGGAGGTAGAAAATCTTGTGAAACAGAGTGGGAAAAAAGTTTGTAGAGGTAATTTTAAAAAGCTGTATTAATTATTTTTCTATCTTGAAATTTAAATAAAACTTTAAAAAAGTGTATCAATATTATGGTTTTAAAAAAATGGCCCAACTATTTTATTTTTTATATTAAATTTAAAATTTATTTATTTTGGAGCCAAATATAAACATAGGAAAAGTAACATGCAAGCCTTTACTTTGATACATTTTGTAATAAAATCGCAACATTTAGTGTAAATGGCGACTCTAATTTGCTTTTACAGGTAATGTATTTTGTTGAATTACTACATTTAATCTCTAAAATAGCTGCAACAAGAATGCTTGTGGCATTGGCCCTATAAATTGTTGGGGAGAAATAAGGGTCAAAATTTCTTTTTGGAGAGACAAGGAGCCGCCACATCTTGTAAAATGGCTTTCAAGGCTTTGAAAATGATACTTCCTAACTATTAGTTGTTGAGAGGTGATAATATGCAGCTTGGGATTGTCTCAAGATAGTATATGAATAAAAGTCTCCAGTTGTAACATTGATTACATTGTTTACCAATGTAAAATGGTAAATAATGGATATTTATTTTATATGAGTTGTAGAAATCAGGACATCACTGCAAGCATTAGAGGAAATAATATCAAATTACTCTCTTGTACCCATTGTCTCAAGAGCACTGATCACTACCTTTCACATGTTTGTCACTTGTCTCACTTTGATTAACAAAAAGCCATCATTTGAGCAGTCGGATTAGCTTCGACGAGAAGAGGAATTTCTTGATGAGACCTTTGATTCCCTAGACAATCAGGCCCTCACATGTAAGTAGAAAGAAAATAAACTTAAACGTTAGAGTGGTACATGAGGGTCATCAAAATCCAAACAGGACAATACATTTACACAAGAAAAGAAGTGTTTCATTTGTGGAAGAAGGGATACAATTTCCAAGAAATGTCAAAGAGGCTTGGGAGCATCTCAAGGTAGTATATGAGTCCAAGAATTAGAATCAAATCCTCCAGTTGTAACACCAATTACATTGTTTACAAAATCAAAATGATAAACAAATGGAGATTTTTTAGATGAGTTGTAGAAATTAGAACATTGCTACAAGCATTAAGGGAAATAATATCAAATTAATCTCTTGTACCCATTGGCTTGAGAGCATTGATCCTTACCTTTCACGTGTTTGTCACTTGGCTCGATGTGACTAACAAAAAGCCATCATTTGAGGAGTTGTATTAGCTTTAACAAGGAGAGGCAATTCTTGATGAGAGCCTTTGTAATGTCCCCAATTTCATTAAGAATTAATTGGTTAGCATTTAGCTGAATTCCTGAGTTCCTATTGGCTAATTGGTAAGGGAAAGGGGACTCCAAAGTTCTTGGAGGACGCAGGTTTAGAGACAGGATTGAAGATTAAATGTTTGAGGTCAGATCATGGTGGAGAATTCACATTTGGTGAGTTCAACAACTTTTGTGAGAAGCATGGTATAAGGAAACAATTTTCTGCTCCCTGGACACCTCAACAGAATGGAGTTGTGGAAAGGAAGAACATAACTATCTTGGATGCTGCTAGAACAATTATGATGGAAGCTAGTCTACCTCATATCTACTGCAGAGAAGCAGTGAGCACAACGGTCTATACATTCAACATAGTACATATCAAAGGAGAAACCGGTAAGTCACCTTATGAATTATGGTTTGGCAATACACCTAAAGTTAAGTATTTCAGAATATTTGGTAGTAAATGTTATATCAGGAGAGATGATATCATTGGCAAATTTGATCCTAGATGTTTTGAAGGCATATTTATTGGTTATTCTAATGAAAACAAGGCATATAGATGTTATAACAAGAGATTGCAGAGAATTGTGGAGAGCGCTAATGTCAAAGTGGATGAGCTGAATAGAGGTCAAATCAGAGTTTATAAGAAGGAACCGGCAATGGAAATGATTATATTTGAACTGGTAGCACCTTTACCGGAACAGAGTGTTGAACGAGTTACTCTGGCAGCATTAGAAAATTCTACAGTAATTGAAGAATCGGGAAGAAGAACAGAGAGTCAGAAGACTCCTAGGCATGTGAGATTTGTTTGTGTAATTAATTATTCATCTTGGATATTATTACACCATAAGTTTACTTAGGTGCATGCATTTCATAGTAGTTTGGGTATGAGACACTTGGGTGTTTGTGCCACATTGGGATAGTGTGTATAGGAGAATTTCCACCTTTTATGGTGTGATCTTGTTACTACTTTATCATATCCACTTATTGTGGAGTGATAGTTCCACCTTTGGTGGGTGATCCACCTCATGTAGAATATTATATTGTTTCTCCTACCTACCACACCTATTTCCTACCTACCCCTGTTTCTTATTGATCCACGTCATGTTTGTGTGCTCACATATCCATATAGCCTTGCCTATATAACCAGACTCATATTCATTGTATGTAACACTTGATGATCCAGTTGATCAGTATTTTCTCTTGATAGAATACAGTTTATTCCTATCATCTATTTTGTTCTCTCTTATTTGTGCTTTCCATTGAATCTAGATCTTGGCAAAATCTCACATGGTATCAGAGCCATTAGAGTGTCATTGGTTTGCCAATTGAGAGAAATTTGATGCTATTTGGGGTTGTGTATTTTGGAGCTTTCTATGTCAGATTATTATTGAGGCTTGATGGGTCAAATCTGAGGTCACCATTGGATTGAGGAGGTCCAAGAAAGTCAGTTTTGCCTTTTGTTTCATCCAAATCGGACTTCAGAGGCCAAATCTAGAGGCATTTGAAGTTTGAAGCTGCGACGGAAATTTTCCACAAATTATAATTTTGTAGACAATTTTCAAATAGTCATATCTCACTCATCCAGACTCCTTTTTCAAGCAATTTTATTTGTTTTGGGGTAGAATTTCGTGATCTGTACAGTGGTGGTGCATGAGTTTTCGGATTTTGGGATATAGGTTTTTCTGAAATCATGAAATCTCGATTTTTACAACTTTGTAGGCTTCGTTCGGGCTCATATGGACTCCTTTTCAGGTGCCGTTTTTTTTGAAAGTGCATAATTTTTGTTTACTTTCATAATCTGCCATTAGTTTGCAGTGATTTTGAGTAGAAATTGTACTTTCAATATTTGGTCATTTTTGGCCTATTTGGTACTTGTATTTTGCTTGGATCTCAGTTTAGATCACTTGCAGTATTTGTTGGAGTCTCTTATAGCCTATTTGAGGCAGTTGTAAGATTGAAATCAGAAGTCCACCTTGCCTTGTTTTGCAATTGGCCCATTGTATACACATTAAGTATAAAGTGCCAAATCATCATTTGGGGGGGGGGGTTGTTGATGTTTTTTTTATGACCGCGTCTAACACAGAATAAAGTCACCAACGGTCACCTTATCCTCTCTTGATTAAGATTAGTCCGTATGCTAGGATTACTTGAAGTTCAAACGGCTAATTCCCAAGGTTTCTTCAGTGCATGGATGTGACTCAGTTGTTTGATGGGTTTGCTGATAACCCAAGGGGCCTTACGTATGTTGAAGAAACTTATGCAAGCTCAAGGATTTTTGTACGGATGATTTGCAATGAAGGCTCTAGTTTTGGATCTTTTGGATTTTGAATTATGTGGAAAGTAAATAGGAATAGGGTAGAGGAGAACTAGACTAAAAGTAATCTAATCCTATGAACAAGGAGACGGGATAACTTGCGCAAAATCCAACCACGCTTCGCTTTGCCAGCAAGACACAACTACACGAAGGCGGTGCAATCTTCAGGGGGTGTGTTAAAGATTTTCAAATCATCAAGAGAAACCATCAAATCGAACAATCTCTTTTGATAATCGAAGTTAAACATACACATATAATGGAGGCTCAGGCTAACTTTGCACGGTATGCAACAATCAGCTGCACACCAAAAGTATGAGCACGAATTTTGCAACAAGCGATCCTATCAAATCCAGTTCGTCTAACAGCATGAAAGCAAATCTAATCTATGAAGAGAATGAGACCATGCGAGCTCCAAAACAACATAAGAACACACCAACAATGGAGACACTTGGCACATTCTCAATGTTGAACTCCATTAAGGCAATTTCTTCTTCGCTTCTGGAAAAGAAGCTTTCCCACTCTGCCATAACTTCCCGCGTTTTCTTCATTATACCGAAGAATGAAGAAACATTTGCAAAATGTTCCTTAGGTAACGAACCAACGAAGAAGAAATCGTGCAACTGGGATTTCAAGGAGTTCACCGTTATTCTTCCGTCACTGAGTTTCCTTGAAAATAAAGTTTCCATGGCACTAAGGATTTCTTCTTGTATCCCTCTGATAGACTCCTTCAAGGTGACAGAGTCAATGCTGAATTTGTCAAGGGTGTTCTTTCCCGAACAGATAGCATAGAACCATCGGGGAAATCATAAGCTTCATTCTCTTGGATCACTTTCCCGTCCACTAGAGTTTGCCTTGGAGTCTTCGTCAGAGCCCTGAGTCGGGAAATGGTTAAGTCTTGGTAAACATCTACATCCTCCCATAGTCTTTCTGTTGTCTCTAATCTGCTTAGGAGGGCCATGAACTTCGAATGAAGCTGAGCTAGATCCTCAACGAATTTTCCTGCCTCAGCATAGACATCCTCTACCCATTCCCGGGAATTTTGTGCCATTGCTCTAATAAGTTCTGCATCATCAACTACAGGAGTGGATGAAGGACCTGCTTCCCTGAGGGGTCTTTTGAAACTCCTGACGTATTCGCATAGGAATCTATTTTCCTCCCTCAACCGCTTACATTTTGCCTTTGATTTCAGCAACTTCTCCTTCATGGCTAAGGAGGAGTCTTCAAAGTCTCCCATAACTTGACCGGTGGAAGCATGGCCAAGATCAACTTGTCTGATGACGTAATCCTCTTGTCTAATCTCACTCCTATCATTATCCACTGCAGGTTCAACAATGTGCAAAGTCTGGGATCCGGATTCTTCCCTGACTACCTTGGAAAACTTTCGGGGAGCCTTCCTTTCCGTTGGTCGATCCATCCTCCTCAATAATTCTTCTAACTCCTGAGCAGGATTGGTTCCTCCTTCTGCTTCATTCCCCAATCTGCCTATCAACCAATCTGGCACGGGGATGGAATGGCTATGATCGTCTGCATGCTCCTGTTCCTGAGATTCCTCCTCCATTTCACCAAGGATAGTCTCCCCGAAGCTATCTTGGTGAACTTCTTCCTGGTGCAGGGGACTTTCTTGCCTCTGACTTTTTGGTTGGTGATGGCCTTGTGAAGCATTGATGCTGAGTATATCAGGCGTTGGAACGTTCCCTGGAAGTGGACTTGTGGGATGTGGAAACATCTGCACTTCCCATACGCTCGAGGAGCTAACTGGTGAATGCTCCCTTCCTGTCCTTGCTCTCTTTTGTGGAGGTTCCTCTTGCTGGGCTTCCTGTTGAACCTCGTGTGGGATTTCCTGCTGGATATGCTTCATCTTTGTTGCCCTTGGCCTCTTTGGGGCATTTTTTCCTTTGTCCATCCGGGCTTCTCTTCCTTCCAAGTCAACTTACTCCTGCTTGAACTCGAAGATTGTGAGAGTTTTGGGCATCTTGGAAGCGTGCACTCTCGGCTTGAGCAACCACTGCTTGTTGATCAAATCAGCGCACCTGGCAGGGCCTGCTTCATATACTGCCCGAGCTTTGCTGCTGGTCCTCTACGTCATGGAATAATGCGAGGGGATTTCGAAAGCTTCACCAATTGACTCTGGAGTCAATGTTGCCAGCAACTTGCCATCTGGCGTTGAGATTGTTTTCCGCTTCAGATTGTAATGTGCTGCACATTCCAAGACCAAGTCTGAGCACTGAATAGCAGGAGGAAAACCAACTGCCGCCACAATCCCACTTTTCACCATTGTGACAGCTGTCGGGGATGGATTGTGCCCTGCTGTTCCGAACATTCGGATCTTGAATGCAGCCAAGTTGAACGTGCCTAGATTAGTATCGCTGATTTCATCCCATCTTGAATTCAACCGAGAATGAGGAAGAAAACTCTTCATCTCCGCTTTGATCAATGCCTGCCTGGAGATAGTAGCTGCCTTGCTTGGTTCCGCCATCTTGGAAGCACTTCGAAATGATGAAAATAGAGACTAAGTATGAATATTCTTCACTTCTCCACTTCTTCTTTCCTGAATCTTGCACGTGAGAAATGAAATGCCTTTCCCAACTTATATAGGATTCTCAAGAGGCATTAATTTAGTAATTGCATTCATGATGCATCATACTTTCCCCAATCACTGCGCCATGCAAAGGCAACTTCCCATGCGAATGAGTTCAAATTTAGAATTTTCCTTAAATGCTCCAAGTCATGCGTCATACTTGGAAGATTCTTTTGCCAACTTGCTGATTTTCATTCTTTCCAATTTTGGAGGGAGATCGAAGGATTTTCTCAAGATTTGCTCGATTTCATTCTAACTTGTCATCTCCCGCTTTCAAAGGAATTTTCATGCCTCTTTTCCACATCCCTATTTTTTAGGGAACTTCCTAAAATTTAGGAGTCAGATTCATTGAATGGGGAATTTCATCCCGATTCCGAATCTATAAAATTTTCCACACTTGGTCGAGATTTGGTGTAAAAATATAGCATATTCAAAAATTCGCCCGAGGGGGATTTTGCTTTTTTTCTCCTTGACTCCTTGGATTCCATGCCTTAGGCAAAATTTCAATTTTTTAGTCTTGGGTGGAATTTTCACCATGTCCATGGATTCATGGATTTTTCCTCCTCTCCTTGGCATCTTCATTTTGGCGCCCCAGTCCAGACTTGGGCGCATTTTCACCATGTCGACGGATTCATGGATTTTCTACCTCTCCTTGGGATCTTCATTTTGGCGCCCCAGTCCAGACTTGGGCGCATTTTCACCATGTCCATGGATTCATGGATTTTCCACCTCTCCTTGGCATCTTCATTTTGGCGCCCCAATCCAGACTTGGGCGCATTTTCACCCTGTCCATGGATTCATGGATTTTTCCTTCATTCCTTGGCATCTTCATTTTTGCGCCCCAGTCTAGACTTGGGCGCATTTTCACCATGTCCATGGATTCATGGATTTTTCACCTCTCCTTGGCATCTTCATTTTGGCGCCCCAGTCCAGACTTGGGCGCATTTTCACCTTGTCCATGGATTCATGGATTTTTCCTTCATTCCTTGGCATCTTCATTTTGGCACCCCAGTCCAAACTTGGGCGCATTTTCACCCTATCCATGGATTCATGGATTTTTCCTTCATTTAATCTCCCAGACTTAGAATTATTTGACCTCTTGTGATTTTGAAGTGTTTTCCTGAGCTTTCCATTTTACGCATGGATTTCCAGCACTTGACCCATTTCTGGCTATCTTTGTCTGCTGTCTGACTTTCCAGAATTAGAAATGTCTGCGAACGCCTAATCCTTGTCGCCTTGTCTGACTGACCCTACTAGTACTGACTTTCCAAAAATAGAAACTTTCCAGGTGTTAGCGTTAGATCCCTAGACAGGGTGTAGTAATGACTTACTATAAATAGAAACTTACTAAAAATAGAATTTACTAAAAATAGTAAGTTTGATTTTTGGCAAAATGGCGACATTCCGGGACTCGGAAAAATCCCTAAAAAATAGGGACTTTCTAAAAATAGAAAGTTGCTCCGTTTGGGCTCAATTTTTACTGGGAGGTCCCTTGAAGGGTCCTGATTCCAGTCATATGCTTAGTTTTCTTGAAACCCTAATAGGAACCCCTAAAATCTAGGACAAAGGGCAAAACCCTAGAAAAAGGACAAAACAGGCCCTAGACTTCATAGAATTCGCTCGACAGAGAAGCAGATTAACTCTAACTGACCCCCGAACATCCGCAACACGGAGAGATTGAAGAGACTGCTACCAACACACACAAAAACCAAGACCAAACAACCAAAAGGGCCAAAAGGGCTTAAAAGCTAGGGGGGTCCCTATCTGGGATGGGGTGATGTGTGATTAGGTCACAACAAGTTTCTTGATTGAGTAATTTGGGGGGGTGTCTTGTGTGATTGTGCCTCTTTCTATCTTGTGTTTCTTTCATTTTGGTGCTATGGGTTCTCCTAAATTTTCACTTTTAACTCCTCATAATTATGCATCATGGAAGTGTAAAGCGGAAAATCGCTGTCGAACCCTAGTTGGTCTCCCCTCTTCTAACTCCGAGGAGAGAGAAGGGAGGTTCGCTAGGATTCGATGGGTTTTCACTTAGGGGGAAGACTTTACATTCAAAAGAGGGGTTGAAACTCATAAGATCCAATCCCACACAAGGTAAGATTGGATGCTAGATGAATTTCAAGGGTTTGGAAAGCAAAGCTACCCTCTTTTGTAAAAAATGTTGATTAAGGAAATTAAGCTAAGGATGCATAGAAAGTCATAAAGATTCGCTTATAAATTGAGTTTAGGTTATAGGATGAAGCTGCGGACCTGGAATTAGCAGTAAAATGTCGATACGGCGCTGTCCTGCAAATTTGAGAAAAAGCTGTCGGGACGATGGCGCCCGGCGCCACGGTCCTCCGAAAAATTCGCGAAACGAAGGGGGATCGGTTCGTCTCTGCACAAGGATTCCAGATCTTCAATCTCAGCCGCGTACCTGCAACCTACACACAGAAAAGCGAAGACGATGGGGGGTTAGGGATTAGGGGTTTGCCTTTAGGTCAAACCCCGGTTTTGGAATTAACCAAGAAATGAGCAAGAGCTGTAAATGTAAATGACTGTAATGTAAAACAAGTACTAATACCTTGTTCTAAGGATGTTGGTATCCTTATGTGCGAAGGTTTAGATGTTGTATGTTGTAGTATGTAGCATGTAATAAGTGATCTCCTCTTCAATGGTTGAATCCTTGACTTGAATGCAACACTTAGCCTTGAATGGAGACTTGAAATGATCAATTGTTTGAATGCTTGAATGCTTGAGTATAGTTTCCACGCCTTTTCCATTATATCGAATGAGAGATGAAAATGTAGTTTATATACTTGTCAATTAGGGCTAATAGACTGATTTTCCCGACCTTAGGCCGACCAGGGAAGTATATTTCCAAATTGCAATCAAAAAGACCCGATATCACTTAGGAAACCGGGCCCAAAATAGGACCCAGGGACCAGGGCGCTGGGCGCTCTGGTCCCACCTCCGGGACAGCGGGGTGCAAAGGAGGTTCAGGCCAGGGTGCATGAAAAATGCAGTTTTCAGTGTCGTGAGCAAGTTTTGGGGTCTCCATTCAGGTTGCGTGTTGCGTCGCCATCGTGAAGACCGAAATGCAGTCGAAATTGCAAGTGTCGCAATTTTAGGACGCTACAGGAAGATAAAGGCATGGAGTAAACTAATGGAAAAATGACTCATTCATTATGCAAATGGAACTATAACAGCACCACCTGATCCTAAGGCTGATCCTAATGCTTAAATTGAGAAATTGTATGGCCAAGTTGATGAGATTAAGGGCTACAAGCTTGAGAGTGAACTCACAAGTTTGGATCCCAAGGATTTTGATACAATCCAAGATTTTGTCACAAAAGCAATTGAGCTAAGAGCAAAGCTAAATGATTGTGGAATTGACAAAAAGGATGCTCAATTGGTTTATAACTTGTTGGACAAGCTTCCTTCAGAGTATGCAACCTTTGTATTTAGCTTTCACACCCATAGGTTGGCTCAAGGTTCTTCATACACTTCTTCCTCATTTGATTCATTCACGGAGATGTTGATACTTGAGCAATCTAAGTTGACCAAGATGTGGATTCTCAAATCTTCAAAGTCACAAGCTTTGGTGGATAATAAAGGAATCAAAGCAATCAAGGCAAAGGCAAGAATCAAAAGCAACCCAAGTCAAAATCACAACAAGATGGAGCACAATCCTCCTCTCCACAACAAGGTGATTCTACATTCTCACCTAAGAGGAAATCATATACGGACAATTTTTTTTGTGTCTATTGCAAGAAGTCAGGACATGATGAACAACATTGTTACAAGAAGGATATTGATGAGTTGAAGAATCTTCTTGAGAAGAACAAAATCAACCTACCTTCTAGAATGTCTACATCGGCTTCTTCCAAGGACAAGGATAAAGGAAAGGATCACTCTTTTGGGACAAATAAAGGAAAGGGACAAGCTCTTTGTGCTACTACAAGTCATGATTCAGGGAGATGGCTTCTAGATTCAGGGGCTTCTTATCATATGGCATCTTTGCAGTCTATGTTCTCTTCATTTAAGCCTTGCACCATGCCACAGATTTTGATGGGCCATCATACATACATGGATGTGATTGGGAAAGGACCTATTGCTATTGGGGATAACTCCTTCAATGATGTGTTGTGTGTATCCCATTTGACAAACAATCGTCTTTCCATCTATCAAATCACACATGGGGCAACTAAGAAAACTGTGGAGTTCACACCTGATTCAGTTATCATTCGAGACTTGGAGACTAGAGCTATCATTGTGACTGGGATGGTTGATCATGCATCTTGGTTGTACTCTTTTTCATATTTTGGTCCTATTGATGAGGTTGATTCTTCCTATGTTGATGATTCATATTTTGAGGAGAACTTTGGCTACTTGAACTTGGGTGTTCTCGCATGTGACCCCGTTTTTGAGCCTTGCATTTCATCTCCTCCTATTGATATCACATCACCTATTGCACCTGATGATGCAGCTAGTGCGACAGTTTTGCCTTCTTGTGATTCAGTGCAGCAATATATTACTTGTCTTCCAACTTCAATTCATTGGGATGACTACTTGACAGACATTGTAGGTTTGTTTGTGGAGTCCTACATTGCAGATTTGGGAGACATCTGTCATGTCCCCTCCTTGATCGTTATATATATTTACTAAATGAAATAATTAATATAATAAAGACCAATGGATGATTATTTGAAATTTATTTATTTATTAAATATTATTATTTAATTAATATTAATTAATATTTATTACTAAAAATATTGTTGAAATATTCAAATAAAAATAAATTAATATTATATTTATATATTACAAAAACAATATACATATTCTTAATTATAAACACAGTGTATATATTTAAAATAATAATAATAAATATATAATTGTGAAGACCGGGGGAAATTTACTTTGTGTGTTGTATCTAATTTGATCTGCTTATTCAAGCACTATGACGGTATGGAGAAAGCATCAATAATTGTGATACCCAAGGTGTCACGATTATGCCATTACCACTAAATATATCTTCTTTGAATGTATCGCTAATTAGCTGAATTGATTTTAATACCCGATGGCCAATTGATATTTACGATGGTATATGAATAAAGCATTTCATATTCTTACTATGAGAATCGGTCCCACTATAGAGACACATATATTCTCATCATCCAAATAATTATATCAAACGAATCCTTCAATAAGTTCTACGATATCGTTGAATATGTCTATTCCATAAAGCCCGTAGAAACAAACATTAATCTATCAAAAATCCGCGTACATTTTCATATTAACTTATCCTTATAGTAATCAGTATAAGTATGTTTATTTTGATCAACGAGTGTCCCTAAGGCCATCGTATAACAACCGAACTCATGCTATTTGTATATAAGCGGTGATCGATATATAAACACACATCAATACCGACGATTGACTTTATTAAGCCATGATTCGTATATTATAAACAAACACCAAAATATAGCGATTATAACAATAGAGGTATGATCTGTTAGGAAGTATCGCTTCTCTTTGGAAAGGCATGTCTTTTAAGGACATGCATATTTTGGAAGAGATATATGAAGATGAAGGAGAAAGGATAGAAAGGGGGAGGAGAATAATATGGCAGGGACAGGTACGAATTTCCTTAACTTTCTGATTTAACATTTAATATGATAGCCAGCATCATTAATTAAAATAAAATCTGTGCATCAATGAAAATAAATTAAGTGAATAGGCTTAAATAAAATAATGACAATTAAAATGAGATATGTATATTTCTGTCAAAGAGTATTAATTCACAGCACTGTCAAACATAACATATAAATATATCCCTGTGTATACCTCCAAGGATACATAATAGTATAATACTCCTAAATTTGGGTTTGCACAAATTATTGTAATGCTGTGAATATAAAGGATAATAAATTGATTGTAATGAATGAACACTTCATGTTATATATTAACAAGTATAAATAATGAACATTTAATTATATACGTTAATAAATATAATTAATACTTATTTAATGTATATGTTAACAAATACAAGTAATTAATATTTTTATATATATACTAATGAATGGATAATTTAATATATATGTTAATAAATATAATTAATGTATATTTAATATATGTTAATGAATACATATTAATGAACAATTAGGAATATACGTAATAAATAAATGTGAATATTGGTTAATGAACATTTTTTAGGGAATACATGTTAAATCAGGAATATGTAAATGTGGATTATAGAATGGAAAATAGTAATCAAATGCAAAAATGTATTATAAATGTGATTATATGATGGAGGCTATAGGGAGGAGACTCACTTAGTCTAAGGGAGGGATTATGATAATCCCTAGGGCAGTATATATACTGAAAACTGATATGCATATGTATGGCTTGGTTGGTTAAACTCAACCAAGAAGAGACGGACCTGGCCGGTCCCCTCTGAGGACTTGGATGATGAAGGCATCTCCCAAGGCAAGGAATAGACAAGGGTCTTCCTTGGATGGCTTGGGTGTAAGAGGTTACACCCAAGACAGGATTTGAACTCATCTTCTATTTCCTGGAGGGCTTGGAACCAAGGGGTTCCAAGAGGGTGAGCTTCACGGCGGCCTAAGGACATACTTTTGTATGGCATTCGTATCCTTTTTATTAGATGAAAATTATGATTATGTTAATATAGTATTAAAAGATAGATTGCAAATTAAATAATGGCTTATATATATATGTTGTGTTCTAACAATCTGTTTGCAGGATAATGATCTCTAACTAGTAGGGACATTACAACATCATTGATGGCATTCATCTTCTTTTTGATGAAGATGATCCTTCTTCGATTGTTGCGAGGGAACACTCTGACCCTCATGTGCATTCTCTACATGATCCTTCTTTTGAGGTTGATATGATTGTGGATACTTTTCTACAACAGTTGGAGATCACTTTATCCTTAGAGGAGACATGCGAGTCTTTGGGCATTGTTCTACATTCATCTCCACTAGATCTTGGAGTGCCTTTTTCAGCAGTGTGGAGCAGTTCACCACCTTTGGAGGGGGTATCTTTCAGCATCGACATGGAGACACTTGAGCAGTTTTCAGAGATTCCATTCATCATGAGTTTTTTTTCCACATCTTCCCGTCATGATTGGGGAGACTTAATGGATACACCTTTGGTTTTGTTTGTTCCTAAGGGGAGGAACGTTGTTCGACGTTCGTGGAGTAGTTTCTTAATACATCGTCGAGCTTCTATCATTGGTGCAGATTTTACATTGAGGGGGGGCTTCCTAGTCTCTCTTCTTCTTCTTCTCTCATATGGGGGGGACCTTTTTCTCACATGGGGTTTTGTTCCTCACATACTTCTATGAGAGTTCTCTTGTATAGTTTTCATCTCTCTTTTGGTGGAGGGTTTTTTCCCTTTGGGTTTTTCTCTCTTTCCCCGTATTGTTAGAGATTTCATTGCATTGGTTTTCATGCATTTGCATTTGTACATGGGTACCTAACATGGCCTCGTAGCCGGGACCCATCTTGCATTGCTTAGTTGCATTGTAGACTTAAGTGCATTCCCCTAAGTTGCACTTAAGGGGGGGTGTTGGTGTAATTAATTATTCATCTTTGATATTATTATACCTTAAGTTTACTTAGGTACATGCATTTCATAGTAGTTTGGGTATGAGACACTTGGGTGTTTGTGTCACATTGGGATAGTGTGTGTAGGAGAATTTCCACCTTTTATGGTGTGATCTTGTTACCACTTTATCATATCCACTTATTGTGGAGTGATAATTCTACCTTCGGTGGGTGATCCACCTCATGTGAAATATTATATTGTTTCTCCTACCTACCACACCTATTTCCTACCCACCCTTGTTTCTTATTGAGCCACATGTCATGTTTGTGTGCTCACATATCCATATAGCCTTGCCTATATAAGCAAGCTCATATTCATTGTATGTAACACTTGATGATCCAGTTGATCAATATTTTCTCTTGATAGAATATAGTTTATTCCTATCATCTATTTTGTTCTCTCTTATTTGTGCTTTCCATTGCCTCTAGATCTTGGCAAAATCTCACAAGATTGAATCATTCAGAAGATCAGATCATTGGGGATAAGAACAACGGAGTAATGACAAGAAGAAGATTGACAACTAATGAGGTATGTTTAATTTCTCAAGTTGAACTGGTATCAGTAATTGAGGCATGCAAAGATGAATATTGGTTGAAAGCTATGGAAGAAGAATTAGATCAGATTGAGAAAAATAACACATGGAGTTTGGTTCCCCAGCCTAAAAATAAGAATGCTATTGGAACTAAATGGGTTTTTTAGGAATAAATTGAATGAGGATTGTCAAGTTGTAAGGAATAAGGCTAGATTGGTTTCTAAAGGATATTCTCAGAAGGAAGGAATTGATTATGGTGAGACTTTTGCACCTGTAGGTAGTATTGAAGCTGTAAGATTATTTCTTGCCTATGCTGCCCATAAAAACTACAAGGTTTATTAGATGGATGTTAAGTGTGCATTTTTGAATGGGGGTCTTGATGAGGAAGTTTATATTGAGAAACCTGATGATTTTTCACTATCAGATGATACAAACATGGTTTGCAGGTTAAGGAAAGCTTTATATGGATTGAAACAGGCACCTAGAGCTTGGTATGCAAGGTTGGATAAATATCTTTTGAAGCTTGGTTTTACCAAGGGTAATGCTCACAGTAATTTATATTATAAGATCACTGATGATGATATATTGATTATTGAAGTATTTGTTGATGACATTATTTTTGGAGGTGAAGATAACTTATGCATGGAATTTTTTAAGAATATGGAGAAAGAATTTGAAATGTCTAATGATTGGGGAAATGAAATTTTTCTTAGGTTTGCAGATTATTCAGATTGACAAAGGTATTTTCATCTGTCAAACTAAGTATGCTAGAGAATTGTTGAAGAAATTTGGTATGGGAGATTCTAAACCGGTAAGTACTCCTATGATTACAAATGAGAAAATGACAAGGAAAGATGTTTCTGCACCGGTAAATCCTACAAGATACAAATCTAAGATTGGGGGTTTGCTTTATTTGACTCAGATGAGGCCCTGACATAATGAATGCTGTTTGTATTGCATCTAGATTTCAGAGTGATCCTAGAGAAAATCATGAGAGTGCGGTGAATCGGATTTTTAGATACTTACAAGGTACATTAGAATATGGTTTGTGGTACCCTAAGGATGATGACTTTACTTTATGTGCATATACAGATGCTGATTGGGTTGGAGATGTTCATGACCGGAAAAGTACTTCCAGTGGAGCTTTCTTTCTTGGAAAGAAGTTGGTTTCATGGATCAGCAAGAAACAATCATGTACTTCTTTATCTACTGCTGAAGCTGAGTATGTTGCTGTTGCTACTAACTGTATACAGGTTTTATAGATGAAGCAAATGTTGAAGGATATCAAAGTGCATTGCACTATACCGGTAGTTATTCACTGTGATAACTCTACTGCTATTGATATATCAAAGAATCTGGTATTTCACTCTAAGACAAAGCACATATCTATCAAGTATAACTTTTTGAAGGAGAAAGTGGAAGAAAATGAAGTGAGATTGGTTTATGTGAACACTAAAGAGTAGATTGTAGATATTTTCACTAAACCTTTGCCTAAAGAACCATTTGAGTACCTGAGAGACATGTTAGGGGTTTCTGCCCCTCCGACATAAAATTGATTGATGCTTTTTAGCATCAGTTTGGTATGCATTATCAGAGATATTTTTTCATTCCGACACAGATGTGGGGATGCTATTGCTCAGGGGGAGTAGTTAGTTTTGTGATTCAGTGGTTTATGTTTTTGCTTTGATATTTTTGTCAGATTTCTGGCATTGATGTCAAAGGGGGAGAGAGGTTCATGTGAAAAAGAAAAACTTAAGGAGTTGTATACATTAGGGGGAGAGATATATGTACAATTCAGATCTTTACAGAGACATCATTCACAGGGGGAGTTTGGTCCTTGTTTCAGTACTTCATTACTATATCTATATGTGGGAGATTGTTGGCTGTCTTCCATTGGGGGAGATTTGTTTGACATTTTTTGGTACTTAGATGTTTTTCACATCTAGTGTTGCCATCAATGCCAAAGGGGGAGATTGTTGGCCATTTGGAGTAATTGATTATGTGTTGCATTGATGTCAACACTAGCTGTTTGGATGCTTTACCGACACCCTTCTGGTCCCGGTAGGTTGAGTAGTTTTTGGTTGGTTTGGATCCAACATGATCCAGCATGATCCGGTATGCTTTGGTATGATTTGGTTATGGAATTGGCTTATTCATGATACTCATGTTCATATTCAGTCAGTTGGTTTTGGTCTGGTGATCGGATGCTATCCTGCTTGCTTGGAAGCTTGTCTTGTAGTTCCGACAAGCTTTTCACTGGCAGAGCTTTTGTTGAAGATTTTTGATGATATGCATAAGTGGTGTTAGTGCAGCTTCTAGTGGAGATTTAGGATGCTATTGGTGGTCATGTTCGAGACTTGGCGGATGGAGATCATTGCTTTAGCGTATGGACCTATATTGGGTCCCGGTTGATCTAGGTTATGGACCGACTTAATGTAACGTGTGGATTGGACGTCTCGATGTGTTTCCGGGATGTCTTATGTGTTGGATATTATTTGTTTGGTCTAAGGATGACATGTTATGTAATTATGTAATTGGTTTATTGTCTGGTGGCCGACCTGATTGTTTATGGTCGAGGGTTTGTATATATATGATGTAAGATCTCATTGTAGATCATCAGGGGAATTAGATAATAGGTATAAGGTCAAGGAATGGGATATGGATATGTAATGTGCGAATAATGCAATATCATTTAGGCAGAGAATTTGGTCGATCATTGGAGATCGAATTGGGTTTATGTAAGGGGATTTAGTCCTCTGGTATTGAGCTTAACCGGAACTGTACTCAGGCATAGGAGATGCTATCTTTGCAGTTCATTCTTTCTTTTGGATTGTAGTCTAGATTTCTATTTAGTCAGTGAGACTCCTTTTTGTGATGAGCAGTGCACTCTAGGCTATTGGCCTTTCTGCAAGTGCAGGCCCCTCAATTTTAATTCACATACTTACTGCAGAAGTATTATTTGACTGTGGGTAGGCTTCCCACCTTGGTTTTTCCCTTTACCGGGTTTTCCACGTATAAATCTTGGTGTCATGTGGATGATATTTATTTTGTGATTATTGTTTATGCTTAATTGGTTTAATTGCTATTCCGGTATTTGGTTTAAGCATTCCGGTATTAATGTTTGGGGTTCCGGTATTAAGGTTTTAATTGCTAAATGTTCTGGTAATCTGTGACAACTGATTCAGGCCCCCCTCTTAGTTGTCTTCCGGTTATTTGAACTGTCTAACAGAGCGAAGAGACGAAGCCTATATCGGGTGGGAATCTCTGAAATTCTTCATCTGTTTAAAGGACCACGAGCGCAAGAAGGGAAAGAAGATTGTAGATGTAGGGAAGGAGATGGAGTTTGGGTTCGAGCTCAAGAACTATTGGGTTAATGGACCGGTAAAAGCCGTGAGGAAAAAACAGTAGTTTTTTTGCTGTTTTGTATGGAAAGTTGGTTAGTTTTTTGGGTAATTTGGTAAAAAAACCTTCTGTATAGGGGTTGATGGCCTTGGATTAACGGTGAATAGTTTTTTGTTTAAATGTAGAAGTTTATATAGTTATAGTTTATTTTGGGGAAATATGTTTGGAATAGTGGAATGGCTTTGGATGTTTTTAGTAGTTTTAGAAATGACTGGTATATGGGGAAGAACAATGATTATGAGAATTGTAAATTTTGAACGATGGTGGCATGCTGGATATGTAATCTGTATATTTCTGATATATTAATATAAATCTCATTATTACCAACCAAATACACACACACACACAAATTAATTGTATACACACAAACTAATTGTATCTTTTGGCACTTCATATGCACTTTGTTTCTTTAAGTTTGTGTGTGTGTGGCTTTGTGCACGTGTGTGCATGTGTGATGAAATGTAACATGAACTTGAGTAGTGGCTTGCTTGTGACACTCATGTTATGGCTAAATAGTTTGAGATTATGCATTGCAAACATTGAAAAATTCAAATTGTGTTCACAAAAGCTCCTTGATATGAATTTAAGAGCTATTTGCATGTCAAATTAAGAACTAGCATAGAAATCTTGAATCCATCTATCAAAAGGATGTCGAGGGATATCACTGTTGAGGTGGCTATATTGGATTTGTCACATAGGTTAGATAGGTGCCTCGATAGTGAGATCTTTTGGTGTCTTTTAGATGGATGGATTTAAGATATCTATGCTGGTTTAATTTCTGTACCTGCTCTAGAACAGGAAGCCACGTACCATGGTGCATGTATTGATGTAACATAAATTTGTCATGATCTGTTCTTACGTTTTTGTTGTTGTTGTTATGTCAGAAAGTAATCTTTCTTTCATCCATACTTCCTATCAACAACTCTGTGAAGGAAATCTAGATTTCTATTTTGTTACTTTACTTTTAATATTTTATCTAGTTTTAAGTGGTATCTGTGATTCCACTATGATTTTTTAAGATTTCCTAGTTATAATAACTGGACTACGATTCCTTAAGTATTTCCTGGTTTAAATTGCTGAACTCTGATTCATTAGAACTCTTGATTATGATCCAGTAGACATTTTGCAGTTAAAGATAATGGACACCTCTTTGACATGTTTCTAACAATCCCTTCTAACCCAGGTGAGCAAGTCTGGAAAATTTGAAAGCGGTAGTCCTCAATATGCGGTTGCTTTAGATCTCAATGATTTGGTGAGGTTCTGCAGGAGCTAGATGTCATCTCTCAAATGCTTTATTCTACTATGAAAGGCTTTTAAGTTTTCATCTAAGTTAAATAACTTCTGGCATGATTTTGGAATAGATAGGCAAGTTTTAAAAATTTGTTATTATTCTTTTCTTACAGGTTTTGGTATTGGATGAAGTCCAAATCTATCAAATGTTGGTGCTCTGGGATGCTGTTTCCATCTGCAGATTGCAAAAAAAGTAAGTAGATCATATTACAATTTGATTGACTAGACCATTCTATCATTTTTACTTGTATTTGTGTTGCAGTTCTCGTTACCAGATCTGGAGATTTTATCCAGGACGAAGTCAAACAATTCATAGGCATCAAGCCTATGTAAAAGCTGTTATGCTTGATTAGCATTTTCCTTTTATCTTAATATTATTTCTTTGAATTAAAATAGAGTGCAATGTTAATAAGGGGTTAAAGGAGTCGTGGTTGCTCTTTGTGAAATGTCTTAATAATGTTTCTTTTGCAAGGGCTGAGCCATATATTGCATAAATAATCGGTTGATGCAAAGTCAATGTTATCCATAGCAATACATTTCTGTCATATTCATACAAGTAGGAAGCATCTGCATATGATTCTCAACTGTAGCATTACATTTTTTTGTAGAGTTTAGCATAAAATTGTATTCATCTGTTGATGATTAAATATTATCATGCAAAATTCAATTACAATCCCATCAAAAGTTACACTACCCCTCAGGGACAAGCTGAAACAAATGGATCCAAGCACAAGGGTAACTCAAAGTTCTATGCTATCCTTTCAATAGGGCCACTGTCTTGGGAAAGAGATTCTGGGAAATCAACACTGTAGAATAAACACACACGTCACACACATGATGCGATCTGAAATTGATGCAATGATATCAGATGATACATTATCTTTGAGAGTTCACCTATATATCTATGGAATAAATGAACCTTGACCATTATATTAAACCTGCCCAGAGTGTTGGTTTATGGTATGTGGAATTGTTACAGTATATTTGACTGACCTAGAAATAAAAGATAGACAGTATTATCTCTGTTCTCTAACCTGCTGCTTCCATCCCCTCCGCTAAACCCATAATGCTAGTTAATTTCCTCCAGGATATCTCTGAACTTTTCATTGTCTTATTGATCAATGGGCTGAGTCAAAATCTCTGTGACTGGATCTTCTAGATGCTGAGTGGAGGTCTGTCTGTGATATTCTAGTGTTGGCCATATGTAGGGCATGCAAAAGAGCTAAGTGCAAACTTGTTATCTTAATCCCTTTCCTTTTATTCTTAGGATAATGAGAATGTCACTATAGTTTATCATTTTTCTTGTCAGGTTACTGATCATCTCTAGCAATCAAATTTTGAAACCATGTTGTGTGATTTGCTTTGCTGAAAGAAGATATTTTGTATGTTTTAGAACATCTGACATGTTCTAAACCTTTTTAATTATGACATCTCGAAAATTCATTGTTATGTGACATTTCCCTTTGATTATGTACTTTGAACTGTCACCAATTTCTACTTGGCTTCTGCATTATAAATGGTTGAAATTGGTAAACAAATTTCTTCCTTTGGTCACAATGTACTACATTTGTTATTCTTTATAACTGATTTGAAATTAAAAAATGTACACTGTGCTAACATAATCATTTTTGGATGGGGCTTTTGCAACGTTATGTTAACAGTAACACTGAAATTCATTGTGGCTCTAGCATTCAACACCTTGCATTCCTTCCAACTTCATCCCCAAATTAATCACCAACTTTGCTCCTTTGAGCTAGAACAAGATAAACAAATTGTTGGAAAAAGCCTGATAGATTGAGGAGGTCTCTAGATAATGAGATCCAACATAACTCACAGTGTGAGTGCTTGTGGATAATCTCATCTCATGCTTAGGTATAAGGGGTTTGTTTTGTCTAGTAAGAATCTAGATAATAAAGTGCTCAATATCTAAGGTTTTTTAACAGTACTACCCAAGGCTAAGAAGTGGTTTATTTCGTCACATATATTTAGCCCTTCAAGCATCATGCAATCCCTAATTGGCATGTACAGATGCAGGGGCATAAAAAAATATGCAATGAGAAAAATATTGATGTGTACGAGGAGTTATGCATTAGTTTACATGAGGAGAGAGTAACTAATATTTAAAATGGGGCTGTGGTGATGACACCCGAAATCACCTATGTTTCTTTATTATATTCATGGTGCATCAAAGTCCTTCCATTAGCTGCACCTTCCTGTTATGAAGGATGGTAAAGCATTTGTTGGTCAACATTATTTAGCTTGTGAAGAACATCGGGGGCATTGGCTGCAAGGGGAGTGACAATCTGCTGGCTATTCCATTGCGGTGAGCTGGTTCCTTTGTCTTTTGATAATATTTTCTCTTTGGTTTGAATTCTACTTTTAAGGCTGTTATACTTTTTCTGTAAGGTCAAGATATTCATTCTGTTTGTTGAGGGACTCGTGTATTGCAAATGGGAAACAACACAAATTCAGTCATTCATCTTCAACACCAATTATTACTTCCAACTACCCAATAACTAACTAACAACTAACACCTAAATAACAAATTAACATTAACATGGATGATTTATTATTTATTACATCGCATATAAGTTTTATAACTATTATTCTGTGTCATGCACTACCAAACTCCTAACAAACCCCTTTAGTGCTGACATAGGGATTTTATTTTATGTTGCGACATATAGACGGTTAACCTTGATCACTTGTTGCCTTTATCTTTTAAATTACCAGTCACAACAATGACACAATAGTCAGGAAAAATGATTTTATACTTGCTAGTACTTTCTATCCTTTGTATATAGATCGCTTATGTCACTAATCTGCAATGCTTGGGCATTTGGAGTGAAATGATTCTCAATGCATATGCCATTGGTTTGTCCTTGGCATAGATGCATTACACATAGAACGCTTCACCAGTGCTTCTTCTCACAATGCAATGACCATAACTGAATCCGACTCTTTCTGTGTATTACCTTGATCTTTTTATACACATGTTTGTGCTATTTTTTGTAAGAATATGGTTCTGGTTGTGAATACAATTGTGATAATTTTATGCTACAACAAATGTCTACATATAAGTTGACATCTTGCTTTCTTCAATGGTTTTCTATTAAGAGATCTTTCTTGTACTTCACTTTTTCACCTTTTCATTTGGTCATTAAACTAAGTATATACCATATTGGCTTAATAATATTTCTTGCTTTTTTAGGTATGGCCGCTATCGACCATGTAGTTTATCTGCTTTGCAGCGAACTGGGATTGGATGGCAAACACATTGGTGGCGATATGCAATAGATGCAGTCTTATCTGATGTGCACAGAAAGCTGCATCGTACTTCTTGGAGCTATTTTGAAATGCGTATGTAAGAACTATCACTCTAATGCTCTATGTCCTTGAGCATTTGTTTTTGTATCTATGATTAATCTTTTGTTGTTGTTATTAGTTGTCTACTGAGTCTGTTGCCTGTTTTAATGATTGAAATTTGAATAGGTAAAATATTTCAAAATAAACTACTAGTCCTAGATCCATGGTTCTATATATGGTTTAACTCTGCATATACTTTTAAAATTCTAATCACATATTGTGTTATATCTCATTATCAAAGAGCCTTTTCGTCAATGGATGTGATGCATTAATTTCTAAATTTATTTATTAAGTTCCCTAACATAGTTGAAATTTGTCAGACTATGGATTCCTATATCTAGTTTTATGTTTGTTCTCTTGATGAATTCTATACTCATACATTTGTGTTAGGTTTTACTTTTATTTCTTTGTTTAATATGCTCATTTCAATGCAGGGCTGCTAGAAGGAAATATATCAGATTATATAGATTGAAATTGGAACATCTTCAGCAGGATCAGGTCAGTTAGGGTACACAAGTTTACTGGAGGAATATATGTTTCTCTTTATATAAATTGTTATATTGCAAATTTGCATAAGATGTCTTCTAACACATGGAAAATAATCATAGCATTTTTAAAAAAGTTCTATATTCTTAAAAAAGTTATGATTAACATGTTCTTTTTGCCTGTTAGTTTTAGGATCAGACTGTAATATATAGATAGCAAAATCAGAAAACCAAAAAATCAATGCACATAAAGAACACCAGAATACCCTGGGAAAACCTCCCATGTGGAGGTGAAAAACCCAGCTATAATCTCAAATCTTATTATGACAAATCAGTATGAGTCTTTACAAATCTGCTTCAACACTTGAAGCAATCAGAACTGCAGAATGTGAACAGTAGTATGGTGTACTCAAACTAGGGCATACACAGTAATGAAATGACTTATCTGCAGTACACTTGAATGCTGATTCAAGACACCATTTGCAGATCAATTCACTGCCTCAAGAAGGTTCACTGCCTGTTGTATCTAGTTTGCTGTTCTCTGAATAAGGTTCGCTGTCCTCAAGGTGGAGTTTGCTGTTTCCAGAAAGCAGTTCGCTGAGCATAGAAGATGATTCGCTGCTGATAAGAATGTATTTGCTGATGACTGCATGGATTCGCTGATTACTGCTGAATGAATGTATTCTCTGATTTGTCGCTGAAGGAAATCACTGTGTGGAATGGATATGTAATAAGCATGAATGATGCTTTGTATATATATGTGACATAGCCTCCCAATTTACCTAGGTCGGCTTTATTGTTTTGGCGCCAAGAATAGGATCAAACCTATAGATTACAAGTTACATTCATATAGGTCTTGTCCAATATAATTGCAAGTTACATATAGGTCTTGCTTAATTACAAGTTACATTCAATAGGTCTTGCCCTATCCACAAGTTACATTATCTAGGTCTTGCCCAATATTCATAGCAATCTATAATTACATGTAATCCGAACTTAGCTATAATTTCAACATTGCCAACCTTAGGAATTTTGTATTGATGAATTCAGTTTCAAAGGTGAAATAATCTTTCTCAGTAACTTTAATGCTTGAACAATATGCAACCAAACTATTGGCTTGATAAAGATCCAAATCTTACCCATGAAATTTCTACAACTTCCGAAGTCCACATTGAGAACAACTTTGGTCAACAACTAATTAAACTAAGTAGTAGGCATGAACTTATTGTTTGCAATGCTTTGGAGTATTTGGCGTAACTTTCATCAGTTTATTCACATTCATAGAGATGGTAGCAGCACTGTAGAGTCTAGATTGTGCCCCTGCCTGTGAAATTCTTCATTTGGGTACTGCAGTAGGCATATAGTTTATTTTCTTTAATGGGAAACTAGTTTAGATTAATATAATTCCTTTATTTAATGTCTGAATCTTCAATTTTTATCATCGACCCCTTTTGACATAATTGACCCCCCCGACGGTCTTTGCATATTGCTTTGTAAGTGAAATGGTCACTCACATAAGATAACTGCGTTATGGAGAAATAATAATTAAAAAAATAGTTATACACGTATTTTTAATATAACCTTAGCAAAATACAACACTCAGATTTACTTCTATAGTACTTTGAAATGAGAATAGTAGAGTACAACATCACATGCCTGCTGCTCTTTGTTCTTCTTTATTTGCTTTACTTCTTTATTTGCTTTACTCAAGTGTAAATCTATTTTTTACTGGAGTGATTTCTTTCAAATTTTATAGGTGGGATAATTACTGTGGTGTTTTTTTAGGAAAAAACAGCAATAAAACTCGAATTTAAATGCGTCCTAGCTCCATTCAATGTATACTAACTTTACGATTTCTGAAAACTTCATTGGATTGCTTGAATGTTCCAAATAAACCTAAATTTCACCGTTGCAGCCATTGTATGTGATAATTTCCAGCATGCCATTTGAATTAAAACAAAGGTTCTCTATGTCTTACGATGTCTAGCTTTATCATGGGCCACTTATTAGGAGTTTCTAGCTTCTAAATTTTTTTATTTATATCACATGATGGAATCTGCTGACTTTGGTTGACCATGCACTTGGAGCTATAGAAAGACCTTAACGAATGGTACAAATAGATAAACTTTCCCTATGTAATGTAAATTTGAAAATGGAATAACATCCATGTCTCTTTCTTACTCAAGATCTAATGATAATAGAAATTAAGCTCCAATGAATTATCATCGTGTCATGTGGATGGTACATGATTAACCATAAGTAGGTTATGAGGACATATAAGTTCCTATTTACATGTCAACTATTATTGAAAGAGGATTAGATTTAACGAATCATCGTGTGTGAGATAGCTTATATGGGAGTTGCTAGTAATCATTCATGCATTGGTGAAGTTTAGGCAATATTTGGTTTGTGGCAAATTTGAGATCAAGATAGATCACAATAGTTTTAAGTTCTTTCTTAATTAGAAAGACTTAAATGACAAACAAAAAAAGTGGGTAAGCAAGCTATAGGTGTATAATTTTGATATTGAATATGTGAAAGGTAAGCATAATGTAGTTGTTGATTCATTCTTTAGAATGCCCATTTTATGTTCCATTTCTGATATATCTATTAATTGGATCATCTCCATCATAATTAAATGTGCCATGATTGATTTTGCTACTAATCTCTTGGATGAGAGATTATAGGATGATAGGTTCGAAGTGATGGGTGATCTAATCTTGCATAAATATAAAATATATTTGGTTCCAAAGTCAAAGATGAAGGAAATGATCTTGAGACCCATATATGATACTTCGTTGGCTGGACACCTAGGATATATCAAGACAAACAAGTAGATTTGAGAGAGGTTATCCTAGAATGGAATGAAGAAGGATGTGCTCAGATGCATTGTTTACCGCTACAAATGATAAATTAAATACAAGAAATAATAATATACATGACAATGCATACCAGACACGACAGTAAAATATCTTTATTCACACATGCAATTATTACAAAGAAGACCAGAGATGGTCGGCCAAGGATTACAATTCACTCGACTATACTGTACTCCCTTCCTTGGTGATACAAAACATATTCAAAGGACTCGACGGTGGCCAAGAGGTACACAATCGTCAACCAACTGACACCTAACTACCTGAGAGTGTGTTGATGTGTTTTTTGTACACATGCGAACACAGAATAAAATACCAAGGTATCTTATCCTCTCTTGAACAAAGTTTCTCGACTGCTGAAGATCTCGCCGAAGGATCAGTCGGAGTAACTCCAAGGTTCTTGTATGTAGGGTCTCTATGTGTGGATAAGCTTCTTGTGGTATGATGTGATTTTGTTGGAATCACAAGGGGACTTACGTTTGACTGCCTGAACGTTTGATTTGCTTTGGATATTGCTAGAACACAAGATTTCACTGGCCTAGATTTTGAAAAAGGAAAAAAGGATAAGGGCGAGGGAGGATCTAAATCTAACACTAAGAATGTAGGGGCAATGAATGGCCTTTGATGAAATTCTAAGTAAGTCTTGCCTTGACATCCCAGGACCATCTCCACAAGATTAGTGCGATCTTTTGAGGAAAGCTTTATGATGTTCAAATCATACCTACAGGCATGGACACCATCAGGCTGATGCATATCAATGAGGAAGCGACAATTGAAGTTAAGCTTAAGCTGAATGATTCCAGTTGACTACACAAGGCAAGTCTGCAATCAACAAACTGCTAGTAGTATGGATATGTGAATTTCACCATCGATCATATACGTTTCTTCCACTCATCTAATAACATGAAATCAAATTTGAGAAGTATAGAGACCATGCAAATTGTTGAATCAACCCATAGAATTCACCATATCTTCAATGAAGTTTACAAATCTTTTACAATAATATCTTGGCAACAATCTTTGCCTTCTCTTTCTATTCTACTCTAACTATTTCCTACTCTCCTACTATTCACTATTAGCTATTCTAACCTCTATGAACTAACTATTAACCCTTTACAAATGAGGAGCCAGGGTTTTATAGAGAAACCCTTTACAAATAGACGGCTCTGATTGATTTAGAATCAATGGCTAGGATTACAAGATAGAAACCCTAATTAGGGTTTGTTACAACAAACTTCCTCTAGCCAATGAGAAAATTACATTCTAGGAGTGAGGACCAATAGGAAGTAGGGGTAGGTGCCTCGAAGTTTGTGCCGCCTTCGGTAAATTAGGTACATTGAATCTGGACACGCTGAGGTGGACCAATCCAACTGGAGGAGTGATGACTGGGATGCCACCTTGTTTGACACTTGTAACTTGGTTGATGTTCAATTTGATGAAGTTGAGAAGCTAACTTTAATTAACTTTTCTGAAACTATCTGCTTCTTCAACATACCTTTGCTTTCACCTCCTTTGTCTTTGAAGTGCTGGATGGATGGTGTACCTTTCCTTGAAATGCTGGCATCGCCTTTCTTTGTCATCTTGTGGTTCCTTAGTGTGGCAAAGTGAAGGGCTTTGGAGATAGTTGGCAATTCCTTGAACACCTTGAGTCTTCCCTTTTGCCTGTGGAACGTCCTTGACGAAGATGGATTGGAATTGGTCGTCCTTGATGATGCTGGACTGGAAGTGGTCGTCCTTGATGATGATGGACTGGAATTGGTCGTCCTTCCCCTGGCCTGGTTTTCTCAATCTACAAAATAAACCAAAAGGTGATTAAGTTCATATGACATGTTCATTTCAACAAAGCATTTTCCACCTTAAATCATCAACAAGAAGACTTTAAAATAAAGTTCGTTCAAACTCCTTCTGAGGGACAGGCCCTATAAGGGAAGGGTCAGGAGCGAATTTTGCATTTTGCCCAATTTAGACCTCATTTCAACATTATCTCACAACTAGCTCTTCGCCTGACCCAAACAGGTGAAAAATAGGAGTTTCAAAAGATTTCGCCCTGGACCCTTTGGAAGGGTCAGGAGCGAAATTGAAGTCTTAGCTTAAAATCCTTACCTCTTGGACCCAAAACTTACTCAAATGCATGATTGTGGCAATCTCCAAGTCCAATCCTCCTTGACCACTATTGTGACTTAGCTCAAACTTGAAGGAAAAAAGGACATTTTGTGAATTTCGCCCTGGACCCTTTGGAAGGGTCAGGAGCGAAATTCAAGTCTTAGGCTTGATTCTTCATCTCCTTCACTTCACTTTCATCTTGCAGGGCAAAGTAACATCATTTCAACCTCAACCATGCCTTAGGACTCAAAGTCCTGACTTGACACAAGGAGGAAATTGGTAGTTTGAAGAATTTCACAAGGAGGAATTAGCGAAATTCATGTTTCGCTTGTCTTCTCCTACCTAGCTCCATTCTTTTCACTTTGTTTCCTCTAAACTCCTGCACTTGAATCCATTTCTCAACTTGGCAACATTTGCTTGATCCTAAAAAGGCTTGAAAAGGAAAATTCGCTCAAAATCCTAGCCAGGGACAGGACCTATCCAGAATTTCGCTCTAGACCCTTTGGAAGGGTCAGGAGCGAAATTCATGTTTTAGCTCAAAACTTGCATTTTTGGTGATCAAAAATCATTCAAAGGCAATCCAAAGGGCCTCTCTCACCTAGATGTAGGCCTGACTTAGCACAAAATTTGGAAGGGTCAGGAGCGAAAATCTTGTTTTGAGCTTATTTCCTCATTCTTTCAACTCCAATCCACCTCCAAGACCAAGGACACATCGCCTCACTCCTATCTAGGCCATAAAAACCAAAAACTTAACTTGTCTTGCAAAGAAAATAGGTGATCCTAGGATTTTCGCTCTGGACCCTTTGGAAGGGTCAGGAGCGAAATCCTTGGTTTGGGCTAATTTCCATCATTTTGATAATCACTAGCAAGTCAAGGTCACACCTAAGGACACTCCCAATCCTAATTCACCTTGAACCACCCTAGACTTGGCATAAAATTGAGGAAAAAAGTGGTTTTGGGGAATTTCGCTCTGGACCCTTTGGAAGGGTCAGGAGCGAAATTCACATTCTAGGCTTGATATTTCATTTCTTGAACTCCAATCTATATTGCCAAGCAAAAATACATCACTCCACTTCCATATATGCCATAGGAACCAAAGTCTTGACCTCATCCAAGGAGAAAATAGGTGCTTTGAAGAATTTCGCTTTGGACCCTTTGGAAGGGTCAGGAGCGAAATTCATGATTTGAGCTTACTCCTCCATCTTTCAACCTCAATCAACTTCAAAAGGGCAAGAACACCTCTCCTCACACTCATCCAAGCTATAAAAACTCAAAGTTTGACTTGACCTGCAAGGAAAATAGGTGATTTTAGAAATTTCGCTCTGGACCCTTTGGAAGGGTCAGGAGCAAAATTCACTATTTTGCTCAATTCCAGGAGCGAAATTCACATTCTAGGCTTGATATTTCATTTCTTGAACTCCAATCTATATTGCCAAGCAAAAATACATCACTCCACTTCCATATATGCCATAGGAACCAAAGTCTTGACCTCATCCAAGGAGAAAATAGGTGCTTTGAAGAATTTCGCTTTGGACCCTTTGGAAGGGTCAGGAGCGAAATTCATGATTTGAGCTTACTCCTCCATCTTTCAACCTCAATCAACTTCAAAAGGGCAAGAACACCTCTCCTCACACTCATCCAAGCTATAAAAACTCAAAGTTTGACTTGACCTGCAAGGAAAATAGGTGATTTTAGAAATTTCGCTCTGGACCCTTTGGAAGGGTCAGGAGCAAAATTCACTATTTTGCTCAATTCCTTCAAATTCTTGGATCACTAGCAACTCAAAGTCATTCTTAGGGACATCTCCTTCTTGAATTTACCTTAGCCCACACTTGATCTAGCACAAAGTTGAGAGAAAAGAGAGGTTTTGAGAAAATTCGCTCTGGACCCTTTGGAAGGGTCATGAGCGAAAATCTCAATCTTGACTTGGTTCTTCATCCTTTCAATCTCATTCTTCATTACAAGACAAAATTTCATCGTTTTCACCCAAGGAACAAAGTTTTAAGCCCAAACAAGGGAGCAAATGAGGTTTATAATGAATTTCGCTCTGGACCCTTTGGAAGGGTCAGGAGTGAAATTCACACTTTGGGCAAAATCTTCACTTTTCAACGCTTTCAATCATCCCCCAAGGCAAGAACACATCAATCTACCTTCCAACATGCCTTAGAGACCAACACTTTAGCCAAAATTAGGAAGGAAGTGAGGGTTATGAGGATTTTCGCTTTGGACCCTTTGGAAGGGTCAGGAGCGAAATTTCCATTCTAGGTTGATTTTCACCATTTTGTAGTCTTAAACCTCCTCTCTAAGGCAAACATGCATCCAAGTCTCCTCAACTATGCCTCAAAAATCCAAAACTTGGCCATATGAAAGAGCAAAATAGAGGAAAAGGTGAATTTCGCTCTGGACCCTTTGGAAGGGTCAGGAGCGAAATTCATGCTTTAGACAAAATCCACACTTTCAAACACCTCAAATCACTTCCTAAGGCAAGAATATGTCAGTTTGCCCTTACCATGCCCAAGGAATCAAGGTTTCCAGTGCAAACAAGGAGAAAAAAGGTGTCTAGGGAGAATTTCGCTTTGGACCCTTTGGAAGGGTTAGAAGCGAAATTCACATTTAGGCTCAGATCTTGACTTCATTCCTCACATTTCTCCATCCAAACAAGTGTTTTACCCTCAATAATGCCTGGGAATGAGTTAGTTCTAAGTTTGGGTCAAACTAGAATGTCTTATGGAGAATTTCGCTCTGGACCCTTTGGAAGGGTTAGGAGCGAAATTTGACATTTTGGCCTCTCTGTTAGGATTATTTTATGGAATATAACATTTAAGTATAAGTGACATTTCCTTATATCTTTCTTCTTTCTTATACTTTAAGTTATATTCCATATATACTGTTAGGATGTTTGAGAGTGGTTTCAGACCTCCAAGAATTATAATGCAAAATCTAGTTTTTGGAGGATTCTTCAGTTTTCCATACTTAGTCAAATTTCAGGATCAAGAAGACATTCTAGACTTAGCCAAATTTCAAGGCATTTGAAGATCAGGACGACATTCCAGGCTTCATCACTCACCAACTTGACCTAGCTTAGACCTTCAAGGATGATACTCACTCACCAAGCAAGACACAATTAGCAACAAGAGCAAAACCAGGCCCTAAGGAAGACTCTCAAAGAAACCCTAATTCTGGGGCCCCGTGGACTCACCCTGGCTCAAGCAGAGCCTACCATCCTAGTGATCCCCCTGGCGACACTCAAAATGCACAGGGCTAACAGATAAACCCTAAAAAACCTAGAAAAACAAACCCCAGAAAGCAAAAAGTAGGGGTCCCCATTTATAATGGGGCGATGTGTGAATACGTCACAACAGAGTGACAACCCACTTAATACAAATAATTAAATCAAATATAGCATTATTTTTCATATAGCATCTACTTACTCTTCTCTTTTATTGTATTATATATTTACTCTTTGTATATTTCCTGTTTTTTTCCTTTTTCCACATCATACTACGTAAACCTCTATATATATCTTTATCAAAAGGTGTAGTAGTCTTTGAAAGCACCCCTTTTCATAGGATATGTGTCTTTAAGTGAGGTGACCTTTTGCCTTAATAATGATTACTTTACTTGATCACTGTCTTAGATCGCTACATAATAATCTGTTCTTTAATTGCTTCCTTTCCAAATTTAATCGATGCTTCCTTTCTCTAATATTAGTCACTGACTAAAGATCTTTAATAACCATCTTTGCCTCTTCATTCACTTTTGCAATGTACTTTATTTATTTATGGAACTTTTGTCACCTTTATATCAGTCGCTTAGTCATACTATGAGTTGATATTTGTTTGATTAATCAAACACTCTCTTTGAGATGGATTGCTCCATGCCTAAACGATTCTTCGTTGGCCAGAGATATATTACTCTCTGGTAATATCAGGGATGTTATAGCGGTGATCCACATAGGAGTTCTTCATGTCTTCAAACCGATGCCTTTTTATATGCTTTAGAATACAATCTGGTTCGCTGGTAAGCCTTCGCATGGTTTTGTTGTATTAGATATTTGGTCATTGTATTATATGATCGCTGCCCTCTTAGATTGACGTATATAACCTCTGAGGAATTCCTTTTATAAAGTCAGCCACCATGTTTCTTTAATATATCACTACACATATATCCATTGCATCTTCAACCATTGCGCTCACTGAAATCCAAGAACGTAGTTCAATGACAGAATGACAAATGTTGCAATTCATCATTTACGTGTATTGTTTGTTCTTAATTTCCATTGATGTGCTTCTCATGATCATTTCCTTAATCAGGTCATTACCTTTTGAATCATTTAATTGTGAAAGAGTCTGCATATTGAGATTGAGATCATTGCATCATGTTGTATTTTCTGTCACCCCCTATTTGAAGTGATATCCCAGTCTCTTTAATATGAGATGGGGAGATATAGATATGAAGAGTTGTATCTCTTCTAGCAAATCGCACCCTTTGGCATGATATTTATTAAAATCAAATCACAGTTGTTTGCAATTAAGAATATGTAAGTTATGTTTATAATTTATAATATATAAATTATGTTTATAATAATATTAATTTATTTTTTAACTTGAATATTTCAAATATTATTATTAATAAATATTAATCAAAATAAGTATTTAATTGTTTGAAATAATCATTTGTTAATAGATATTATATTAAATATTAATCAAGGAGGGGACATGGCAATTGATGGGTTGTATCTCTTCTTGGAATGGACATATCCTCTAATTGTTCCTTTATATGATCATTTGTTAAGGATTAATTAATCATTGTTGATCGGAGTTGCGCTATTATTGTTTGCATAACTAACCAATGGAATGGTTAGTTGGTGATCAGGTTTGTTAAGGCCTTAATCGATATTGTTTGGCCCATTGGTCTTAAACTCGAACTGATAATTCAATGATGAATGAATAGTACCAAACCGGTACTGAGAGGGGGGGGTGAATCAGTACAGACAAAATACAGTCCTAAACCGGTTCAATGGCAATTACTCCAAATGACTGGCAAACAGTGACACCAGTTTGAAACAGAGTGCAACCGGTAAAACCCAGAACAACTAAAACAATCATAAACCGGTTACTCACTTAGCTTTCCACTCAACTTCAAAACTACACTACCATTTCACCCTTATGCATGAACAGGTAATCTATCATCATATCTTCACAACAGCTAGTTCAACATGTTTTATTGACAGGCATAAAACACAGAACCATCATATGCTTAACAAGCAATAACAAAGCATCACAAGATAAAAGCATCACACATGACACACATTTTTCACGTGGAAACCCAACTGGGAAAAACCACGGTGGGGATGAATACCCACAAGCTGTTTTTGAACTCTTTGGAAGTCCGCTCTGTTAGGAGCCTTGTCCGGTTAAAGACGTTACAAAAGGTTTTGCTAGGAACCGATCCTGTTAGAGATCACCCGGTTAAGGGATGGCTACAATACTCGGTTAAGGGTACCTTGTTAGAGGATTTCAAGAACTCAATAGCTAAAGGATTTCCAGAGCTCTCTAGCTTTCCAGATCTCAATAACTTTGAGTTACCCTGTTAAGGGATTTACAACAAGCCGGTTAAGGCTACCCTGTTAGGGGATTTTCCAACTGTTGAGGTGGTAAGAGATCAACAGGTATTACAATGATCTGGTAACAACACTCAATGCCAATGCAGATCCGCTTAAGCTCCTCTTCACCTTCTGCACTTACACTCTGCAGGTATCACTTCTCTCCTTTGGTCTGGCAAGAATCACGTATCCCTTCTCTTGGATACTCACACACAACTTTTGCCAACAACCTCTGAAAGAATCACAACATCGACCTTATAGGACAACAGACAGGTCGGTAGCATAAACCCTAAACCCTAGACCTGTTAGGTTAAGGAATTCAAACGGTTCAATCCTGACCGTTGATCATACTGTATTGAATGCAACAGATCTTGAATAAATCTCAAGACATTCTCCATCGTTCATTATCCACCGATTTCATGGCGGCTGATAATCTATCACGCGTTTTCACCGTTTACAAACTTCGCACATTCCCGAGGTAGATAGGGATAGTCTTTTTCATGCAAGATCCTTCACGCGCACAAGGCTGATGTGGCAACACGATCTGTTCTTTGTTATACTGCTAACTCATCACACAAAGATCACCGATTGAGTCACTCAGGTTTGAGGTACTCCAACCGGAAATCTTGAAGTGGAAACTACCTACCAACCGGTAGTCATACAATGCTTCCATGTGCCGGTTCCCATGACTATATGCCTGTTCACCTTGACATGCCGGTTCACCGTGTTATACCGGTTCTCACATATGCCGGTTCATACCTCTTCAACATATTGACATCAATGACAACATACAATGTCATTATGTCCACATACCGGTTCACATAATGCCAACACGAACTCCCTCCTTTGACATGGACTATCAAATCCTCCTTATCCAGCGATAGTAAGTGTTGAGCACTTCTTCCAAATCAATTGATGGCGATAATCTTGCAGACTGTTATTTTGCTTTATCGAGTCTATTAATAAAACTTTGACAATTTTCGATCTGTTATCTCCTCTTCGGTTCATGGATGCTTGATGCATATAAGAATTGTTGCTATGACAACTATACTTCTGTTTGGCATCCATATTGTGATTCATAAGAATGCAATCGTGCTGCCTTCAAGTTGTCTTGTTGATGATGATTGGGTATGTTACTCATCATCTCCATTGTCTTTCTTCTGTATGATAGATGTTATAGATCGATGCATAAGAGATCTCCATAAGTTTCTGTATAACATCAATATTATGATCAAGGTTCCTACAAATCTGTAGTTTAAAGTAAATTGGAGTTGCTTTATGCCTTCCCTTGCTTTATTATTAAGTTTAATTGTGATTTACTTTTCCGTGTCACTGAAGGATATTGTTTTGCCTTCTTTTCTTGCTATTTTTAATAGTTGCATTTAACTCATGTTTTTCAAGTGTTGGACATATAGATGATGTATTTGTACATCATTTCCACTGCATGGGGTAGTTGGACCAGTTATATTTTGTTGCTATTTACCTTTTCTTGTAGACTAGGCACATCTTGTTATAAATGAAGGTTCATTTGATCTGAGTATGTATTTTTACTTATTTGGTGTAGCGTCTTGATCACAATAGTCTTCATGAACTAGAGGAAATGGAGAAAGATCTTGAAATGGATGAGATTCTAAACTACAGGTCTATTGCAGAAAGTCACTTGCAGATAAAGGTAAATTTTCTGTCAAATTTTAGTATTTTGGAATTCAATTTCTTCATCTGTTCTCTTTTTGAGGATCACCATTAAAAATGCCAATGCATATTTTTTGATATGAAAATGTCCTGTCCTGGATATATCTGGAACTTATGCAAAGTTTTCATAGAATCAATTTGCCATGTGCTTTGTGTTGTAGTGCATATTGTACTTAATTCCATTATGTATAATCTTGTTTGCTTCCAGAGTTTCATTTTCACTGGGGAATCCCTTAAAATTGTGTCATTTCTCTTCCGCTGTGTTTATTGTTTTCCCTTTTTGAAAACAAATAAAATTAGATTCACTGACTGAAGTGTAATTCTGGTATATGGTGCAAATGCAGAATATTGAAACAGGGTGGAAAATAGTGAAGTTGTCTTTGGCATTGCTTTAAATTGTGGCAGTCGTTGATAATTCTAAGTTTCTCAGCTTTATTTTCTTTTTTTATAACTACAACGATTATTGTAGTTTTTGAATAATTTATTATCTTGATCATCAAAGCTCTTTCTTTAATTTATATTTGTTGTTTAAGTCGTTTACAATTTCTTTCTTCTATTTACTAACTTTTTTTTAGCTATAGCACTTTCTTTAATTTATTAATTAAATTAGTGGGCTTTATTATGCATTCAAACTGACTAGGTAAACCTTGTTTTTCTCAAACCTTATCAGTTTTAATCTCTGTTTGCTTTCTTGAAGGCATATAATTTAGATCATATATTCCTTCATCATATCCTATTAAATGACTTAAACAAAGGAATGGTAAACGACTTAAAACAATAAATATGAATTAAAGAAAGAGCTTTCATGATCAAGAAAATAAATTAAATTAGCAGGCTTTATTATGCATTCAAACTAACATGGCAAGCCTTGTTTTACTCAAACCTTATGAGTTTTAATCTCTGTTTGCTTTCTTGAAGGCATATAATTTAGATCATATATTCCTTCATCATATCTATTAACTGAAGATCAGGAGAGGAAAGTGAAAAATCAATCTTTTGAGAACTATCCTGTAGATCTGCACCATGGCTAGGTTTCTAAAATTACTGATACTAGCTCTTGTTCTTGGTGACACATAAACCTCTTTTTCCCTTTATTCCTTTTTAGCATAAATCAAGCTTTCTAAGAATTTGACCTAAGGAACATATCCATTCATGGACCGAAGGTGCACTTATCATTGTTTTACCCTCATTACCTTGAATTACTATTATTTTTCCTACAAGCTTGGTGCTCTTTTTGTGGAATTACTACTTTGGTTACCTGATAAGATGAAGATTATGTGAATGGACATGGCCTCTTTCAATACAGAACCTTTGACAATACATGAGTTACATTACTTCAACCCATTGACAAAACCATAGAAAGAAAGAATCAAAGAAAGAAATTATATTAATGTTGGAAAGAGACCAAGATGGGTCAATGGGACTCGGAATAATGTTGAAAAATATTCAGATTCAAATACCAAAGATTGGAAAATTCAATTTCTATCCAAATAATCAATCAAAGGATGAGATACAAGGCTTGCACTACTACAACATGAAAATATGAAACTTATATGCAAATTTGAAAATTAAGTTGCCTTAATGTGGAAATACCATGCTTAGATCATTCTTCTTTATGCTGCTAAAAGTCAGTCATCATATCATGCTTATTAGCACTACCTTATGTGAACTTATAACAGCAATAAACAAAGCATAACATCATCATAAGATAGAAGCAATGAGGCACACATCAGCAACATAAGAGCATCATGTAACATAGGATTTATGTGGAGAAACCCTTGTGGCATAAAACTCCACCAAGAAAGAGAGGCCAAGTATGCATTATCATTCAAATAAATGAGATTACAATACATTCACCTCCATTCTCCTCTTTGCCTTCAACATGGTAGCACCTGTGTATTTGTGAACAACTTCCTCATGCCTCCATATGTCCTTGTTCCTGCGAATTAACTCTACATTCAACTATTCCTCACACTTTCTACATCCAAGGAGTTGTTTATATAGAAATGACAAGAGCTCTAAAGCACCAAACAAAATGTGCAAAGAAGACTCTTCATTCCAAATGTCCCAACATCTTGGATTGCCTCCTCAAAATGCTAAAGGATATTGGTCTTGGCTCCAATACTTTCCCTCCAACTTGGGCGTCTAAACATGAACGATAAACATTACATTACGTGCAAAAAATGATGGAATACCAAGAGACACATGTTGCCTCTTCCAAGCACCCACTTGGAGAAGCCCAAAGTTCACTCATTTGTCCTTTTCTCATGTCATTGATAATCCCATTCTAGTTGTTCAATTTTAAACTAGACTGTTTTGAGAGATCAAAGGGGATTGATGATACGTAATATCAAAGCACAAGTGATGGCTTTGTGCAGTTGAGGTTGGGGCTCCTCTGTGTTTTTTGTATATAAAGTGATTTATCTGTTCTACTGTTAGCTTTATGTTGTAGGTAGGAGTGAAGTGGGTCTTGTAGCTTTGTATGCAATTCCCTTTTAATTTATGAAGTCGTTTGTGTTGTTAAAACTAAATCTTAATTTATGTGTACTTGCATTGCTCTTTCTCTACCTTTAGCTGAACAACATAAATGTCGGTCAAAAAGCATAAATATCTTTTTGCTTTGACTTGAAATGCATATCAGCCTTCTGGGCTAGGCGAATCCAAAAGGACACGTCTTTATTTTTGTTCACCATGTGTGAACCACCCCAAAAACACTACAAATTATAAATAGCGAGTACATATTATTTAGATAAGGTTAGTTTTGTTTAAAAGGAGCTTATCCTATTAATTCAAAGAGTGGTTCTATCACACATCTATTGCATTTTGTGTGGCACTGAAAGGTGCGAATGAACACACGAACACAATACAACAATTGTACATACTTGTTTAACCCCATTGACCTACTTTGATCATTTATGGACATTAATCATAATTACATAGAGACTTGCCTCCCAATCTTGTAGATCAATATGGGGACATCTTTTAGATATGAGGAGACTTCAGATGCAGTATCTTGGCGTCTCTATATGCCTTCTAGAAGCATCCCCTAAAGATTGAGAGACTTATTAGAGTGGAGTATATGAACTAATGGAATGCACAATTAGAATTGTAATTTTCTATTATTTGCATAAAAATTTACAATAACTTTTGTAGCAAAAGTTTTTCTTATTAAATCCCAAAGAGATAATAGTACAAAGAGGAAAAATTATAAGGCTTAAGATGTGCATGCACATTTAAGGTTTATCAGTTGATTGAAAATATGGTCATTAGGTCTTATTGTGACCTTTTCACACATCGCCCCATTGCAAACGGGGACCTCCTCTTTGCTGCTTTTTGTGTTGGTTAGTTTAGGGTTTTGGCAGCATAATGGGCAATTTTGAGTTCCCATGCCCGAGTCTTGGATTTTTGATCATGCCTAATTGTCGTTTTGGGTTTTGAAGTTACAGAATCAAGTGTGTAAAGTTGAGATTTTAAATGATCCTAGTTTTGTCTAAGTGTAGACCTTTTGAGCATTAACGTGTTTTTGAGCATCCTCGTCAGTGATTTTTAAGTGCCTAGGTGTTTCAGGACCTTTAGGAGTTGTTTTTCTTGCTCCTAGGAGGTTATTCAAGTTGATTTTGCACTTTGTCCCGATAGGTTTTCTTTTGTTTTGCTCAAATTTTGGTAAATTTGCCTAAGTCCCGTTACGTTTTATTAAAGATTCTAGGTGTCCAGATGATTTTGAGTGGTTAAATTGTTAAATTCCGGATGAAAATCCATGTTCTAGGGGTCAAAATGTCAAAATTCCAGATAGGAGGTGCTTTTCCCCCCACATTCTTGATGACCCATGACTTTCCCCCACTCAAAATCTTGATTGGTGGTGAATTTCCATTAGATTCCTGATGGACCTAATTTTTTCCCCCACTCATTATCCAGACATGGGGCAATTTTCCACCAGGATGGTAAAAATTTGGCGCTGTGTGGGAAACCTTCCTGACAACCCACGATTTTCCACCAGGACTACGAATGACTTTAATGAGGACTAAAATGATGATTCCTGATGCCCATCGATATTCCACGGGGACTTTTATGACAAGATTTTGAGGATTTTAATGCGGATAGTGATTCCAAACCTTAAGCGAATTTCCACAAGTGATGATTATAATGATTTTGGGTCCGGATAACTATCCAGATTGGGATTGATTTTCCCCCAAGGTGATTTTTGTGCTAAGTGGCAAGTTTGAATTGGAATTTTTTCACTCCAGACATAGATCGATTTTCCCCTGGAGGCTTTTGTGCGAGGTTTCATGAAATTTTGTTAGGATTTTTATCCTAATAGGGGTCGAATTTCCCTTAAGTGGCGTTTTAATGATTTTTAATAAACGTTTCTTTGGGATTTTTATCCCAATTAAAGTCGATTGTCCCCTAGTGGTCAATTTTGATCTAAATTTTAAAATCTTTTAATAAAGTGACCCAATTAAATTGTTTTTAAAAGTGATGACGATTATTTGAAAAATAAAAACAATTAATAAATGATTTGCAATGAATATTAAATGATTTTCACCTTCTAGAAGCAAATCGATTTTACCCAGGCGAGTATAAGTAACAAAGTTTTATCCCACATTGCTTGTGTGGTGAAAACTCAAGGCAAAAACAAGTTTAAAAGAGGAAGGCCAGTATTATAATATTATGTTTGCCAAGTATGTTGCTGATTTGGGCAATTTTCCTCCAGCTAGCGAATTTGGTGGAGTGTCAACTTGCCACCTTTGAGGCTGAAAGTGTGCTTCATTGTTTATTTTCTTCCTTCCCAGCCATAGGCGATTTGTTTTGGAGACCATTGGAGCGAGTTAAGTTGGAGATTTTTCAGATTTGGCGATTTTTATAAGGTGGCACCATTCCTTCTAGCTGGGCGATTTTGGTTTGGGGGTCATTTTCCTCCATTTTTGTTTGCATTTTACTTCACCATTGTTGGCGCCATTGCTGGAAGTTCGCCATTGTTGTTTTCAGACCTGATATTTTTACCTTCGCTGAATATTTTATACCTCCATTGTTGGCTGGGCACGTCATTTTCAGACATGTATTTCATTGACAGCTCATTTGTGCCTTAGGCGATTTTGTCTAGGGGCTGTTGGGAGAGGTTACATGTGTATTTTCAGACCTTCTTAGTGTTGTTGCAGGTCTGAAACTTCATTGTCAAGGGGCTGTCCTCAGAAAACATTCATCTCCAGCCCCCTACCTATTTGGGTAATTTCACTTGGAGTGCATTTTTGCACCATTTCTTGGCAATTTTTTGAGTTTACTATCATTCCTAGAGGTGCTGGTAAGTCTGAAAACTCCATTTCAGACTTTTCTTCAGGCTGAAAATTCACTTCCAGCCCTACATACGTGCTCAAATTTATTTATTTTTTGCCTTGGGAAATTTATTTTCATCATAAATTTTGCATAACACGCGATTGCAACATGATTTTAATGACTGATTTATAGAGTTGTAGGTTGTCTTCAGATTTGCTGGCAGCCATTGTTGACTTGGGAAGGTGTCCTCAGACAATGTTTGTGTGAAAACACTACTTTTCACACCTTTCCTAGTCTTTTTCTTGATCTGGTATACTCCTTTGCACTCTAATTTTGATAAAATTTCTAAGTATAAGGAGGTGCCTTCAGACTTTGTTAAGTCTGAAAATTGATGATTTTAATGAATTTCATGAGGGTTTCATACCCTAATCTTGTCATATTTTTGTTCTATTTTCAGAATTCGTTTTAAATATGGATAAAATTCTTGATTTCCATCCATAAACTTGTCTAAATCATTAAGAAATCAGAACTTATTCAATTCTGAAAATAGTTATCAGGATAAATTTTTCGAAGTGTCTAACTTCCAGCTTCATACAGGTGCAATGTCGAAGTCCAGAATTAGCATTCGGAGGGAACAACAGAGGATAGTTGAGAAGGGATTCTATCTAGAATCTTAGATGTGATCCAGATGAAAGGAGATTACAGACACGAATATGCATTTTCTGAACATGGGCCTGATGCGGCAGCGGATGTTCGGAATTGGAAGCCAGATTCCTTCCCTAGCTTATGTAAACATTATGAAGAGTGGTATTTATCAGGCTGTTGGATTTCCGCAGTCCATACAGTGTAGTGAGCTAATCCCGGAGTGTGCACGATGTTACGATCCTAACTCCCGAATGAGCAAGACTCCTAAGGGTGCCATCATTGCCTACCTTGCTGAGGTGTTTGGAATTCCACGTGGGATAGACATGAAAGATAGAACCAAGGATGAATATGAAGAAAGATATAAGAAGAAGATGGATGCATGCAAGACCGTAGTAAACAAGGAATGGATGATCGAACCTAGGTCTCATTATTCGAAGGCTCCCAAGACATTCATGTGCACAGATTTCAAAGATGAATATAGTGATTTAGTATTCCTTCTTAATCGAGTGATGTGGATGCCGCAGGGTGCAATATACGATGGATGGATGTTCTATTTCATCCAGGATTGTCTAAAAGGAACTTTGATTGATTGGTCAAAAATCATTAGTGACAATCTGGATTTTCAGCTGAGGAATGTGGAGAGATCCAAGTCATTCGCCATGACTTCCTACCTGGTGTAGTTGCTTGCATGATTTGTTACCTACAAAGGATTGATATGCAGAGGTGAAGTCAGGAATGGACAAGGACAGTACAGGAGTTATGAATGTTATCCACAACTGAACATGTATCAAATTGAAGATTATAAGAGAGTGAATGATGCATTCACTATGTACATAACGCGAATGTTGCAGGGCGGGATCCACAAGAGGTTGTCCAAGGAGGCAACAAAGCTGATAGAGAAATATGGATTGTGGTACATACAGTTTCCCATTTTCACATACCTAAGGATTCATGGATTTCAATCCGAACCTTACAGGCTTCGTAGGTATCCTATAGACAGAATGATATTACTTGAGGTGGTGAGACAACTTTTGGAGTTTGATTCTGTCTAGAAGGACAAACATAGAACGGGCATGTCATTTCCTATTTCGGTGGGGAAGACATTGGAGGTTTGCCAATCTGCTGCAGTAGCTAGCACAGTAGTTGAGGAACTTGCATTCTATCGATTTGCAACATGCAAAAGAAGAGAAAGGTATGATCCAAATAAGAAAGTTGGAAGGATCAAGGGAGATAAGTTCATCCACAAGTTAGACATAGAAGATTATTGGGCCAACTTGATGGACGAGCAGGCAGTGAAAAGAAGAATGTGGTCTAGAATGTCAGTGGATTTCATGAGGAAGTGTGGACTTTTCCTCGTTCTTGATCAGATATTAGATGACAAGGATCATACGCATCCATAGTATGAGAATGAAATGAAGAAGGCAATTCTGTTACCTAATTGGTCAGAACAAGAAGTGACAGATTTGAATGTATTGATGAGAGAGGTCTTGAGCTTCTCCAGAGGATGGGTGGACAGTCAGATGAACAGGTTAGTTGACATGGGTGTTACCTTCACATATGAAAAGATGAAACAGGAGGAATCCTCTTCCGAAGATGATCAAAGGACTATCAGTGATATCAAGGTCCATGCGGTTGAGGATAGTCAAGCTCCTAAGCGAAGGAAGAACACATTAGGAGAAGTCAAGGCTAGAGGGAAGAAGATTGAGGAGGTTAAGAAGAAGAAGCAAAAGATTATCATTCCTTCACCTATCATTCCTTCACCTCCCCTTAGTGTCTCATCAATCAAGGAAGTTGAAGTGCGAGAACAGAACAAAGAGTTTGAACAATGTTCTGTCACAATGATATTACAAGAGAATGTTCGACATTTACATGCCACAGCTACATCTGCTTCACCTAATGAAGATGATGATGAACCAGGATCTCCTACTGTCCTCTTGGAGGTTAGTTTGGGGAAGAATGTATATGATTTGACTAGAGATAATCTTGATGATGATGATGATGTTATCTCGGCATTGAGAGAGCTTGACCGAGAAATGTCTCAATGATGGTATGGACATGGCCGCTATTTCTGATTAGCTGATGAGGAGTATGGAGAAAAGTAAGAAGATGGTAGAGGCGCAGCCGATTGACGACATTGATGACTACTTAGCTAGGAGCAACAAGGAGAAAGAACCTAAGAAAGCTAAGATTTTGTCACATATAGCTAGAGATGAGACAGGAATGCAGATTGCGTAGGTGGCTGTTCCTATTGGAGATGTGACGACGGACATTGCTACTCCCATGGATTTCCAGATTACTTCAGTTACCCTTGGCCGTACTACAAAAGAGCAGGAATTTCAAGAGGTTGGTGATACCCTCAAGGCAATCAGTGCAAGATTGGACCGGGAGATAGAGAAGAGAGAGAAGTGTGAAGAAGAAAATATCAGACTTAGAGAGTATATTGTAGGGGTAAGGCGTTAGAATCCCACCCTTATTTCCTCTATTGTAGTTGATCGTGGACTACATACACATTATGAGGCAGCTAGAGATACACTCTCGGAGGTGGAGAAATGGATTGAGGATACAAAGGGACAGGTGGATAATTTCCTTACTCATTTTATCCAGGCTTTTGACAGGACAACATGGCTCATATTCAGGATACAGTATTTAAAGGGAGTTTGGGAGGAATTCCGACCTATTCATGAGAAGAGTATTCCATGCCTCAGAGCTTTGAAGAAAGTTCCTATGTCCACATTGATCAGGGAGAATATTGTGCATAATGGAGACATATACGATTTCCATGGCTGGTATTGTTCATTAGCCATGAAGAAATCAACTTATGAGAGCGCACAAAAGAATTGTGTAGAGATGGAAGGATCAATTCATGATATTCAGTTGAAGATCCTTGCCTCAATTGAGGAATTATTGGGAGTTGATGTCAGTGAAGCCAGTGGTTTACACTTAGCAGAATTGAGAGACAAGATGAAGTTCATGTACTTCAATCAATTGGACTATTTGAAGAAGAATCAGATGGATGATTTGGTCTCTTTGTTGATTCATGTTCGCAATTCACAGAAGCTTATGCCAGATTGGGAGAACACCTTGGATGCTTGCTTGGATGCGCTGGACGTGATTGATTTACAATAGGATCCACCTTACCCAACTTTTGCATGGAGGAGTTAGATTCTTGGATTATGCTGTGAGAGAAAGAGATGTAGGGCAAAATCTTCTAGAAGATAACCTATTTGATGACTAGGTGTCTTTCTATTGGGCCATATGTTGGTGGCTCCTTTTTTGATGTAATCCCTATTAGGGTAACTCTAGGGCTTTGTTGGCATGATCTCGGCCCTTGATTTTGATTTAATCTTTGCCATCCATTTTGTATGAGACTCTATATATACCTCATTGCCTCATTTGTAATAGAGAGATTTTTGAGAATTGTTGTTAGATGTTGCAGATTTGTATATAAATCATTGTTCGACTTGATGGTGATTTTTTGTTCAAGTGTTGTTTTGCATTCAAGGTTCTCAATTCCTCCAAGTTAGATTAGAATTTGTTGAATGTATTTGTGTGGAATCCATTAATCCATACCACTAGCCTCTTGCTGATTGTAAGTGTGCCGTGCATGGTCGACTGGAAATTTATGCAAACTTAACTTCGATTATTATACGTCCATTGTTATGCAGCAACTTGGATGGTATCAATGCTTGATGTTATTAATTTGATAATCTATGAAATACACCTTAGATGATTGCACTAAGCTTGTGTCAAAATCTGTTCGACTTGATGGTGATACCTTGCCCAGTTTGATTCCATTGAATTTGTTCCTCACTTTTTGCATTCTAGGATTTAGAGTAGATTTCCTATCCTTATGCCCTTTTCCTCTTTTTTTTAGAAAGTCCTGTTAGAACTAAGTCCAAAACTACATTGCCAAATCCTAAGTTATCAGCACACCCATTCCAAATCCATGATAAGCGAAGTTGATTCAAACAATTGTGTAAGTCCCCAACTGAAAACAACAATTCACATCGACCATTGAGTTACCCACTCGTGAAGACCTGACTGTAGAAACCTTGGAATCATTTTAGTTGATCTTACCCTTAGCATCTGAGGTGATTTTGTTCAAGAGAGGGTAAAGTACTTTGGTATTTTATTCTGATGCTTGCATGTTCATAAAACACACATCAACAGGTCCCCAAACCATATTCTTAAAATAGTAGTATTCCTTTCTAAGTCTCTGTCTGTCATCTCGTGGTTATTATGATGTAAAATTTAATTGTTCATATGGTGGTGACGATTATCAAATATCAATGTAGTTGATAAGTAGGAGACATTTTTCCACAACAAGTCAAATTATGATATTGCTATTAGGATTCAATTGTGTAGTTTTTGAGTCAAACTCATTGACCCATGATTCATGAGTAGTGGTTCACAAGAACCCATCTCTCATGAGAATGAATGAATGTAGTTTCTAAAAATCTAAATTTTATATAAATTGAAAATGGCATACAGTTATGCATCTCCATCTCCTTTACCAGTACCAGTTCCCCTTTTGTGGTAACTATGACATTAATATAATTTTTATTTAGAGCTTATTTTAACGAGTTTAAGCCTTTGGTGCCTTGCATTTGCAGCAAAAAGAGAAGTCAAGCAATGCCCATAGATCTATACGACTGAAGATGGCATACTTGTATCCATCTCCATCTCCTTTATCAGTATTAGTCCCTGTTTGTGGTAACTATAAGTTATAACATTAATATAATATCTATCTTTCTAAGTTATGTCTACTAGTTCAAGGATCTAGTATGTTGTATTTGCAGCAAAAGCAGTAAAATAATGTCCATAGGTCTATACTATTTTAAGTTTGGCCTACAATTTCAGTCATCACCAACTGAGGGAGATGACTGTCCCTTCGCATATAGAATCCTCATGACTTCACTAGACAGCATTTTGGTGCTTGAATAAGACTTTATGAATGATTATGAACAAAGATCATTAATTTATTACTGATTTATATTGGAGCTGTTCTGAGTGGATTTGCTCAAGTTTACATGATTGTGATCACCTCATTATATCAAATATGAAAGAACAGGTTTATTTATAGCAAAGCTTAGGCTACAAGTACTGAATTCTAACATAAGTGAGTCATCTGGTGCCTGTGTTTCAATATTTTATCTGTCAAGGAACACAACTTGTAGCTCTGTTGAAGCTTTAAATTGTATCTGATTGAATTTCTAAAAATAATACTCCATTGATAAATTTTTGCAGGATATGTCCCTCAAAGAAAATGGTCTCCACTCAGAATCAGATGGCAGGGATTTCGCGTTTGACAAACATCAGAATGAAGAGCAAGTACCTGTTAAGCCTCGAGGATGGTTGAATTGGTTATCTCTTGGGATGCTTGGGGCAGGGGGAACAACTGATTCTAGTCAATTTGCTGGGGTTTTCTCAGATGATATTATCAAGGTGTGTTCATTTTCAATTTTGATAAAGAAGATGATATTTATGAAGGTATGTTGGATATGTACTGATGGCAGTTTGTTGACAGGACATTTATGAGGCGACAATGTATAATCCAGTTTCATCTTCCGATATTGGAATTGTTTCAAAAGGCCATGGCTACTTGTTGTCCATATCCATTGACGCCCAAAAAGTTATTATGAAGTTGAATAGCATGTAAGTTTCATATATCTTTCCATTTGGTGTCTGTCACTGCTTACATTGATGAAACAGCCACTTTGTATTTTACTTCTATTCTACTTATCTTTACTATGATACAACACATTCTTAGATGGAAAATGTTCTGCTATATTGTATTTATTCATTTGATTATTCTGAATGAGTTTTTGGTCTCATTTCCTACCTCAAAATTTGGAAGAATATAAGTGTTCTGACATAGTTATTGTTGAGTAAGACCAGACACTCAAAACTCTTTTCTGGGAAGAATATTATTATTTCCAAAATTTATTCTTGTGTCAATTTCTGTCTAAATGATGTTTGGAATAACACATGGTGTAGTGACATTTGCAAAAAGGATTCTTAAGGTAAGCTTGATACATCTTGAAACTTTTCCAACTATGTAAATTTCTCCTGCATCCTTTTGATCTTCTCATTCATTGGGGACAAATCTCTCAGATTCGATGGATTTTCAACGCTCTTCTATTTTAATGCTTAAAACTATAGTGTTGAGAGTCAGACTTGGCAAGCTATTTATTGTTTCCAACCTGGATTCAGTGCCAAAACTCTGTGCAGACTGCAGACCCAAAGTATGTACGTATGTATATAAATAGAGGTTTTTAAGGATTCAAAACTCGTTTCATGCACCCTTTAATGAATAAATTTTAATAGTGACACAATAAAATAATCAAATAGAAGCTACTTTGAGCATACACACAATTATACATTGATCACACGAGTACAAAAATGAATTTTAATTTTTAGCTAAGGAAACAACATTAATAGATATGTAAATTTATAAATTGTAAATATTGTCAAATATATATAAATCTCATGGATTATGAAATCCATAGCGTCTAAACAAATATCAAAACTGAAAATATATGTCTGTGGCTCAGAGGAGCTTGTATTACTCATCCCAACACCACAATAAGTCATGCGCTCATGTCTAAGATAGGTCTTGGATGATGATGTAGCCATGATATTTGCTTGTGTCTTAGTGATTGGTGTGCATAATTATGTGATGGATATTATTAAAATTTTCTTGAAGCCTTCAAGACTACATGTTTTTTTGTCAAGCTTATTAACAAAGAGGTATGGTTAAGTAAAAAGATAAATGGTTATATTCTAGTTTGACCTTAGCTAGGATACCAATAGATGGGATTGTTTTGTGAGTTGTTTGTGCAGGGAATGATCGATACATTTTTTTTTATTTAAATGGCATTTCTTGCCAACCATGACTTAACTTGTATTTAGTAGTACAATGATTGTAGCATGCCAACTTTCCCTGTGGCAATACTTGTATACTAAACAAGTTGTCTAATGTATAAAAGAAGATAATCCTTGATTGTGGCTCTTGAAGATGTAGAGATTTGCAACAAAGGATATGTATTTTGTAGATTTTATGATTATGATTCATCATTGGTCTATTACTTGGTTAGACTTATAGTTTGATAGGGGTTTGGGGGCAACACCTCCCATGGGGTCGAGGAATAATGCCCCTTATGAGGGTGGGGGCAGCGCCCCTAGTGGGGTCAAGGGCCAGCACACGAACCTTCATGGCGCACACCATTTTCATACATTTTTGGAAATTCTAGATGGTATGTCATAAACCAAACACACATTGGAAGGTTGTATTTTTTTTCCAAAAAGGAACTAAAATGTCGGATTACCACTTTACATTTTTTTATTATCTTTTTTTTTTCCGACAACCATGGTGGAGTCTACCCTGTGGGACTTGCCAGGTCTGGCAAGTTTGGGATACTCGGCAAGTCTCCAAGACTCGCTGGGTTCCTGGAACCCAAGTCCCCAGGACTTGTTTTGAGCCACTTGCCGTGGGACTCACCAAGTCTAAGTGAGTCTTGTAACTATGATAATAGCTGATTCTAATATCCTATCAAAAATTTTGAAGTTTGAGACTTTTTTGAACAATAAAATAAAAAATCCAAATTATTGCTGGTAGTGTTAACTGTTACATAACTTATATCACACGCTATGAATCTGAATCATGATATATTTATTGCTGTTATACCACTGTTGTTGCTTTGATTGCTGTCATGATTATTTTTATTGCTGTTGTACTTCTATCATGATACTGTTACTGCTGCTACTATAATGATGTCATGATATATTTAACAGTCTCTTTTAAGTGTTATGAAGGATTTTCTTTTTTTAAACATCATAAAATTTGCCTTGCATTGGGGATATCTGACTGTCCTTGGGAGGGTGAGGGGACGTATCATATGTCTACTACCATCTCGGGGATTGCCAAATGTTCCCATGTTATTTCCTAATTCTGCAACATGTTTTGGAAACATTTTGAAGATTTTTGGGTATGGCCAATGGACGTCCCTGGCCATCCCCCCATACCCAAAATGCCATCGGGGATGGGGCTGGGGGTTTGAGGGCCAGGGAACAGAAGGAAAATTGTTTAAAAAACAATTAAGTTGATTTATTGATTTTTATCACAGACTTGGCTGAGTCTGACAGTTGAGATCTGCACATCCTGTGAATTTTATCAGTTTTGGCAGATTCGTAAGTCTTTGTTGTTACCCTTGACCAAGTCTATGATTTGAGGTTGTAGACTCATTGAGCCTAACAAGAACTCAGATCCACGAGTCTTCATTGAGTCTCAACACTATGTTTGGGACGCATTGAAAGATGAACTTCTACAAGTTGTGGAGAGTTTGCTTAGAAGCAAGAAAAACATTTCCAAAGTAACACCACAATGCTGGTTGTTACCTAAGATTACTAAATCATAATGTATTGACCAATACAAATGCAGTGATATGCACAATATGAGATATAAATCATTTAAAAACCATTGTGAATTGGCTAAAATTGTTGAATTTGTCAAAGGAATTCATTCAAGGATCTTGTGGACTCTTAAAAGCAAGTAAAATTCAAACTCGCTAACTTAATGGTATGACAGTAAAAGAATTAAATTAACTACAAAATGCAATGCCTCTAAATAATTTAAATTCCTATATCCACTTCTTACAAATGGCTATGAGAATCATGATTATAGCACTCCATTATTGGAGATGCATTAAATGCAGGTGGCTGAAAGGTAGGGGTGGAGGTGCCACCTCACACTAGATGTCCTGCAAATAAATTTAAGATATGATTACTTACCATTTGAAATGGTAGGTGCACACCCTTATTGAAATTGCACATGCAAATTCAAGCTGCACATGTCTAAATACTAATCTCACTTGGAAACTAAGAACCTTACTACTTCTCTCTTTAAGTTTAAATTAGGGTAGTGGGGGGAAGAACGAAGAAATTGGAAGTTTGACCACTATTGAAAATTTCTTTTTTTCAACCCAATAGAGTTTTAAATGCAAAGAAAGTGCCTTGGTAAAGTGCTTATAGAAAACAAGTACGATAAATGGATCCCATAAGTGTTGTGCAGCAAGAAACTTTGGTTGTGAACACGTGTATTGAATCATTGATCAACTTTTATTTAGTGTCCATCAATTTCTCTAGGATCATGTGCCAACAAGGAAAGTGTTAGAACATAATGTTATTAGGGATCACATCCTTATAACATTTATATATAATGTTCTAATATAAGGTTATAAAACCTTATATATTATATGCTTTATAAGCATATCCCATTTGAAATAATTATAATCTAGTAACTATTAGATTATTAATTATTTATGAGTGAAGGTTATTGAAAAGGTGTGACTAGTGAAGTCACCCTTCCTCCTATATTTAAGGAGGTTCTCTCTCATTTGAGAGGCGTGTGAATTTGGAGCTTTATGGTGAGTTGTATCACTATGCATATGAGGTATTATTGGCCATGTGGAAGTATTGGAGGAGTGTCCCCAGGTTCATGTCTATTTTATGATAGACTATATTTGTAAGTGTTTTAATTAAATGATGCTTTATGGGGTTTTTTACCCGAAAGGGTTTTCCCCATGTATATCTTGTGTAATGTGTACATTTTGCATGTATGTTTCATATTTCATTTACTTTATAATCTTGTTTATAATGATTAGTATCCTAAGATCCTAATTTCTAACAGAAAGGTCTTCAATTGTTTGTTGTGAAAGGTCATCAACTATCTTGGAAGATGAGTCTGACTTAACTTGGGAAATTTAGGAACATTGTGTTAATTTTAAGCAATCAGATGTTAATTTAACCAATTAGATTATAATGACTGTGAATAAACAGTAACAGCAATAAAACACAAGACGCAAGACACCACTACCCTGGGAAAACCTCCCTCTTGGAGGTGAAAAACCCAGCCTTTAAATGTGATATGTATTATCTCAAATGCAGACAGTTTACAAGGCAATTACTTATCTCAGATTGCTGTTCAAGATATCGGTGACGAATGCAGCCCTTCATTAACAGCAGATGATTAGGAGGAGCAGCAGATGTCTAGATCAGATTCGCACAAGAGACCTTATGAAGAACTTTGACAACTTCGCCACAATCAACCTTGAAGAGTTTGCACAATTGCCTTATATAAGTTCGCATGAGGAAGGATCGCTGCTAGGAGAGCAGATAGCATTTGGTAATAATTGTGTTCAAATGACTTCATCTTGGAGTGGTTATATATCAACCTTTTGGCACCAATCATCCTCAAGTCGGCTTGCATGTTTGTTGAATAATGTTATATTGTCATTGTACATTTCCCACGTTAGACATTTGGGTCCAGCCCAATAGTTATTGATTTGCCTTTCCACGTTACATTTGGGCCTAGCCCAATAACACATTGAATTGCCTTTCCACGTTACATTTGGGTCCAACCCAATAACACATTTACATAAAGATAATACAAGCGTATTTCAATTGTCTTTGACAACATTAAAATACAATAGGTATCCGAGCTAGCTACTATTTCAACACTCCCTCTTAGCTAGGGAGGATAACTGCCACATGTCATGATCCATTCATGACTTTCATCTTGCATTGCCCGCAAGAGTGATTGTATAAGCTTTATAGAGTATACCTGCAATGAAACACATAAATATCATGAACTCATTTCATGATGTCCATCTTGCATTGCTCGCAGAGGATAGATCCACCTTGCATTGCCCGCAGAGGGTGGAAGAGGTCTTACACCCTAGCCTTCTCCCAGAGAAGGACACACTGTCACCTTGCATTGCTCGCAGAGGGTGACTCCACCTTGCATTGCTCTAAGAGGGTGGAAGATGCAGACTGAATTGCATCACTAAGATTCAGATTCCCTCTCAATCAATGCTGTGTTCTCCACCACTCCAAGCTTCTCTCTGAAGTAATCAAACTTCACCCAAGCTAGAGGCTTGGTGAGAACATCAGAAACCTGTTCATCAGTGTTGATATATTTCAGCTGGATGGCACCTCTTTGTGCCATATCACGAATATAGTGATAATGAGTTTCCACATGTTTTGACCGGTCATGAAACACGAGATTATTAGACATTTTAATACAACTTTGATTATCACAATAAATAACAGTGGATTCTGAAGGTTGTCCAAACGACCTAGCAAGAAGCTTGCAAAGCCAAATTGATTCTCTAGTTGCCACACTTGAAGCAATGTATTCAGCTTCTGCAGTACTTAATGCAACTGAGGACTGTTTCCTACTGGCCCAAGAGATCATAGCGGAACCCAAGCTGAAACAGATTCCTGAAGTGCTTTTCTTTTCAGTAACATTTCCAACCCAATCAAAATCAGAGTAGCCTTCCAAATTGATTACTGTGTTGATTGGATACTTAAGCCCATAGCCAATTGTTCCACGCAAGTATCTCAGGATGTGCTTGGCTGCCACCAAGTGAACATGCTTTGGCTGGTTCATGAATTGGCTAAGTGCACTCACTGCATAGCAAATATCTGGTCTAGTGTTGACTAGATACATCAAGGATCCAACCAACTGCCTGTACTCTGAAGGATTTGCAAAATCAGAGTTAGCTGCAAAAATACTCAACTTCTTCAAGTTAGTTTCCATAGGAGTAGACATAGGTTTACAATCCATCATACCAAATCTTTTCAATATATCAATAGTATATTTACCTTGACTTAGAATAATTTCATTAGGTCTTTGCCACACTTCTAACCCTAGAAAGTAATGCATTAGACCTAGATCCTTCATTTTAAATTCAGTAGCTAATTCTTTCTTACACCTAATGATGAGACTATCTTCACTAGTTAGAAATAAATCATCAACATATAGAACTAGAATTAGCATTTCACCATTAAATACTTTAAAGTAAATGTTAGAGTCAGCATCATTCTTATAAAATCCTAGACTGACTAAGTACTTATCAATTCTTTCATACCAAGCTCTAGGAGCTTGCTTGAGGCCGTAGAGAGCTTTCTTTAATCTGCACACATGAGATTCTCTATTATGAATCTCATAACCTTCAGGTTGTTCAATATAGACTTCTTCCTCAATAACACCATTAAGGAAGGCAGTCTTTACATCCATCTGATGTAATTTCCAACCTTTGGCTGCAACAATAGCTATAATAGTTCTAATGGAAGTATATCTAGCAACAGGAGCAAATGTTTCTTCATAATCTATGCCTTCCTTTTCAGAAAAACCACGAGCTACAAATCTAGCTTTATATTTCTCTATACTACCATCAACAACATGTATAATTTTAAACAACTATTTGGAAGAAACAACAGACTTACCTTTAGGTCTAGGCACAATATCTCAGACATCATTCTTGATGATGGATTGATACTCTTCGTCCATAGCTAACTTCCATGCTTGCTGGTTCATAGCTTCTTCTATGTTGGATGGTTCAGCCTCAATGATGTTGCACATCATTGCAACATAGTTGGAGAGCTTCTGAGGTCTCTTACTCTCTCTGAAAGTGCCACTAGGAGCTGCAAACTTTTTTGCATCTTGAATTGTGCTTCTAACCCAAAGTGTTCTTTTCTTGCTAATTGCAACGTCTCTAGGTCCATCAGTTGGAACCAGAGGCTCGGAAGGATCATCATGCTTAATAGGTTCAGGAGGTTCAATAGACTCTCTTTGAATCGCAGGGTTAGTATCAATATCCATATTATTGACTTCTTTATCAATATCAATATGAGAAACTTTAGATTTCTTGAAAGCAATATTTTCTTCAAAGGTGACATCCCTACTTACCTCAATGTACCTTTGACTAGGAATGTAGATGCGAAATGCCTTGCAAAATTCACTATATCCAACAAGGATACCCTTCTTCCCAGAGGGCTCTAACTTAGTCCTCTTTTCCTTTGGCACATGAACATAGACAGGTTTTCCAAAGATCCTTAGGTGGCTGATATCTGTTTGACTCCTGTGAAGGCTTCCTCTGGAGTTATGTTCTTTAGGGCACGGTGAGGACATCTATTATGAATGGACACAACCGTCTTGGATGCTTCAGCCCATAAGAAGGTCTGCAAGTCCCGATCGTGAATCATAGCTTTCGCAGCTTCAACAATGGCTCTATTCTTTCGTTCAACTACGCCATTTTGGTGAGGATTGTAGGGAACGCAAAACTCCCTCTTAATTCCTGTTTCTACACAAAAGTCATTGAAGCTACTTGAGGTGTATTCACCTCCATTGTTAGATCTCAACACTTTAATCCTTTTACCAGACATATTTTCAGCTAGAACTTTAAATTCTTTAAACCTACTTAACACCTCATCAGATTCTTTAGATTTTAGAAAATAAATCCAAGTCTTTCTAGAAAAATCATCTATAAATGTAACATAGTATAGAAATCCGCTAGGTGAAGGAACAAACATGGGTCCACATAGATTAGAATGAACAACTGCTAATTTTTCCTTAGCTCTACTTTCACTTTTATGAAATGGACTTTTAGAGTTCTTACCTAATGCACAACCTTTGCAAGCATCATCATGAGATTGATTAAGTTTAGACATACCTTTAACCATCTTTTCAAGTGAAGGAAGTGCTTGATAGTGAAGATGACCGAGCCTTCTATGCCATAGCTCGCTAGATTCAGGAGCTTCATGAATGAATGCTCGAATGGGGTTAGTTGAAAGCTTGTACAAACTATCATATCTATTTCCAATAACACGAGCAGATTTAATACTAGATTTCTTAGGCCAAGCAAGTACTTTACCCTCACAAAATGCTATTTGAAAACCTTTATCTTCTAGAGGAGAAATATAAATTAAATTCCTCTTAATTCCAGGGACAAATAAGATATCACTAAGATGCAAGGACATGCCAGATTCTAAATTTAAAGAAGTGCTACCAAAACCTCTTATCGAATACTAAGCATCATCACCAATTACCACATGAAGGTTGGACTCTTTCTCCATCAAGTCTGAGAGATGCTCTCGATATCCCGTGATATGTTTAGATGCACCAATGTCGATCAACCAAGTGTTGCTATCGGTTGGCACATTGTTGGACAAAGCAAAAATGAAGAGGTAGTCTTCATTGTTTTCTGAGTTTGCAACTTCATTCAGATTGGCCTCTCCTTGCATGGGCGGGTTTTGACATTCTTTAGCATAATGTCCAAACTTGTCGCATCTGAAGCAACGAACACGTGAAAGATCCCTTGGCTTCTTCCTTGAATCATAAGCAGGAGGTCTGAAGTCTCTATCTCTTTTGAAGTTGTTCTTCTTCCAATGGCCTCCCTTTCTTCTAACATGTTGAGATGCAAGCACATGTTGATCTCCTCCATGAGAGCCTTTATTCATTTCTTTGGCAGCAAGGCGTGACTCCTCTTGAATGCAATCTGACCAGAGGCGATCGAAGGAAGGGTATTCAGCTCTTCCACTTATGCTTTGAATAAAAGGATCCCAAGAGTCAGGAAGACCATTCAAAGCAATCATGACAATATCCTTGTCCACAACCTCGCTTCCAATGGCGTTGAGTTGGTCCTTCAATTCTGAAATCTTCATGAAGAAGGACATGACTGAATCTCCTTTGCTCATTTTGACTTGAAGAAGTTGCTGCCTCAATGTAAGTGTCTGGCTGATGCTGTTGATCTCATATATCCCTTCTAGATGTTTAAACATCTCTCAAGCTGTTTTCAATTTGGAGATGACTGGAACAAGATGATCCTTTACGGAATCAATAAGGAACTTCTTTGCTTTGAGAGCATTCTTCTTGAATTGCTTTAGCTCTTCCGGATCCGAAGGTTCAGTCAAATGCATATCTTCGACAAACTGTAACAGCTCTAATTCTTCAAGAGCAAGGAGGACACGAACCTTCCATGATGTGAAATTGAGGGCACCCTCAAGTCTATCCTCTACTTTCAGACCTGTAACCATCTTGCAAAACTAAAACAACAAACTGAAAGTGAAGGGCAACTAATAATTTGATTATTTGAATGAACCTAAAGCTCTGATACCATGTTAATTTTAAGCAATCGGATGTTAATTTAACCAATTAGATTGTAATCAGACTGTGAATAAACAGTAACAGCAACAAGACACAAGACACCAATACCTTGGAAAAACCTCCCTCTTGGAGGTGAAAAACCCAACCTTTAAATGTGATATGTATTATCTCAAATGTAGACAGTTTACAAGGCAATGACTTATCTCAGATTGCTGTTCAAGATATCGGTGACAAATGCAGCCCTTCATTAACAACAGATGATTAGGAGGAGCAACAAATGTCTAGATTAGATTTGCACAAGAGACCTTATGAAGAACTTTGACAACTTCGCCACAATCAAGCTTGAAGAGATAGCATTTGGTAATAATTGTGTTCAAATGACTTCATCTTGGAGTGGTTATATATCAACCTTTTGGCGCCAATCACCCTCAAGTTGGCTTGCATGTTTATTGAATAATGTTATATTGTCATTGTACATTTCCCACGTTAGACATTTGGGTCCAGCCCAATAGTTATTGAATTGCCTTTCCACGTTACATTTGGGCCCAGCCCAATGACACATTGAATTGCCTTTCCACATTACATTTGGGTCCAGCCCAATAACACATTTACATAAAGATAATACAAGCATATTTTAATTGTCATTGACAACATTAAAATACAATAGGTATCCGAGCTAGCTACTATTTCAACACATTGATCATAATTGGTCAGGGGTTTTGTCTCAACCCATTAAGTCAGCTTAGGGTTTCATCCTAGCAAGCAAACATAGGAAACTCTCCTAAATTTTCAATTCAAAATTTCTAGATGCTCCCCCTATTACAAAACACAAATCACGCATATGCACACGCACACACACATGGGCGCACACACACACGCGCGCGCGCACGCGCACACACGTACAGACACATCCAAAATAGGCTGAATTGTACATTAAATATAAATCAGCCCAAAATTAATTGTCACTATAAAAATTCAAAAATATATATTTTTTATTTTATTATTATTTTATTTTTGAAGTAATTAAATTCGTTTTAAAAAACACGTTTTCCCCTTTGCTGGCTGACCCAGCTAGGGAGGGAATATGACAATAAAGTAGGAGACAAAGGATGTCATCATGAAGCTTGCAAAGCACTTAAACAATTTCTCCACACAATTGAAATTTTTATTGCACTTTACTAGAAATTATTGTATAGCATAGTCTGGTTTATGTCCTTTCCTTTAGGATCGTTAGATAGAATAAATTTCTACCACTCAATGGAGCAAATAATTAACCTTAGAGCCACTTAAAGTATAACCACTCTTTTCCAAGTGCTATACAATTAGACAAACATTGTTTCGAAAAGCCTTATAACTCCCTAGATGTATGTTATTTGTAGATTTTTAAATGTGAGGTGATAATCTCTTAAGAAATTTGCAATTGCTCTTTCTCTACGATTTGCTTCATGGCTCCATGGAAATTTGGCAAAGCCAAGAATCACCAAACCTAGACATGGGCTACACATGGACTGCAATATTCACTGTTTTTTATATTAATTATTTATTTTTGAATATACACCATTGTTATTTGCTTTCGAAACCCTTTTTTTATTTGGAGTAGGAAAATGTAATGTCCCATTTTGGGATGATCCTAAATCTTGCTGACGAATCACAAGTTCAATTAAAATAAGAAATGTAATATAGATAGAATTATATCTTTACCAATAGAATGTCATGATCAAAATAAATCCTAGTTTAGGTCCTGCAACCATGTTGACAATATTTAAATTATATTTCATAAGACTATCCATTTTTATTCGAGCTAGGATTCCAACAACAAATATAAATGCATATATATCAAATCTTCTTAACCTATCTAGATAAACCATGCAGTAGCTTGTTGAAATTTATAAATCAAGCATCAGTAGTTCCATATCTTATAATCAACCATAGTAGGGTTTGGAAATGACATGTTCAGCCCAACAAAGCCCAAGAGTGTGGCGCATCCAACTATAATAGACTACCCCTTGGCCCACAAGTGGCAGAATATCCCATTATGACAATTCCATCACTTGGGGTGGCCTACTTAGTTTGAGGGAGCCGGGTTATTGAGGAAAATTGTTCAGCTCAATTAAACCCAAGAGCGAAGAGCATCAAAGTAAGACAACTTGCCCCTTGGCCCACAAATGGAAGGGTACATCCAACTATAATAGCTCCATCCATTGGGGTGGCCTATTTAATTCGGGGGGAATCCATCAACTACCTCTCACAACATATCTCCCTCCATTCCCTACATGATTGCTTTGTGAATAGATAAACTTTTTAATTAAAGAAACATATTAAATTTACAAAGTTTATCAATAACTTGGCTAAGGTATATATTAGAGATTGTAGATGCATAATAACATTGCCTCTATTGCGTACCAAATACTTGCTAATGCACAATTCTGTTATTTGTCGTATAATAACCTGATCGGCTGCTTATACTCAAGTATATCTGCCCATGAGAAATTCTTCGTCTTTGATTATCTTGTGTCTCCCTTTGGAATATCGATCTGCATTATATGCTTCTCAATTGGCCTTGGAAGGTCATGTCTTTTGATTGCTATTTCCCTTTCCAAGGGTGGCGTGCTCTATGTTAAATCTGTTAGATAGACAGTAGTTCAAACACAATTGCACAGAATTTACCCTGGGAAAACCTTCCTCTTGAAGGAGAAAAACCCAGCAACAGAAGTTTGTAATATTTAAGCAAAATGTCTTTACAAATGCTTCACACTTTGAAGGTATAGATTCACTCTAGAACCAAGTGATGAATTATAGATTCGATCTGCTTTAAATGAAGATCATAATTTGTTGAATAAGTCAACAATAGGAGATATCGAACTGCTGAAGATAATCTTGCTGAAGATATACGCGATTTGCTAGTATATGAATCGCTGAAGGAGAAATACGAATCTGCTGAAGAAGGATACGAACTGCAGAGGTAAGATGATTTTTGATTCGATATAAAGAAGGAAGAGATAATCTTCCTTTATATCCACCGATGGAACCCTTCACCCAAGAGTCGGCACTCTTCCAAAGAACACGACTTCACAATATGCATCGTGTACATTCACCAAGGGTGATGGATATCCAAGTCGGCTTAATATGTCTTATTTATACATAACAAATCGTATTGCTTAATTTACATCTTTAATTGTTTCTTTTGATTTCATTTAATCGGGATATATATAAATATTAAATCGGTAAGCATAATCACATATGAATCGAACGCATAAAATGTCTAAGGCCAATAGGCTAATTAGACATTTGGATTTTTTCTGTCGGCCCATGGTAAGTATACTGGCCAACGCTACAAACATCAGCACTCTATAATCTAACTATTGCTGCTAAGTACATTGCTGCCTTATTAACACATGCCTCTTCATCTTGCTTCTCTTTTGGAGAACCGCTTAGTTTAATAAATTTGATTTAGGAGATAGAAAATTGTGAAGTCTTTGAAAAGACAATTTTCCTTAATTAGGGTGTGAGCATTTATTGTCAAGGTGGGGGCATGACAGTCCGCCTTCCTGAGATTTGCTTTTCCTCAAGAAAAGTTAGTTTTCGTTGAATCTCTGTTTACTATGTTGATCCCAAATCATCGCTTAGAGTTTATGGTTTAGTTAGCTTCTGCTGCACAATTCTAATATTACCCTACTCGCAATGTTGAACTAAACTCGTAACAACACAATCTATAGTTGGCAAGTTTCGTAAGTTTCTCTCACCCTTGCATCACTTTGTAAATGTAAAGAACCAATTAGGTTGTCCCAACCTTTGCATAAATTGTAGATAGAAAGAACCTATATATATTAAGATGAGGACTAGAAGCATGGCAAATCAGTAGGCAATGTTCTTTGTCAAGAAGGTTTTGAGAACTGTCTTTTCATTTTACAATATTGTCTGCTTGCGTGATTGGATTTGACAAGGGTGTGATAGATCTTGTATTAGATTAGTCATATTATAGTGGTAGGATAATATTGACTAAAACCTCTTATTTATTTGAAAAATCCAAAGTTCCTTTCTTAGTTACATATGGGACAAGTCTGATTTATTAGTTTGTTATCTTTATGATCCTCCGTATTCATGTCCAAGCCTCAAGAGGAATTATTGACAATTTTCAGAACTTGTTTTTCAATAGGTAAAAGGAACACTTAACCTTTGGCAGCTTTAATTAGTGCTTCCCAAATTCCATGTCATTTGGATATATACTCATATTAACTTTGGTTGGGTTGGGTTAAATGTTTATAAGGAAATGCGACTATGAGCAATTTCATGGAAAATGAGATTATGGCATACAGTTGTCTTTATTTGAGTCCACAAAATGTTGGAGGATCTTGTCTATCATGCCCGTCAAGTGTATTGAGATTCATCACTATTATGTCCACCAGCCAGTAGATAATAAAGATATTGTCTTCTTCACGGGGCATGTTGCAAATACATGACTAAATCATTTAGTAGAGATAACTTTTGTCAAATTCAGAGATAGCTTGAGATTGAATCTAGTTTGAGGTGATGCTAGCGATATTATGGATGAAGTTAGACATTTGAAACATTAGCCAAATTAGGAGCTTATTACTACTTTTTTGGGACTTCATCACTGTTCTTTTTCTTGGGTTTTCTTTTTGTTCTTCCCATGCTTCTTTGTCAGATAATGCTCTATATTGTGTATTTGGCTTCTTTTCACACACATATGCCTTGGTTCCCATTTTTCCTTGCACTTAAAACACAAACACAAAATTTTCTTTTTAAGGTCTTTTTGGTTACAAATATGTCCATGCTCCCATTCACCCTTGCACTTGAAGCACAATTTTTTCTCATGAACCTCTCTTTTTTGCAAACATGTCCATAGTCTCATTTTTCCTTACAATTGAAGCATAAATTTTCCCTTTGAAGCTTTTCCTGGTCATCTCTAGAAAGAAGTGTTCTGTTATGACTGTCTTTCTCGTAGAAGTTTTTATCTTTTGATGTCACATTTTTAGAGTAATTTTTATCTTTTGTTTTAGTGGTATCTAGTCGTATGGCTTTTAGGATTTGCATCATAGAGGGTGATAGGATCAAAGGCACTTACTAGGCCTTGAATATATTTTGATAGTCCCTTTATAAATGGGTGAGTCTCTTTCTAGTTATTCTGGGAACCATGACGAAGAGCTTTTGGAATTCTGTCACATAGTCCTCAATGGTCTCTTCTTGCCGTAATTGGGTTAATTCTTTGAAATACCTCAGATGCTTTTCATCGAATCTTTCAATGAGCTTGCCAATGAAGTTGTCATCGCATGTTATGTTTTGATGGCCCTGCATAATCAAAGAATGGTGTCACCAGTCGTGAGCAACCCCTTCTAAATGTAGGATGATGAATTTGATGGCATATTTATCCATCATGTGTCATGACCCCTCCTTGTGTCATGTCCCCTCTCTGATCATTATATATATAAAACCTAAATGAAATAATTATTACTAATTAATATAATATTTATTAATGAATGATTAATTGAAATTATTAAATACTTGTTTATTAATTAATATTATTATTTAATTAATATTCATTAATGATAATATTCTGAAGATAGATATTTATGTATTATTCATAACTAACAAAACCATGGCCACAGTGGCACTAATTTGGAAGAAGTTGATGTCAACTAAGTAGGACTGATTCTATAAACAAGCTATGTAATTATCAGAGTAAGTGATCAAAGAAAATTCAGAGATTATGTTTCCTAAATAATCAGTTCTGGAATGATGATCGTATTATGAGGTCCATACACAAAACATCAATATCCATGCAGCGATTGGTTTAAATTTATCTAAGCGATTCATTGTCCAAGATTACAACAAGTTATAATAAAACCATAATATCGATTGCCATACCAAATATAAATAATAAGGAACTGTTTTATAAGTTAGCGATTTGTTAAAGGAAGTATAATGAGAATACAGTAGACGTGGGCAAAACTCATTCACAAGGAGGACCTGGACAGAAGAATTCAAGTGGTAAGCGTATAACTTGGTCAAAACATAAACCGTAAATATTTTGAAGTGGTGCGATCTATATCAAACAAAATGATTAATGTGTTGCAAATGGAATGGTGGCTATTAAGTAATGTCTCTTCTCAAAGAGATCTCTTTTTAATAAGACGTGTCTCTTAAAAGATAAATGAGACACACATTAATAGAGTTTGGAATTAGAAATAAAGGGGGGATAGGGAGGAGAAGAAAAGGAGACGCTGCAAACAGACAAGGAGGGAAGGGGATCGTGGAGGGTCACAGCCCTTCACGAGGCTTCAAAGGGAAGCAGCCACCGCAAGGGAAGGGGAGAGGAGAAAACACGGGAGAGCAGTCAGGAGCAGACTTCGTGACCAGCAGGTAAGAGGTAAGGTATAATATATTATAAATTAATATATTAGTGTGAATTAATATATGGTAATAGTAACTAATGTATATTTCATTGAGTATTAATAAGTATGATAATTAATAGATGTTAATGTTAATTAATATATGTTTCATTGCGCATTAATTAAGGATGATAATTAATATGTTAATATTAATTAAAGTACATTTCATTGAGCAGTAGTAAGAATATATTAAGGCTAAAACATGTGTGCATTAAGGAATACAATTAATTAATATACTAATCTGCTCATAGGGAATGATTAAGGAATATAGATGTTATCAAGGAAGGTGTAATGCATATGTCAACAATGATAGGGTATATTTAATATGAATATATGTTAAAGAATACATTAGGAATACATGTTAACATAAAATGTAGATTAGGAAATAAAATAGTACTAATTCATCAAAGTGCATTATAAATACAAATGCAAACACATGTTGGAGGCTATAGGGAGGAAACTCCCTTAGTCTAAGGAAGGGATTATGAAATCCCTAGGGCAGTATATATACTGATTATTGATATGCATATGTAGGGCTTGGTTGATTAAGTTCAACCAAGAGGAGTTGGATCTGGCTGGTCCACTCCAAGGACTTGGGTGATGGGATTCATCACCCAAGGCAAGGAATGACACATGGTCTTCCTTGGAGGGCTTGGGTGTAAGAGTTTACATCCAAGACAGGAATCGAAATAACCTTCGATTTCGTGGAGGGCTTGGATGTAAGAAATTACATCCAAGATAGGAATCAAAATAACCTTCGATTTCCTGGAGGGCTTGGATGTAAGAAATTACATTCAAGACAGGAGTCGAATTCACCTTCGACTTCTTGGAGGGCTTGGAACCAAGATGGGTTCCAAGAAGGCGAGCTTCACAGCCGCCTAAGGACATACTTTTTATGGCATTCGTATCCTTTTTTAGATTAAAATTATGATTATGTTAATTAAGTATCTTAAAATTCGGTGGCAATTTAGATTACATATATATATTTATATGTCTGTTGTATTCTAACAATCTGTTTTTGCAGGATAGTGATCCCTAACTAGTAGGGACATTACATCATGGGGTTAGGAGATAGGTATGTATCCAATTTTTGAATAGACAAGTGAGTGGTGACCTTCCCTACCCCATCAAAATTTGGAAGAGTTATTTTGCCTACTTTGTGATGCAAGATTTTGTTAGGTTGACCCCTTACCCTTCTAGGGTTAATTCTTGACCTTGCCTCACAAAATTCTCTAAATGGATTGTTTCTCCTAGTTTTAGAGTCAAGTCTTGAGTATGATTTGGCAAGTTCCTCCAAGTTATGATTCGGTTCATTGATTTCTTCTTCTTCTCTAGCTGGCCCTTCTCTAGGAATGAAGGAGGGTCTAGTTATTCTTGGAGTTGATCTTAGTGGAGTTCCATTATTGTCAGAATGATTTGATTTGGCATCCCTCCCATTGGTTTGGTTGGGTTCATGATTATTGTTCATATTTTGGATGGCTTGGAGAAGTAGTTGTGCTGTTTTCTCATTTTGCTCCATGAGAGCTTGAGTTGTTTGTTCGTTGTGCTTCGTGAAGGCCCTCAAGTCATTTCCCATTTGTTTGCTCATTGTATTGTTTTGAGTGGGGTTATTGGTGGCTACAAGTTTCTTTTTTTCTCTCTCCAAGGCTCTTTGAGCTCTTTGGCTAAGTTGCATAAACTATCTTCCATCCCTTAGATTGGCAGGAACCTGGCTCTGATACCAATTGTAATGTCCCCTTTTGGCATGATTCTAAATCTTGCCCACAAATCACAAGTTCGATTAAAATAAGAAACACAATATAGTCAGAATTATATCTTTACCAATATAATGCCGTTATCAAAATAAATCTTGGTTTAGGTCCTGCAACCATGTTAGACAATATTTGAAATATGATTCATAAGACTATTCATTTCTATTAGGTCTTGGGTTCTAACAACATATATAAATGTATATATACCAATTATTATCTTAACCTATTTAGATAAACCATGTAATAGCTTGTTCAACTTTAGAAATCAAGCATCAATAGTTTCATTTCTCATAATCAACCATAGTAGGGTTTCGAATGGGAGAATCACAAAGGGAGCCTGATGACATTTTCAGCCCAACTAAGCCCAAGAGCGTGGCGCATCCAACTATAATAGCCTGCCCCTAGGCCCACAAGTGGCAGGAATATCCCACTATGACAATTCCATCACTTGGGGTAGCTTACTTAGTTCGAGGGAACCTGGATTATTGAGGAAGACTGTTCAGCCCGATTAAGCCCATGAGCGTGGAGAATTCAACTAAGACAACTAGCCCATGAGCTTGGAGAATCCAATAGTTCCATCCATTAGGGTGGCTTACAAACACGGCAGCAGGAAGCTTAATCCTTTTATAATCTCTGTTCTTTGCAGTGCTCTTGTAAGAATTTCATCCTAAAGGAGTGGCATAGTATATCCACTTGTGAGCTCCAACTTTCTGTTGTGAAATGATACTACCATATGTTGTATTACTATCCTCAGATCCTAACAAAATGCCTCCAGAATTTTATTATCTACCCGCAGTTAATGGATATTTATCATTATCTTGTAATTTCTTAACGACCTCTTCCATTGCATCCCCTAGAGCCAACTTCTTCCTTTTACCTAAACCAGATTGCATCACTCAGCATTTCTAATTTCTCATCCCTTTCATTCATCTTCTTTGGAACAAGCACCTGCAAGATACAATCCCTAACCTCATCACTCACAATAGCTAGCTTTATTTTTTGCTAAACCATCCCCCCCTAATATTGCCTTTACTAAACTAAGATTTCCATCCTCAGCACAATTGAAAATCTTTCTCAAGCAATGGTCAATATCAGGGCCATGACACAATGGGTCCATGAAAGATTCCGCTTGCACCATTATCATATACAAACCTGCACAAACTAACAGCAAACAACTAATAGAAAGAACATTAACCAACCAAAAAGCACAAGCCACACAAACCAGTAAAATGCCACAATCTTTCCTACATCTCCATGTTGTTGCAGATTTTGTCATTGATGTCAACGATGATTGTCAGTGTCAAGAAAGAACATTAACAATGCTTGAGCTCCTTGCTAGTCTGCTTGAGTTGCCTGGTTGCTTACTTAAGCTGGCTGAGTGTCAGCTTGAGCTGCTTGTGTGTCTTCTTCACCTGGCTGCTTGTCTACATCAGCTGGCTGTCTGTGTACTTGTTTGAGACAAATCAGATTTTGTGCCAAGTGTCAGATTTTATGCCACACCATCTTGGACTTGACAAAGAACCTATTGATATGATGCTTGACATTGTAACTCTTTATGCGATGTATTTTCAGAATTTCAGTTGGGAAGATTTGTTTTCTTTTGTAAATGTTCTCTGCCTTATGTACACGTTTTGTGTTTTGGAGGTATTGTATCTTTCCACAGTTGTTTTCTTCTCAGGCAGCCGTTTTCTTCATGCTGTTCTGTTGATAGCAGCTTGGTTCTGACAGCATGTATCACCTCCGTGATTTGGAGTTCGATAAAAGAATGATGTTTAAATAGTCTGTAATGTATCGTGGCCTGGTGGCTGATAGAAGTTCAACGAAACAGTTTCTTTATTTTTTTTGGACAGCAGAACTTCATATTTTTGTAGGAGTTGTGTTTGTATGATGAGTTTGAATGATTGAGAGAACTGATCGGAATCGTTTTTGCTGGATATTGGTATATTGGGTGTAAACGTTTATTGCAGAAGACAGGCACTCTATCAATGGAGCAGGTCATGGAAGAATGTGTATGATAGATAGGAATGTAACTGCTAACTTGTTAAGTATGGACAGTGAAAAATAAGGGTCTCATCATTTTTTATACATAGGATGAATGTGTGCGTGCTGGGCAGAAAAAGACCTATGTCCTTTTCTTTATAACAAAAAAGTACTTGTATGGTGTTGTGAGCTGCTAAAAAACTTCTGAACTTGGGTATATCGTGTTTTTGAAGACGTTTTTTGATGAACTGGTTCTTTACATAGTGGCCGTTTCTTTTTAAAGAAAATAAAAAAAACACAAAAAAAAGGAGGTTCTTGGGCTGAAGATATGAAGCATTGTGACGGCTAAGTATCTTCGTATATAGGGAGATGTCTTCAGATTTTATTCTTTATTATGAATTGTGGTGTGAATTAAGAAGCACTAAAGTTGTTTCTGCTAGTTTGGCCCTCAAACTTGGATCCAAAGGATTGGGAACCGAGCAGAAGGGCTTTGGAAAGCTCGTGGGTACATTTTCTGTACCTTAGGAGCTGCATTTGGTCTTTGAACGAGCATCTTTTGCCATATTGTGGGTCAACTCTGCTTGGTGCTGCTGGATGTGGCAGTGAAGGGCATTTGAAGTTCGTTCTTGAACCACACAAACCTGTGCGTGGAAGCTCAGTGGCCAGCTGAGTGTAGCTCCTTCTTATGCACTATATTTATCCCCGCCATATCGATTTAGATTGATGCGTTTAGAAGGCAAAGGTCATGTTAGAAGACATGAAAAGTTTTGACAGCATTCTGCTTCATTGGAAGATTGATCAGAATATCATATTGAGTTGACTATGGATAAGTTTGGTTTGAATACATTGTTATAAGAAGATTATATACTGTGTCCTGGCATTATAATGATCAATGTTGTATATTTCAGCAGATCCTGTTGCAGATTTTTGCAAGTTAATTTCTTTTAGTCTGATTGTTACTGGAGTTGGTGCTTCAGTAGTTTGAAGTTTGTGCTTCAAGGGGAGTCGGTGCTCTATGTGGGTTGGTGCTCACATCTGTATTTTGGGTTGATGCCCATTTGTTTATAAAAAGCTTTTGAAATGCCGTGGTTTTTTACCTGAAAGGGTTTTCCACGAGAAAACCTGTGTTTATGTGTCTTGGTGTTTGCTTTCACTATATTTTATATGTTTTCATATTGTCAAAAGTTTTAAAATACTGATTCACACCCACTGTCCCCCCCCCTCTCAGTATTTTCTGTGTGCTTTTAACATATGACATTGCATTAAGCATTTCCAAGGCAGTTCACCATGAATACTACTGTGGTGTAAAACCTGTGAGCAATATAATTGATATAATGGAAGCCTCTTGGCTCTTCATAGAGAACTTGTAGATAACATATGCAATAACATAAGACAATTACAGTGTTTGATTTTTATTAACCCACTGTAATTTTTAACCTCCCTACTTTCAAGCAATGTTTAGTTACCCTGGTAATCTGCTGCTTTATTTTGAAAATTATAACAATATGCCACTATAATGTGATAGAATATAACCTTCCATTCTAGTACTCCTATGATTGCTTTTATTTTCCAACTAGGGCAATTGCCTTTGTGAACAACATTAACAACTATCCAAGAATCATCTTCAATCTACACATCTCTATACCCTACCCTATAAGTAGATTTTATATCTTGTAGAAATCCTTCCTTTTTGTCAATTATTATTGGTTGTCACACCTAGACACTTCAATCCAACAAGTGCAAAGTCACCTCTACATATTCCACTCTAGGTGGACCTGCATTTCCCTTTGGGGGCACCATCAAAGTTCATTTTTACCACAGTTCTTGGCTTCTGCCACCATAAATCTTTCCTATTATTCCTCTCATCTGTTAACCCTTGAGCAAGGGTTAGTTAGGGAGATTTTGTTTACATACAATTTATGTAAGCATTAGTTTGATGTGATGTTCCTTAGTTGCTTATGGAAGCAACTCTTTTCCTTTGCTTCATCATCTGCACGGTTTCTTAAGTTAAGCAACTTGTCCTACTTTCTTCTTGCCATACTCTTTCATTTATCACTCAGGTCTTGGTCCTCTCAATGTTCACCTAGTTTCCTGTTTATGTACTTTCCAAAATACTTACAACTAATCTTCCTTTTATATTTCTGTATTTTTTAAGATATTTGCATGGTTGTATTGGACAATTTAACTATCAATTTCAATATAACAAGTTACATTTAACAAGTTTTTTGATAATGTATGTACTAGTCATACAGTAGACCAACTTTTGTGCAGTTTTTGACATCGTTATTTGCTTCAGGAGTAAGAAGGCAACAATGATCTGTATGACAATAAATGGGGCAAATATGATTTCTAATTTTTGGCAAGATTCAGCAAATTTCTGTATCATTTTCAAGTCAATGAAGGTTGTTGATCCTATTACCAATCATCTTCCTTTCCCATATGTTCTAAGCGATAAGGTAGGTTTACATGCCTTTGCCTTCAAGTAGGAATGGCTTGCACAACTATTCTTTATTCTGTGCGTGGATGATTGAAATTCATTTATGGCATTCACAACATGTAATATTTGTACACGAGAGATTTTCCATGGTTAATATTGGTTAATAGAGTATAAGTGATTGATAATGTTGGCCTATTAATGAAATTTATTGACATACAAGGATTTTAAATATTGTGTGTTTGTTTTATAAAGGTAGATGCAGAGTCCAGTGGCTTGACAGTATCAGAAGCTTGCCTTGGCAACTCATCTGTGGAATTTCTAAAAATATTAATTGAGATACTCCCAAAAGGTTCTGACACTGATTTGTCTGTTAGGGTGAGTGCAAAATTCTCAAGGACATATTTGTTTGAAGGCAAGCTAAACATTCACATTTTCTTTTCTAACTGGGCTCTTTGTTGGTCAATGCAGGTTGTCATTCAACCATTTGAATTTATTTATAATGCGATTTTGTTTGGGAATATAATTGATTTTCTTCATATGCCAACATCCTTTCAATCTCATCTAGACCTGGTATGGTCGTTTATCCTTTAAAATTGCTATACATTGGACTAGTTAATTTTCTTTGTAAAAAAATTGAAATATTTTAAGGTAGCATCATGCTTCTGTGTTTCTGATTTTTTTTCCTGGAACCCTTGTGATTGAATAAATGCCTTTTTATTTTTATTTTGTACTAAAACAAGTTTTTTGATAATGTGTTTGTTAAGCAAAAACTAACAGCTAAATGAATGATCAACTTAACTCTAATAGACAGGTGACGAAATTAAAAAAAGAAGCTATATGATCTTCTAAATATTGGAATGTTTTCTAGCGCTACAAATGGCAATGCTGAGAACCCTGGTAATAGAAAAGGGAATGGCTATTGAATTAGCACTCATGGTCCATTCCTAACATCCAAGCCCATAAAGGAATTCGGATAAGAGGGATTTTCAAATGGTTACAGGTGACCGCTGTTTCTTATAGATTGTTGGGGCCACCATTGTCTGGTATGACTTGATAGCCTGCGGCTGTTACAAAACCCCTATACTGTGGATTCAATATATACCAATTTTGATGTTTTCTTTAGCTATATGCTGCCATCTACCTCCCTATTTCCGATTCCAATGTGTTTGTGGATCATGTACTTTTAAACAGTACTGCAAATTGGATGTATATATCAGAATGTTGTTACTCGACGATTCTTGGTGTGTATGCATGGTACTGAGTCCAAGTCTGTCTTGGTGGGTTGGCAGCCTTGACTTGCAAATTGGGCTGAGTCCAATCTGCTTAGATTCACAAATCTTGACAATTTAAATTTCTTAAACAAAAATGGAAACATTTTAACTATTAATTTTGTCAAAAAATTTCCAACCTTTTATAGTTCATCAAGTCCGAGTTCAAGTTGAAGCCAGAGAACAGCTTTACTGAGTTCTTATCAAGCCTGAGGCACATAATTGTATATACAAACTTATGTTTTTGCACATGCAACCATACTGGAAGTAGATGTATGATGTAATTACTACTGATATCATTTCAATTCGTTAAGGAAAAACGTATGACTACACCAAATCAATATCTACTGGATTTAGTGAATTTTATCTTAAAAATTTGAAAATTTCTGAATTGCTTTTCTGCACAGTAAAACTCATCAGGTTTGCAAAATAATTTCATCCACTTTGGTACTCTCCTCTTCAGAAGCTATCTTTTGCATTTTTTTCTACATTGAAAGCCCTGGATGCTTGATGCTGCTTTTGGAGCTCCGTTCACATCTTTTACTGATTGGTGGGTGTCCTCAAATGCTTGTTGTATGCCCCATATCATTTTTGTTTGGCGACAGGTTTGCAAAATAATTTCGTCCACTTTGGTACTCTCCTCTTCAGAAGCTATCTTTTGCATTTTTTTCTACATTGAAAGCCCTGGATGCTTGATGCTGCTTTTGGAGCTCCGTTCACATCTTTTACTGATTGGTGGGTGTCCTCAAATGCTTGTTGTATGCCCCATATCATTTTTGTTTGGCGACAATTTTCTTCTGGTTTGGGGCCTACATCATGATATTTTATTTTCACTTCAATGCTGAAGCATTCTTGCCATCATTGAGCTTTTCATTTGCATATTTTTTTCAGTGGTCTTATCACATGATACCTTATATTTTTAATATAGTGCTTACATTTGTAATATGGCTCATATCGTTTTGAATTTTAATATGTTTGTGTTCAATTTCATTTCATCCTTAGATGCTTAATTTTTATGCCTGACTAACTGGTGAATAAAGGGTGTTCACTTGGTTAAAGTACTGGGTTTGATCCATAGTAGTCTTGCCCTATGTTACTAGTTCTTCCTTAGGTGACTCTGGGTCCTTGTCCAGACCGAACTATGTTCAAGGTTCAGGTCTAGGTCCAGTCCCGTGTGGCTTTGGCCAGGGTCCCGCCCACAGTCTGTGGGTTTGGCATGGAGGAACCTGGGCTGAATTTCACCTCCAGATGCATCCAGCCAGAAAATTTGGGTGTTTCAAAAAATTTTCTTGACTTTTTATTGTAAGGTATGCATCTGTAGCAATGGTATGCTAAAGTAAAAAAACCATGGCATCAAGGAATAGTCACCTAGTTGTTATGCTAGAAAGGTCTAATATAAAGCATAAACCCTTGCATAATCAATTCTTAATCTGTAATGGTATCAAACTTATAACAATGCATGAATCATATTTATCATTGTTAGGGATAGTAGATTGTGTCTTCAAGAGTATCAAATGACTACCTTCAGCAATCTATCAAGTGTGCAGGGGCAGTGATCTATAGATATTAGTGAGCAAGGGTTAGAACCATGTCAACCTTAGGGTCAGTTCATTGTTTTAAGGATACCTTAAGCCTTATCCAAATTCTTGACACACTTCAAGGTCCTATAAACTAAAAAAGCAGTCTTAATATGCGTAAAGGCCTTGTGATACAGCACCAAACAAAGACTGTGTACAGGGAAGCCATCATGAGGGCGATAGTAAACTTCAAATGACCGTGGTATCAAAAGAGAGATTATAGTGTTCTATGAAGAGTATCCTATGTATCATAGTATTCTATGAGAGGCATGGATATGGTAATCATCAAGTTTTTATTTATGTAATGTCATTCATAGTCTATTGAGATCACAGTCTATAGAGTTCATAATCACAAATGCTTGTCATGTGACTCATGTCAATTTTTGATGGCCCATATGGTATTTGATCAATTATGGCTGATTGTTGACACTTGGCATTATTATTTTTTAGCTTTAACTTTTAATATATATAATGACATTCAAGTTTGACTAATATTTGACTATTAATATGGTGGTGTATTTTGCTATATGATTTGACTATTAATATGGTAGTGTATTTTGAACTTGATTACTGCTGCAAATATGTATATATTTATGATTTTTATATTTTTTTTATTGACAAACCCAAAACGAACCCAACCCCCAAGAAAATTATGACCAAACCTGCGAACCAAACGATCAAACCCGAACCCAAACCCAAGCTTGATACCTAATCGGTAACTTAGGTCTTGCCACACAAGTCCCTTTGGGTTAAGCCGAGTTGGCTTAGAATGGAAGTGGGACCTGTAAGGTTTTAAGTGTCCTCTCTGAAGAAAACAAAGTTATACGTTCAATTTCTTTATATTGTTTATATATATTAATTTTCATATGTAAAGTTATTTAATTTATAAAAGTTGTAAATTTTTTATGTTCATAATATTGAATATGTTCAATATTTTTTATAGGTTAATTTGACATTTATTGAGGTTGAGTACTACTAACCATGAAATATAGTTAATGTGTAAATTAACATATAATAAAATAATATATAGATTATGTATATAAAGAATAAATATAAAAATTCAATTTGTAATGATTTTTAACTGTGTATATATAAAGTAAGGGCTTATTTATGCATATGCATTTATTTTCTATGAGAAATTGAAATTTTAAAATGATCCTATTTCCTATTTGCAAACTAAATGGTGAATTCTATAGAAAATTTTCTTTCTAGAAATTGTTTTACAAATTTTATTGTTGGCTCATTTGAACAAAGCAACTTACTCTATGTATAAAAAATATTGATTTTTTTGCAAAATTGGGATGCACAATCACTTTCACTATCAATGTGCTGCATTGGAAAATTTGAATGAAACTAATGAACAAGACGACATAGGAATTCATTCACATAGGAGAACATTGTCATGTCTCTTTTTGTTTAAATATGGATTTTGGCTAATAATAACCCATTTTATGTCTCTATGGGTTAATCGAAAAAGCATAGAAAGGATAATTTATTTAATGTCTATCATTGCCCATTCAATTCCATTAACAAAGGGACACATAAATATTAAATAACATGTTTATTAGGTGTAATGGGATGTTGTTATATGTGCCTCTTCAATTCTACAAGTGAAAGATAAATTACAAGGAAAAATGAGGTGTTGGCAATGTGTTTTTTGAGTGAGAAATATAAGAAAGCAAGTGAAAGGTTTTTTGGGACAACACAATGGTTGGCAACTCAATAGTAATGCATCCCAATGGACATTGGATCTTGGATAGTTATAAATATCGTTGTTTGGCTCATTTGGAGGCATGCCGATTATTATATCCTCTCATATTTGCAAATTCACAAACAGATTCTTTAGTGGACAAGAACTCGTTGAAGGAGAAGGCTCGTGGATGAAAACCCATGAGCTTTGGGTGATTAGAAGATGGAAACCCTTTGATTGTAGAGGGCATACAAAGATTGTATTTGGGTGGAAGGAAATTACTAATATTGTTTGTTTTTACTTTTCATGATTTAGTGGCTCTTCAGGTGTTGTTTTCAGTAATTTCCAGGCTAAGTTGTAGGGTTCGCCCCCCTAGGCCCCTGGTACCGGTTCGGTCTGATCCAGGTTCAAGGTCTTGGTCTGTTCGCCTGTGGTCCAGAGAGGGTCCGTGATTCACAAGTATGGTTCGGACTAGGTCGAACCTAGGTGGACCCAGGTGGAACCCAGGCGTTCGGCGGCCCAAAAACCATGTTTTTTTGCAATTTTTTTTTCTTTCAATTCTGCCACTAAAAAATTAAAATGAAACCCTAAAAGTGAGTTTTAAAACATAAACTTGGCTCATTTCTCCTCATCAAATGACTCGGATAGTGAGCAAACTGATAGTGCAAGTGGCATTGGCAATGGCTCATCTAATGTCGATGTCAATGATGAGGAGGATGAAGAGGAGGAGAATGAGTATGGATGAATTAGAGAATCCATTTGATGATTAAACTTTAAATTGTTGAAAGTTGAAACAGTGATATTTGAATATTTTGTTATTTTGATATTAAACTTGATGTATATGATGCTATTATGATATGATCATGATATTATGGTATGATTACAAGTTTATGTTGGTTTTGTTGTTTATATGATGCTATGTGACATGCTAATCTTAATGAACCCTTATAGAATAGACCAATGTCCATGCTAATCATATTTTTGACATTCTAATCTTAATGACCATTGTAGAATAGACCAATGTCCATTGGGATGCATTACATGTTTATATGATGTTATGTTACATGCTAATCTTAATGTTTTTGTACTAATGAACCCAAACCCTTTTTCAAAATTTTGCCGTACTGGTGTGCTAGTTCACCCAAACTGGTGCTTGAATCCGAATCGACAACTTAGTTTCTAGGCATACTTGTGTAGATTTCTAGTTGTGTCGAGTCTTCTATATATGCTACAACAATATTCTGCTGTTATTATGGTTGTAATCAGATTTATATGTGAGTGTTTCCATTTGGAATGTAAATAGTATTAGTTTATGGTGTTTTGAATAAATGGAATGTACTAGATTTGTCATATTTTGCGAATTTGGTATTTGGGTGTTATCATTTGCTTCTGTTGTATATTATTAAAATAATATTATATCTATTCTATAATGGTCATCTTAGTTGTCGACTTAGTTAGCTTTTTAGTTTGTTTAGTGTTTTAAGTTCAACTATTGCTTCTTTTATTAGAACGCATAGTTAGCTTTTTAGTTTTTAGCTATTTTGCTTTTTTTAAGCGTTTTTAGCTTCAGGTTGAAGCTTTAGTTTAATGGTTCGTTCTTTTTAGAACATTGTCTTGTAACTCCTTTATATACGTTGTATATTCGTAATCAATTCATTCAATTATTTTTCATGGTATCAGAGTGTGTCGAGGGGATTCGTAAGCCCGCCCTTGGAATTTATTTCCAAAAATTTTTGAATCAATATTTTTATGAAAAAAATTGTTAGAGTTTTTCGGTGAAGTTTTCCAAGGTTTTGACCTCAAAAAATCGTAGGTTTGAAGGTGGATTTTTTTAGGTTCGTGGGCATCTAATTTCGTGGGCAAGGTCGAGGGTGTTTTCGCATCAGGATTTCTTCTGTAGATTTCCCCTACTTCTGTTGTTTTAGGCGGTGTGATTTTGTGGTCACCACTTTTGCCTCTCGATTTTTACTACGTGAGTTTCTTCTGATCAGAGTTAGAAAAATCGAAGATTTTTTGGGCGGATTTTTTGGCAGGGTCGCGCGAAGAGGATCGTGAAGATTTCTTCCACCCGAGTTTTTCTGCACGATGGGTTCTGAGTGGCGTGATTTATTTTTAACGTCTGCGTGCTTCCAGTGCCGATCTTCGTCAGACTTTCGTTTTTTTTTCTGACAACTACAATTTTAGCAGCGATTTGCTAAGTCTTTGGCTCGCGACCGTGTTATTTTTACGATTTTTGAAAATTGTGTCGTATTTCTGCATCGCGATTTTCCTGCCGGATTCTTGCGTGCACTTTCATCTTCTGCATGCACAACAAATTGTGGTTGCAGTAGTCACGACTAGGGTTTTTGAATCTTGCCACAACCTAGGGCATCAACAACAACTTTTAAAGAATTTGTCTTAGTTTCTTTTTTTTTAATTTCTTTTTTTATAGAGAAATCTCTTATTATTTTCGGCAGATTATTATTTTTCTTATTATTTTTTGAAAAATTTAAGGTTTCAGGTTTGCAGGAAATTGGGTTATCCGGATTTATGATGGGTGTTGCAATCTTTGGGTTTTATAATTTTTGTCCCTTAAAAAAATTATTTCTGGTTTTTTAATATTTTTTTCTTTAAAAAAATATTTTGAGGGTTTTCATGATTTTTTCTAGAAAAATTGTCTGTGGGTTTTGACGATATTTTCCTCAAAAATTGTTTGCTGGGTTTTCATGATTTTTGGGTTTTGACGATATTTTCCTCAAAAATTGTTTGCTGGGTTTTCATGCCTTTTGGGTTTTGATGATATTTTCCTCAAAAATTGTTTGTAGGGTTTATAATTTTTCCTTAAAAATTATCATCTGTAATTTGGAAAGTTTGCGTGGGATTTTTGGTTATCTAAGTTTTATCAATTTTTTTCCACAAAACCGATGATTTGTAAATCCATCTTTCATGGTTTGACGTTTTTTTCCACAAAAATCGTACTTTGTTGCAGTCTGTTTTGGGTCACACCGGGAGTTGTTGGGGCGAACATTTGCAATTGTGATGTCTTGCAGTTTGTTTTGGAGTTGTTGGAGCAAACAATGCTCAATGCTCTTTTACAATTTTTTTTGCGTTTTTTGTCAAAATCGTGTTTGTTTTTCTTTGGAGGGTTTGCCGATTTTCCTTAGAATTGTGGTTTCAGGCTTTTGAGAATTACATTAGGTTGGATGGCTTCTGGTACTCTTGGTCATTAACATTCTGCAGAGCTTGGGAGGTTCTTTGTAGCAACAGAGTGTTCTTTGTATTGCATTTGTGATCAAAAGCCCTGTAGTGTCTTTTGTATGGTATTGAGTACAATGACCATTAGGGAGGGTATTAAAATAATATTATGTCTATTCTATAATGGTCATCTTAGTTGTCGACTTAGTTAGCTTTTTAGTTCGTTTAGTGTTTTAAGTTCAACTATTGCTTATTTTTATTAGAATGCATAGTTAGATTTTTAGTTTTTAGCTATTCTGCTTTTTTAAGCATTTTTGACTTTTTAGCTTCAAGTTGACGCTTTAGTTTAATGGTTCGTTCTTTTTAGAACACTGTCTTGTAATTCCTTTATATGCGTTGTATATTCGTAATTAATTAATTCAATTGTTTTTCATTTATCAGATCTCAGAGCTGATTATTTTCTGTTGAATATCAGAAAATCCTTTTTTCTGGTTTTCCATGAAGTTATATTTGGTTTGGTAGTTCTTTTAGTGAAGTTTGGAGCAAATTGGGTAATCTTGTTTTGGCATAATTTTGTGTATTTGTGGGAGATTTTGGGAATGTGAAGCTATAGATTTTTTGCTGTTGTAAAATCATATTTTCCTACCTGCTTTTCTATTGTTCATATCATAAAAAGAAAATTAATGTTCTTTGGAAAGTTGATTGATTTGTCGTCCTCAATATGCAAGACTAGTTGACTAGTTTTGGTGATTTTGGAGAAATTTGGCATAATACTTTGTGAATCTATTTTCAGATTTGAAATTGTTCTAATTTTTTGGTTAAGGACATTACAAACACAAAGATTTAGCTTGGTGAAAATCAATATGGAGAAAGTCCAACAAGAAACTATGCACTATTCACCAATGTTGTTCGAGAGAACAAAGCTCTTTTGGAGCTTTAAAGCTATCTACAACTTTGAAGTCAAGAAAGCACCACATCCTACTCATGAATGCATACAGATGATGATTTTCTCCACTCAATTATGGAAAGGAATAAAATAGATAATGCATTGTTGTTAACTTCTGCTCCTTATTTTAATTGAACTTGATGGGTTAGAAGAACAATTTATTATTGTGAGGAGGCAAATATATATGCGAGACTCAAGAGTATAATTGGTTCCAAAGAGGGAATGAACCAACTACACAAACCACCTTATGTTAATAAAAAGAGTTGATTATTATTATAACATATTTATTATATTACAATGATGTAATGTTATTATATTCCAACAATGCCTCCCTTATTACGTGATGTTCTCAAGAGAACAAATCAAGGAATTTCAAACTTCATTGTTGCAAGATATTTGGTAAAGATGTTAGGGTGTTGCTCTTGAGTGGAACAATACTAGAGTTGGATATTCTATTGCTAGGCATCTCTTTTTGAACCTAGTTTAGATATATATAGTATTAAGCATCTCTTCGGTTTGGATGGTCCACAAATGATTATGAATTGGTGACAAAATTCTTATCTCCATGTGTTGCTTATTGCAATATTTGAGTCATCTTACATCAATTGGGGGTTGTGGATCTATTTCAACTTATCTTTTTTCGCCTTTTAGCTCTTCTTGTACTTGTTTTAGGGTTGCCATTTTAAGTTTCCCTGTGCTTGTTTATTTATTTTTCTTGCTTTCTTTACTTTATTTCCAGGCTCTTGTTTTTTGCCTTAGTATGTACTTTCTAGTCCTTTTAACCTATGTTTGGTCATTTATGGAAATGGATTTAATTTCTTTAGTTTTGGAGATATTTCGAGCTTGGAGATTAAGAGAGGTCCTAGGGGATGTGTCCTACTCCCTTGCAAAATGTCCAAATAGAACCCTTAGACTAGATCATTCTCCCAAATACATTATCAATTTTGCATAAGTTTGTGGTGATTGTGGATGATGATGCTAGTGGTCTTCCTCACACTTTTGGACATTCATACAAACTTGTGATGCATTTTTTTTAACGTCAACTTTCATTTTCATTTGTATTGCAATTTCTTCTTCCCTGATTTCCCTTGGTACCTACTCTCTTCACTTGGCTATTTTTGTTTGTTCATGCCTTCTATGGTGAGCGTTACCCTCATTGCTTGTGTTTTTTTCTATGTCATGTGGGGATGTGTCCCCACCCTTCAAACCATCGCCCTTGTCCCTTGAGGCGTTTCAGAGGAAATGTCTTGGAACACGTCCCTGAAATCTGTGATGGTAGGAAACATGTAGGGGATGCCTAGCCATCCCCAAGGTGGTCTGTGATGTTGGACATCTCCTGACCATCTTGGGGATGGCTAGGTGTCTCTAACAAAAATGCAATTTTTAATAATGTTTTATAAAATATAGCTCATAACAATTAAAAAAAGTATTAAATATATCATGACATCATTATAACACAACAGCATTTATAACAACAGCAATAAATATATCATGACAATATTATAACAACAATGACAACAATGATTGTAGTATAACAGCAATAAATATATCATGATTAAAGTTTATAGTTGATGATTAGTTATATAACAGTCAACACTATCAACAATGATGTGGATTTCTGATTACATTGTTTAAAAAAGTTGCAAACTTCAAAATTCTTGATATGGTAAAAGGTGTATTTGCCATAGTTTGATATAATGTGGTATAATGTGAGAAGTGCAAACAAATAATTTCTTTTCAGGATTGTGGTTGTCATGTAGGCTTATGTAGACATCATCCGACATCATTTTAACATTGTCATGTTTTATTACCGCTGTTAAAATTTGACTATCTCACTCTCTCATATATATACCCAAAAAATGGTCCTCGGATGTTGTCCCTGAAATGTGTCCCTTATGATCCCCTTGTCTTCATCCCTAAAATGGCATGGAACATAGGTTTTTTGTTTTAGTAATAGTAATTATAGCTTTATATCTACTTCTTTTTCAGCTTGTAGTGTTATTTTGTGCCCTAGATCTTTATTGTTGTATCAAGATTACATTTTGCTTGACATTGGCATACTTTTGTCACTTGTGGACATTCAATATAATTTCTCTTTGTTTATGGTCCAACCTTAGATGAATCTAGTAAGAAGAAAAGGTTGCTTGCAAGTTGAGACTACATTGAGTTGTAACAAGGAAATCATGTGGTGGTTACAGGATCTTATAGTGAATTGAATATTGAAGATCTTACCATGCTTAGTAAATTAATTGTATGAACAATGGCACATAACTTTGTTCATTGTAATATGTACGCATAGATTGAATACACCTGCATGTTTTTGAATATAGACTGGTTTATACCTTTTGTCTTGTAAAGAGACCAGGTTTTCAACATCTAAAAGAAAATTGAGCCTTTTTTGACTCCATGTTAGAAACTCCATTGGCTCTAGGAAGATGATGATCAAGTATGATATGTTATTGACATGAATAACTTGTTCTTGGCCTAAAGAAAGTATCTATTCATGAGTCAATTAGGATGGATTTGTATTTATTCTTGAGACAAACCCCTAGTTTGTGGATAGCTCTGGGACTTTGGAATGTCCTCCAAATGTCCAAGGGACTTCTAGGAGTTTCTTGTTTGCCCTTAGACTAGAAAATGAAAAAGTCAATATTTGAGAAAAAAAACAAAAAGTTTTTTCAATTTGTGTGCCACAAACCTTGACCCTAATGATCTATGGGCCCCACTCAAACCCTAAGCATTCATAAAAATTTAAAAATAGGCATCTAAGTCTCATTCCAAATCATTCCCTAGTTTTAAGAATAGTAAGGACTTGATGTTGCAAAAAAAATGGTGATAAATTGTTGAAATGGCATCCGCCATGAAGGTTTGTGTGGTTTTTATGGTGTTGAATTTGTGCTACCCCTCTACCTCGCTAGGCACTCTATCTGTCAACCCTTGCAAGGGGCATTGCCCCTCGACTTCACTAGTTGTAATGTCCCTGCTAGTTAGAGATCATTAACCTGCAAAATAGATTGTTAGAACACAACATATATATATATATATATATATATATATAAACCATTTTAATTCACAGTCTATTTTTAACACTTAATTAGCATGATCATAATTTTTATCTAAAAAAGGATACGAATGCCATACGAAAGTATGACCTTAGGCGGCTGTGAAGCTCGCCTTCTTGGAACCCCTTGGTTCCAAGCCCTTCAGGAAATCGAAGTTGAGTTCGAATCCTGTCTTGGGTGTAACCTCTTACACCCAAGCCCTTCAAGGAAGACCCTTGTCTATTCCTTGCCTTGGGTGATGCCTTCATCATCCAAGTCCTCAGAGGGGACCGGCCAGATCCGTCTCTTCTTAGTTGGTGTTTAATCAACTAAGCCCTATATATGCATATCATCATTCAGTATATACTGCCCTAGGGTTTGTCAAAAACCCTTCCTTAGACTAAGGGAGTTTCCTCCCTATAGCCTCCCTCATGTGAATACCTTTACATTTTATTTGCTTCATTATTACAATTTCTATGTAACCTTATGTACATAGCCCTGAATTCACATATATTATATATTTATAAAAATGTTCATTACCATTATCCTTTTATATTCTTTAACATGTATTTCTACTATCCTGATTTGTATTCGTTATTAACATTCCTTAATATTTAATAACCCTTCCTTACATATGCCTACAATAAGTTCCCATTTAACTTTACTAAATTACTCCTATATTCCTCCCTACACATACTACATGTCATTGCCTATATATATCTGTTAATACATGTATACCTTCTCTATATCCCTGGACATATATATACTATCCTACCTATTTATACCTTTATGTTTATTTATATGTTAATTAGTCTTATTACCTATTTTATACAAGTAGACCCCTTACTTGTCTGACCACAGCGCCTCCTCTTTCCCTTCACCCGTACCTGCGCTCTCTCCTTCCTACCTGCCTTTTCGACAGCCTGCATTTGGTGGGTTAAATACCCTCTCGTGGGAACGGGGTGACGGTTCGCAGCCTAAGCTGCGGCTACCGTCACACCATTTCCCTTCCAAAGGAAGGGGTGTGGCGGTAGACGCAGCCTGGGCTGCATTTCCCATCCCACCGCTTCCCGCGCGGGGGGGGGGGGGGGGGTGTGTGTGGGTCTTATACCGTGCACTTTATTAAAGTTCGTAACATGAATAATAATAGTCTTTCGAACTATTAAGTGCATCAAATATATATTTAATAATAATCATTAAATATATGTCCAAGGGGTTGAGCTTAACTGGCTAAAACACTGGGTTCTCATTGTGGAGACCCAAGTTCAACTCCCAATAGGGACATCTGAAGTGGAAATCTAAGTTGTGACTCTTGGCCTTCCATAGGATGGGGAAGGTCTTGGGGTCAATCTAATGGAACTCTAAGCTGTGACTCTTGGCCTTCCATAGGATGGGAAGGTCTTGAGGTCAATCTAATCAAGCATAATAATAATAATAATTCAAAGATATGTAATGGGGATGGGGCCCCCTACTGTGTCCCCACTGGTTCATAGCTCCAGTCAAAAGCTATTCAGGCTTCAGCCAATTACCAATCAAAAAAAAAAAATCATTAAATATATTAAATGAATTAATAATAATTATTTAATTTCTTAATCCTATATTTAAATATTAATATACCTTAAACTTTTAATTAAATTAAATTAATTAAATATCAATGTTAACATTATTAGCTCATTTGATAATTGATTTTGTCTTTTATTTATTTATATTTTTTCAAAAGCAACCTTACATTATGCGATGCGATGGGAATATCATAGTTCCTCCGTCTCAACTTTGCTTGTCCTCAAGCATCTTTAAGTTGTCCTCTTTTTCCCAAGTGGCATCCTCATTTGGAAGATTCCTCGATTTTATCAGATGTTCAATGATAGTTCAGTTCCTGAGCTCTCTTTTCCGTGTGTCTAGAATGATCTCTAGGTATAGTGTAAGTTTCCCTTCATCATCTAGGGGAGGTAGTTCGCTGCAAGGAACTATGTGTTGCCCGAGAACCCTTTTAAGTCGGGAAACATGGAACACATTATGTATTTTGCTGCTTTTGGGAAGTTCAATCTCATAAGCTACTTCCCCAATCCTTCGAATGACTTGGTAGGGCCCATAGAATCGAGGTTTCAGTTTCTCCGTCCCATTCTTCTTGAGGGATGATTGCTTATATGGTTGTAACCTTAGGAATACTAGATCTCCAACCTCAAATGTCCGTTCTACATGCTTCCTGTCGGCGTAGAGCTTTTGTTGATTTTGAGCTTGTTGTAAATTTTCTTTCAAGATCTTCAGGATGTCTTTACTTTGTTGCACAAAATCTTGTGCTCTAGGTACTTTGCTTTCTTGCTTTGTTAGTTCCCCAAAGCTTGTGGCCTCATAGCCATATAAGGCTTGGAAAGGACTCATCCCTATTGACATGTGGTGGGTCGTGTTGTAACAGTGTTCTCCTAGGTGTAACCACTTAATCCAAGCAGTCTGTTGTCTTATAACATAATTCCTTAGATAGCCCTCTATCCATTTGTTTACTATCTTTGTTTGCCCATCGGTTTGAGGGTGGTAACTGGTACTAGGGGTTAAATCTGTTCCCGCCATTCTGAAGAGTTTTTGCCAAAACTGGCTAATAAACTTGCTATCTCTGTCACTGATAATATTTAGAGGGAGGCCGTGGAGTCTGAAAATTTCTTTGAAGAATAGGTCTGCTATCTGGTGGGCTTTATATTCGGTGGAGACTGCGAGGAAGTGGGCATACTTCGTGAGTCTCTCTACTACCACGAAAATCCTATCCTTCCCTTGTATCCTTGGCAACCCTGTTATGAAATCCATAGAAATACTCTCCCACTTTTGATTAGGAATAGGTAGTGGTTGAAGCAATCCAGCTGGGTGGGTAAGTTCAGTTTTGTTGCGTTGACATGTTAAGCATTCTTGGACATATTTTTGGATATCCCTCTTTTGGTTCCTCCATGCATATCGTTCCCTAATATGCTTATATGTTTTGTAGTATCCTGGGTGTCCTGCAAGGGGGTTATCATGAAATTCTTTGAGAATTTTGTCTTTGAATTTTGTCTGAGGGGTCAAGTATATCCTCCCTTTATACAAAATGAGGTCTCCTTTAATCCTGAAATCTTCATTGGGTAGATTCCCGGCTAAAATTTCCTTTGTCTGGGGATCCTGGTCATATTCATTGAGGATCTCTTCCCTCCAGTCTTTTGAGATACTGGTAATGGTGTTGATATGAGCTCTCCTGGATAGTGCATCTGCTGCCCCGTTGTTCACCCCTTTCACATATTCTATATCAAAATGGTAGGCTTGTATTCTACTCACCCATTTTTGTTGCCTGTCATTTAGATCCTTTTGGCTCAAAAAGAAGCGTAGATTGTTATGATCAGTCTTTACACCAAACCTACCACAGACCAGGTATTGGCGAAATTTAGCCAACGCGTGCATTATGGCCAGCATCTCCTTGTCATAGACAGAGTAGTGTCTTTCTGCGTCGGTGAGTTTTTGGCTCTCAAAAGCTATGGGATGTTTCTTTTGCATAAGTACGGCCCCAATTCCTTCCCCTGATGCATCACACTGTAGTTCAAAAGGAATAGAGAAATCAGGAATGGCCAATACTGGGCAAGAGCTCATGGTTATCTTAAGTTGTTCAAAGGCCCCTTGGGCTTGGTCATTCCATGCGAAAGCCCCTTTCTTAGTTAGGTCGGTGAGGGGTGCTGCAATCTTGGAGAACCCCTTTACAAAGCGCCTATAGTAGCTGCATAGCCCCACAAATCCCCTTAATTGGGTTAAGGTTCTAGGGGTGGGCCATTCCTTGATGGCTTTGATCTTTTCTTCGTCCACACTTACTCCTGCCTCACTAATTTTGTGTCCTAAGTAAATGATTTCTCTCATCCCAAATTCACACTTGGAGGCTTTAGCGTACAATGATTTTGACTCAAGAATATTCAATACCTCTTCGATGTGCAGGAGATGCTCTTCCCATGTTTTGCTGTAAATGAGTATATCATCAAAGAATATTAGAAGGAACTTCCTCAATTGTTGTCTGAATGTATGATTCATGCATGACTGAAAAGTGGCCGCGGCGTTAGTGAGACCAAATGGCATAACCAGGAACTCGAAATGTCCATAGTGACATCTGAATGCTGTTTTGGGAATATCCTCTTCCCTCATTCGGATCTGATGATACCCTGACCTTAGATCGATCTTGGAGAAGTATTTTGCTCCATGGAGTTCATCCATTAGTTCATCGATCCTCGGAATTGGGTATCTATTTTTTATAGTCTTTTTATTCAAGGCTCGGTAATCTATGCACATTCTCAGTGTCCCATCTTTTTTTTTGACCAATACTACTGACGAGGCAAAAGGGCTGCTGCTGGGTTGGATGTGTCCCATTTCTAATAACTCTTTTATGGTTTTTTCAATCTCCTCTTTGAACTTGTGGGGTTGGCGGTAAGGAGTGGTAATGATAGGTTTTGCTCCGTCCTCTAATTCAATGGAGTGCTCAAATCCCCTTTTTGGGGGTAATCTCGGGGGAATATCCTTGAAGACCTTTTGTGTCTTCTCAGGATAGGTTGTATATCATTTTGAATGATCTGGTCTTCGGTTGGAGATTTATCCAAGACCGCGCATTGTGCGACCCACTCTCCTTGATCGTGTCTAAGAATTTTCTCCATTTTGTTGCATGATACTATTTTTGGAGAGCCGTCAGGAATTCCCTTCAATATTATTTCTCTCCCTTCATGTTGGAAGCATATCTCCCGATTTGGACTATCCATGGTAAATCGTCCCAACGAGTTTATCCATGGCATGCCCAAAATCATGTCATTCTCCAGGTTTACCACAAAGAAGTTTCTTGTGATGGTATGTCCTCCCAGGGTGACTTCCAATTGGGGTATAACTTTAGTGCATTTGTCTATGACTCCGTTGCCCATGATCACTTCAAAACCTCCAAACTCTTGGGTTTTTAGTCTTCTCTTTGCTGCTAAATGTTTGCTAATAAAATCATGTGAAGCTCCGGTGTCTACTAATGCGATTACTTTCTGTCCCTTGATAATCCCTTTGAGTTTGAAACATCTATTCTCATTTCCTTGAGTGATGACTGCCAGGGTACTGGGTATGTTGTTTTCAAACCTGGTTCTTTTATAGGGTCTTCCTTCATCCTGTATTTCCTCGATGTTATTTAACTGTCCTCTTTTACACTCATGGCCTCTCACCCATGGGGTCTTGCATTTGAAACATAGCCCTTTCTCCCTAAGTTCATCTCTTTCCTTGCATTGGTGATTATAACTCCAGGGTTTTTTGCACAAGTGACAAGGGTTTTCCTGGCGGTCCCTCTGGGGTCCCTCATTCCTATGCGGAGTTTTGGTTGAGGTATTCTTGGGGGCACTAAATTCAACCATCCTAGTTTTCTTACTGGCTTCCCCTAAGTTTTGTGGTTCCAGGGGTTTAACAAAATTCCTAATGGGGTCCTTCAGGCCTTCTAAGAACATGTAGGTAAGTCTTTTCTGGGATAGGTCGGGGACCATTACTGACAAGTTTTGGAATTGATCTATATAATCTTCAATGGTCCCTGCTTGCTTAAGGTGTGTTAGCTCTTGGAAGTACCATTCGGAGTCTTTTTGGTCGAAACGGCTGATGAGCCTTTGGGTAAACTCATTGTAAGTGGAGACATTTTTATGTCCTAGGGTGATGAGACCGTTATGCCACCAATTATGGGCAATTCTGGTTAAGTGTAGTATGGCAAATTTTATGGCATCTCCTTCGATCATGGGACTGTATGAAAGGTACGTGTCTAGTCTTTGTACCCAGGCTTGAGCAACATCCTTCCCTGATCCGTCAAAACAGGGTAGGGACATTTTGTTGACTTTAGCTCTGAGGTCTTTACCCATGGGTTTCTTTTTCCTACTTTCATTAGTCTTGGACTCACAGAAGTCCCTGAAGGATACCACCCTCTGAACTTCTGGTTCCAATCTAGCATAAATTTGGGCGATTTCTTCTACCCCAAGTGTGGCTGGTTCCTCCTCCTCCCTCTCATGTTCTTCCCTAGGGAGAAATTCGGGAATTGTTTGCCTAGAACTTTGAGGTGATCGTTCGTTGTCTGTGTGATTAGAGTGTGTTTCTCTTCTAGGGTTTGTCATATCTCTACTGTTGCTGTTGGTGCTTTGGAGGATTAACTGGTTCATCCTTTCAAACTTCTCATTGGTTTGTTCCATGAAGATCTGGAACTGTTTGGCCAATTGATCAGCCATCGCTTTTGCTCCTTTCTTCCTCTAATAGGTGATCATAAACTAAGAACCTTTCCCACAGGATGGCAGGATTATGCTCTGATACCACTGTAATGTCCCTACTAGTTAGAGATCATTAACCTGCAAAACAGATTGTTAGAACACAACATATATATATATATATATATATATATATATATATAAACCATTTTAATTCACAATCTATATTTAACACTTAATTAGCATGATCATAATTTTTATCTAAAAAAGGATACGAATTCCATACGAAAGTATGTCCTTAGGCGGCTATGAAGCTCGCCTTCTTGGAACCCCTTGGTTCCAAGCCCTTCAGGAAATCAAAGTTGAGTTCGAATCCTGTCTTGGGTGTAACCTCTTACACCCAAGCCCTTCAAGGAAGACCCTTGTCTATTCCTTGCCTTGGGTGATGCCTTCATCATCCAAGTCCTCAGAGGGGACCGGCCAGATCCGTCTCTTCTTAGTTGGTGTTTAATCAACTAAGCCCTATATATGCATATCAACCTTTAGTATATACTGCCCTAGGGTTTGTCAAAAACCCTTCCTTAGACTAAGGGAGTTTCCTCCCTATAGCCTCCCTCATGTGAATACCTTTACATTTCATTTGCTTCATTATTACAATTTCTATATAACCTTATGTACATAGCCCTGAATTCACATATATTATATATTTATAAAAATGTTCATTACCATTATCCTTTTATATTCTTTAACATGTATTTCTACTATCCTGATTTGTATTCGTTATTAACATTCCCTAATATTTAATAACCCTTCCTTACATATGCCTACAATAAGTTCCCATTTAACTTTACTAAATTACTCCTATATTCCTCCCTACACATACTACATGTCATTGCCTATATATATCTGTTAATACATTTATACCTTCTCTATATCCCTGGATATATATATACTATCCTACCTATTTATACCTTTATGTTTATTTATATGTTAATTATTCTTATTACCTATTTTATACAAGTAGACCCCTTACCTGTCTGACCGCAGTGCCTCCTCTTTCCCTTCACCCGTATCTGCGCTCTCTCCTTCCTACCTGCGTTTTCGACAGCCTGCATTTGGTGGGTTAAATACCCTCCCGTGGGAACAGGGTGACGGTTTGCAGCCTAAGCTGCGGCTACCGTCACACCATTTCCCTTCCAAAGGAAGGGTTGTGGCGGTAGACGCAGCCTGGGCTGCGTTTCCCGTCCCACCGCTTTCCGCGCGAGGGGGGGGGGGGGGTGTGGGTCTTATACCATGCACTTTATTAAAGTGCGTAACATGAATAATAATAGTCTTTCGAACTATTAAGTGCATCAAATATATATTGAATAATAATCATTAAATATATTAAATGAATTAATAATAATTATTTAATTTCTTAATCCTATATTTAAATATTAATATACCTTAAACTTTTAATCAAATTAAATTAATTAAATATCAATGTTAACATTATTACCTCATTTGATAATTGATTTTGTCTTTTATTTATTTATATTTTTTCAAAAGCAACCTTACATTATGCGATGCGATGGGAATATCACACTATGACTCTATTTCGCGACCCTTGCAAGGGGCATTGCACGTCGACCTCGCTAGGGGATTAACTCAGACAACTCCGCCTACCGCCATCCCACCACCACCCTACCACTATTCTACCACCATCTCCTCACCACCCCCAAATCTATGTCCTTGGCCCCCATGTTACCCTATCCCAAAACTTTGTGGAACATAAATAATTATAGTGATCCTAAGAAAATGTATGGAAAGAAAAAGGATCTATTGTTTTTCTATCGTATTTGACTATCAATAGTTTGCATTTATAAAGAAAGGATGTTATATTCTCTATTTTTGGATTTGGCCAGATTTTGTTTAAATTTGGCGGATCTAGATTTTTTTGATTAGCTAGATTGGTTTGATTTCATCTTTTTGAAAATTTTTGGTTGTGAAATTTTTTTTGGTCTTGCAAACAAACCAAAATTTTCAAATTTGGTAACTATGGTTGTATTCATAATCTAAGAGGCTTATCCTTGACAACTAAAGAAAAAGCCCATTCCTTATGAAATTATCTTTGCTTTTTGTATATTAAATATAACTAAAATGAAATTAGACATTCTTCAAATTACTAGGGGAGGCTATCTTGTAAGAATGTTAGCATTTTAATTTGGACCTTTCAATGTGGCACAAAACAAAATAGTTGTGTGATGGGGACGCATGCCCCTGAAAATCCCTCTATTTTCAGGATGCAGATGTTTTTGGGATGTAAGGACTTGGGGGATGGCCATCATTGTTCCACAACCTCAGCTTCAAGTTTATGCATGTTTCAAGGACATCCCCTTCAAGGAGGGGACATTTTTGGGATGTCTGGCTAGTTTGAGGATGGCTTTGGGACTTTGGGACATCCTTGGGACTCCTAGGAGTGTTTCAAGACTCAAATTCATATCACACATACACTTACCACACCCACATATGCACATGCACATACATCTTTACAGTTGTGTCATTTGTTTCCTTAATTCTGGAAAGATCTGTTTGCAAGTTTAAAAAAAATCAATTTCAGTATCTATTATGTCATTTCAATATTCTAAGATTTATAAATCATTCATCTCTTATAACTCTGCAAATATTGTTTGTCATAATTTTGATGTAAATAAATTAATAATCTTTGAGAGCTACTTGGCATCATGTATTTTGCTTGTTTTTGATTGGCAGGTTCTTAGGTCTCTGAATGATTTTGAAAGTATTGAAGCTCGGGTTTTATCCAAGGCTGAGTAAGGAACTTCTGCCAGTCCTAGTAATGTTTGAAGTTTTGAAAATTGAATGGCTTCTATTGATCACTTTAACTGCAAGAAATAGATTATCTGTTTCTCAAAGAAATCCTGTAATTTGTTGGCTGTTGAATAGGTACATTTTTTCAAATCGCAGAAGAGTATCCATCGAAGCAAATTGTCAGAACGCAAATTTTATTTTTCCTTGGTATCATCCAAATTGCGGTTGGTCAAAGATGGTACTTTTTGTTTCTTTTTTGATTTTTCTCTTTTCACTATACTTATGACTTTTTCTATTCCTTGAATATCATTGAAAGAATGTAATAACCCTAGGTTTTTTCTGAAAATTTTTCAAATTGAAATGAAATACAATGTAGTGTCCAAGTCACTTTCTGATCACTCAGTTCTCAAGATGGGCAAGTTGAGAGCATATGGTGAAGAAGACCACACAACTATCTAGAAGGCAACAACTGAAAGTAAATGCATTAGGTGGCAAACCAACCAATCTCACTTTTTCAGTGGAGTACTATGCAACTTGAAAGGAAAGAACACTTCATGCTTATTCAACAAACTGTAGAATACAATAAGAACAGGTACTTGACACTTAATCAATGGAGTGCAATTACAGAGCACAAGCACTTCTCGCTTATTATTTATTAAGTGGAGTGCAATTACAAACTTTTACTTATTTAGTGGGTAAACAAATTCAGAACTTTACACTTGTTCCGTGTGTTGAGTAAGTACAATACTTTCTACTTATTCAGTGGGATGAGCAAATTTATCAAAGTGCAAATAAGCAAACAGTGGCAGTACTACTGTCCAAGGCATTACAATGTCAGCTCACATGCATTACAATATCAAATGGAAGTGCAATTGCTGATATTAGAATGAGACTGCTGCAAGAACTCCAAATAAAACCAAATAACATGAAATAACTAACTTCACTAATAAACAACAGCTTGATACCTTGATTGAATGTTGATGTATGCTAGTGCAGGTCTGAAGGCGCTCTACTGCTGCTGTGTTTACTGTCAAATTAGACTGTAATACATGTTGTTAATGCTCAGGGAATGCAAAAGGGAAACATAACACATACCCAACTAACAACTGGAAAGACACCACCAATCTCAATACTCTTGACAAATCACTGGAAATGACTCCATATAACGTTGGTTAGCAATATCAAATGCGTGTATGTCTAAAAATGAACAATCAACTGGTACAGTAGGTATGGAAGACTGTAGGACCCCTTTTAGAGCATGTCAACATCAAAAGTTCAACTCAGAAATGATGAGATTATCCTCCAACAAGCTGGACGCCATCAAACAACATGAGAAACCTCCAAAAGTGGAGCGCTCCAGTCATAGAACTCACACGCATCCCTCGCAAGAACATTACAACAGTGGTATGGCCCATACACATGCCCAATCTTCTCCTTAAAGCTTGTATGGCTTGCAGAAATATCTCTAACAGCAGCACAAGATAAGGTGAAATATAGCAAAAAGTGCAAACAAGAAAATACCCGAAAAGCATGGCTTGTAAAGAGGAGTACGACCAACTTAGAAGTGTAATACCTGCTCTGGAAATGGTACAGCCAATAGCAATATCTTTCCAAAGTTCTTCAAAACTTCATCAAAAAACTCCTCACAATTGACACCAAAATATTAGACTATCATAATATGTCAAATTGGGCCATCTTCAATCAATCCACCGGAAACTACACTTGCAGGCACGCTAGTGATTTCTGGATCACTCTAACCAGCGAGGGGAGTTTTCATCCCCGAAACTAGTATTTGAGGGGGTTTTCATCCTCAAGAAATTTACAAAATAACATAGGTTCTCTCAACTCAGAGAAAATATCAAATCATGTCAAACCTTTCAAATGAGCTCTCATCCACCTTTTAAAAATTCTCTGGAAGAAAAATATTAATAATAAAATATAATAATTCCTTTTTCTTCCACAAAGTTGTTTTTTCAAAATAATTTATTATCCAATTTGTAATAAGATCCCCTTGCGTAGGCATCCCATTTGATGCACAACTTAATGCCTTTTGATTAAATAATCACGCTAGTTGTCTTTTTAATATTTTCACCATCAATAATTATTTAATAACTTAAAAATATCTAAGTTTAGGAAAGTATCAAATTGACACAACTATGCAATTTCGATCATACCAAAATGATCCTGAAGTTTTAGGACAATGATATGAAGCAATTGGGTAACTTTCTAAAAATAGAAAACTTCTCCAAGATGTTTGATAGCTCCCTAAAGGTCAGAAATCAATTCTGAAAGTATCACAAGGCTCACAAAAACCAACTGAGCTAATACCAACAACTACTCTGCAACACTCATCTTGTGCTATCCGAGAACTTTGGAGTTCTCTCTTACTCATGAATTAGCCTGTAATGCCCGCCAAAAATATACTATCATGCTAATAGAGATAATTTTGTTTTAAAAACATCACTTAATGCAACATATTCAACTAACTTCTCATATGCATTTAACATTCATTTACATGATATACACATATCTATCATGAACATAAACATAAAAGCACTATATGCAAGCGGATATATACACAACTCTATAATTAATCTTCCCTAGGGTACCTCAATATCATTACTTACAACCTCATCAAGATCAATCCATATAAACGTAACATCATATTTACTACCATGATCCAATGCATTATAACTCAACCAACCTTTCTCCTTTCATGCATACATAAAATACCTCACTAGTCTATCTATCATGAATAGATCCATTAATAATGCAAATCCCATTAAACCCCTAGGATTCATTTTAAAGCACCAAATCCAAATGTTCCTAATCCCAGTGGTCTAGACCCCGGCTCCACAACACAAGGAATCCTAGCAGTCCATTCCTCATGACCTCGACAGACTCATGGAAGCCTACTTTCCCTAATCATGCTCCTAGGCCTTAGGGTAGCATACACCACAATAAAAGAACAAGGGCTCTCAATGCAACATGACCTGGATAACCAAGGTCCCAAAACAAGATAATCATAGTGAATAGAAACCAATGCCACTGCCACATTATTCAGCCTTATAACAGCCAATAATCACAAAACCAAGTATAATCCAGAGATACCAACATCACAGCAAGGCATAATTCATCTTGCTTAAAAATGTCAAAGGCAGCCATTTTTATTAAAAGTCAAAAATTCAAAATTCAATAAAATCAATGTCACAGTCCCGGATCACCTTAGGACACTTAAACAGACCCTACCGCTAGACAGACCCAAAAAAAAACCATAACAGTAAACTCAGAAAAGACCCAGAAAGCCAAAACTGTCTCAGGGTACAAATACAACAGATTAGCGAATCTGTCAATTATTTTAGCGCATATAACAAACTCTCTAGTGTTAATGTTTTAGCAACACAGAAATCTTAAACAAGATACACAGAATTTATCCTGGGAAAACCCTTCACCTGAGGGTGAAAAACCCAACCCACCCAAAAATGAACTTTATTATATCTCTGAAAATGAATACAGTTGATGATAGTTTCTGATTACTTTCAATTACAATAGGATAAAACTGATTCTCTACAAATCAACCAAAACGATGAAGTCAAATGATACATCTCATAAACAATCTATAAACCTTCATAAGACTGAAATCTCTGATCACAGAAAACAGATAATATATCTGATCTGACAGACTACATTCACCATCTTCTCGATTTTTTTATTTTTTTAAAGACAAATGAGAGAAGCCAATAATATATGTATCGGAAATGCCAGTGAAGAGACACATGAAAGAAGAGGGAAAGGCACATATAGTTACATCTGCACCGACAACCACATAAATACCGACAACCACAACAACATGAAGAGTCAGCGACAACCACCCAAGGCGATCAAGGCAAGAAAACGGAAGCTAATGAATCGAAACAAGAAGAGATAAATATTGCATTGAGGATCTTTATCGCAGCTATATCTTCAACATGTAGCGCTTCTGATAGGTATCTCAGCGCATATACATGACTAATTAGTAATAGAATATTAAAATAATGTTAATTTTAGTATTAATGCTCAATAGTGTATATTCTATTTTGGTTAGATCGTCTTCGATCTTCTCAGCAGTTTCTTATTAGAAACTTGCTATTCTTGTAAATATCCTTGTATTATTTATGAGCGTCTTGCTCATTCTGATATTCAATCAATTCTTTGAAATCCATTGCGTGTCTCGCACTGTTTTATGGTATCAGAGCTTAAATAAAGGATTTGTGAATTCTTTTCCAAGATTTTTCGGGCCTCTTAGTTTTGCTGCAGATTTTCGAAAAAATTGTGTTCAAAAGTTCGTTTTGGACTGTGTTTATGCCGTGTAACGGGATTCTTCCTGTTCGAGTCTATTTAGCGAGGGTTTTCGGCATTTTTCGGTGCAGTACAGAACCGCCATTTTTTTCTGCAACCTGCAACTTGGTCAAACCTGCGTTTTTTGACTTTCGGCTAGGGTTTTGACCCTCCAGATTCAGTCAAAAAAATTTTCTGAGTACAGATTCGTGGTGGGTTTTTCGCGATCTCAACTGGGTCGTCGTCAGAATTTTCTGGGTGCCTCGATTTTCAAGCCAGCGGATCCAAATTCCGACAACAGATTCTTTCTGGGTTTTTCACAAGGATTTCTGGGTTGTCTTCAGATTTTTCTGGGTCAGCCAGGAATTTTTTTTGGGGAAACGTGCAAATGGCTTCTCTCACCAACCTGATGTTAGAAGGCAGTCAACGCTTTAATGGCCACAATTACAACATCTAGAAACAGCGAATGTTGACCATTTTTGAATATAGGCGTCTTGACCAGCTTATTTTGGGAAAAGAGCTCAGTCCTGGTACACCTGGTGCAAATCAAGATAAGTTTGATGAACGCAATCGGGAGGCAGTTATACTTCTCAAACTCTCAGTGACTGATGATCAGTTACCGCAGATTCCTTCCGGCAAGACAGCTTCTAACATCTGGAAGCATCTAAAGGAATTGCATGAGACATCCGACAAGAGCCGAGCATTCTTTCTAAAGAATCAGCTGTTCTCCATTATGATGGACGAATGTATGTCCTTACAGGAACACCTCACGAGGATTAAGGACATTCGAGATCAACTCGAAGCTATTGGTCGGACTATGGAGGAAGAAGACATGGTAGTAATCACTCTGAAAAGTCTTCCGAAATCGTATGAACACTTCATTGAGACCCTCAATATTACTTCCACTAATGTTGATCTGAAGTTTTCAGAATTGTGCACCAAACTTCTACAGCAGGATCGCTGGAAACAACAGTTTGGTAGTGGTACTACATCAGTCTCTTCGGAAAATGCCTTCACAGCTCAATCCTTTCAGAAGGATAAAGGCAAATTTCAGTCCTCTCAGTCTTCTCAGCAGAAAGGCTCTTCTCAGACACAGGATGGAGCTAAGAAGAAGAATGTGTAGTGCAATTACTGTCACAAGTACGGCCATATGATAATACAAGGATATTTACAAGAATAGCACATAGGCCTTAAATAACGACACAAAGAACAAAGAAAACTACACATATACATGAAAATTTAGCGCATACAAGGTTTAGCGCTTGCGAAGCCCAAATCAACGCATTCGCGAAATAACTTGGAAAATGGAAACAATAAAATACGATTCAATTCCAGACAAGCTAAAATCTTATTCACGGCATCAATCCAACTCAAAAGAGACACAAACAACTCTTATAACACAGGAAATATACACAGATACAAAAGCATTAAGTCTCGACATAGCAAATACATTCATATACAGACACTGTGACACTCACGACAATGCCCAGGAAGCAAATCCAAAATCATTTCCGACGAATTACCAGTAAACAAATTTACAACACAATAGTTTTTTCAATTCCATTATGATAATGAAACTATGCAATTAATCTATCAAATATAACCATTTCCCCATTCCTGCAAACAATCTTTCGCAGACAATCTTTCTGGGAAACAAATGCAAAGATGGATAAAATCTCCAACCTGGATTAACGAAGAATGGTAAAATGAAACTTGATGAAGAGCAATCCAAATCACGAACCAACCAAACCAAGTCCAAGCCCCAACAAGCAATCTCCAAAATCCAAATCACAGAAAAAGTCACCCAATAGCCAACCCCCCGACAATCTCAGAATACTCAATATATAGATTATTACTCTAAACTATAGAAAACATGTCAACCGATCATAAAATTGCATAAAAATATATTTCTTACGAACCCTTCCATAAACCAAGATAAAATATATAGAGTATTATTTAAATAACTTACCCAACATACTCATCCAATCATAAAATAGGGTAGGTAAAGAATATAATATTTAATTAATCCCAATAGGATAAAAAGGGAAATAATAACAATAGACAACCAATGATAAAATATATCATGGACACAATTAAATATAAAAGCCCATTAATAAAATAACCAAAGGTATATAAATAAATACCTAAATTAATAAATATCCAATAATCATTAATTCAATAAATAAATAACCTATAACATAAAAACACTTAATTAAATATAAATCCCAATATTAATCTCTCATTAATATTAAATATTAATGTCAAATATTTATTTAATTTATTATAACCTATGTAATTCTATTAATTTAATATAACATTATTAAACTATATAAATCAATTAATTAATTAATAATTAAATTAATAAATAATCATAACACTTCAAAGCAATCCAACATGTTGGTGTTGGAAATAAGCCACACCCGAACCGACGATGGACTTGTCCAAGAGGGGCCAGTAGCTCAGTGGTAGATCACTCCAATAGCGTTGGAAGGTCCTAGGTTCGAGTCCTAGCTGGTCCATGTCTCAACATGGTATCAGAGCCAGGTCCAGGCTAGGAGCCCCAAGCACACGAGAGGTGTGGCTTAAGGGGGGGTGTTGGTGTTGGAAATAAGCCACACTCAGACTGACAATGGACTAGTCCAAGAGGGGCCAGTAGCTCAGTGGTAGAGCACTCTAGCAGCGTTGGAAGGTCCTAGGTTTGAGTCCTAGCTGGTCCATGTCTCAACACAACATAGGGTAACTCAAGAGACCACTTGACGCTAAATAACATCTCACACCAAGACACTGAACTGACAAGGGTAATCAACTTAAACTGAGAGTGTGTAGGAGGAACTCATGTCATCTCCAACAACTTGCCATTGGGATAAAGACACGTTCAGACCTATGAAACCAGGTGGAGTCAATGTCTGGTACCTGCAAACCTGCCACCACCAATACATATACAACAACATATGCAATAACATATATCATGAAATAGGCAGACAAGTGAAGGGAAATCGCAACGTCACATTGTGCTCATAAATGAGTGGTATGACATTGTGCCTATCACAAACGCAGTAGAAGACAGTCGCAACAACCAAACACTATCATAATCATCATCGTATCCAATATAATCATGACATAGGGTTAGTACATCATAAGATATCACCATAAATAAATATAAACCATGCATATAGATGAGTACTTATAGACCATCAAATAAGAATCCATCATCATCATAATCTATGAATATCATCATCCACATGAAATCATAATGTCAAGTGCAAATATAATATGTCTATCATCAATAATGAAGCATTCAAATCATAGGTAAATCCATAAACATCTATCAAAAGCATCACAAAGTAGTCTATGCTATAGCAATATAGTCTATTGATGCACAAAAGGGAAAGATGAATCAGGTAGGGGCACTACATAGCCTACTGGAAAACTCAGAAAATAGGCTAACTATCCACAAACTAATCATGCTCGAGAAGGGGACATTACAAAGAAGTGGCTGAATGGTCCTTTTCTCATCTGTATTTCAAATACGCAAGAAGATGATTTGTAGTACTGACCATACATTTCTTTTTTGTTTTACATGGAAGCTCTTTGTGGAGCATTTTCACATCTTAAATTGGCATAGAACATGTTAAGTCTGAAAAGCACAGAAAATATGGAGAGGAGGGGAGAAGGAGGGGGGCGTGGTTGAATTAGTATTTTAGATTTTTAAAATCATTAAATGCATGAAATCACAAAGAAACTTAACGAGAGCAACCATCAAGATGCCAACACCAAATTTTGTGTGGAAACCCTTTTGGGTAAGAAAACCATGGCATACAATAGTTATCATTCACAAAAATGGGCACCAACCTAGAATACAAAGTGAGCACCAATTCACTGAGAGCACCAACTGAAAAAGATATAGTAAATCCTGAGTCAATTCTAACAAGTTCTCATTAAACCATAAACACCCAAATCATCAGCTTAAGCCATATATTTCAATGTTCCTATTACTTCCAGCACTATAATACTCTTTCTCAGACTTAAATAAAGCTTTTAAAGTATACAGCCATCATGCTCCTTCCTTCAGTATACACCTCTTTGCGAGCTCATGCCCATAAACTTTTCCACTCTGAAACAATAAAAATGACTCACTACACAACAGCCGTTCTCAAAAACACTTAATACATCAGATTTTTCTTAAGAGTCATCCTCCGAGCTGTTTTTAGAAATAACTCCACACATCCTGGACATCAGCAAGGAATACAATCATCTACAGAAAAGGATTTGCATCAACCCCTACTTAAAAACTGTCATAGCTTTCATGAATTTGAACACCCATACACATCACCACAAGCGTTTTTATTTCATCAATCTCTGAAACACAATGTGTGTCTTTTCTATATAGCACACGCACCAATTCATACTCCGTATGAAAATAAGAAGACTTCACCCAGTCACTCTCGATTCTCATCTGTCACTACCATCACCACAAGCATTTTTATTTCATTAATCTCTGAAACACAACGTGTGTCTTTTCTATATAGCACACAAACCAAATCATACTCCATATGAAAATAAGAAGACTTCACCCAGTCACTCTCGATTCTCATCTGTCACTACCATCTTTTTTAGCAGCCCGAATTGTAACATTTTTATTGTTCGATCATGTCATTTTTTAAAAACGACCACTTACAAAAGCAATACGAAGTTCGGCCATTTTTTTTGTTTCTAACACACCCTCTGCTCACATCATTATCAAATTTGGATTCTTTACAACTGTCTAAACCTGCCATGTCCACCAATGCTACTCCATGTAAAACATATATACTCGACGGCAATTCCATTTTTCACAATGGTCATAACAACACAGTCCACGATCTGTATTTCCAGAAATGTTTCTGGAAAAGTAGAAAAACCGTTCACAGCAGTCTTCCATGTTTTCTGTCTTCAGTTCGTGTAAAAAAACTGTGCGATACCATGATATCATACAGCCTCTGCATACGTTTCACATCTCTGCAACAACAAGCAAAGCTTCAACACCAATTTTTATCGCCAAACTTAGCAGGTTATTGAATCAATTCCAGCTTCACGACATAGGGAAAGTTAGCAATTCCAGTTTGCACACTGAGGTTGACTCAAAAAGGACAAAAAAATTGTCACCAAGGAAGCTGCCAAGTAATAAAAACTGCTGAAACTGCCATATTAACTAAATCTGAGCCATCCCATATAGAATTCAAAAAACATCGACCACTTTGAAAATTCAATAAGATGACATGGCATTAAAACTGAGTTGGCATATGAGATGTACACATCGTCAGCTTAAGCTGACATACAGGTTGCTCAAACTGACAGGCAGATAGCTGAAACGAGCAAGCAAGTAGCTGAAACACACAGCCAATTAGCTCAAGTAGGCACCCAAGCAGCTCAAGGAGCTCGACCAAGCAAGTAGACAGCTCAACCAAGAAGACAAGCAGCTCAACTGAACACACAACCATACAACTTGATCATCCACATTGACATTGATGACGAAATCTGCAATGAAGTCATTTTCAAGGAGAATAGTAGTCCTGCAATTTTTTGTGGCCATTCAATTTCCTTCCTGAATGCTAATCCATTTAAGATTCTTATCAGATAACCTGAAACATGAGCATATGTATAGTGACTGATTTTCCTCATAGTAGCCATAATAGTTTTGAGTTTTTTAAATACATTTATACTCGTCTCAACCTTTGTTTCTTTATGAACCTGATCTTGGGCAATCTGCTTTTGTGACTTGAATTGTGTTTTGTGGGATCGTCTTTCTCTGCTATTAGTACTTGGTTAACATTCCCAGGAATGAGTTGTGATTTGAAAGGTTTGATCTTTTGTTTGCTAGACTCATGATGTGTATTTTACCTAGGCACATTAATATTCAGAACCTAGGACATTTTCTTGTAATACTTGAAGTTTTGAAGTTTATAATAATAATTGCTAGTTATGAAGTTTTCTGTTTGAAGGCAGTTGGCCTTCCTTAAGATAAAATGACGTATATTTTTCTTGGTGAAATAGAGTTTTCTTTTTTCCCTCTCTGCCATTTGAGAGAAGAAATGCATGTATGATCCACTGACTAATTAGTTCATATTTCATTATAGTTAGATGTAGAATGATCTTTCACAATATATCAAGTGTCTTGCTTTTCTTGTTGAATATAGTGTGTGATATTCCCATCAGTGACTTAAATAGAAACACAACATGTACAGTTAGGTGATCAAGGGTGGCAGTCTTGATCAACCAAGTAATAAGAATTAGAGGAAATAAGTATAGGAATTATAGGCTAGTTAATTACATAGTTCATCTTCTCCAAAGTATTATAATAAACAAGGGAATGAATGTTCCTCTCAGCAAGAAAAGATAACAGTGCCTCCGTGAAACATAACTACCCAAAGAACCCTTCAAGAATAAATATAATCGAGGTAAACATTCATACCAAAGAAGGATCCGGTCACACTCCTCCAAGAGGAAGTAAGTCTCAATCACGATTAGGTGTTAACAAATACTAATCAAGGAAATCAATTATCAAACTAACCATTTCTTTGGTTAGTTATTCAAACCAATCTAATGAAGGATTGCGATCAAACTAAGGACATATCTCTCAACACTGTGTCTCCTCACATCACAAGCAAAGTATAAGATCAAGTTTGAAACATTCTCAAAGGCATCGTGTATGTTAATCTCTTTTTATGTATATCCTGTGGGATAGCTGGATCTGAGCAAGTGATGTCAAGTCCAGAATCGGTTGTAGAAGGAATACATTCCATATCCGAGAAGGCACCACTTTGATGCAAAGAATTCATATTCATATCAGAAACAGCATCTCCACACTGTTTATATCTTCATAATTATCGTGAAGCATAAAAGGCAAAAGGCCCAATATCGTGGCATATATAACAAATGGATTAATTATCAGACAAGCAGAAATATTCCCAGCACATTTATTCAGTATATATCAGACATTGTTGTATATTTTCATCCATATTGAATTCTGCATTCATATATATTTATATGAGAACTGGCAATTGTTTCTAATATAATCTCCTTACTAAACTCTTATTACAATATATGATCAAGTAAAAAATCAAAATTAGCTAGTTGTTCCGGTTTCCTAAGTTAGCCAAAAACAGGACATTACATAGTGGTATTGATAAATTTATATACATGAATTTCCTGCTCGATACATTGTGTACCACTGCATAAAAGGAAGATATTTTTTTAATTTAAACAATAAGTTCTTTTAACTTCTCATTTGCAGGTTTTTACTGTGGAATCTATGCATTTTGGGTCAGTACTTACAGAACGTGCTACAATGGACAAAGTTGAGCTTGAGAAATTCTTTACCCGAGCTAAGAACTTGACCCTTGATTCCATTTTTGAGGAAGAAGATTATTTGAGGATGCTTCAAACTTTCTATGATCGTTTGCAGATACAATTATCTGGTATTCAGGTAAGAATTTTGTCATTCAGGATTTTCAATTATAATTTCTTCATATTTGATATTGACTTTGAAACCTGTTGTGTTGTAATTATTTTGTGCCTCATCAGTGTGGGTGTGAATATGGCAGGGTAAACTGGAAAGACCCAAGATGTTATCTGATGTCTGTTTTATCAAATCTAATGCATCGGTAACATTTGATACATGCATTATGCAAGATGAGCCCACTATGAAACAGCTGAAAGTAAGGGATGATCATTACATCACATCTTTTGTTTTCTCTATTCTATATGATTTAATGAGAAAGTAAGATGAGTTTGAAGAAAATACTTAAGTTTCTATGGATGTTGTTATTTAAAACGTCATCTTTTCTGGTTTTATAATTATTTCCAGAAGCTTACACAGTGATTGATATGAAGGTAGTGGATAAGATAGACAATAACAAAATAAGCAGTTATTCCCAAATTTTGTTAACATAAGAAATATACATTGATTTTACATCAGTTGTTGATATGAATATATTGGATGAGGTACAATATTTAAGCAAGGAACATGGGAATAGAATTGTACAAGTATAATATGGTGAAATAGAAATCTAATATTAGAGTTGTATGGTTATGTATATGTTCTTGTAATCATATACTTGTAGGAAATATTTCTATACGGTGCTTTTGCTTGTTCATTTGCAATACTTTTTTATACATTTATATAATATATACAACATATAAATTAGTTAGAAGTTGTAGAGTCCCAAAAAAACTTCGCTTTGTCGCATGTAATTTAGAAAGACATCAAATTATGATTTATAATAAATTGAAAGAATCACCATTCTCAAAACAATTATTGTTGTAATAGCCCTTTATTGATCTATTTTCATGCATTATAAAATGTTATATCTGTTATTGTTTGGTATTATGAATAGTTATTTTTTACCCAAATACCTTTATCCATCTCTATTGGTTCTCTTTTTTTCTATCTTCGTCTTTTTGGTCTAATCTAGCACCCAGGGGATTAGGGGACAATGCTCCAAATGAAGATTTAGATATGTTGTATCTGTGTAGAAGCACATTGAGGCAACAGTTCAAATGGAGAACACACTAGAACTGGTATAAAAATTTCTATTAATTTGTGCGTTATGTACATGGCATACTCTAGAGGAAGATGTATGGATGTATGTCTTCCATCTTTCCCATATCAGCCTCTGACCAATTTACACATGTATATATAACTTTGAAAATTAAGAAGGTGAAAGGTTTGCTACAGAAGTTGATATGGTTAAGTTTATGAGATGGTTGAACTATCATGTGACTTCTTATCGTTTGAGATGCTCCCTGTGTTGACAATTATTTTGTCATGGAATGGTTCTAGAAGTTGCACATAATTGTAACTTGCATGAACTAAAATGTTGTGTAGTAGGGTGTTGCATAGGATACTATTTAAAGTTTTGGAATATGTGCACAATGTATGGTACCGCATGTAGTAGATGTGGTCCAAAAGTTAGGCAAAGCTATTTTTGAAGCTATGCAATATGAACCTTGGTGCTACATGGGTGGCACATAATGCAAAGGGCTGTGCAATAGTTGTATTGTATCTTTTGTGTTGTGTGACATGATTCTTGGTGTAGTGTAGTTGGCACATGATGCAAGGAGTTATACATGATTGTGTGATGTGGTTCTTGGTGCTCCATGGATGGCGCATGATGCAAGAAGTTGTGTGCAAGGTTGGTTGTGTGAGGGACCAATGAGCTCTAGGAAAATGTGTAGTCTTACGCATTAGTGCATAGGTCATTCACCCCTTCTTGAAGAACAATTATCTCAATTACCCAAGTTTAGTAAGGACTTGTGTAGTCTGATTAGGAATTTTTGTGTCATGTTTAGTGTTTGGAGCCACTTTAAAAATTTGATCTCTCTTATTGCCCATTGAGATGGTGATGCTTTGAGGATTGGTTTTGTACATGCCTAGGCAACTATGCATGTATGGATGCTCAAGGATTATATCACAAGAGTCAATTGGCACTACGTTTCAAGTGGTAATGGTGAGTAATATGTATACTTCTATTAATGTAGGAAAAGTGGTAGTGATGAGTAATATGTATACCTCTATTAATGTAGGAAATTTCGCACCCCAAGGTGTAAGAATGTGGGTGTGGCATGGCTAGCAAATTCATTTGTTAGATATGAGATTCTTCTTGTTACCACCATTGACTGAAAAATTGGGCATTTGCCATTGTACCCACATCTATGAATGGAATAGACCTTTCTCTTTAGCATTTGATGCAATTGCTGTTATTGTTGTGTTGAAACAAGTAACTTCATGGTCTTTGTCTATCACTTTTAGTTCTTTAGGACCATCTACTTCTACACATGCAATTAAGCTTTTTGTGCATTGGATTTTTAGGTCAAATGCCTACTGGTTTTGTGTGTCACAAAATTTACCTTTCTTGGATGATTTGTTCTTGTTTGAAAAAGTTGTCTTCTTTAGCACAAGTTATGATTCAATAATTCTTGCATAGTGGTAAGCTTCTTCCATCATCTTAACCTTAGCCAATTTCAGTTTGAATTGAATGAATGATCGTAGGTTGTGGCATTTGAGAACTCTGTGCTGCTTTGGTTCAAATGTACACAAGTTTGCATAGAGGTCATGGAAGGCATTAGTGCAGGTTTGAACTAACTAGTCATGTCCTTGCTGAAATTGTTGCTGCTAAATACAATGGTGATCATAGACATCTTCAAGATAGTGTTCATTCTTGAAGGCTTCTTGGAATGTTATCCAATTTACTTAGTGGCTTGCCGCCACTTTTGATGGGTACAAAAACTTTCAAAAGTGCAATCTTGATCTTTTCTTTGTTATAAAAGTCATTCCTAGAGAAATATGAATCTAATTGATCTAATTAATCATCTATTGCATCTACAATATTTTACGAAAGCAGTAACCAATCAAAATCTGCCAATAAAGCCTATGATCATGGTAAAACACAAGTGTTGGCCATCAGACCACAGGTCTGCTAAATACAAAGAATCACTGTGAAAAATCTTGGCTGCAGGGCATAAAGAATGTTATCCAATCTGTCAAGGATGCACTGAGCCAAAGAAATCATCCAAAGCATCACAAAATATGAGCCGCTCTAATACCATATAAGAAATATAGGCAGAGGCACAGAAGCTGCAATGATTAAACACAAGATAATACGTGCTTCATTCTGTTGAGACATGGACCAGCTAGGACTTGAACCTAGGACCTTCCATACGCTGCTGGAGTGCTCTACCACTGAGCTACTGGCCCCTCTTGGACCAGTCCATTGTCAGTCCGGGTGTGGCTTATTTCCAACTCCAACTCCAACACCAACACCCCCCCTTAAGCCACACCTCTCGTGTGCTTGGGGCTCCTAGCCTGGACCTGACTCTGATACCATGTTGAGACATGGACTAGCTAGGACTCGAACCTAGGACCTTCCATACGCTGCTGGAGTGCTCTACCACTGAGCTACTGGCCCCTCGTGGACCAGTCCATTGTCAGTCCGGGTGTGGCTTATTTCCAACACCAACACATTCACCATTTCTCAATCAAATACATTTCATATATATAGGATTTGCAGATCCTATATTATAGGAACCATCTTAAAATGACTCCCTAATATTATTGAGTTGTTTCAACAACTCAAACAAACAACCAAACAATGTGACTCATAATAATATTAATTTGTTTCTCAACAACTTAATATTATGACACTTATTCACAACACTAATTTAAATACTCACATAAACTGTCATACCCCGCCATGAGGACTAGAGGACTAAACAAAATAGACAAAGAAAAAGTGAATAATTTTTTTTTTAAAGATTACATTTCACATGCATAGGGATGCATATAACAAGATGAATAATGATACACACTTAACAACTAGCAACCGTCCTCAAGGCCCCATAACGATGCAACACAAGGTTGAACATCATCCAAAAACCCAACATAGAATTGCTATACAAATTACAACATTGCTCGTTACATAGGTACAAGATACATATTACATTGCTTGATAATTTACATAAGATCATCCAATACATTACAAAGGATCCACAAAGATACAATCTCCAAGAGTCCCAAGATGGGATGAATACATGAATCTGGTACAAAAGGGTCTTCAATCTCCTCACGAGCCTCCTCGAACATGATGCGGAAAGAGCCAAATCCAATGGGTGCGAATAGCACTCCACCCAACCTTGTGGTACCATAAGGTCCACTCCCCATGCTAGGAGGTATCAGCTAGATCCACAAGGCGGAAGCAAAACATACAAGGGTACCATCATGACTCACAAAAGAATCAATGCAGCTATACTCACAAGAGACTCACAAAAGATTCCACAATTTATAAAACACATGAGGCTCACAACAGAAACATCACAAGAGTCACAAACGTTAAACCACTTACTTCTAGAGGCTCAAAACAATCCACAAGAGAAAACATAACATAAGTTACCACTAGGCAGCAATAGGGAAGAGTGTCATCACTAGGTTGTTCTGAGTTACCCTGGTAGGTTCTCACTAGGTCTCGGCTCCCATCCTCAATTACCCTGGTGACCTCTCCTGACCCCCGGTCCCTATACATACACTAGTGGACCACACCAACCTTTGGTGGAGACAAGATTGGTGGAAGCCATTCCAGGCCCTTCTTTACTCACCCAAAACCTAAACAAGCGTTTGCGGGCAAAATAGGCAACAAAGAATTATCTTTATTAATGTGAACTAACTACTCACCCAAGTTCATTAATTAGGTTTTCACTTAATTACAACTCTCATTGAGTTACCTTGGCGACCACTTTGGGTCTTGGCCCCCAATGAAAGCCACTCCCCTTTGACTTGCTCCTAGGAATCAAAATAAAATACAAGGACAAGGATCCAACCATAGCAACGCTTAGCCCTCTTGCTAGAAAATGATAACTATCTAGTTGGTTCAAAGCAGCAAGGAACAAAGAACCCCAATCTCATAACATTCAGGGACAATGAGAAACATGCACAAAAGGGATTCTAACACTCTCCCAGCCTCTGGAGTTAAAAGGTATTTAAACATCAAAACCGAGAAATCCATGAAATAGACAAAAAAATCAAGTGAAACAAGGTCTCATGAATCCAAACATAAAAGAATGCAATCTTAATTAAGATACCAAGAGAACTTAATCTTTTCTAGACAATAATTAATTCAAGCCATTATTAATTTCAATAACCCAAAATATAAACCATCATAGCTCATTTCATTCCTACTAATAGCACAATACAACTATTATTCAATCAGTTATGAAAGCAATATACACTATTACCATTTGCTATCATGATTAGGTCACTGCATAATGCAAGAAGGAAACCAGAGTTCAAATGATCAAGTGAACATTTTAATAGTCTTAAACAAATCTTAACCACATGATGAAATAACATTTAAATAAATCTAATTACATTTGCTTTCACAAGAATATGTCTAATTTCTAATTTAGTTTGTTTTTAACAAATTTTCATATATAAATATAGCTACTAGTCTTTATACTCTAATCTAAATATCTAATAGAAACCTTTATTTCTAACTATTCAAAATAAGCTTCAATATCCAATTAAAGAATATATAAATATTTTCGTCTCATCATTCGACACATATAAAAGCATCCATATTTTCATGGACAAGGTTGATTGTATATATATATATATATTTAATCAAACAAAATACCATTAAAACTATTTTTTTTTAAATTATAAAACTAAATCCAAATAAAATTAAGGCATACGACAATCTCACGGTTTGGAGCAGTGCCCCCACACCTATGGAGGGACCCATGGTCTGTGGGTGGGGCTGCCCACAGTCGTGGGAGCCCATGGTCTGTGGAAGCGCTCCTGGTGCAGAAGCACCTAGTTTTGAGTACAACTTCTTCATTTTGGTGTGTTTGTTCATAGTTTGGTTTGTGATGGTGAATAAGAGTCTTCTCTTAAGTCCTCATTTGTTTTTGAAATGTTTTGGTAGGTTGAATGTCCTTAGGACAATGCATTTGCTTAATTTTGGCTTGTAAGCCCTTGTAAGCCTAAAATGGCATAATCTTGCATTTTGATGTAAAATGCCTTGAATAGCCTTGTTTGGCATTGGGACATGTTAATGTAATGGTCTTTAGTCATCCTAGATGGTTTGGAGGAGAAAACAAAGCATGTAAGGCAAAAATGCACTTTTTGGAAGTTGTTAAAGTTGCTTGACAACTTTTTGCAACGTTGAGCAACTTTTTGCATTTTTGAGCAAAGGGTTGGTTAGGAAACCGATGGAGAGTTAGTTAGGCCAAAAATGGCATATAAATGCCCTGAGAATGAATGTAATGAGGTTGTTGAACGCCTGGAGTAGCTTGGAATACAAATTGGAGACCATTTTTGAGTTTTACCTTGAATTTTTCAAGAATTAGAGCAACAATCTGTACTTAATGCATTGATTGCATTGCTGTTCTTTGCTTGTTGTTTTGTACATGTTCTTGTAGGGCTCAAGAAGCATTTTGGTTAGTTTTATTGCAGGTTTGAATTAAGTTTTCAATTTTGCAAGCTCTCGGCCTGAGTAAGGGTTTGAGAGGCCCAAACATGGTTCCAGCTTGAAGTCCTTTGAGTTCTTCTCAATAACCCTTGGGACTCGAGCCATGGAATCTTTGTACAGTGTACATAGCCTTTATTTTCCTTTGGAGGTCGTTGAAAGGCCAATGAACATCATTTCCTAGGCGAGCTCAGTCATAGCCCGGTTAGGAAATGAATGAAATTATGCAAGTGCTTGCAGGGATGAGCAAGGTTGGAAGTGCAGAGTGTTTGGCATGAGGAAGTGAGGTGTGGAAGAGCATATGTGTGAGTTTGGAGGTGTGGCAGATCAAGGAAGACACCAAACCCTTAGAAAAAGACCAAAACAAGCCAAAAACCACACAAAACAAGCATTTCTCGGGTTCCGTACCTGTACGGTCATACTGAGATTTCTCAAGTCATAAATTGGAAAGTACTCCAAAAAGGGTATCTTGATCATCAAAGAGTTTGTGTGGGTCTTTGGGAAACATTGTGAGCAAATCAACAAAAACCGGTTAGGTAGGGCTAATTGGGGCTCTAGGGCTACTAGGCCTAGAAAATAGGGAAAGGAAGGAGCGATGGGGAAATGAATCAAACCCATACTCAAAACCAATTGATTATGCTTGGAAAACATCATAAACACCTACTACAACCTCTGCAAGCATTTGTTAGGAGATTGAGAGTGTGAAGTTGGATTTACCCTTGTGAATCCCAACCATGCCTGAGCAACCAGTGAGCATGTCTTGATTGGGATCACTCCTAGAGAGTTGAGATGTATAAATTGACTAGTAGACTAGATGAACAATGAAGGGAGCCCACTAGGACAACACTTGACTGCCCTTAGACAAGAAATTAACTCTCTTTGAGTATACCTCCGCATTAGCTCCCCACGGCTGTGGGAACCCACGGACTGTGGGTTGAGCTCCCACAGCCATGAGTGATACCACGGTGTGGGTGCTCCCCACTACCATGGTTTCCCAAGGCGTGGGTGAAGCCCCACACAACCATTTAATATATAATTTGTTTTTTGAAAATAAAAACAAAACAAGAATCTAATATACAATTATATATATATATATATATATATATACATATGTATACATATATACATATATACTGAATCCAACAACATAGATTTTGAATACAAGAAGCCCAATTACACAGATTTATAATTAAATTCACTCTTAACTCCAGATTTTCAAATAAAAATATAGGATGAGTCTTTCTCATAAATAATTATAGATCTGGAAATAAATTTCAAAAATCTAGAAACCCATACATGTATATATATATACATATGTATACATATATACATATATACTGAATCCAACAACATAGATTTTGAATACAAGAAGCCCAATTACACAGATTTATAATTAAATTCACTCTAACTCCAGATTTTCAAATAAAAATATAGGATGAGTCTTTCTCATAAATAATTTTAGATCTGGAAATAAATTTCGAAAATCTAGAAATCCCCAATTTCTCCCATTTTCAGACAAAACAAATTCATTTTTTCATTTCAAAACAAAACAATTAGACTGATCTTATTTCAGTAAAGACAAAAATTTAACATGCACAGGAGGAAAAAGGATCAGAGACCTACCTTATTCGCTATCCAGGAAACAACACAGAAAAGGAAGACAAAAATTTCTAAGAGATTCTCGGCAAGGCACACAAATCCAGACAAGAACTTCACAAAGTAAATAAATCCAGCTCCTTGCTAATTTTCTCTCCTCCAGATTACTTCCCCAAAAATTTCTTAAAAACCAGAAAATGGTTCTTGCAGAGAAAAGTGAAAACTTCACCGGATTCCCCTCAATTTTTTTTCTTTTCCTAAATCAATAGATATGCTTTTTTTTTTAAAATGTAACTCCCATACGTATGCAAGATTCCCCATTAATTACATTTCATTAATTACTTTATTTTAGTAACCCCCACACATAAAATCATGAAAATAGAATAATTAAATATTATTCATTTTCTTTAAAATTAATTTTTACAATAATTAAGAAATAATTGTACTCTAATAGATTATTACAAGAGTGAAGAAAAATACCAAATTAAATATATATAATTTCCTATTTAATTAGTCTTTCCAATTTAGATAAGTAATTTAAGTCTTTAAGCTTCTCAATTAACAAGTCAAATGAGGCAACTATAGTAAATTATTAATTAATTAATCTTTAAAAACTCAAATAAATGTTATTATTAATTCCCTTAATAAATATTTTTTTGAATTTATTTAAATAATTTAAATCTTTAAGTTCCATAAATCTTCAACTTATTATTTAATCAAATAACGATATCCAAATAACATTAAATATAATACTACTCTTTTCACAAAATATTAGATAATTATTATACTACACACAGAAGCAGCAAAACGCAACAAATCAAAACACGGAGGACCAACCGGGCTTACTACTGACATGACAGGACAAACACTATACAAGGATACTTGACAGGAAACTCGTTCCATAGGAACGATGGTACGATGGGGTCTGACCAATATCTCCCTTTTTCCACTTTACCATTAGGTTGTAGAGCTCGCTTAGACCTAAAGATTCAGGTGGAGTCGATGCTCGGTACCTGCAGCTGCATAAACAAACCGTTGAACATGTACATATAAACCACATAGTATCATACAGTGAATAGGGAATGGAAGCAACGTAGGTTGCTCGTGAAGAGGAGTGCGGCGCTTTTCCCTTTCACCCAAGCACATCAGAAAAGAAACAGTGTACATCAACTCAATATGCATTGATAAACACAGAGAATTCATAAGTATTCATTCACAATAATCTAACTACAGAACATGAGTAACATCTAATAGGAACAACATAAACAACATCATATCAAGCCATCATAGACATCAGCAAATAAATCATCATTCACAATCATATAACATGAAGTACATCATAAAGTAACGAACCATAGAGCACAAAGTATGAATATCACATAAGGATCCAAAAGGCATAGCCAAACATCAAAGCCAAAACCAAAATTGACCAACACCAAAATAAGGGTCGAACCACACGAAACTCAAAACCACAAGGTTTGACAAGCCACAAGAGAGAGAGGGGCACTACATAAACTCTTATTTCTAATACCTATGTGAACACTAATTACCAACACTACACATGCTTTCCAAATTCAGGATGTTCATTGCAAACCTTATCACATTCAAAGGAAGATTTCTTTTCAGGCTGAGACTCCAATGGTGATTATAAATGTTTACCTTCCCGGCTTCTTCCACAACCAATCTTAACCAATCAATTTTGCCTATACCCTTCAAAGGATTAAGGAAATGGGTAGTGCAAGGTTTCCAAAAAACTGATGCATGCCCCACTTGAAGCAGTTTCCTTGCTGCCACATGCTATTGCATTACCAATTACAACTTGTAGCACATTTTCAATGTTCACCTCTAATATAAATTCCGCTGGTATTAGACTCAATTGTTTTTTTGTTCTTTACTATTAGAGGCATCTAAGGCCTTCAAAAACACCATCTCACTATTCAATACTACTAGAAAGTTGATGAGGATCTCGTTCCTCTATTTGCTCCCCCATCTAAGAGTATGATGTATCCAAACTTGTGCCACTACTTCTTTTCTTCTTCCAAAACGATAAACGATTTTGTATTTGTGACAACATTTTGGAGCAACTACCCACTCAAGTCACATGGAGAAGGTGCCTTGTACCCTGTCGTTGCAACTATCAATGCCATGACTGAATATTTCTAGTATGGACTCTTTGCCATGATGAAGAAGGCTGTTATAATACCAGAAATTAACAAGCCTTATTTGTTTACTTATCCTTGTTCCACATTGTACCTTGAAGTAAAATTTGTGCTTTAGGTTAGTTTTGCTGCATAAAAGAACTTGTGACTGGGCTCTACTTGAGCCACAAAGTGGACTTGCTGTGAATACATGAACCATGAATAGAGCCCACAATTTTTGTCATATCTGCCTTTATTTCCTGCAGCAAGTTGTGATTGATGGCTACTCCTATGGCTGCATTTGTCCTCATCATCTCTAGGTTTTGGTGATCTAGCAATGCAAGGGTTGCCTGCAGCTCTTGTTCTACCTCATTTGTGGCATTGGAACATGGTTCAAAATCATGAAGAGGAATGCATGCAAGTTGGTACTAGAGTTGATTGATGTCTTTAGAAACTCTCTTCATATAGTAGTTGCAAATGGTAGTCCTTGATTTTTGTCTTTGTTGGCCATGTTTTCAAGTGGCATTCGTCTGATTGTGACCTCCAATAGTGGGTTGGCTTCCACTTCTTGACGATGATGCCATTGTATGCTAATTTGATTTTCATATTATCAGAATATAATTATCAATACAGCAGTAAAAAAATAATGGTTAAAAATTAAAAAATAGCAATTTAAACCAAAATATAAAATAATATTAACATAAAATGAATGAATACAAGTGTATAGCAATAGCATTAAATAATTTAAGCAAAATAATAGCTTTTAATACTTTAAAAAAAAATAGCATTTCATTCATAAAAAAAAACTTAAATTAGTTTCAAAATTTTAAAAAATTGAATTCAATGGTTTCAAAACATGCTAAAAATAAAGAATCTAATATTTTGGAAAGAAATTACATTCTTGCAATGCTTGGAATTTTTTTTTTGTGAGTCCCAAAATTATGAAAATTTGTGCTCCAAATTTGCTTCAAACTTGTTTAAATTCATTTAAGTAAACCTACAAATGTATTATAAGGAAATAGCATGGGCGAAGTTGCTTAAAAAGACCAAAAACGTATGGATTTTCAGTGCTCTTACCAAATTTTTTCCACTTCAGATTGTCATCCCTTGTTCAACAAGTCCACTTGGCAAACTTACCCAGTACTTGTGGCAAATCTGCATCATGGACTTGTGAAAGACTTGTTTTTGCAAGTGATTAGTTCAGGTATGAGCTTCACATATAGCAAAATGGTTTTGCAAGACGAGTATGGGTGTGAGCTTCACAATGAACAAAAATACTTGAGACTTGGTGCTCATGCTTAAATAATAATTGTTGAGTGAGGAGGGAAGAAAGAGGATCAATGTCTTTTAGATTGATTCTATTCATGACATTCCAATTGAAGTTAGAGGTAACTAAAGTGAAAGCAAGAGGTAGAGGTTTTAATGGTAGTTTGTACATCAACATTTAAAAGCCATCTTCTGCATCAACTTTGAAATATATATCCCACTCATTTTATTTTAAGCTTAGATTAAAAGTGTATAAGATATAGGAAATAAGCAGAGGGTAAGGAAGCTTACATTTTTTTTGAACACTCTTCCCTTTAGTCAAGCAGAGGTGGAAATGAGAGTGGTGTAGCTGTGAACATGCCCTGCCCATGTGACAAGTCAAGTGAGTGAGGAATGAGGTTTACTGAAGTTACATAATGGCCTAGCTTTTTTCTTTGTAACAATTTTTGCATTAATCCAACGCATGTTATGTGCAAGCCCTGAACACAAATTGTTTCACTTTGTGAGTAAACATCTATAATGAATTCATGGATTCATAGCAGGAAAGGGTTGAGGTTGATGGAAGGAGAATGGAGTTGCCATATCCAAATAGCATATCCTTTATCTCAATTCTTCAAAGCTTTGATAATTGCTTCTTGGCCAGCAAACATTGTTTTTGTTATAGAATAATCATTCCTCGATTGATCAAGCAATAGACCACTAAAATACTTTTGCAAACAATTGATTAAGATTGTCTTTTTCATTGGGATGACTTTTGCATTTAGACCATGTGTTTCTTTAAATGGTGGATTTTATTTTTTTTGAAACAAAAAATTTCAACTTGACAACTCTTTTAGAGTATATGAACTTTCAAGGTCAACAAAGCAAAGGATCCTTTTGAGAACTTCAATTTATCTGATGACAATTAACATATTGGTTGAAATAATCAACACATCAATGCATGATTGTAATTGGAATGCTACTTGGTGGAATTATGATGAGTTTACAAAACTTCTGTCACAGCATTTGTGACTTCTTGCATTCTATTGAGACACATGCAAAAATGTACTCTCAAAATTGATAACACAAATGTGTCACATATTTGTGAAAATGATTGAACCAAGATCCATACAATCACATTGAATTTTTCACATGTCAACTCTTCTCATCAAATGAGCCTGATGTGAAATGATGAGGTTACAAAACTTTTGTTCACAGTATTCATGACTTCTTGCATGTTGTTCAGACGGGGAAAAATATATTCTCAACATTAAGAATCCAAATGTGTCACATATGTGTGTTAAATGACTGAAGCGAAATCCATGGATGTTATCACAGTTGATCTTTCGCATGTCAACTCTTCTCATTAAACAAGCCTGATGTGAAATGAAGGCATCCTCCATACTTGACATCTAACTTCTTTTGACATTCAACCATTTATCTTCAAGTTGCTACTCATAAAGCTGAAATTATCATTTATTATTTTAGTGACTTTTATCATAATCTAAGTAATCTTGTGATTGCTGCAGCTTGAATGTTCAAATGTTCAGTTTTCTTTTTTGTCTCTTTTTATGGTGATAATGGCGTATCAATATTTTTTATTTATTTATTTTTCTTTTTGTGCCCTAATTAATGTGGCAACCTGGTTAGCTTTGTTACATTTTCTTTTCTGTTCTAAATGGGTCTTACTATTGGTCTGGATAAAAATTGCAAGTTTCTCACTGAATCGCTGTATCAGGTGCATGGAGATTTGTCATCAATACATATCATTCTTTCTTATAGTATATTGAAAGCACTAAAGGACATGACTATCAATCTGTCATTCAAGCATGTTGACTCTAAAAGTGAACACATGGAGAAGTTTCCTGAAATGAAAAGTAATACATGTCATCACCAAATACCTGAAGGTTCAGCATTTGGCACTGACAACATGTGTAATAGTCAGTCACACATTCCCTTGAAGACTGAAATGCCTGCCTCAGATATGAACAAAATTGTGCGATTTCAACTGATTACTCAATTCAAGTCAGCATTGATTGAATTATCCTTTGAAGATGGTGGTCAAAATTACCAGGAAAATCTCACATTGCATTCTCAGATTGAAAACTTAAATATTGAGTACGTATAGCAATATTTTTGTACAAAAGGATAATCATCAGTTTATATTTTTTGCAGGCCAAATTTTGGTTGAACATTTGTGTAGTGTCTGTGTGGCTGCTTTGAATCTAAATCAATATTCATAATGGCATAAATTTCTTTTCCATTGCAGATTGGCTCAAGGAGCATTAGGGCGCAGTTTCAGAACTGGCATAGAGACAATAAAGATAGATGGTCATAATTTGGCAGGGAATCCAATATTAAGTGTGCTACGTATGAAGAAATTTAAATCACCTGGGTCAACTAATTTACAAACAGATGACAATCTTGATTTTAATTTGTCAAATGCTTTTGGCCACAAAAAAGTAAAAGGTGGATCAGAGGGAAAATGCTTTTATCTACTTTACTTTCAAAAGTGGCAAAAAGATTTTCTGGAACCTGCAATAAAAATATACTTAAACAATTTAGTTTATGAATTCCATCCAATGGTATTTGGAAGGTTACACAGGTTTTTCTCACTTATTTCTAAAGAGCTTTCATCATTTGTCATCAACACTGTGGAAAATATTCCAATGCAGGAGGTGAGGAAGACAGAAAGAGTGGGATCCAAAATTAAATACCCAAATTCGGACATGCCCAGTATCAGGCTTGGGAAATTTTCAGATCCTTTGGAACATTTGTTTGAACATTTTCCTTTTGTTTCCTTTCAGCATGCTGGAATTTCTGAAGGCCCAGATAAAGCAGGCCTGACTGATCCATCAAGTCACATTGAATATGTATCTGCGTTTCATAAATCTGGAGAGCTAGAGTATACATCTGCTTACACAGCTTTTTCAAGAATGAATAGAACAGTGAACTTAGGGACTACAGATGTGATGGATATATGTGCTGATTTTGATAAAACTGATTCTTGTGGTAAATATGATTTTCATGTTGAACTTGAAGTGAATAGCAGTGATATTCATTTTTGTGACTCTTCCTGTATCTTGGCCACTGTTCAGATATGCAAATCCAAGACTTCCATTTTCCTTTCCGAGGAAACAGGTTCCTTTGATCTGATGGGCTGTTTTGAGGATATTAAATTCTCATCTCCTTGGGCACCTTCTCTTTATGGTGACATCCTGTGGGGACCCTTAGTTCACAGGCCATACCCCATTCTGAATATTCGATTATGTAAAAATGTGCCAATCACAGGATATCCCAAGCTGGAATTGAGTGTAAGCATTCAACACGTACGCTGCATCTTACCCAGTGATTTTTTAGCCATGATAATTGGTTACTTTACTTCTGACTGGGAAACAAAATTAGAAAATGATGGAAACTTATTGGAAAGAAAAGAAGACTCAGAACTTGAAAGTACAGAGATGCATTTTCTGTACAAAGTGGAATTTGTGGATTCAGTTATCATTCTGCCAGTTGAAACAACTTGCAATGAATCACTTGAAATTATTTTGCCCCAGTTATTTTTTTCGTATCTTCCCAGCGATACCAATCCAACTGATGGTGGAAATATGCACAATGATTGTGTTTCTGCACCATATTATGATGCCTTAAGATTGGATTCTATTGATATTGCTGGCAGCCAGTTGTCAATGTCATTTTGTTCAATGAACATTGGTGAACAGGAAATGCAGAGGAATGATGAATGCCATGTGAATCTTGATTTTCCACTGATTGAAGGACTTGATGCCACATTGTCAATGAGAATTCCGTGCGAAGCACAAGGATCATGTGAACCTACAGTTACACCAACAAGCGTTGTGTTCAATGCTCAAAACTTTGAGGCAAATGCTGAAGGTAAGACTTGTCTTTCTAATTAATTTGAGTATTTGCTAATCTCACTATAATTTTATATGGTACATATTTCTGTTTTCTTATTAAAATTTAGAGATTCACACTGTAAGAAATGAGGAAGTTGAATACATTTTATTTATTTTCATAACAGGCTTCTCACTTCATTCACATTGTATTTTTCAGAGGAATCTTTTCTCAGGGCACTGCAAGCTGTAAATAATGTGGCCTTGGAACTCTCATTTGTAGGCACAAAGTCTCGCTTGTTTGTGGCAAGTGTGGCTGAGTTCATGGAATCAAGATCGGGGTTCAAGCAATCAAATGCAGGTGCCTCAGAAGTTTCTAAGGAAACTTCCATAGACATAAAATGTTCCATTTCAAAATTTTCACTTAAGCTGCAAAGATCCAGAGAAAATTGTCCTGCTGTTTCAGAGCTGATTGGAAAAGTAGATGCAGAGAAAATTAAAGTGTCATGCTTCTTGAGAAACAATTCTTTTGACAATTTTTCTATGGATATGTTCAGCTTACATTTAGTATCAGCCATCAATTCTTCAGCCCTTCTGCAATGCTTTTCAACAGATTCGTCTCATCCATGTATTTGTATAGATATATGCACACTGCATATTGGGCAATATGGTGGTTCTGTTTCTGTACCTTGCACCAATATATGGGTACACTTAAATGCTTGGAATGAAATTGCTCTCTTTGTATCTACATGCATAAATTCGCAGGCAAGAACTAGACAAGATGCTCCTCCACAGAGTTCAGATGTAGGATTCTTGGATGCAGGGACCTTCAAGGATGCAACTCAATTGCATAGGGAAATGTTAGATCCTAACACAATAAGATCTTCTGGGGCTCTTCACTTAAAGTCAGAAACTCTAAATATATCTTTTCATATTCCAGATTTTTCATGCGAGGATGATGTTACATTTCCTGCCAGAAATATTAGCAATTTACATCGTGAAGATTCCTCTTTAAGATTGGATGTCATTGAAACAAATTATGTTGGACCTGAAAGACAATTCTATAGATTTATATTGCTCTCTCTCTCTGTAATATTTGATGAACTGATTGTTACTGACTTGGATTGGATGTTTAAGGCCAGGATAGTGCAGATAGAAGGAAAAACAGAGATTATCCAGAAAAGTTCAGCTTACCATTTACCATTTTTCCACGTTACTGATATTGGATTGAAGGGGAAAATATCTCAAAAAGATCTAGAGCCTCTGAAATTAGTTCTTGATATCCAAGCAGATAAAATAGATATCTGGTCTTCTTATCCTATTCTTTGCTTTTGGCGTAACTTCAATTTTGGGAACTCTGCAAAAGTGTCTTCTACATCATTAGATTTCAAACTGGATGTATGTATTGGTGTTCAGAAGGCTGCATTTCTGTTAAGTGATGGAAGGGTAAGTAGTGCAAAATACACTTATCAAATGACTTTGTTGATGCCTTTTGATATTTAATAACATTGTCAGCAATCTAAGTAGGTTTATACTGTCAAAAAATGGAACAATGTTTCAGAATGTTGGAATATTTGGCCCATTTAATGAATTTTCTGTTGAGTAAATACTAAATACAAGAGTTGGATTTAGTTGTTGAAATATGAAATTATTTACTTAAGCAATACCCTGCATACTTGAAAACATTTAGTTGTCTTTTTCTCATTCAATGTGGGTCTTCCCTATGTTTTCTTTCTTTATGTGTTTCTTATGTGATTGTCTTTATCTCAGTCACGAGGATGTAACCGTGGTCTTTGGTTTGAACTTTATTTGGTTATCTCTTAGCTATGTTATTAAGCTCAATTATCACTGTAAGTTGCTATAACTTAACCTGTCCATTTTTTAAATTTTTGTTCCTTGCTTCAGGTCTGGGAAATTAATTTGAATGAGGCCTTTTCACCTTAGGCCTTTTCACCTTAGAACTCTAGGCAGGGTGAAAAGCAATCCGCTGTGGCTAGAGGAGGAAGAGAAGGAAAAATTGGAAAGGGTCTCACAAGATAGAAAAGGAGTCATCACACATTATAAAGCAGAATTGTTGTGTTATGCAGCCTTTACAATCTGATCATATGCAATGGCATAAAAGCATGGCTGAATCTGGGGAATTTCACATGTCACATACAATGGTCAAAGCATGGTTGATTATGTTATTTGTTTGGAGAGTACTATGCCAAGGATGATGGAGGTAGAAGTGAGGGACTGCCCTTTAGAAATTAAATCTGATCACTATCCAAATTATGTAAAGCTGGGTATATAAAGAGATCGTCAACAATGAGATGGGTTCTACAAAAATTAAAAGAAAAGAACCCCACAAGGCAACATGAGAACCAAGAAATTTTAAGAACACTTGGTAAACAACTAAAGGGAATAAAAGATTATGGCATATTTGGTATAAACAGAAGAAGTATAAACAGAAGAAGAATAAGTGATGACACTTTGATAATGGTTCTTCACAAAGCACCAAATCCATGCAAGGAATCTAAACCTAGGAGAAGCTACAAAAGTAGTTTTTCTGCAAAATTGTGGTACAGGAAGATTGCAAGATAGCAAAAGGGAGAAGAAAAGTAAAAGTGTTTATGAAAAGTTAGTGAGGTCTAAAAAGGAAGAGTACATTCAAACAAAGAGGAAAGAATTGAGCTCTCTTAGGAAGCATAATCCTAGAAGCTTTTGGAGGGAATTGCAGAAAACTAGTAAATTTGTCGAGAACAACATTATAGGTTCCCAAATGCCAGAACATGCAAAACTATTGTATGAGTGAGACCAAGATAGAGACAGCCCACCCATAATTAATACAGTGGCCAAACTCTTCTCCATAAGTGATATTAAGGAAGAGATTGGAAAGCTAGCACTAGGTAAAGTTCATGATATAGATGGGTGATATATAATAACTAGAGTGGGGTTTGGAAGCCCTCGAATCACACATTAAAAGCATATTCAATGGGGTTATTAATAATGATTCTACCACATTAGAGAACCAATGTCACCATTTCTCTCCTCAAAAGTGGAGATGTCAACAACCCATCAAACTATTGTACTATAATCAATAATGATTAATGCTCTTTCTAGAAAACTTTTTTGGGAGTATGTAGAGAATAAGTTAGTAACCAAGCATAATAGAAAGGGAAGAGGGTGAAAGGCAAGCATGTTTTTGGCCAAAACACTTGAGAGTTGATTACTGTGTTGGTTAACAGATTTGTAGTTTCAAAACAATGAACAAATTGACTCTCTTTTTCCCAAATATAAAGACAAAACTACTAACAAACAGTTGGGTAAACTATTAATTAGTTTCCCTCTGAATTTTGGAAAGGTACAGTTACCTTCATATGATCAAAATTTTGATTTTCTACTAAATATATAAACAACTCAGATATACTTTTTACCAGAAAGTAGTAAAGGCACTAACATTTGTCTATCACCATAGAACAAATGCAAATGATGAAGTATTGAAAAATTGCGTAAATAACTTGTAGATTGCAACTTAATAATACAAAGATTATTACAACACAGAAATTTTCAGACTTAAGAATCAACTCAAATATTGGTAATTATTACATAGGTAGAGCGATTGACAAATTGGACACTAACTGAATATTTAAGGAACTAAATAATTGTTTATATGAATATCAATATCTCAAAGAACACAACATTTGATTTATGCAAACGCACAGATCTGCAATAAGTATAAACAACATTCAACTCTTCAATGCACATAGACAGAGAAACTTAAAAACTTAGCAAAAGCTTCTATTTGATTTTCAATTCTGATAGTCTCACTCATATGTCACAGCATAAGGGGGACCAAAAATGCCGATCCCTTCCAATGTCCATTTCCAACATATTTAAAACTTTCTAAACATAATCATCCATGAGTTTTAAGAAATCGATTCTTTTAAAGAATCGTTTAAAAACATCATTAAGTTTTACAAATAAGAATAATAAAACTAAGGCATGGTAAACAAATGGCATCATAAAGAACGGTTTCATTGTGTGGCAGTTTTATCTCCCGACTGAGTAGGTTGCTGCTGTGCTTGCTGATTTTTTTAATCCTGCAGATCCTTGAGGACACCTGGAATTCCATATTCATTGGGAATAATTACATTTTTAGTGTGCAGCGTCCACAATGATTTCTCTTTCCTAATTTCTTTTGCCTTTTAAATGAATGCCTTATAATGATTGACGCACCAAATCATAGATTCTTACCAACTTGATATGTTTCTCTTCATCGAATGTCTTTAGGTCTGCCAAGGTGTCAATGCTATTTTGAAATTCTGCTTTTAACTCATCATCCCTGGCATACCCTGAACTGTCTTTCCTCCTCGGCTGGCAACCTATGTCCGCAAATTTTTGAATTACCTAAGTGACCATCTTATTAGCTTCCTTTAACAACTTGCTCTGTTCTCTGATATTCTGTAGCAGGAACTCATGCTTCCAAGCCAAACTCTGGATCCATGTGGCGCATAGATTGTCAATAGAAGGAATTATGCCTTTGGTGATGGCCACATCAATATCCATATCCATGATTTCCTGTGATTATTTTCTAGCATGCTGGTGTGAGGATTCCTCCATCTTAGTGTTGTTAATTGCTGTGTACACATTGTTTCTTGCTAAAATCAATTCATTATATGGCCTGCTAAAATTATCAATAAATGGAAGCCCTTTAGTTTTCACCTTCTTAATCCATTCCTTTGTAACCTTGTCGAAATGACTATCTGACTGTAGTTTGGGCACCAACTCTTTGTTGACATCTGATTCAGGATTAAGTTTTCCTTTTGTAAGGCTTTAGTCTTGAAGTGATGAACTTTGGGCATTTGGATAAAGTATCCACCAATGCCTTTAGGCCTTCTTTATCTAATTTCTCCTTTTCAACTCTTTCCATTACCCTGGTGGCAATGACCTGGAAATTGTGTAGGTCTGCAACCATGCTTGGGGGCCTCATGTCTATGCAAGTAAGGTTAATTAAAGTCAGCTATGGTAGCCTTACTTGGATTTTTCTGGGCAGTGGGGTAACTGATTTCAAGAAAGAGGCGATTAGAATTTTCATCCTCAATCAGGCGAGAGGTCATTTTGAGCTTTTTGTTTTTAGGAGTAGGGGTGGATTGCAATATTCCAGACACAAATATATCTCAATTGTTTTCTAATGGATTCAAGTTTTCTTATGTTGGATAGAGATACTTCCAACCATGAAGGAGATGATAGAGCCTTGGTAGCACTCTTCATACCTCTAGGACTTAGGAAAGGAGTCCTTTTAATAGTAGGGGTTCTATTTATCTTCTATAAGTTAAAAGGAAAGGGGGTTCTAGGTTTACCTTGCTTAAGGTTTTCTGCATCATGGACTTCTATCATGACGGTGTCTTTCTCTGCATCTCTTGCCACAACTTTGCCTTTGTCTGCTCCCCTATCCTGTTCTTTCTCTATATTTTCTTTAGTTTCTTTCTCCTTTTCCCCTTCTGTATTAGGTTGAGAGGCTTCCCCGCAGGTCCTCTCTAGAGATTTTTTCTTTTTAGGAGGTTCTTCACCACCTCCATCACCCCTTGGTATAATTGAGAATGTCATTTGAGCAAGAGGTGTCGAGGCAAGAGCGGTGACACTGCTAGAGCCACTTGGTGCTAAAGTCTTTTTGCTTTTAGATGGGGTAGCCTTGTCAGTCTCTCCTTTTGTCTTTGCCACACACATCATTGTCCTCCTTAGGACAACTGCTGTCCTTCTATCAAGATTGTCTTCCTTTGGTTGATCCCAATTGATAGGGTCCAAGGGTTTAGCCTGTACATTAGAGAAATATGTGGGGTCAATGATATCAGACCCATCATCTGATACTCGTTGTATCCTAGCCTAATTAATAACTTGTTATTTGTGTAAAGGTCATCCTTGACCACTCTCTTCTTCTCACTTCTAGGTCATTAGCACAATTTCCTCAATAATCTTCAAGTTGGGGTATATGATTATATGTGGGCCTAGATGCAAATTGTCCTTAACAAAATCCTTACTATCACAATGCAGACTTATAACATCATAAGTAACCAGAATATATTTATCTAGGCCTTTCACACAATTAAGTGCATCGGAATTGTGTCTTACAAGAGTATAGACCTAGGGTGATAGGGAATTGAATTCCTATCTTCTCTTTTCGCCACACCTCTTATTTACTTCGGAAATTTGTCTACAAAGCTCTATAAGGACCCATTTATCTTTGATATACCTGGGTAGCTTCAAAGGAAAACCATCAAAGCCTCCTACTCAGATGTAGGTAAAGGTAGGACATTGTATTGAGAAGCTACCATATGTGTTGATTAGACTTGCAGCTTGTGATGAGATTCTTCGCTCTAGATGCTCTTGAGGCTCTCTCATGAGGTCTATCGTGAAAACATCATTGACCCTTCTGAAGCCGGCATAGCTCCTTTCTAGTTGTAATTTCGAGTAAAAATCATAGATTTGAACGTTATCATCATACTCCACATAACTCAATCCCGACCAATATCTGGTGCATGCCAGGGCATAGAACAAATATGATGACATGTAAAAGGACCTATTCAACTTGAACTGGGTGAATATAGTATTCAAACAGTCGCTAATTATTACTACTCAATCGAGGTACTTTTGTCTAGAACAAATAACTTGAATGGATAAGTACATCCACTCATCTAAGTTTAGAGCATCTTCGTCTCGTCTCAACTTGTATAGAAGGACAATAATATCTGCAATTTCTGGTTTTAGGTAGCTTTGATTGCCCTCTCCTAGGCACAACAAACTATTCCTTTGAAATTATATTTCTCTAGTGGCCTTTATTTTCATTGAACTTGCACTGCATTGACGTCAAGTCCCAATGAGAGTATTTCGCTCTATTTGGGAGCCAGAAACTGTTCTGTATGGTAGCACGGTCTAGGGTTATAAGAACCCTATTATATTTTGTTCTTACCTCCCTAGTATTTGGGTTATACCTATTTATGCATTCCAATACTAGTTCGATGCATTGTGTAGCAAATGGGAAAGTGGTTGCTTTTAGTAGCTTGCTTTCTATTAACGTTTGAGTGACTTCATGTCACAGTTTTACATTTTTTGCCGATTGATATGCTCGAGCTTCATGTCCCCTATTGCTAGTAATGAGCTAGTCAACACGTCCAAATAATCGCAGCCTATGTATTTAGATTTCATTTTTCTCCAATTTACATAATTTCCACAAAAATTGATTGAAAAACCTCTCAACTGCAACTACCTTATTTTGCCTTAATCCTAATATCCAATTTTGAACGAAATGTAAGCACCTTGCTAGTTCCAAGCTACTCACCTTTTTCAGAAACAATTGGCAAAGCTGCTAAATTTTTGCACAGTATTTGATCTCCTTTTCAAATTTCTCTTCTGGCTACAATTGAGCTTATAGATGATTTCCTTTTGGGCTAAAACGGAAATAAATAACTTAGTTTGAAAGTATAATCAATGCACACCTACTTCAACCCTTGCAGTAAATGTCTTGAATTTGAAATCTGTGCCATCATGTTAGTTTATGAGATTGTCAAATGTATTATCTGGCTTTGCTATGAGTTCTAGAACTTGCCTTTAGTGGTGCTTCACACAAGTCTTCTATCTTTTGATCTCTTCATGCATTGGAAAAGAGTAGTTCATAATATTCTGTCGGGAAGCGATCTTGGTGCTTGAACTGTTCTTCGAGCCCAAAATATTCTATAAACCATCTTTAAAAGTGCCATCGGGTTTCGACCTTGCTTTTTGAACTTGGCTTTCAATGTGTTGAAACTTTACTTTCCTTTGTGCTTCGGTGCCACTTGAATGGTCGAGCTTCGACAATGGTTCAAGAACCATTTTTGGAGTCTGACACTCCATGTTGAACTGCAAGACTTGAATACTCTGAAAGCTTCAAAAATAGGACAAAAGTTAAGTTCAAACTTATGTACCGAAGTTTGACAAAGGAGATGGAACTTAGAACTAAGTGCAAAAGGGGGTGTTGGGAAACGACACAACATTTGGAACTAAGGCAAAATTAATAGGATTGGAATAAGAAAGGGCGTGGACTTACAAAGAGCCAAAGTAGATGTCGAGGAGCGATGTTTGAATTGGAACTCAGCCAAGACCGATAAAATTCAAAAGACGCTTAAGGAAAAAGGAGTTGGACTCAAAATGACTTGTTAGCTTGTGACAAGGGTTCAATAACTGTCTCAAAAACCCAACAAGCTTAGAATGGCGATTGAAATGAATTTCACTCAACTTATAAAATTACAAGGTAAGACCCAGACTAAATGTAGTGAGTGAAATTTAGGCAACACGCTGCATCATCCTTGGGCATTTGATTGAGAAGGCATGGGTTAAATAAGGGGAAGAAGACTTTTAATTTGTTGATTTAGAAAAGCATTCTATGTTGTGATTGGAAGCAAACTTTGGAGTAAAATAGAAGAGTTGGGAATTTAGAAGATGTAGAAGGCAGTGGTTTGTAGCCTCTTTGATAAGGTTTCAGCCAAAATTAGAACAAGGAAACAATTATTAGAATGCTTTGGGAGCAACGTTAGTGTCAAGCAAGGATTTCTACTATCCCCCACTTTGTTTGGACTATAGTCTATAGTATATACCCAAAAAAGCTAGAGTAGTGAATAAAAAAATATGGAGGTGAGGGAGAATACTTAGCCAACCATGTAATAAAGTTGCTTCTATATGTTGATGACCTTAACTTACTAGAAAACTGAAAAAACAATAGATAGCCTAAGAGAACACTTAAGAGCTCTAGAATTTTTTTTCAAGATGTAGGGATGCAAGTGAACAACAAAATGAAGGTCATGATCTTCACTGTGTGAAGAAAAAGAAGAAAACAAATTTCATATTTGAAGTTTTTTGCAAGTGGTGGATGAGTGTAAGAACCTTGGTCTCGATTTTCACAAGTAGCCTAGTTGGAAGACTTGTAGGACAAAAAGAATACAAGGGTGATGGAAGGTTTTATACATGCTACAAAACAGATATAGGAATGCAGAATTATAGGATTGGAAAATGAAGAGGACCTTATTTGGGCCGCTTGTGACACTGGTGGTGCTTTATGGATGCGAAGTTTGGGGCAGCAACATCCTAGAAACCGAAATGGAGACAAATAGAGAGGATACGAAAGCGTTTAATCACAAGTTGTCTCAAAACTAAAACATTGGTTCCATGTGAGATATTATTAGTTGAGGCAAGTGATTTGATTTCGATGCTCAGTTATCTTAAGAGAAGACTTAGAGAGCATGTAGCTAGGTGAGTGCTTTTCTTGTTGCTGGCATTGATCCAAATGGTAAATTACCTATAAGAATGAAGAGCATAGATTCTCATCATTTGTGCAAAATGGTAGCGAAGGAAAAGTTAACTAGAAGAAAGAGCATGTGGATGAAATAAAATATCAAGTGGATGAGTAAATGAGACATTAGATGCAACAATGTCCAATCACCAATTAGGAAATCAAAAGATATATGAGGAAACGTCAAGGCAACCATGTAGATACAATAGTTTAGGTGAAAGAGAGAACACTATGCCAAAGAATTCACTTCCATTTGTAACTATGAGCAAAAATACATACATCGGAGCAAAGAAAAGGAAAGTTCAAAATTAATATCAACTAGAATATTAGAATTTTGAAAAAGAATATCAACCCATCTACAAAATTTCTTCTTAAGTCCAATAGCTTCCAGTAGAAGAAAAATGATATTGCCAATGATATTTAATTCTTTTCACTTAATTGCCAATGATATTTAATGGGCCATTTTCTTTCTCTACAAAATTCATTTCTAAGCAAATTGAAAAAAATTTACTCCCTTTGTCACCACTCTTAACCTGGTTAGCGTTGGCTCTAATTTTTAACCCATTGTTGGTATAATTTTGTTTGCATCTAAATAGGTGTCAGCATTCTTTTGAAGTTTGAACCATTTAAATTTCTTGGACCCTACCAAGGGGGTTTTAAAGTTATCAGAGATCATAGTAGATTCTTTAAAATTATCACTATCCATTTTAGATTCAGGCTTATTAACTTAATTATCATAAATACCTGTAGAAGCTTAAATAATTTCATATTGTGTTGAAGAACCAGAAGAGCTATCCTTAGACTTGTGCATCTCTACATCTGCTTTTTCTGAAAAAGAGCCAGGAAGGATTAACAGATTTATTATTGTCAACATTACTAGTAGGTGTTTTCTTAGCTCTAGGGGGACCCAACATAGGGCAATGCTTTCTAACATGTCAATTCATTTTACACAAGAAGCAACAAGTTAAACCTCCCAATTTCCTAATATTGCACTGAAATATTTCTTTTTTTCATTTAAAAACATAACATCAGGAAACTCAATGTTCAGATTCAAAGACATTAGATCCCTAACATTCATATGGACAAGGGTAAACTTTGTTTCCTCAACTTGAAGGAGCTCCCGAGATTATTCAGAGAAACCTTCTATAGATACCACAGTTTAGGAAGTATATTAGCAATGTCAATTCGTTTATGCTCATGAGACTTAACAACTTTCTATGGCTCAATCTTAGGATAAAGCCTTAAAATATAGACCTCACAGTCCAAAACTTTCTTTTAAGAAAGAACCCTGTTCTGCATATTATTAGATTTAAACACAACCATGAAAAAATCTGTGTGAATCATTCTGTAGAAAGACACATAAATACCCAAACTTTTTTCCCAAACAGATTTCACCAGATCATCAAATTTTTTTCTAGAAGGCAAACAAAGGAAACTGCAATACTTCTCAATCTGTTTTCTTGTTTTTTTACAACATTTTTTATTTCATTATTAAGGGAGCAAACCACACTCTTCCTAGGAGAGTGTAGATGCTTACCCTGCCCCTCCCCTTTGGTGGGTATGTGACCCTCGAATAGGTAGTTGTGAATAGGTAGTTGTTTTCTCTTCCCTTGTGAGACCTTGCAAAGAAGAAAGCACTTCAAGAATTCAATTTGGTTCTTCTGCTTGGACAACTTCTGTAAAAGATTTTTAATACACCGTGCTGATATTAATATCACCTTTCCCTTCCGACATATTACAAGATACAATCTTTTCTTATCCATTTTTATTTTAGTCATGGATTTTCTTATTATCAGTTTCATTTGCACTTCAATAGCCAGTCCAGACTGGAATAACTGTACTCAGGAGATAATATTCCCCTCGATAGCATTAATATCTTGAACTCTTGCTATCCTAACTACAACCACCAAAATGATGGCACACATTTGACTATTGACCCGTGTGAGTGATAAATAACAGGTTAATAACAACCAAAGAAATAATTAAGGATAAGTAAATGGAAGCAAAACTTCCAGTCACTTAATAACATGGTGCAGAAAGATGGACAGAAAAATAATTATGAATTATCCACATAAAAAACATAAATTCTAAAGGAAAGCTGATAGAAATAAGATGAATATCAAGGGAACAAATGCTACCAAATATATTCAGCTCCAATGAAGGAGAAGAGCTGTAGATTCAGCAGTAGCTTATGACTTTTTATGAACCTCCACCAGGACTAGGGCACTCCCCAACCTTATCAAATGATAAATTCATGAATTTAGAAAAAATGTGAGATTTTTGGACTTTGCTAACTATTACAAGTGCTTCTTTTTATTCCAGTTCACAGTAAAATCTCCATAAGATTTGTGAGTATAATTTTTCAGGCTCTTTCTATGTCAGTATTGCCTTTGATGAGGTTAATTATGGGTCTCCATGATTTACTAATAATGAGATCATCATCCTTGTTGAGGTTATTAGAGTATGTATAGCTTGTGATTCTCCTTTAATGATAGTGGCTCTCTCTAGCTATATCCATGGTGTCTTCTACACAAATATGGTGTTTTGTCTTACACGAGTATTCTGCAAGAGAAAACTTAGGATCCTACAATATATCCTTTGTATCTCTTTATTACAGTTAAACCTAAACAATTATCATTGAGGTTTGTCTTATGATTATTTTATTTATGACAGTTATAGGAGTCGACATGATTAGGAGCTCATAAGTGTGGTTCTTAATCCAATGTGTTTTTTAACAATTAACAGTTACTTTATACCAGTCACTGTACATTTCTAAACAAGCCTTATTTTGGGATAAAATAAACTAGTTTAAACCTGTGTCTGTATAGTATCTTCCTTGATGCTGGATCATGCACTTTCTTTAGTCTAAAAGACATGTTTTTTGAATTTGGAATCAGTACACGTAGTAATGATAACATTTTCTGTTTGCTGAGCTGGTAAATTTATTCACCTAGCCTATCTGCTTCAGAGAAAGCTAAAAGTATTATAAATAGAATTACTACATGATTATAATTTAGTGACTGATTTATCAAATGTCTTGGTAGTATGTGATTCTCAACATTTACCAGTTGGTTTGCTTTCTTCTTTTCAATGATCTTCTGAATGCCCTTTAATTTGAAGTGAAAGCCTTAATGAGAACGATGTTAGCATTGAGATAGGATTATAACCTAGATCCATGTTAGCATAAATTCTTTTCTTTGACTTTGTGTTTTTTGAATATGTGTACTGCTGAGGATCTTTTCATGTAAATTTGAATGGTTTGTTCTTTATTTCATCAACTATAAGTTATCTCTTTTCTTTCTATGATATGATTCAGTGGAGTTGCAATGCACCTATCATGGAAATTTTTATCAGGCATATATCTGTCCGTGCAATTTGGAATGATGGAATCATGGACACTTCCTTATCATTGGAGCTGCAAATTAATTATCACAACATTCACAAGGTTATACAATGAAACCATGAACACTGGAATTCTGCTTCTTGAATATATTATCCATGTGTGGCTGGAGTCCATCAACAACAAAGTTTGTACTACTTAATGAAAAATTGAACTTGCAGGTTGCATGGGAACCTTTCTTGGAGCCTTGGAACATGCAGTGCCAATTTGTTAGAAAACTTGGATGTGACAACCTCTTAAGCACAACACCTGCAATAAATATTGATGTTAAATCTTCATCCAAGCTTAATTTGAATCTTACTGAAGCTCTAATGCAGGTGATTCGAATGTTATTCTCATTGCTTTTCTGCTGATTCATATTACATAATCTCATTTTTTTATTATTTTTTCATTGTGTGCGCTTTAAACAGGCCTCTATTCGAGGATCTGAGATTATCAAGGATGCATGGGGTGGAACAAGGTGTGACGATTGTCCTGCCAATAATCAGAATGATGAGTACAGTCCTCTCAGTAATACACATGTACGGAGATATGCACCCTATTTCCTTCAAAATGATACTGGCATGCCACTAAACTTCTGGTTGATTCATGGTCCTATATTTTCTGAGAGCAATGAAACCTTGGATGGAGCAGTGATGAGTGCTGTTGAACCTGGGTTTACAGTGCCTTTGTTTGTTGAAGAAACTCCAGAAGAATTGTTTCGGAGGTGGAAGCCCAACCATTCTTCTGAAAGGCTTGCTGATAGGAAAACCTCAGGCACACATCATCATATGATCCGTGTTCAGCTTGAAGGAACTTCAAAAGCCTCCATTCCAATGTCAATGGATCTTGTAGGATTGAGATCATTCGAAGTGGATTTTTCTAAAAGCTCACACAATGGAAAATTCTCCGAGGAAAGAGATTCTTTCACTAGTATGCAAGAGGAGAATGCTAATATCATAGATTCAACTTCAAAATTCATTTCACCTGTTGTATTTGAGGTCTCAATACAACGGTATAGCAAGCTAGTCAGGCTATACTCCACGGTCAGTATGGATTTTGCAACCTAATGGATACAATCATTTGACTTGTGTATTGTATCAGAATTTCAATTTTAAACTAATAAATAACAAAGTTTTAATCTCAGGTCACACTTGTGAATGCAACCTCTGTTTCTTTAGAAGTACGTTTTGACATTCCATTTGGAATTGCCCCAAAGGTATGAATCCCTTTCAATATTTTAGGTTTTAGAAGACCAATTTTAAGCTTTTACAATGAGGGCCTCTTTTTTAAGCCTGCATTTAACTTAGTAAACCATTTGTTGCAGATCATGGATCCTATGTTACCAGGGCAAGAGTTGCCACTACCTGTGCATCTAGCTGAAACAGGACGAATGAGATGGCGTCCCCTTGGTAGCAGTTATCTTTGGAGTGAAGCACAGTCTCTTTCAAATATATTATCACAAGAGAACAAGCTCAGTTTACTGCGGTCTTTTGTTTGTTACCCTTCTCATCCTAGCAATGGCCCATTTCGTTGCTGTATATCTGTTCAGGAGAATACAGTTCCTTGTTATGATGGTATAAAACAATGTTCTTTCAATGTCCAAGACCAAAGCAATGGAAAACATTTAAATGGTAGTAGTCTTGCCGGAGGTACCATTTCTCCAAAGAAAGTTAATACTAGCTTAATTCGTCAAATCACAGTCACTGCCCCTTTAGTGATAAAAAATTGTCTTCCAGTACCACTTGAGTTTTCAATTGAGAATGGTGCAAGCATTATGGAGCACATATTTGTCTCAGAGGTCAGACACTTAACTAAATAAAAGAGATAGTTAAAGCATTCACCTCAAGTCATTGATTTTAATCTAGTTGAATTAACACATAATGTCTAATATGAACTTGTACTGGATTCTACAATATTATAAAATATTAAATAACTGTTTGTATACAAATTTTATTGACTATCCAGGGAGATGCTGTGTCCGTGTTTGACATTGATTTTGTTCATGAGTTGGGCATAGGATTCCAAGTTGCAGGTTTCTCACCACTGCTTGTAAAGTTTGCTCGTGCAATGGTATATACATCAGAGCTTGGAATGAGTAATTCACTGTTGGAAAAAATTGTATCAACAGAAACATTGATTCTTACTTCAGATTCATCCAAGAGTAATTTTTGATCTTTATTTCTTGATGATTTATTATTTTGAAGTTTTTCATTACATTTAGTACTAACTCTGTGTCAATATTTCAGATAAAGCATGTCATTTATTAACCATCTGTGTTTTTGAAGGTCCTCCCGTTTTTGTTAAAGCTGAGAAGAGAGTGGATCCTTTGTGTGGCTCTCGCGAGCTCTCTCTTTCTGTTCCATTTTGGATTTACAACTGCAGTGGTTTAATCCTTGAACTTACAGATGGTGACATAGATCAGAAAGTTGGTGAAAGAGTTCTTTATCCGAGTTATTCTTCTATAAGACAGGAAGAATTTACAAATAAAACATCTGGCATAGGAATTGCTTGTGTGGACTCACACAGGGTAGTAGGAGTTAAAGATGGAAGGACATTTGAGGAAGGAATGTTCTGTCCAAATCGCCATGTACCTTGTAAAATCGGGAGCCATTTACCTAGTCGTGGATTACTCTTAGGGCCTCACAGATTTTTTGAGAACAATAATGTAAGGTTTTCAGGTGATTCTTCATTCAAGGGAACACATGAATGGCAAAGAAGGGGAAGTAACATTTCATTTTCTGACCTTAGTGATGTTAATGTAGAAGTGGGTGACAGAGAAACTGATCAAATCCCTAAGGTCAAGGCATGTATGCATTCACCGTCAAAAGGTTTGGAAGTTACAGAGGCAACTCTCAGATTAAGAATGTTACAATCAATATCTGCAGAAAATATGACTGAGGGATCTATCTGGTCAGATGCATTCTCCCTCAATCCCCCTAGTGGTTCGTCTATGGTGCTTATTCCTCAGATATCTAGCCCAGGGGCTTTCATTATGTCAGTTATATCAACTCCAGTCTTAGGAGCTTGTGCAGGGAAGACAATGTCTATTACATTACAGCCCAGGTAAGAATGTCTTTCATGTAATTGCTGTTGCTGTTTAAATATTGCACAATGGGTTGAAGGGTGATGAAGTAATGCTATTTCTGCAAGGCTAAGTTGACGAAATTGATGAAACGAGTAATAGGAAACAGTAATATATGAAGATCATTCTATATTAGCATTTTAATCATATAGTACCAACACTTTCCAAGCTTAAGCCATAGCTGACATTAATGATTGAAATTATATGATATAAATATTATTGAATTTTTATAAAATTGAAAAGTTATCCCCTTTAGTCCTTATCTGTAGATAGATGTATCAACTGAAGCAAATACCTTTCTTGGGAATTTCTTAGGATACCAAAAGATAAAGATATTTTCAATTTCATGGGGTACTATTGGGAAAATACCAGGAAAATATCAGGGACCTAGAAAACACAAGAAAAAAAGAAGAGAGAAATATTTGATTATTCTTTACATTTAAATTCATCCTAATTGCATAAGTGAGAGAGTGAAAGCAAATGAGAGTGTACACCATGAATTTTGAAATTTGGATTTTTCTCACAAAATTTAGACTACTGATTACATATATTTGTAATATGAATCTCTTTAACGATGTTAATAAATAATTTCGCTAGAGTGATAATGAACTTTTCATGGAATAAAACACAAATAAGTTAAATAAGGCTGGTTAATCGTACAATTCCTTTTAACTATCAAGTTTAAGAGACTAATCTATACACAAAATGGTAACAGTGTTAAAATTGACAACATCAATATCCCTAACCTCCTAGAATACTTCTTAATTTTACAATAGTGGCAAAAATCATGCCGTGTGTATTGGGACTGCAATGGCCCATCTTAACAACAATATTCTATATTAAGCATTATGATCAGTAGTATTTCCTATAATGTCATGACAGTTGTAATGATTCTTGTATGAATCAATTCTGTCTCAATTCCCCCATCTCCACAAAGTGGGCGTTTGGGGGTTGGGGGTTGGGGGTGAAGTATTAAAATAATATTGTAATATTGATATTATGGTCATCTTAGTTATTTAGTTAGTATTTAGATTCTAGAAACTTCCTTTTATGTCTTTTGTCTTTAGCTAGTTTTAGGAAGTTTCCTTTCTGTCTTTTGTTTTCAATCGTTTCTTTCATAGAAACATTCCTTGTACTCTCTATTTAAGGAGCTTTCATCTCTTTTTGTAAATATCAAAATACCATTTCATGGTATCAGAGCGGGTTAAGTTTTTTGTCAATTCTTTTTTTAAATTCATGACTTCTACCTGGAATTATTTCTTGAAATTTTTTTGAAAAGATTTTTTAATGAAAAAATTATGGCTGTAAATTCAAAGGGTTCCTCTTTGAACTGTTTTTGAAGCAAACATTTTCATGGAGGGTTTTCTGATTTTTTTTCCATAAAAATTCATGAAAGGGTTTTGGCATGATTTTTTCCATAAAAATCAGGGTTTTCTGAAGGTCGCAATAGGCTGCTTTGTTTTACTGCATGATGAAGGGCTTTGGCTGCAGTGCAAGGATTTCTGTGTTTTCTGGTGTTTTACATGTTTTTTTGAAAAATTGTGAGTTCTTTCTCTACTAGAGGTTTTTAAAAAAAAATTTCCACAAAAAATCATTTAGGATGTTGCTGGTTTTTGGGTTTTTACCGCTTTTCCACCAAAAAGAAGGTATCTACCTTTTTTCCATAAAAATGAAGGTTTTTTCTGCTTTTTTCACAAAATCATTTGTGATTTTAGCATCACATCAAGGGTTTGACAATTTCTCCACAAAATCGCGGTTTCTTTCATGCTTGTTTTGGGTTGCTAGGGCGAACGGTGTTCTTCTACAAAAGGTTTTTGACGACTTTTTTACAAAATCGTGGGTGTTGTTGCTTTTGACGATTTTTTGGCAAAATAGTGGTTTTTCAAAACTGAGAAGTTATTTGAGAAGCTGATCTCAGTTTCTATGTCTTTGGATAGCAGGAGGGATGGCTTCGTTACCCAACATCATGTTGGAAGGATTGTGGTAAGCTTGGTCATCATATCCAAAAGTTCTGCAGGAAGTAGTTGGATGATTAGAAGTCCAACTAGGGAGGGTCTAATCAAGCTCATGTCACAGAGCGTTTTGAAGAGGAGTCAACCTTTTATGCATTTGTGGCCAAATGACCTGCAGATTATGTCACATCTTTTCTAGGGTAGTTAGTAGGATGACCATTATTAAAATATTATTGTGATATTGATATAATGGTCATCTTAGTCATTTAATAAGTATTTAGAAACTTCTTTTTATGTCTTTCGTCCTTAGTTTAGTTTTAGGAAGTTTCCTTTTTGTCTTTCATTTTTGACCATTTCTTTTATAGAAACATTGCTTGTACTCTCCTTTTAAGGATCTTTCATCTCCTTTTGTAAATATCGAAATATCATTTCATGGGGGAGGCAGGGTGCATCCCCCTACCATCCCACAACCTCTACTCAAGACTTGGGAATGTTTTTGAGATGTCCCCTCTAGTTGGGGATGGCTAGGGGACTACAAGACATATCCAAAACTTCCAGGGGACTTCTAGGTGTCTCTTGACTATCTCAAGATCCCTAGGCCAAGATGAAATAAAAGTTCACTTTAAAAAAAATTAAAACAATGTTTTGAATTGTGTCATAAACCCTAATCCTAATGGCCTTTAAGCCCTACCCAAACCCTAAAGACTCACAAAAATCTTTTAAAAATAGGCATCAAAGCCTCATTCTAAATTACTCCTAAGTTTCAACAACAAAGTTGAGAGTTGCAATGACAATCTGCAAGAGTAAGAAATGTTTCAAGTGAGGGCATTAGGATTTAGGAGTAGTGGAAGGAAGAGAAAGTGTGAAGAGTGACATCAATCCACTATTGAATCAATGGACTCAAAGTATTATTAAAGTCTCAAGGTAGGCTTCCTTCATGACTTTTTTATTTTATTTATTTTCTTTGTTGTTCAATTTAGTAATTAGTTGTCCAAGGGGTTGAGCTTAACTGGTTAAAACACTGGGTTCTCATTGTGGAGACCCAAGTTCAATTCCCAATAGGGACGTCTGAAGTGGAATTCTAAGCTGTGACTCTTGGCCTTCCATAGGATGGGGAAGGTCTTGGGGTCAATCTAATCAAACATAATAATAATAATTCAAAGATATGTAATGGGGATGGGGCCCCCTACTGTGTCCCCACTGGTTCATAGCTCCAGTCAAAAGCTATTTAGGCTTCGGCCAATTACCGATCAAAAAAAAAATTTAGTAATTAGTTAATAATTTTAGTTAACAAATTTAGGCCCTAGGGGTTTACAATTTACATTGTTACAAATTTAAATTTATTATTTTTGTTTTACAAATGAATATTAATCAAATGTTAAATTTTTTAATTTAATAATAGCAATATTTAGGTGTTCAAATTTTATTTTTTTTAAATTATTTATAAATGCTTCTTTTGCAAATTTGCATAAATATTTGAGTAGTAACCTGCAAGGGCCTAAATTAATTACTAAATATGTCGATTAAAATAGTAATTAGTTATTTAAGAATTTTAATTTTTTTTTCTGTTGTTTTGCAAATGAATAATGATTAAATTTTAAATGTTTTAATGTAATAACAACAATATTTAGGTGTTCAAATTTATTTATTAAATTATTTATAATTGTTTCTTTTGCAAATATGCATAAAAATTGATCAGAAATTTAAAAATTAAAATTTACAAGTCAAATTAGGATTTTGATTTTTGTGTATCCTCTAATTTTGCACTTTGTGTGACCTTAACTAATAAGATAAACAAAAGAAAAATACTAGTTTGATGAAGGTTGAAGGACAAGGACAAAAAACTAAAATGAAATCTTTGTGTCTTCAGTATGTGCATAGTTTATTATTTAATGACATTATGACATGCATGGAAACCATACATTACATTTCTTGTAGTGTCACTATGATTTATTCTCACAACAGGAGTGATGAAAAGGACCATGAAGAGGCTATCGGGGTTCAATTAGAGACTTTGAGGTATTGATTATCAGTGTGAGACAATTAGTTCTATTGGCATTGAACATTTTAGTTGCCTTTTTGAATTATTAGAGGTTTTTGGCAAGGGTACCTTTGATACAAAGTCACCATTAAAGCAATTTGCTACCAGAGTTTACTTTAGTGGCGAATATTCACCAATGGCGAATATTTCACATCGACGACCTGGAAAATGGCGAATATATTGTACCGACCGAGGGTGGCCATGTCACCAGGAATTTATAAATATTCGTCAAATGCACGGCCCGATCGCCCATTGTTTTATGTCAATAATTGTATCTATGTGAAGAAATTCGCCAATAAAGTCCACATTTTCCACACGGTAAATTCAATTTTTCTGCCTATACTCTTCGAGGTTACCTTAATAGACGACCATAATTCGCCAATAGCCATATAAAGATTTATTTGCCAGGAGAATCCAATTCGCATGGCATTTTGTGGACTCGTGTCTCCATTCACCCCAATTTTCGCCAACTCTATTATATTTACCAATTAATTGGACAGCCCATAATCGCCTTGGAAATTACATAAGACGTGTTATAGTTAAGCAGAATTCGCCAAATATTTGTATACCATATAAAATTCCCGCCGAATTCACCAAATAAGGATTTGTATAAATACATTCAAAGACCAGATCTATCTCTACACATTTTGGTCAGTCTTGGGCTCTCAATTCGGATCAATAGCGAAGTTTCTAACCAAGAACAACCATTGCTGCTAACTACATTGGCGACTGCTAGTGACCTAAAGGTGAGTGATCATATTTTTGAAGTGCTATAATATTATTCTGAATTCATCTCTATTCGTTTGCACAGTTGAGTTCATTCTTATTCAATGGGGACCCGTTAGTGATCACCTGGGAGACCTCAGACATCTAGATTGTAGGCCTTAGGGCCAATGAATCATATATAGTCTAGTCTATTATTTATTTTTATTTTTTATTTTTTGATAGGTAATAGGCCGAAGCCAGTAAGATGTACATACCCTACCCCCTTTGTGAGATTTGAACTTGTGATCTCTATTTCAAAAGCACAAGTTCTCCACCACTAGGCCAACTCAAGTTGTACATAGTCTAGTCTATCATTACTTCTTCAACAACTTGATATTTTTTGCAGCCTTTATTTCATTGGAGATGTCAAACAGGAAGAAGGGTAGGAATCCTGAATGTGGGGAAGGCCAAGAGAGGCCAACAAAACGCAGAACGTTGTCTTCGTACTTTGGTGTTGGCAAAGATTGTGGTGAAAACTAGGAAGGTACATCATCACAAGTAGAAGTACAAGATTCACAACCTTCACTGTATATTTAAGAAGGTGGAGAACCTGCTATCTCAAATCACGATGAAACTGAAGAAGATTTTCTGGTAGATATCTAGGTTAGCCGGAATGATATAATCGGCTTGGGTGATAATGCCACAGATGATAATGCACGGAAGGGGAAAAGAAAAGCCATATCAAAAAAGGATCAACCAAAATCAAAAGAAGGATCGGGAGTGGGATATGTCAGTGAGGAATCTTCAAATTAATTGGGTGTCAAAGTATCCATTTATTGAACCAGTGGAGAATCCAATTGAATGCAAGTGTAAGATTTGCACTTGGAAACATAACAAGGCAAAGAGGTTGCAGCTAAAAAATGACACCATAGAAAAGCATATGGGTAAAGTTTATGAAAAAAAAATGATAGATGGAGTTGAAAAATCAGTGATAAGATGGAAAACAAAGGAGGAATGTAAGCATGTGAGGAATGCTGAAGAATTTTATTTTCGTGAGAAAATACAGACGAAGCAAATGAACCTGGGATGAGGCGTTGTGAAGAAGCAAGCAATATCATAGACAAAGAGCCACCAATGTGCCAAATCTGAACCACTTCATAATTCACCCCTGCTGCTGCAATTAGAAAGACTGATATTTGATATTGATCAGCAGTATGTACTCCAAACCTCCTCCTAAATGATCTCCCTTGTCCCTTGAGTGAAGCGCTTCCCTTAATGGTTTGTTTTGATGCCAAATCGTGGGGATATGAGTCAAATCGATGGTGCACCACATACAGGTTTGATTCTGATTTTGGACTGATATGAAGCCGATATCTCCACAAAACCTTCACTACTTCACATAAAAGGAATCACCTTTGCCTTCTAATGAAATTGCTGACCTCAAACTTAGCTTTTGATGCCTCACTGATGAAAGATGAACAAAATTGTGGGTGTATATTCTGAGGTTGTTTTTGTATCAGACCTGCGAATAGACCAATTCTTCATGCAATTTGACCTCCAATCATCCACCAATGGAATCGCCTTTCTTCACCAATGCTGCTGCTGCCTTCTTGATAATGATTCGTGGTCTGAATGATGTGATATGACCCAAATCATGGGTTAGGATCAGAAATTACAATTCGGTCTCAAATCAGAAATTCTGAACAACATACTCCCAACAATGTTCTCAAATGATCTTCAACAAAATCGGTTTCCCCTCTAATAGAAATAAATGGGTTTAAGGCTCCTCAAGGATAAGTCCGAAAACCTCATGAACCCAACCACCATGACCATGTAATATCTCAATATGCTCAATATGGAAAGATTGAGTATCTTCCACTCTCAGTTGCAACCCCTCGGAAGGTCTTTCACTCCCTCAGTTATGCAATCTATGGGAGTTTTCGTTCCCAAAGACCCAAGTCCGCAGACACCTCTTGGTTCTACAAAACCCAACCAATGATCAAATTCAATTCCCAAATCTGCCTTGAAGCCTCAACTTGATCTCCCTTTATACTTTTTTACTTCAACATCCAGAAGCTTCTAGAAGTGACTTTATGAAATAATATTTAACTAGTCACTTTTATTAAATTAATTAAATATAAAATCATCTTTTAATTTTAATTTATTTGATAACTTTATAAATAATTAACTTAATATTATTAATTAAAATAATTAATCAAGCTATCCATAAAATATATCAATAATTCTGACAACTTAATTAATTAAATTATTTAATTAATTTTTCTTCAAAATGGGGACATTACAATCCTCCCCTCCTGAAATTGCTTGACCCTAAGCAATCAATCCTCCACCTGGATCCCATGGGTAAATCCGTGTAATGTCCCTGTGATCACCACACAACTCTTGCACTATCAGCTGAATCCACTGAATCAAATCAATAACCTCATCATGTGCTACAGGAGTACAAGTCTCATGAGGTAGCAAATCAAGTGTTTGATCCTTCTTGCTCCCAATCTCTGCTGAAAGTAAGCCATCAAATAAACCATCCACCACTTGTAGCCTAAACTATGCATCTGAAATAAGTCATGTACATGAGGATCCAAGGTGAAGCTGTAGAGACTCCTTACTACATATACCTCTGAATTTGCTTGTATGAGACCTGTATGAAATCCTGATGTATTAGAAAAATCCCAATTATCACTATCAGGAGAATGATCCACATCTAAATCATAAAGTGGGTTATTCAATAACCATGTAGCATCAATCTCAAACAATGGATTATCCACCGTCACATGCTCCTCCTGCATAACTACTTGTTCTTTCTTCCCGCTCTTCGTCCCACAAAGAGAGATAGAGTGCAAGATGCCATCCACAATTCCCCTCAATACATAATCCCTGTTATTTGATTTGAATTTCATCTCCAACTTAGGCACATTGAGGGTGAATTCTTCTATGTCTTAAAGCCATTCATTCCCAAGACTACATCTGCTGCCCCCATGTTAACCACATAAAAATCAGCTTGTAGTTCATAGTCATTCAGCAACAAAGTGAGACCACTTATTCGTTTGGTGCACATGAGGGTATATCCATCTACAACTCTAACTCAAAATCCCTTGAAATCTTTTGTCTGCAACCTGCATCGAGCCACAAATCCTTCATCAATGAAATTGCACGTGGCTCCAGTGTCGAGCAAAGCAACACAACGCTGCCCATTAACTGATCCTCTAAATCGGAAGGCAATCTCTCCTGCTCATCAGCTAATATAGCTATAGGAGATAGATTCCCATCTGGCTCAAGCTCCATTGCAGAATTTCCATCCTGATTATCTCCTAAGGCAGCTCGCTGATCTGAATTTTCAGAATTAGAATCATCATAATATATACCCATATCGCACAATTCGCCTTCCCCTTAGGCCTCAAGCGGCAATCATGCTCTTTGTTGTAAGGCTCCTTGCACCAAAAACATAATTTTCTCCTCAATTCTTCTCGTGTCTCCTCATCCACCATCGCTGCTGATTTGTTTTTCTTATCAGCAATTTGTTGAGGACTCTCTTGGCTGGTAGAAGAAGTTTCTTTATGAGAACTTTTGTTTCTAGGCACTGCGAACTTCATACTCCTTGCTTTCTTCATTGCTTCCTGTAGTGTAGGTGGATCAAAGGTTTTCAACCAGCCTCTTAGTGGCTCCATTAATCCTTCCATGAACAAGACAACCAACCTCCTTTTGCTAATGCTAGGCACCATAACTGGCAATCTCTGAAAATCACCAATATATGTCTCCAAGTTATCCACCTATTTCAGCTGTGCTAAGTCACTAAAGTACATTTCCGGATCCTTATGATCAAACCTTTCTATCAACCTGTCCGTGAACTCAGCATAAGTGCTGATGTGTATATGACCGAGTGTGGTTAATCCATGATACCACCACTCATGGGCAACACCCTCCAAATGTAATGTGGCGAACCTGATAGCATCCTCTTCGGGCATTGGTCTCCATGACAAATAGTTGTCAAGCTTCTGCACCCATGACCTACCTGTACATTTGTTGCTCCCATCATAATAAGGCATGGTGATCTTTCCTAGAGTATGCTGATAATCATTCTGCGCTGGAGTGTGCTTATCAGTCTTCCCAACATTCCTCCAACCTCTTTGATTCATAAACTGATCAAAAGACCACATATCTCTCAAGTCAAGAGGTAAGGTAGTGTACTCTAGATATGCCTGTTGTGCTTCATCTGCATAAGGTACAAGGGCAGCAACCTGTGGTTGTTCTTCCCATGGAGTGAAGATAGGAAATAGTGGTCTAGAGGCTGATCCTCTAGTGTAGGCATCGTGCTGATTGACTGTCCTTTCTCTCCCTTCCACTTCATTGCAGCTACCTCTCCCACTGTCTTCCCCTGAATTACTTGTTCGATTTTGTTCAGGTTGCTGATGTATTTGATCCATTTTCCCTAGCTACCGAGACATCATGTCAATCATGGTGTCAAACTTCTGTTCCATCCTTGCATCTTTATCATCCTCGGGCATATTCTTTTCTTTTTCTTTCTCCCTTAATGCCTCTGAAAATGTGTCAACCTCAAGTACCCGTGGAATATGAAATTGCTGCCTTAGTTGTTCCCTGTTGTAGTAGCTTATTTCTCTTTCACTCATCAATCATGGGATGGCAGGATCTTGGCTTTGATACCACTGAAATATCCCGTCCTATGATGACTGAAAACAAGGAATATTTGCTGTCCAAGTTGCGTGTTATGCTGATAGAATTTTCAGATTGTAATAAAGACCGTCTTATATGAACATTTCAATCAAAATCAACCCTAAATGACTCTTCTTAATCGATAGATGACTAGAGATGCTTAAGCAACAATCTATGAATGATATTCATGAGTTTAAGTCATCAAAAACCATGTCCTACAACAGACTGACATTATGACGAACACTTGGCATACATCAAACAATCATAAATCTAAAGATATAGTAGATGAAATCCAAACTCCTCTATTCTCTATTTCATTTGACCATCCAAAGACATTACATAGGCAACGAAATTGATCAAATATAAGGACTGATATTATAGACCTTTTCAGATAGTCTGAAGACAAATGACAGTCCTAGTCTTTAGGCATTCAAAACAGATAATTACAATGAAGTGTTATTAGCAAATGAACCTGGGATGAGGCGTTGTGAAGAAGCAAGCAATATCATAGACAAAGAGCCACCAATGTGCCAAATCTGAACCACTTCATAATTCGCCCCTGCTGCTGCAATTAGAAAGACTGATATTTGATATTGATCAGCAGTATGTGCTCCAAACCTCCTCCTAAATGATCTCCCTTGTCCCTTGAGTGAAGCACTTCCCTTAATGGTGTGTTTTGATGCCAAATCGTGGGGATATGAGTCAAATCGATGGTGTACCACATACAGGTTCAATTCTGATTTTGGACTGATATGAAGCCGATATCTCCACAAAACCTTCACTACTTGACATATAAGGAATCGCCTTTGCCTTCTAATGAAATTGCTGACCTCAAACTTAGCTTTTGATGCCTCACTGATGAAAGATGAACAAAATCGTGGGTGTATAATCTGAGGTTGTTTTTGTATCAGACCTGCGAATAGACCAATTCTTCATGCAATTTGACCTCCAATCATCCACCAATGGAATCGCCTTTCTTCACCAATGCTGCTGCTGCCTTCTTGATAATGATTCGTGGCCTAAATGATGTGATATGACCCAAATCATGGGTTAGGATCAGAAATTACAATTCGGTCTCAAATCAGAAATTCTGAACAACATACTCCCAACAATGTTCTCAAATGATCTTCAACAAAATCGGTTTCCTCTCTAATAGAAATAAATGGGTTTAAGGCTCCTCAAGGATAAGTCTGAAAACCTCATGAACCCAACCACCATGACCATGTAATATCTCAGTATGCTCAATATGGAAAGATTGAGTATCCTCCACTCTCAACTGCAACCCCTTGGAAGGTCTTTCACTCCCTCAGTTATGCAATCTATGGGAGTTTTCGTTCCCAAAGACCCAAGACTGCAGACACCTCTCGGTTCTACAAAACCCAATTCAATTCCCAAATCTGCCTTGAAGCTTCAACTTGATCTCCCTTTATACTTTTTCACTTCAACATCCAGAAGCTTCTAGAAGTGACTTTATGAAATAATATTTAATTAGTCACTTTTATTAAATTAATTAAATAAAAAGTCATCTTTTAATTTTAATTTATTTGATAACTTTATAAATAATTATCTTAATATTATTAATTAAAATAATTAATCAAGCTATACATAAAATATATCAATAATTTGGACAACTTAATTAATTAATCAATTCTTCTTCAAAATGGGGACATTACATTTGCCTTAGTAGTGATCAACCAACCCCTCTCGAGGAGAGAGTCATACACCTTATTCTGCAACAGGATAACTATGAAATCCAGGAAGAAGTATTGTGTGTTGATTGTGACTTTTTGAGACATCAATGTCCCCAATGGCTTAATGCCATGCTGATTGTTACCCACCAATTGGAAGGTTGGCGGCCAGCGTGTTGGCTCACCCAAACCTTTCCATGTTTCCTCCAGCAATACATTGATACCCGAGTGATCGTCAACGATGGTGTTTGTTAGTTTCCTGCACATTATCTCCATCTCAACGAATGTCGTCTTCCTCCCAATGCTTACCGCCAGTAACATGGGATCAGTGGCCAGGTCGCCTAATGGTTTCACTGTCAATTCCTTCTGTGGTTTGCATCATTGCTGGCCTACTGTGTTGTCACCAACTATATTGGTGATTACCATTTTCAATTGTGGCATGGTTTGTAGAGGGTTAGTTACCCTTACGGGTATTGTGGTTTGCAGGAACTGTCTTAATATGTTCTTCTTAAACTCTGACTATAGTGGAGTACTAGTGGCTTCATTTGAGGCTCTTCTTTCATCCGCCATTGCCCGTTCCATGTTGGCTTTGGCTTACCAAAGTCTTTCCTTCCCCATACGAGTATCTGGATATACTGCTTTCTTTGTTTGCAGCCTGGTGATTGCCAACACTTCCTCATTGGGCTCTTCCACGGCTAGCATATTTACCCCTTTCTATTTCGGGTAGTTAGCATCTTTTTGGTTTTCGAGTCCACACCACTTGCACATCATGCTTGCATTGTTTTGACTGCTTTGGCAGTCTCGGGCTAAGTGACCCCATTCATTACATTTTCAACATTGTATCATGGGTCTCCCTTTCGCGTCATTTTGTATTCTGCTCCTTAGCCCACTGTTGTAATTATTATTATTGTAGCAATTATTGTTCCCTTGCCTATTGTTATAGGATTAGCTAGGAAATGCATTAGAATTGGCTGGTAGTTTTGGTGGTGTGGTTGAAGGGGTTGCGTGTTCCACTTGGGCAAAGAGCACTTGTTTGCTTCTTGATTTTAAGTTGTACAGGCATTCCTTGATGGAATGTCCCAATACTTGACAGATGTTGCAAAATAGTGTCTTGGGGCAGGTTGTTTTTGTGTGACCTTCTACCTTACAAGCGGTACACCACATTTCCTCATTCTCCTTCGGTCCTTCCTTCTCAACTTTTCATTCTTTCATCATTCATAGCATATCCCGTCTAGGGGCTTGTACTGTTTTGGACTCACCATCACTGCTGCTATTCTCGGTATCTTATATCTTCTTACATACACAGGATAAGAACTGGTCTGGTTGATTAGGTTGGCATATTTACTACCAGACTAATAATGAGATCTTATGCTGATTTGAAACTCCTCCTTGTGAATCTATTGGAAAATTGATTCGAAATGAAGATGGGCATTTTATATAGAATGTAAATAAAAATGGCAATTGCCTGAAAGATCATGTTTATCAACTCTATATAGTCAGCAAGAGATAACTATTCATCCAAAGCCATTTTTAATGGTTATGCTACAGTGGACTTTTTTGTAGCATTTCCATATGGATGAGAAGTAGAACTGAAAGCATTATTAGTTGAAACGAAGATTATTTAGTGACAATTAGAATAATCTTAATAGTGATTAATGCATTACCTGCTGGAAAATGACTGCTTTGAGAAACTTATTCTTTGTATTAGAATGATCCAAGTTTACTGAAAACATATTATGCTATTTACATAAAACTTTTAAGCTAATTGGTACTATATTGTGTTTGCAGATATGTGATCAGCAATGCATGCAGCAGAGACTTATTATACAAGCAAAGGGGAACTAGGTCATTTCAACGTTTGAGAATTGGAGAGCACTTAAGTCTTCATTGGACTAATGTTAAGAGGTATTAATGACACATTTTGAGAAATAACTGTCCTTTGATAACTTACCAGTTCTGCATCATTGCAATGCGTGCAAATAAGATTATAAATCCAAACCAGTTCATTTTTTATACACATTTGAAATGAGGGAGAATGAGAGCTTGTAGTGACAGGTTACATTTTTCATGTCAATGTTTGATTTTTGTCAATTGCTGATAAGACAGTAACACAACAGACATTGCAAGTTTAATGAACTAAGGAAGGTGAAGAAATATGTTCATTTCCTACAAATATTAAAAAAACTATTTGATCTAACTTTGTTATCAACTATGTATGATGCCTTTTCAAATAAACCTGGATTACCAAGAAGTGCAAACACCATTTAAGAATAATTTATGCGACTGTGAACCTAGTCCAGATTCTTGTCTCAGATTCTTAGCTAATCCTATCACTGGCACAAGATGGTTAATAAGCTTATATTACCAACTTATTATGAGAGGTTTTCATCAGTTACATGTCAGATACCCAAATTATTTGACATTATTTCCTGCAAGAAATGGTAATTGTGTTAACATGTGTCATTCACTATATCACTAATGGTCAGTACGGATATTCAAGATTGGACATTGTGAAAACTTGGTAATGAGAGATCATATAGACCAAATCCAATACATGCGTATGTTTATTTGTCTTGCACAAATGTTGTGAAAAAGGACTGAAACTGGAAAATTGGAAACATATAAATTCAGAGATTGTGTATTTAGGTTAAAAAGACAATTTCAAATAAAGTGTAAGCAACCAAAATATTTTAAATAGAAGCGTAAGGAACCAAAATATTGGGATATTGCATACATTATTTATTAATATTGGTCACTGTTATACATTCGTATTTATACATTCGTATTCCTAAATGTTTTCCTGAATATTGTAAGGAAAATTTAATTGAAAAAGCCATTTAAATTATTAAAGGTTCAATTTTGTGGATTTTTTTGGTAAAATTATAATGTTCAATGCTTCCATATGTATGCATTCATATAGGAGTATGTGAGGATAATTCTATGCTCTGAATAGTTTCAACAGTAGTAATTTGTTTATTCAAAATTAAATTTAAAAACAACTTATCTTTACTTACAGTTTTACAGAATGCCTGTCTGGCAAAATATAAAGAATTGCTATATGTTAGGACCTCATGTATGAGCTTGTGACCTACAGTGGAAAGGAAAGTGACTGTCTAAGTACATTCTTTCCATGAGACAGGTTAGGAAACACTATGATTGAAATTTTCTGAAAATTAAAATGTTAATGCAAGAAATTCTCTTAATCAATTTAGCTTTGAGATTCTCTGAGATATTTAAGAGATGTCAATTCTAGTTCTGGTGGTAAAACATTGCTACAAAAAGTATATATCTGACCTTTTTGGAGTATTACATTTCTGATCCTTTATTGGAGTGTTATTTTGCTTGATAAATGTTTTCTCTGATGATACTCATAAAAGGGGGTTCACTGTTTTCTGGCTACTGGATAATACACCTTGTTTTGCAAAAGGAGAACATATAAAGAGTTTTTCTATCATTTCATCCACATTCCTATTGTTTCCCTTTTGTAGAGAGCTACTTGTATCTATCCGATTCGACGAACCTGGCTGGGATTGGTCTGGTAGCTTTCTTCCAGATAAGCTTGGAGATACCCAGGTAAAAATGCGAAATTATGTGACTGGAGCATTACAAATGGTACGCATTGAAGTGCAGAATGCTAGTGTAGCAGTTGGAGATGTCAAAGGTGTTAACAATTCTGATGGGAGTCTTGCGACATACCTTGTTCTTCTCTCTGATGATGACACTGGTTTTATGCCTTACAGAATTGATAACTTTTCCATGGAGGTATGTAAGGGGTGATTATAAAATTATTAACTTTAGTTATCCATCGCTAGTACATTTTTTATTAGGTTACATTATTTTTATTGTGACATAGACATAAAACTAATTAAATAAATTATCTCATTTTCATATGTACCCTTTTATATTTTAAATATAAACATGTTGGCATTTTTGATGATGATGTTGTGATTGTCATTGATGGAGACACACTTGCTTTGAGATCACTTTTTGTATATATGAGTTATGCTCAACCGGTATTTGTTCCAACCGGTATTATGTATTATAGTCTTTAGACTATCAGTGTTTTGCAGAAAGTGTTTACCGATCTCAAGCGGTATGAAGACCCAAGCGGTATGAAGACCTCAAGCGGTTCGAGGATCCCAAAGCGGTACAAAGGAACAAAGCGGTTGTTATCTTTTTTCCTAGTCTTCATTTTGACAAATCGGTAATCGGTAAATGTATGAACCGGTATTACTCTGTGATGAGTTACCAACCGGTATTTTTGTGATGAGTTATCATCCACCGACACTTTGGCGGTGATTCTGTGTCGTGTTACCAAATGTGTCCAGATGCACTGAACCTAGGAACTTGCAATGTAATCCTATTGGACCGACATGAAATCAGATTCGTTTATAAGGACATCATGTCTAGGGTTTTAGGTGATGTTAGGGTTTAAGGTGATTGATGAGGTTTTTGTATGTGCAATCATAGAAGAGAAGATTAGGTCTGTGTGAAGAAACAGAGTGTGGAGATATTGAAGACTGAAGTAATGCTGAAATGCATTAACAATGAGCTATCAAGGATCTAACCAAGCATACTGTGCTAGTATTTAGATCACTCACTTGTTGATTACTCACATCTTCGACAAGTCTGAAACCCTTAACCGGGTAGGCCTAGCAAAGCCTTTGTAAATCCTTTAACAAGGTGGTTCACAACCGTGGATCTGAAATCCTCTCACAAGGTAGTCTTTAATCGGACTTATCTCCTAACAGAGATTGAGATTCCTAACAGGATCTGTTCTGGTGAAGAACATTGTATGACCTTAACCGGTCTGGTTATTATTCTGCAGATAGTTACTTGTGAGTTTCATCTCACCGTGGTTTTTCCCATTTGGGTTTCCACGTCAAAATCTCTTGTGTTATGGTGATTGTGCTCATGTGGGTGAATGTCTTATTTGCTGTTTGGTTTGCATTTGTTTTAACCGGTTTGTTAGTAAATCTGTTATACCGGTTTACTGCTAAACTGTTTAAGTGTTTGAGTTCAGTATTTTTCGGTATACTAATTCACCCCCCCCCCCTTAGTATTCATCAATTGGTATCAGAGCCAACCTTTCTATAAGTTTAACCACTTGGAAGGAGATATGGGGGAATACACTGTGAGGGAGCTTACTCATCGTCTCACTCAGACTGAGAAAGCCTTTGATGAACTCAAAGTCAAATATAAAGCCTCTCTGGCAAAAAGAAGAGAGCATGCTGAAAAACTGATGGAGTTTACTGAAAATAGTTCTTCTGATGAAGCAGGCATGGATGCCCTAGTTGAAGAAGTTGAAAAACTGAATGAATCCAATGCTAACCTCAGAAGGGAATTGGAAGGACTGACTATCAAAATGTGTCAAGAGCTTGAGAACCGGAGGAAAGCTGAAGATCTAGTAAAAGACAAAGATCATGAGATCTCCAAGCTGAAGCAAGAAATCAGTGCACTTACCGCTCATCTACAAGAGAGTAAAGTGGAAAAAGAAGAAATGCAAGGTGAACTAAACATGGCTATTTCTGAGAATGCAACCTTGAAGGAATCCCATGCTTCTATTACCAAGGAACTCACTGAGTCAAAGGAAATCCTTGCCAAATTTAATCAGAGTGCAGCTAAGCTAGAGCAAAAGCTTGAATCAGCTAAACCGGTAAAGAATACCAATGGACTTGGTTTCTCTGGATATGAGGAAGGTGAATCCTCTGGAGCAAAAGATGGAGCATCAAAGAAGCAACCGGCACCGAAGGATAAAGGTAAGAAAAAATTCAAACCTGTTTGCTTTAATTGTCTCAAGGAAGGACATACTGCCAATGTATGTAGAAATAAGGCTTACAACAATTTTCCTTATTTTTTAAACAATAAGCCTAGATCCAATAGATTCAATGGAAACTGTTATGCATGCAACAAGTTTGGGCATAGAGCATTTGAATGCAGGTCAGTTATACACAACACTGGAAGATATCCTCAAAGGAGTCAAGGAGTTTTTCCTGAATCCTCTATGAACCGGAATCCAAACCAGTATTAATGCCTATGACCATCAGTCAGGTGGTGGTAGCTATCAAACTGCAACCGGTTGGAGAGCAACCTATATGACCTGTCATGGTAGCGGTCACACTGCTGCAACATACAGAAGGAAGAATGGAAACATGAATAATGGACCATGGAGAGCACCTGGAATGGTTTGCTATCATTGCAACAAACCGGGTCACACTGCTAGAATCTGCAGGATGAGAAAGAACATATCAGATGATATACCGGTCACTCCGGAAGGAAAGATTGATGTTGAAATTGTTCAAGCAGATATGAAGACAACATGGAAGAAGAAACCTGAAGAAGTGTCACAAAAAGAACCGGTTTCTGCACCTAGTGTAGAAGTCGCTGAACCAGCAAACTAAGCTTCAGAAAAGCTTGGGGGGAGCGAATTGGTGAAATATTTCGAACCCCCGGTTTTCACCGGTAAAAGAACTTAACCAGTATGCGTTACCTGTCAATCTTCAGAAGACTAGAAACGGTAAAAGGCAAAATTAGGGTTTATAACCTAATGGTGGAGCATTTATTATGGTAGGTGAAGAATTTGTTTAAAAGGGATTTTCAAGTTATTTTCACTTATCAATTTGCGAGCGAAGAAATTCTCAAGTGCAGAGCGACCAAAGGCGATTTGTTTTGCGATTCAGAGAGATTTCAAAAACTTTGAAGTAGAATCCGGAGATAGTATCAATCAGTCAAGTGAAGAACACTAAGCGGTGTTCCAAGCGATCGAAGTGATGTGTTGCTAGCTACCATGTCAAAGCCCTAAATCTCGATTCGCGAAGGTATTTTTCAAGTTTCTTTGTTTATCATGGCTTCTGCTTCCCACTCCAGTTCAAGTGCACTTATTGATTCAGCGGATTTCATACAAAGGAAGATGAAATACAATGCCCTATCCCAGATACCCGCTGGTGTTATAGTTGAGGAAGGTATTTTAGATTATATTGATTGCAAAATAGAAGACTTAGGATCCCTAGTGATCCATTCTCAGTTAGGTTTATCCTGCAGGGATGACAAGAAGATCAAACCGGAATACAGCATCTTGGAAAGAAAGAAACTTCACGATGCGGTCTATTTTCTTGAAGAATTCACAGAAGATCACATCCGCATTATCCTAAGCAGAGTGCACGATGACAAAATGTATCTTGAGCGGACACATGACATCACTCCAGAAGCGATTCATGCCGTCACCGGTTTCTGTAACGTTGGAGAAGTGCTAGCCCTAAGGAAAGTTATTAAGACAGAAATGACCAAGCTCACCAGTTCTGTGAGCAACCAACGGGGAATGACCGTTAACACCATCAAGGATGATTTGGTCAAGTATGCCTGCATGGTGATCGGATACCGGACGTTCTATGCTAGCAGAATAAACTTTGTCTCTGCAGCTGCGGTGAATGCCGCCTACAAAATGATCATGGAAGATGCATCATTTAATCTATGCACCTATATGCAGAGGCAAATTCTAATTGTGGATTTGGAGAGGAAAATTTCAAAGATGTAATATCTTGATAGGAGAGGAAAATAAGGAAAATTCTAAGGGCTATACTTGGACAAATTGCAATTTTATGGAAAATCCATGGTTGAAATAAGGAATTCCTAAATTGAGAATTAAAATCCACGATTGAAGTATGGAATTCAAAATTGAAGTGTCAAAATCCTAAGTTGAGATGTGGAAATCCAATATTAAAATGAAAAAATCCAAGGTTCAAGTATGGATTCTCCCCCAAGTTCAAATTTTCCTTAGCATTTTGTGGAAAATCCTTGACAACTTCAAAAAGGTGCTCACTTGTTCTTGCACAACTAGGATTTGCACCTAGTAGTCTTTCTCTAACCCTTAAATGCGCCCACTTTTGTCATTGACCACATGCTAAAAGTGGCCGCTTGTCTAGGAATAATGTAAAGATGCGCTCACTTGTCCTTGCTTGGGGTGAAATTGTGCCTACTTGTCCAGGAATACCCTTGATTTGTGCCTAGGAGTCCAAGACCATCCTTGATTTCCGCCCTATTATCTAGGACTGCCTCCATTTTGTGCTCTAGTGTCCAGGAATGCATAAGAAATGCGCTCATGTTTTCCTTGAGTTTGTATAAATCCCGCCAAGGGAGAGTTAAGCAAAGGTGGGCAAGCTGACTTGAACAAGTATGAAGGTAATTTGGAATTTTAAAAAAGGAAACAAAGGATTGAAGCCTATCCGACTTGACATGAAGCTAATATAAATTGAAATTAAATAAAATCTTGCCTAGGTCGGCCTTTATCAAAGGATTGTGATTCCTAGTCTAGAGTGCTTATATATATGTGGAGAACAAAACATCATTTCCACCATCAATCTAAACAAAATCAAGCTAATTAAGAGCAGAACAAGTGGGAATTTCCCAGCAGATTTGATGCAATTCTTATCAAAATAAATCAGGTTTCAAGGCAAATTTGTGAAGAAGAGGGCGATTTTTACCCTGATTTGAGTTAATTCCTTCAGAAAATTAGGCATTTTCCAGACCTGTATCAGCATCACAAGAGATTTCCAAGTCAATTTCCAGGTTGCTGGAGTGAAATCAGAACTTGCTAAGGTTCACTTTTCTGAAAATTTTGTGCAAAAGGTAAGAAACAAGAGTTTTTGACAAGGATGTGAAGGATTTTATCTCCTGAGATTGAAGATTATCAATGACTTTTTGTGAAATGTGAACATGTTTTGCAATATTCCATTGAAGAATAGTTTTTATGTGAATTCTTTTAAAGGCCCTTCAATGAGAAATAGGAGTGCAATATTTTGAATGATCATTTTCTTGTCATAATTTCTTTCATTCTACTTGAGGCATTTTAAAATTAACCTAGGATCTATTCATAGTTGTAATACAAGGTTCTTTCTTTTAGGGGTAATTGTTGTTGGTGGCAATATTGTACACGGAAATAAAACTAGTTAATTAAGTTGTAATTGTGTTTGTTAGTTGGCAGCCGAGCGGTGGTAGTTGTGGTGCGACGGTTGGCACTCGCACCCCCTCGGTACCTTTATATACTTCCGAATGTAACTTGTGTAGGACGACAACGACTGGACAACGACTTATGAATGGAATAACATCTGATATATTGCATCTGGTATCTATGGCATTATCATTCTGCATTATGTGTTTTATCTGTGTGCTTTAAGTTATTCACCCAAGAGGGCAAACATTTAGCACCGTTGCCTAGACGTACTCGGGAACGGAAGATGCGGATGGCGCACGGATGCGATGGGCCTACCCGTCGGTGAGATGAACCTAGAGACCGACGACGCGCACACGGAACAAGAGGCGAAGGGGAAATTGAACCCTGTAATAATCCCGGCACAATGTTGATATAAATTGTGGTCAAAAGGGAAAAATAAAAAAATAAAAGAATTGTGTACATGGTGTGTGCTTGCTATGTACAGAGGTGATTTATGCCAAATATATTAAATAAAGACAAAAATAAGAAAGCAGAAGCGGACAAGTGGGAGGCCACGCAGAGAGCCTTGATTTTGGAGCAGCAAGTAGAACGGAGATGGAGGCTAAGGCAACTTGCCGAAGGACGACCTGCCAAAGGGTGGCCCGAAGGGAACCACGGAGGTGTCATGGAGGGTGCAGAAGCCGAGGGAAGTTTTTACGCGTCGCCAAAACATCGTAGGGTGCGTAGCCACGAAGAGTTTCTAGCGGAAACAAGGTTAAGGAGAGATCTAGTCGAAGAGACTCGGGATCAGTTTAGAAACTTATCCCTTACACCACGGAGTGAAGATCACCAACGGGAACCAGGAGTGGGCACGGGTGGGAGCGAAGGGGAGGGCAACCGTACGGGTGTAGGTGCCACACATGACAGGCAAAAAACCGTACCTCCAGTCGCCCACGCAGGACACACCACCGGCGCCACTGGAGGAAGCAGCGCAGGGTCACAGACACAGGCACAACCGCCCCCAGGAAGACGACCCGGGATGGCGAGTAAACAAAAATTGCCAAAGTTCACAGGGGACGGCAAGGAAGACCCCTTACGGCACTACCGTACATGTGAAACCATTTGGTCCACCAACGGAGTGACAAACCAGGATGACTGGGTACAGCAGTTCCCAGCCACGTTACGTGGAGTTGCCATAGATTGGTACTCCGATGTGGACAAGCAAAAAGTGGCCACGTGGGCCAATCTACAGAAGGAATTCACGGAGGAGTTTCAGTTGCTCCGTGATGACAATGAAATTGTAACGGAGATATACAGTAGCAAACAAGGTACCAAGGAGACAGTACGGGCATACAGCACTGAAGGAATTGCTGGGAAAAATGGAGAGTCAACCAGCAGATGGGTTGAAAAAGCGATGGTTCGTGGAGGGACTAAAGCATTCCCTCCAAAGGAAGATGAAAATCGTTCCACCTGCATCATATGACGACGCCTATAATAGGGCGATGGACCTAGAGAGCGAATACAAAACGTCAAAGAAGAAGAAAAGTAATAAATATTCATCTGACGATGATGAAGACTCTGACGGGGAAAGCAGCAGCAGTGGCGAATCGAGTAAAAAGGTGCACGCTCTCCAAAAGGACATGGAACGAATGTTGAAAGAATTCAAAGCCATGAAGGGGAGTACAAGTAAGACTGAAGAAAACGATGTGTGGTATACTGACTGTAGGAGTGACGGACACACCAAGGGGTCCTATCCCAAGAAGGCTTTCTGCGACATTTGTCAGATTGCGGGACATTTGACAAAGGAATGTCTCTACAATATGAAAACCATGAGCCAACAAGTTCTCTTCACGCAAGAGCAGCCGGCCGTCGGAACTTCGCAAACCAACACAATGGCATCATCTAGAGGTTACCAGGACAACAGACGCAGCGGCGGAAGGAATAGCAACAATAACAATAACGGAAGCCGTATCCAGTATGACGCCAAGGGCCGGCCAATTATCCAATGTAGGGCCTGTAATCAGTGGGGGCACTTCGCCCGTGATTGCACGAAGGAAGCCACCCCTCAGCACCTCTGTCGATGGTGTGGGCCAGGCGACCATGAGGATGCAAATTGCCCACAGGCAGGGGTTAATCTCCTCAACATTGAGAAGGCTGAGAAGACTGGTGAGAAAGAAGTACTGGCGATCACCCGCACCCAGACGAAAAAAACCACTTATCTCGACCCCTGTACGAAGGAGAGATTACGGGAGGCAAAGGCCAATATTGAACATGAGATGACAGCCGAACGACGGGACAACGAGGTGGCGAGTACATCATCCCGTATGAAAGCGGAAAATAACATCATTGGGCAAATATTGCAGATGGAGGTACCCGTGAGAATACAAGACCTCTTGGAGACCATGCCGCAGCTAAAAACGGCTATCTTAAACTCCATACCCTCAAGTGAAAACGAGGGAGGTCGTGAGCCCCACAGCCGACCCTGCGTTAAGGGAGGTCCTAAGCCCCACGGTCGATCCCATGTTGTTGGTAGTCAACAGCGGACACCAACCGGTGGTGGTAGAAATGGGCATACTGGGGACTACCTTGACAGACACTATTGTCGATGGTGGATCAGGAGTGAATGTTCTTCCAGAAGAAACCTGGCGGAAGCTCGGGAAGCCAACGCTGTGGCCATCTACATTCAATCTGCTCGGAGCAGATCAGCATGGAATCAAACCCATCGGGACACTGATGGGCCAACAAGTTACCATCGGGACACAACCCTTCATACTAGATTTTGTGGTAATCCCACTCAAGAAGAAGGGGTACGACGCCATCTTAGGCAGAGGGTGGCTGGTTACAGCAAAAGGTGAACCACGACTGGAAAAAGAACACCCTTTCTATGGAGAAAGGGGGGTGGAAGTACACCATTGATCTGAGGACCCAGGTTGTTGACGAGGAACTGGCATCATCTTCGGAATCGGACGATGAAGGAAAAGGCGACCCGAGGGCCGAAGGACGGGGCTGCAGGGAGCCCAACGATGAAGGGATTCTCGAACTAGGAGAGTGCTCCGAGGATGAGACAGGGTCATTGAACGGGCTCTTCCATTGGCAGATGGAGGATTATGAAATGTTCCAGAGCTACAGGCTCGAAATAGAGGAACCAGAGCAAGTAACAGAGGAGGTGTACCTGCCAGATACATAGAATATTGGAAGGGAGACGCCCCCAACCTCGGTGATTTAGATAATCCGAAGAACAATTGTGTCGGCAACGATTGGAACCTTGTTTGGAAGGCCGCAGCTTTCAAAATCTTTATTATTCTTCTTCTTCTTATGTACGGGAAGGAGGTCATGGTCCCTGTAGAATTTGTGGTTCCAGGTCTTCCGATGACCATTGAAAATAGACTTGCCACCAACGGGCCCAAATTGAAACCCTACCACGTGAAGCACGCAGGGAACCTGAGAGGCCGGACGGACACCCGAGAGCCCGAAGGGGGACCCGAGAGGATGGAAGGGGACTCGAGAGACCGGGCAGGCGACTCAAGAGGCACAAGACCACAGCAGGAGACTCTCGGACGAGGAAAACTGAGAAGGATGAAGGGCGATCCCAGCGGCATGGGACTCGAGCCGAAGACTCTCGACAATTAGATTATATATAAGAAAGAAAAAAAAAGAAGAAAACATCGTACAGGTCCGTACGACAGTTGACCGTACGGCTGCAAAAAAAAACTACTCGTATGCCAGGTGACCGTACGGCATGGAAAAAAAAAATCGTGGGGCCACCGGACCCCACGAGTGGCGCTACCCCTCGACCCCGTTGGGGCGCTGCCCCAGACCCCGCGGGGGTGTTGCCCCTCGACCCCCAGTTTATTTTTGAGCTACAGAATACCATGGGAAGTGTTGTGGTTGTCCGTACTGTGAGAAAGAAGCCTGCAGCTAAGCATTGGCGGGGAAGCCATAAGCCGTAGAGGGAGACGGATTTGGAGGTTGCGAACAAACAAAGTTTGAGGGAAGGCATTGCAGGTCCACGCAGTTGTATGACACCAGGGAGTTATTCAGTTCAGTTTTTAGCCTTTGGGGAGTGTGATGGAGGATTTAAGGTGTCTCCTAGCCTTTGTGCCAGCGGGTTGTGGCCACCTCCAGGCAAGATAGGTACGCTTTGAGGAACTTGGAGTATGTCTCGGCTGGACGCGAGGTTGCCTTGGTGGATGCAGAGGGCTCGGGAGGAGTTGACCACCAAGTTGGAGGCAGTACTAGCGTGAGACTTAGCTCAGCGTACCCAGGAGTTGGATGCCAAGAGGGCAACGTCGGTGGCTATTGAGACAGTATCATTTGAGTAGCAGTTGGTGGAGGTTGAGACTGAAAAGCATGTCTTGCAGACAAGTTTGGTTTAGGCATAGGAGGATTGTGATGTCAAAGGAAGCACTAATGGTGAAATTCGCACTTGAGCATAGGATGGTAGCAGAAAAGGGTTTTTAAGCGAGGACGCAACAGGTGTATAATACTGGGCTCGACTAGCTTCAGTAGTTCTGTTTAATGTCATTTCTATTTTGTATTAAGTCGTCCGGAGACGACTTCTTTTCTTTTGGGGGGGATGATGTTGGTGGCAATATTGTACATGGAAATAAAACTAGTTAATTAAGTTGTAATTGTGTTTGTTAGTTGGCAGCCGAGCGGTGGTAGTTGCGGTGCGACGGTTGGCGCTCGCACCCCCTCGGTACCTTTATATACTTCCGAATGTAACTTGTGTAGGACGACAACGACTGGACAACGACTTATGAATGGAATAACATCTGATATATTGCATCTGGTATCTATGGCATTATCATTCTGCATTATGTGTTTTATCAGTGTGCTTTAAGTTATTCACCCGAGAGGGCAAACAATTGTCAGGTACCAAGATCGAAGGAGTTTCAAGACAAGCTCAAATGAAGTATGATATCAAAGGAGTGCTCCCGGAGTCCAAGATTGTTTCAAAATGGAAGAAGACTGGAGACATCAACCTTGGACACTTCAATATGGAGGAATTCAAAGAATGAATGTATGGATACAATCCATCCAAGATGGCCAAGAGGATGATGAGAAACATGATTGTGCAAGCCGCAAGTTTCCCCCTTGCAGTGCAATGTAGTGAGTTGATGGTGGAATGTGTTGAAATATTGTCATTGATGTCAAGGACACTCAGTTATGCTGGAAAAGTTGTCATTGATATCAAAGGTAAAAAGAATGTCATCAATAAAGTCATGAATGTCAAAGGTGGCAAGAGAAATGGGTATTGCCATATAAGTATGATGATACAAATCTCATAGAAAAGAATAGAAATAGATTGATCATATTCAAGAAATTGTATCTTGAATAGGATGGAATAATCATTAATGATCTAAAGGAAAAGATACAAAAGTCAACAATGGAAATCATTAAGTAGCAGCAATTGAAATTATAAAGAGGAATGAAACTATAAAGCTTACAGCCCAAGCCTTACTTGAAGTTGTGGAGAGTAACGGAAACAACATAGAGATTACTGAGATGACATAGAACAAGGGTTTGCAACAACTTGAGGAATCAGAAGATAGGTGATCTGTTTTGGAGCAAAGACTTACAGCTGACTTCAAGATGATATTGCTGACTTCAATATGGGTGAAGGAGCAATCTTTAGTGGCAGTGATGATAACAAATAATACTGATTAAAGGCAATGCCTAAGACAAAAGTAATGGTCTCTAAGAGCAGCGACTTAATTTGTCATAAGGGAAACAAATATAATGGGCAGTTGTAGGTATATAACGCAGAGATTACTATGTTGCGATTGAAGGAGTGTTTAGACAAAAAAATGCTTATGATTAAGAAACTGAAACTAATATTCTTGACAGCGATACATTATTGATATGCAATGATTAAATATAGCGACTAGTGGTCTTTATGTTGTCGACTTCATACCTGAATGACTTCCTTATTAATGCCTGTGATTCTACATCAAAGTGGCAGACTAACTATGGTTCGAGGGATGCATTAGGCAGTGATTATATAGTTATTCTATGTGTTGGGAGATGTGGCTATGACAGATTAATATTAGTAACTTCATAGACATCAATTTATATTTACACTATGATTTAAATCATAGTCGACCTCCTTAAAGTCTGTCTACTGTTAACAAGTTATTTAAAGCATAATCGACTTCCTTACCCATTGAACAGCGATTGCAAAAATGGAATATAAAAGTCAGCAATTGAATAGGATATTCGATTTCAGTCAATTAACTATCAAGGACAAGCAATGACCATTATTAATGAAGAGTACATCGACCCCTGGAGAAGAAGGATCATGGTTAAGAGAAACAGTTTTATTAGAAGTCAATAAATCGTATTCATTAAGAAAGGACAAACAACAGATCAATTCTGAAGGGGTGTGATTGAAAACGAAGATCAATTGTATTAAAGAGGTGCAAGTTAATTAAACATCATGTAAACAATGATTTCTATGTAATATGTTTATTATAAAGGTAGCGATCCTTATGAAGGAAGCGCCCATGATTAGTAGATTACTAGTGCAATTAACTATTGGAAAGATATGACTCCTTGATGAAACATATATATATATATATATATATATATATACAGAAATCAGAATTTGGATTGAAGTGAGTGGTGTTTGTTTTCAAAGACAACAAATCATATGCACCAAGAGTCATTGATTAATCATTAGGAGATAGATTGCAGACTTAGTGAAGGAGTATGAGAACTTTAGTTCAGATTTAAAGAGAAGAGTGTGGGTAGTTCATAGCAGATTTTGAATAAGAATTAATGGCAAATTTATGAAGAGAGTATAACAGATTTTGAAGAAGATATGGCATATTTATGAAGAGAGTATAGAAGATTTGTAGAAGGGATCATAGCATATTTCTGGAAGATAATATAGCAATTTTGTGGAAAGTTATACTAAATTGTGATCCATCATCCGTTGATTAAGCAACGTTATTAAGGTGGAAATTTGAATGAGGGGTTGGTGCCTCTAGTGGGCAAGTGCTCACAAATTAGAATGAGGGGTTAGTGCCTCTAGTGGGAAAGTGTCTCACAAACAGAATGAGGGGTTGGTGCCTCTAGTGGCTTGATACCTATGAATTTGTACAAGAGTTTCTTGTATATAAGGAAGCTATTTTTTCATGGTTTTCTCATGTAAGGATTTCCATGTATATATATATCTTGTGTTCTATTTGTGTTCACAATAGTTAGATCTCATGTGAAAGTTAGTATGCAATGAATATGCTTTCATATTAATTTATATGCTTGTGAATTAAGTTGAAAAAGGAAAAGTTTGTTATACTGATTCAGCCCCCCCATCTCAGTATAACCATGTTCTCAATAGAATGTGCTAGACATTATGATCTCGAGGAAAGACATGTGATGGCTCCTAATGGTAGAGTGTTGGCTTATCTTACAGATGAGGCTATTGCGGAGGCTTTCAATATTCCAATTTTGAATTCCACAATCTACAAGACAAAAGAGGAAGCATGTATGTACAATGACAGACCTGACTCTTGTGTAGAGATTGTCAATAGTACATGGATGTTGAAACCAAGAAAACATCATTCCAAATTTCCAAAGAGACTTTTTAGGTCGGACTTGAAAGTGGAATATGGAGATCTTGTCACCCTGTTGAATAGAGTAATGGAATGCCCTCGAGCTTCTAGCTTTGAGCCATGGATGTTCTACTTTGTCAAGGAGATAGCATTCAGGGTGAAGATGATCAATTGGGCCAAGATAATTAGTGATAACCTAGATGAACAATTGAGAAACTTGGAACGTTCCCAATCATTTTATATGAGTTCATACATTGTCTACATGTTGGCAAGAAGTTATAGATATAGAGGATTGACATGTAAGGGACCGATTGGGAACAAAGAAAGACAATTCAAAGCGTATGAATGTTACCCTCAACTATACCTTCACAATGCCGCTCATTTTAGGAGGGTAAATGATGCTTTCTCAATGTACATTGTCCAAATTTTACAAGGAGGCACTCTTAAAAAGTTATCACAAAAAGCTAATGAGTTGGTGAAGAGGTATGGTTCATGGTTTATTCAATTTGGCAAATTCACCCACATCAAATTGCAAAGATTTTCATCCTCTCCCTACAAGCTTCCAAGATTTCCAACCAACAAGATGATATTGCTAGAGGTTACAAGACAGTTGCCCATGTGTGACAAGATTCAAAAGAACAAGCGCAAGGCCGAGAAAATTTCTCCAATCACTCTTGGAAATTCAATAGAAACATGTCTGTCACATCAAGCAGTCGAGGGATCTGAGGAAGAGTTGCAGTTTTACCCCCTTGTGACCTATCAAGAGCGAACTTTGATCCTTATCATAAAATTAGAAAAGATTTTGGAAGGAAATACAGGCGCAAGGTACACCTTGAGAATTATTGGGCAAATGCTATGGATGACTTTGAAATCAGGAAGAGAATGTGCTCCAGACTATCAGTGAGGATGATTAGAATTTGCTAGTTATTCCATGTCCTGGATCAAGTTGAAGATGATGGGAACTGTGTTCAACGTCACTTTGAAGAAGAAAGGGTAAGCCTCTTCCTGCCCCTAATTGGTCCAAAGTGGATATAGCAGACTTGAATGTATTGATGAGACCAATTATGACATATACACAAAGATTGATGGATCAACAAGTTAATAGGTTGAAAGAATTTTGATGGGAGACTTGGAATCACAATCTTCCAAAGATGAAATGGTTGAACAACAAGAAATCAGTACTAAGGAAGAAAGTAGGCAAGAAGGTAAATGTCATAAGAAAAGGAAAGATATGGCCGAAATTTCACAAGCTAAGAAGACAAAAAGAAAGGAAGTTTCTAGTGAAGAATCAGCTCAAAGCAGAAGTCAAGGAATTGTAGGATTATATACGACACTTGATGAATCCAATTCAGCAAGCTGAAGGAACATTCATCCCTCCTGCAGCACTTTCAAAGGAATCAGTTGAAGATTTGGAAGGAATGAAATTGACAGCGCAAGCAGCAAAGAAATGGATTGGAAGTGTTTTTGATAAATCAAATGAATTCATTAAAGAATTGGTACAAATATGTAATATCCCCATTTTGGCCTAGAGTTGTTTGTGTATGAATTCTGGAGAAATAAGGGGAAAAATATTTAATTTAATATTATATAAGTTGTCTCATTATTTTTCTATAAAAAGAGATGACTTTATATTTTATTAAATTAATAAAGTGACTAAATAAAAATAAAATAATTAAGAGACAAGTAAAATAATGATATTAAAATATTATTTTAATATTATTCCTAGAAGCTTCTGGAGATGGATTGAAAAAGTATAAAAGAAGATCTAGTCAAGCTTCTAAGCAGCCAGGAATTGATATTTGCATTGTTGAGAGTTTGTGGAGCCAAAGGTTTTTGCAGATCATTTCAGTCTTTGGGAATGAAAACTCCCATTGATAGCATAACTGAGAGAGTGAAAGATCTCTTGAAGGGTTGCATATGTGGAGGTGATACTCAGTCATCTCATTTGTGCTTAATTTGTGGCCAAAGGCCAACTTGCTAAGGTTCGAATTTGGATGTGTCTAAGGAGACATTTATGAATGCTAGAGGTCTTCATCAATTTATCACAAGGAGCTGATTGCATCTACCCTATCTCTAAATTATTTCAGACTTGGCTTCAGACCTGCCACGGCTGAGGAGAGTCGCGATTTGGTTCATTTTGGCCCACACTTGCATCGTTTCCTTTCCCTAGTTGGAGCATTCAACTTTCAAGGAGTAGCCGAAGATTCTTGAGGTGTGAAAGCATACCTTGAGGCTGCCATTCAATAGTCAATGTCTGAAGATTTCAGAACAGGGGCGATTTTAAAAAGGACTCGATTTGGGCTCGAGGAGGATCACATCTTACTGATATTGCTTGCTTCTTCACAACAGCATTGGGTGATCTACCAAACAGGTTCTCACTACTATCTGTCGTTGCTTCTAATGCAAATATAGTTACTGTTTTGACTATCATAAACAGCCGTATATCATTGTCTGAGTTTAAGGAATGTGTGTATACATCAGCAAGCTTTAAGCTTGATCGATTGTACTTGGAAAATTGCATTCAATAAAAGGGGGATTGAGTTGCAAGTCATAATAATACTATGTCTCTAATAACAGTAGTTCGCATGCCAAGTGTTCGTAAAAATGCCTCTTGGCTGTAGGTACATGTTTGACATTGAAAATTCATCTATATGCATTGTAAAGGACCCAAAGAGTCATTATTGCATTTAGTTTGTAGTTTAGATATCACAGCAAACATTTGTAATTACATTTCCAGTCAATAACACGCAAAGTTATGCAATGCCCTTTTGTGTCAATAACACGCAAGGTTATCAGACCAGCAAACTAAACGCTTGAATGTGAAATGTTTGATGTTAATCCTTGGGCCATCAACATCAAGAAAGCAAATAAATTTTAGTAACACCAGGTCTAAGGTTGAAAGACAACTGTTTGACAATATTCCTTGAGGTCAAAATTCGACATATTCAGTCATATAACAGCAAGGGATATTATAGTGGTATTAGAGCTATCATCTTGCCATCCTGTGATCAGTTAAATGTCTGATGACTTCAAGAGATATCAGGTATTATAACAGGGAACAAAGAAGACAGTAGTATCAAAATCCACAAGTGCTAGACGTAGACACATTTTCAGAAGCTTTAAGGGAAAGGGATACTGGCAAAACAATTGAGACTATGGCTGAAGAAGAAAAGGATGCAAGAATTGAAAAGAAATTCAACACCATGCTTGACATGATGTCATGCTTATTAGCAAAGATGGAACAAAAAACAAACAATAATCATCAACAGCACCACACAGCTGAACATAGTGGGAATAATGCGAATAATGGGAACCTTGAAGAGGAAAGAATTGTACACCGAGCTGCTAATACTACAGGATCAACTTCTAGACCTCTCTTCCCTACTCTTACACCAAGAGAAGAACAACCACATGCTGCTGCAACTGTTCCTTTTGGGGATGAAGCAAGAAAAGCCTACTTGGAATATAGTACTTTTCCTCCTGATATGAGAGAACAATGGACCTTTGATCAATTCATGAATCAAAGGAATAGGAGAAGTGGAGGAATAAATGACCATTATGCTCCACCCAAGGACAGATTATCAGCAAGCTCTTGGTAAGCTTACTATGCCATATTTTGATGGGAGCAATAAGTGTACAGCTAGAGCATGGGTGCAAAAGCTTGATAACTATTTGTCATTGAGACCAATGCCTGAAGAGGACGCCATCAGATTTGCTACACTACATTTGGAGGGTGTTGCTCATGAGTGTTGGTACCACAGATTAGTCACTCTTGGCCATAATCTTATTACCACCTATGATGAATTCACTAACAGATCGATAGAAAGATTGGATGTCAAAGATCCTAAAGTAAGTTTCCGTGAGTTGGCACAATTTATTGAACTGGTACGATGTTGCTAATGAGGCATCTAACTTGTATTGCCTCCTTCCTTATTCAAAATCTGCAAATAACTAACACAAATAACCTCTGATGAAGCACATGAAGACTTCTATGTGAAGCCCTTTCCATTTGTAATAATTCAGCTGATCTTTCACAACCTCAGAATCATAGATCCATGAAGAATGAACGTTCTTCAATAGCAAACCCTTGTCTCAGACAATCCACAAAGAAAATATCAAGCAATGTCAAATAATCAATAATCAGTTTGAATTGCCTTCAATTCCCTTATAACCCCCAAATGGCACGATTTTCCATAGGTAGGCCTAAATGCTTTTAAATACATTTAAAATGTATTTAATCACTTCTGCATAGTTCAATAGTTACTTGGGCACCATATTTCACTTAAGTGATTTAATTAAAATCATTTTATAATATTAAGTGGCCTTTTAATATAATAAAATCACTTTATGACTTTATAATAATCATTTAAGTTAATTAAATAACTTAACCACGAGGATATCCATATCTTCTTCATTATTCAGACTTTTGATGTGCCGCTTGAAGCTGGAGTCAACACTGAATAACCCCCATGTGTCCAGGTGCCCTGAGTAAAAATAGCATAACTGCCAGATTGACTTACTAAAAATAGTAAGTCCCTCAACTAAGCCCACACACCAACTGCTAAGGCCCTGGAACTGAACCCAAAACTGAACTGAAGAAGTGGAACTGCCAATGAGACTCTCTATCCAGAATGTTAGCCTACAAGAGTCCAAAAATAATAGGCTAACCCATCAGTCACAGAGACTGACTAGAGTGGGGACATCACACAGTCTACAAGGACAGAAAATGGTGCAGATTCAGCGCCTTTTTCAGATGTCTAAGGAAAAGAGACATAAATCAGATTTGGGTGCACTTCTTCAGTGGTTAAACAATGTAAAATCTACCATAGCCAGCAAAGTAGATGAAGAATCTATTTTTGGTGCACTTTTTGATTGGTTTTGCCATTCCAAATCTCCATCCAGCAATAATAAAAATTGGCAATCTTAAAAATTGGCAATCTCCGTGTGCACAATAAATGATCATAAATCCACTCAAAATCAATCATAAGCATTGGACACCTTTGGAGTGGCAATGTAACATGTTTTTGCTTCACGTTGAAGTTAAAATGGCAATGTGATAAGAGAAACGTGCCAAAAAGCAGGACAGCAAGTTGGGGTGTACTTTTGTGTGGAAAAAAGCAAGTAAAATTCCCAGCATGAAGCATGGCAAATATATTATGAATCCATACCCAAGTGAAAGACACACCTACTCAAGGGCAAAACCCTTAATGATGTCCACCTAAATGATGGAAAAAAGTTATTTTTGTGCATCTATATTGAAACTTAAAACCAACAAATGATTTCCATAGGCTTGCTTTAGGGATTACAGAAACGTCTATAAGTTCTGCCTTAACACAATGAAAACTCAGCACTTTTATAAGTGATGCACACCTAGCATAAAGGGAAAAACATGATCTGAATGGGGTGCACCTTTTGGTTGGTTTTGCCCTCTTATGTTCTGTCCTAGATTGGTAAAAAATGGCAAACTGACTAATGATTTCTGCCGGTAGTCAATTAGGGAATAAAATGCATAATTTGGTGCACCCTTTTGTGGTTAAAGCCATAGTTTGAACAAAAATTTGACCTGGGCTCTAGACACAGCAAAAGAAAAAACTTTATTATACAAAAAACAGAAACTAATGCATTTAGAGAACACAAAAGTCTATTTTGATCATCAATTTTTAATAATTCAAATGTCACATGTCATATGAAACTTAAACATTCAAAATTTGAAATTTCAAAGTTTCAAAGTGGAACAATACATTGTGCATTACAACAAAATTATAAATAATAATTTTATAACAGCACTATAATTGTTTCCATATGTCAAGAAACAACCAAGTGTAGAACAATTATATAATTGGGCCTTGAACTAGGAGGTCAGTCAATATCAACATGATTGATTGTTTCCTAAAAAATGTCTTTGTTTTCCTCCAATACATCCACCTGTTTTGCTTCTGTTGGTGCTTTGACCATTTCAGCAATATCTTCATTAGTAAACATGATATCATGTTCTTTTACAACCCAGTAAACAAAAGGATTGATGTCATCCAAGTTGATGACATCATGATGACCGTCCATCTATTTCTTTCTTGTGTGAATGCTCTCTATTTATGTTACACCCAAAAATGACATAGGTTTGGGACAATGTGGTGTGTTAGCACTGCAATTCCCCATTACAAATTTACAAATAAAACATAAAAAAAATTATCTATAAAATTCTAGAACTTGTTCAAATTTTCAAGTTTCAAGTTTCTATTTACTAGAATTAATTGAAAAATTAAAGGGCTCTTTTTTCCTAGCTGTTGGTTTTCCCTCCTTTGAAAGGCTTGAGTTGAATAAAGAAGCCTCCTTTGCACACCCTTGTAGGCCTCCAACTCATTAAGAACTATCTCTAATGTCATCCTTTGGTACCATCCTATCAATGCATGAAGCAACGCTGGCCATTATCTTTTGATCAGTCTAAATATATGAAAGAAGTAGAACTTTGGTTTTAGGTAGTAGAGCAAGGGATGTATCAACTAGCGAAGTTGGCTTGTCCATTTGTGATCAATGATGCACGAAATGATATCATATTTTCTTTTGTTTCCACCATAGTAATGCAAAATGGCCTCATAGAGGTAACCCATTCTCATGTCATCCGCAAATATTTAAAATCTTTAGTAAAATTGACTGGGAAACCTCCTTGTACTTAACAAAATTCAAGATATTGTGTTGAAACCATGCTAGTCCAACATTGATAATATTTTTCAGACAAAGATGCTTAATATGGTATTACACGTTCCAAAAGCTTTGCCAATTGAAAAAGAGCGCAGAGAATAAAAATCCCAAAGCAGTAGATTTTCTATTGTTATCTGCTTCTCATCCAATAAATGTTTAACCATGTTTGTGTGCTTTGTTGGTACCCTTTCCTTGTGATTATTGAAAAGTTGCCAAAATGATACCTGCTCATGGAAAATGGTCATTGTGGAGATGACTTCAACTATACAGGTCAAAGTCCCATAAAAATTGGAAATCTGATCAAAATATGATCATCGAAGTCTCCATTTACTAAATACTAAATAGTATACATTTTCTTTTTGTTCTTTATTTGTTGACTAGTGAGTATCACTTCTGGGTTATGATATCGTCTGCCATGGTATACTTCATTAAAAGATTCTAATGGTAACATGTTTGTTTATTTATTTACCCACATTACATCATTTGCAGAATAGAGCCTTTAAACATGCAAGGGTGCTGTAGCAGATTTGTGTTTTCATTTTAATTTCAATTTTTTTGAAACATAGTGATAAAGAGCTAATTTTAGTTCATGCAGTATAAACAATAGAAATTGCTGGCGACTGTCTGTAATAGAAACTAAGAAAACTAACAGTGATTTTCTGTTGTCTAGAGATTGCGACTTTATCAGCAGAAGTGTGAGAAGTTTGAAAATGTTTTACAACCATATACAACATGCTTCTATGCTTGGGATGAACCTTGCCAGCCACACCGATTGACCATAGAGGTATTATAGTTTTCTCAGATTTATTTCTTTGTTCTTTTGAAGTACCTGAAGTTGTAATATTTTGTTTGCTAAATATCGTCTAGGTTCCTGGCAAAGGTGCTCTTGGGTCCTATGGACTTGATGATGTGAGAGATTACACATCAGTTCACTTAACAGAAACTCCTGAGGTAAGTTGTAAATACTATATTCATTCAGATCTTTCCATTTGTAACATGGCAATACACTATAGGTTAACATTGAATTTTAAGCTCCAATGTGAAGTAATTTAATAAAGCAAGATCAAACTTGGTGCTATGTAGGTCTGTCGATATTAGATATAATATAATGTTAGCCTATACTATATTAACTAGGAAATTTCATCTATATTAATGATGTAAGAACACCACATTTGTTATGTCTAAAAAGTAACTTACAATGTAAGTTACAATGACCAATGTAACTTTCCCATACAACAATAAATAGTAAATACAAATATATACACTTTGAAGTGTGTGCCATCCAATCCTCTCAAACTCTATGCATTCATTCTTCCAACATTGGTAGTATAGCAAGGATGCCCTAGGAAGGGTATGCTTATCTAGAGTGAGGAAGCCCTAGGAGAGAGGTACACTGAACTAACCCAGCGAAGAAGAGGCTTGAAGGGAGACGACATAGAATAAAACACATGAGGAAAATGTCTCTTTAGATTAGCAGGTAAATCTTTTTTAGATTTAAAAGTACTCCTAAACCTAAAGCTCTGAACAAGAATTAACATTTATGCACACTCTACAAGATTCTCCATGCGAGTTTGCAATAAAGGAAATAGCTTATATAAATTCTGAACTCGATTGTGTTACATGAAACTTCTTTGTCATAAAAAATCAATCTTTGCATTTTAAAGTTAACTCAAAATGGTTTGGTCAAATCATAAGTTGTGTTATAGTCCAAAATTTGATCTTATCAAATTATGGTGGCTTGTTTGTTATTTATAATTAATAATTTAAAAAATATTTATTAATTAGTAGTTGATATTTTGAAATTAAATTTATTATTAATTGATATTTCTAGAAGATCTAAAATTTAAAATCAATTAATAATTTATATTTGAAAAAATAAAAGATAATTTGAAATTAAAATATCTTTAAGATTATAAAATTAAAACTGGTAGCACACTTTTGAGAATCTTTGCATCTTTCAAAAACTCTAGCCAAGTAAAGAGAATTGTGCCTAGGCAAAAGGAGGCATTCTTAATAAAATCTGCACCTAGGTCAGTAAAATTGTGCCCATGTCAAAATCTAAACTCAATGCACTTTTGGTTAGAATTTGTTAGTTTATGAATGTGACAACCAAACTAAGTGAATCATACCTAAAAAAGGGGGTTATTTGGCATACGTTCTAAGAGATCGCCAAGATTAGGAGCATAACAATTTATATGAGTGAACGGTTTCTAGCGCAGTTTGGCATGAGGTGATGATGAGTTAGCATTGGAATTTGCTTCAAACTTGTACAAGGACATTCATGTACAAATTATTGCTATTAGCAATGATCATACATCAGTGGCTATTTTTGATGTCTCTTCTTGTTGCACCAATTATCTTCCTTAGTCCATATTATTTGGTATTGAGCCTAGGATTGTTGACTCCAGATTTGATTACCTCAAGGTTTTCCATATTTCACCCAAACTAGATCATTTCCCTCTTATCATTTGGTATTGGATCTAGTCTATCTTGACCTTCAGATCTAGTCCTAGGTTTCCATCATTAAAACATAAATCTTTTCTCTATCAAGGCACTAGATATATTCTCCTTGAGAATTCCTACTTCTATCCTTAACTAGATCCTACTGTTGTTGACAACCTTGAGATTGGAGGATTTACTTAAATGTTTGTTTTTTTCTTATGGCTGACAGTACAACCACTTTCTAAGCAATAAATTCTCAAACTTGCATGCTGTTCTATTCATTTTGCTTATCTTTAAAGATCAAAACACATCTTGCAATGCAGATTTCTTGTACAAGAAGCATCCAATCAGACAATTTCTTGCACCATAAAAAATTACTCTTGCAAGCTTGTTAGCAAGTGGTCACATAAAAAATTGCAACCAATATTGAGAGATCTATACAAAGAATATAATATATTGTCTGCATTGAGAAGGATATTTTTTCATATCTACTTTCCTCAATATTTTCTTTTCAGATCATTGCCTATAAAACCTTGGTGGATCCTGTTTTTTAATGCTAGGTCTGATCTTCACATGAATCTATGAGTGTTAGCACCCTTGAGCAAACCCTTGTCAAATATTCTAGCATTCTTGGACAGTTTTGGAAAGCCAGACTAGGAAATAGACCAAGTGAATGCAAGAAACAATGAGAGTGTTCTACACTATGCTTTTGCAAAATCAACAACAATGATAACTATCCAATTCTCCACAATGGTTCCACTTAGCGCTTGGCTCCACCTACATAACCAAGCTTGTAGTTTGTTCTTCCTATATTTTTGAAGGAAATTGATGATTGTACATTGCCACAATTTTTTAACAGGATCTTCAGCATCCTAACCATGAGGTATCGTGCACTTCTTGAATTGGTTACCACAACTCTTCAAAACATGTTCCACTTAGTAGCAAGTCTATCTTTTAAACTACATTCTACTCTTCTTCCTCAGGAATTAGAAATTCAACAATTCAATGATGAACTCTGTATTGTTCATCCCCTTCCTCACTTGACAACAGATCCTTACCCTTAGTGAGCTTTGTTACTGCTCCCAAATGCACTTTTCATAGGTTCAATTTTGCATCTTCTCTTAATTAATTGCCTTCCATGTTCATAAACAAGGAGGGAATCAAGTGGTCTCGTATTGATTGATTCTTGTGATTGAGTTCTATACCCTCCGTCCAAACATCACAACACTATAATACAATGTCCTTAGTATGGATACCTTTTCCATGCATATAATTAGTTTGTAGAGCTTAAATAATCATATGACACTACATTAAGCATAGATAACAAACCATTTCAACCTGCAGGATATTTCATTCCAAGTTGTTGACAACTCCTATCATTCAACAATAGATTTTATAAATCTAATGGCTCTATCATCTTTGCTTGTGATCCACATGCATTCCATATTTTGCCTATTCCATTTTTCTCCTCGTTAATCTTGGAAGCTACAAAGTGGTTTCATTCCTCTCTTGAAAATGTTGACAATGCCCTCTAAGTGAAGAAATGATGAGAGTCAATTGGGTTAAGTGTCTTTTGTTTTCTGGATAGTCACATTGGCTACTTTACTTAAATTAAATATTTTTCAGTCACACGTGCTTCTTGTATATTTAGATACTCAATGATTTTCATATCTCTATTTACATCTCTTTTCACTTAGAAGCTTCCTTTACATCCATGTAATTTTTATATATACAAAATAGAAATGAGTTTACATCATATATGGTTGTGGCTAGCATTTGTCTCTCTTCATGTTTTTCCAATTTATTTCATTTAGTTCATATTATTGGTTTTGTTTTTTTCTGAGTTATAATTTTAGAATTTTGTTCGTCAAAGTCCTTGTATGACTCTTGTGACTAAATGTACTTTTGTGTCCCATGACCCTTTTCTTCCATTATTCTTTCTTTTTTAAACTACCACTAAATTCTGGCAGTAAGTTGTTATAGAAAATGGTATTTGTTTGTAACTAAGCACTAGATAAAATGTTATATTTATTCAAAAATTATCATTTTAAAATTTTAGTTTTTAACCCTTTCTCTTTTGCTTGGCAAGATTTTTTGTTAGAATGATGTTTCAAGGCATGGTAGGTATTCTCAGAAAATTTTCTGAATGCCCACTCTTGGTTCTTTATATCCGTGGTACTTTTTGGTACTTGTTTTATTTATTCTTCCTTGCATCATTTTACTGTAATTGAACCTCACCATATACATCATTGCATTTCTTCTGACCTTTATAGTTTCATTGGTTTTGTTCACCAACTGTCCATATGATTTTGGTCTGCACAAATCACATGACAGTTACCATTTTCCAGTTAATTATAAATTCATGGTAACATGAAATTTTCTAAGTAGATAATTACTTATTGCTTTTGTATTGTAGTAGTAAAAGAGAAGTTTGATTTTATAGATCAGAAATATGATTGTTAAATATTTGATTACTGCATATGTTGCCTGCCTGTAGAAATCAGAGAGGAGGTTTTTCGTCTCAGTGCATGCTGAGGGACCAATAAAGGTACCTTCGTCATGTTCTTGAAATTTAGTTGAGTTGTAAGTTTTGATGGAAATGGCAAATTATTACGTATTTTCATTTCTGCTACTTACATGCGCAGGTACTCAGTGTTACAGATGCAGATACACATACCGTTGAAAACTTAAATGGGAAAGGCTTGTATAGGTTTGCAGAGAAACACACAAGTGACCAGAATGGAGAGAATTGCACAGAATTCAGTGCAAAAATCACAGTCTGTTTGCCTTTCATTGGACTTGCCATGGTAGATTCTATTCCACAGGTAAATTGATTAAAAGAAAGAAAGAAAGAGGTGACTGAAATTGTTCTATGGAACTGAAATATACAAGAAGCTAACCTAAAGCCAATATAGTAGAGTAGTGAGTGTGTCTCTTAAACATTTTTTTACATTCTTGTAAGATCATTGCTTATGCTTTTTCCTGATCCATTTTCTGTCAATTATTTCTTTGTAGGAACTAGCCTTTGCTTGTGTTAGAGGAATCAAGCTCAAAATATTGCAGGGCTTACATCAACAGAAGTTTATTTTTCAAGTAGCATCATTTCAAATTGATAATCAGCTTCCCCATCCCATATATCCTGTAATGGTCTCTATGGACAACACTTCTATTGGAGCTTTTGTAATCCAAGGGAAAAGTAAAGAAAATACCATTGATTCTATGGTTGAAGAAGACATACATGACCTTTCACATGAGCCTGCATTCTACTTGGTTGCAGTAAAATGGCAACACATGGCAACCTCTGTAAATTGTTTTGAGTGTGTTACTGTAAGGTAATATATGTGTTTGCTAGATAGGGTTTTCACTTTGACTTAACAATGATCAATTTATTAGGGTATTGTTAACTTGATTTCTCTTCTTTGTGGATGATCATTGTTGCATTTAGCTCATACATGGGCATTATGGAGTTTCTAACCTTAGTGAAAAATAAAAAATATTTTCAGATTTGCACCTTTACGTCTTGAATTTGAAGACCAGATGATTTTTCGTTTGGTGGACTTCATAAAAAGTGTCACTTGGAGATTTTGGAGGGGAACCACCCAGGCACAAAACTTTGAGATGTGGCCAGTAAAATATGGCATGAGTCAAGTTACGGATCATTTTATTGACCCTCAGATTGTTGAATTCGTTAAGAACCCACACTCAAGTCAGCTGCATTTCTTAAAGGTTATGAAAATCATGGAGAGTTACAGAAGTTGGCCATCTCCTGTTGCAGTAAGGCCAATTGGTGCTCCTTGGCAAAACATTTCCCTCTTAGCAAGGAGGAGGAGGAAGATATATATTGAAAATTTTCATGTTGCACCTATCAAGCTAACTGTAAGGTATGCTAGAAATTATTTTCATTTGTTGAGAGAAGAATGTGTGGCAGCATCCATTTGTACCACCATGTTATACAAGGTGATCTCAACCCTTACTTCCTCAAGGGATGCACCCAAAATGAGAACGATCCTTTGAGAGAGATCACTCATGGAAGTTCCTACTTCATCATCCTACTCATTTCCCTTGGGGACTTATTGCCCCTCAGGTGGTCCACAGAGAAATAAAATTTTAAAACTAATTGAAAAACATTGATGAGACCATAACCTTCTTGTCTATCTAGTGATGGTGATGACATTGATGAGACCATAACCTTCTCAGCTATCTAGAGGCAGCATATCAAGCCCAACCTATTTGAGCCTTCATTTGTATATATGATTTAATTGTGTGTCATTGTGTGATGTAGTACTAGTAACTCTGTAAGTTCCAAAACTATTTGAGTCTTTTTGACACTATATGATGTAGCATAAACATATTTTAATCTGATACTAGTTGCCATTGTTAGCAGGAAAAAAACAATTACTTCATATTTTCTGTTAATTTTTTTTTTTATCTATTTTTTTTTTTTTTTTCTTTTTAATTTTTTGCACAGCTATCGGCTGTTGCCTTTTGTCTAGGACTTTTGGGTTCTAGGCATCCCTTTTATGTGTTCCCGGGATTGCCCATTCTCCCTAAAAGTGAATTCAATGAAAACATAATTATACTTCATGCCCCTTTTTAATTCAAAACTGTGGTAAAGGTTTCCTTCTATCTTTTGAAGAAAGTTATAATTCATTCTGCTTGGTTGGAGTTAGTGTTAGGAATGTGGTGTAATATTCAATTTTTTAAGTAGATAATTATTTTCTCCCCCCATGGCATCAGCTTTTCCAGCAGTCCTTGGTTGCCCAAAGATGATCATAGAGCAGCAGCACAGTCGTTGATTTGGATCAACAGTACAACATTACAGGTTAGAATGCACATATGTTTTCTTTACTGGTATGTTTTTATCTCTACTTTCAATGTTTTGTGTATCTACATACATATTAAGGATTATTTTTGCAGACAGGACTTTTGACATGTGATGTATCTGATACAGAAAAAATTCAAACACTAATTACGCTAGCTTAATATTTTAATCAAAATTTACAAACTACAAAGAAGACAAATTCAAGTGGAAATGAAGACTATTAAATGAGTACATAGAGAATCATGGAATCCCACAATGCAGTACGGAAAAGGATAAGCATCAAATCAGGAAAGAACTTATTCTAACCAATATATAAAGGCCACACCTTATGAATGTCTTTCTTGAGTTTGGTCCCAAGGTTGTCATCATGGGTGAGTCACTTGGTTAAACACTTTCAAAACCTGTGTTTTCATGCTTCTAAATTTTCCCCTCAATTTGAAACTATTGCTGCCTCCATTTTTACTTGGGACCCCTTTACAATATAACACATTTTATCTGGTATGCCTTTTTAAAACTGAAAAATGTCATGTCCCCAATTTGAAAGGTGACAATTAATTAAATTGATTTTTATTGAGTTGTCAAAAATAAATAAAATATCCAATGATTACTTGATGTTAATTAATTTAATTAAATAAACAATAAAATAATATCATCATGTCACTTTATTAAATAAAGTTTTCCAAATGTGGCCGGCCTAATATTCTAGAAGCTTCTTAGAGTTCTTTATAAGGAGACTGGAGGGAGGAATCAAGATATGCTTTTGATTTGATATGATGATTTATGAACTTCTGAGGACGAAAACCCTTGGAGTTGAAGGCATGGATGAAAACCCATCCCTTCCCGTGGAGTGTTTGCAAGGCAGCAGGCACTATTGAGCAAATTTGTGAAGTCTCCTTTGGAGACAAATTTAGTGATTGATTCAGAATAAAATTGATCTTTTCATCAGGTGATGCTACTATGGCAAATCAACTATATGACTGAAAGATAATATTGCCAGCTAATCATGCTGCGATAAGTTTAGTGGTGTGATTTTATTATTATGAAATCGTGGCTTGTGTGGAATTGCGAATATTGTCAGATGGGCCGACTCAATAATATTTTAGCAGCTTAAATCATATTGTGGAAATTATTGATATTGGGGCCTGTTGACGTGTATTTTATACCCAATCATACACAGAATAAAATACCAATAGGCATCTTATCCTCTCTTGAGAAAATAGTCTCTAACTGCTGAAGATCTGCACAAAGGATCAGTTAGGTAGACTCCAAGGTTCTTTTAGTAGGGTCTCTACGTGTGGACAAGCTTTTAGTGGTATGATGTGATTTGTTGTTTCCTCCAAGGGGCCTTACGTATTCCAAAAGTTCAAAGATTTTCTAAACTAAAGAAACTTTCAAAAATAGCAAAAGGAGTAGGGTTTAAAAGAGGTCTAATCTAGCCTAATCCTATGAATGACTTAGTATGGACGAGACTTGGCAAGATTCAACCAACTTCAATTTTGCCATAAGATAACAACTCAATTGAAATTAGTGCGATCTTCTAAGGTAATAAAATGATACTCAATGCATCAAAGATCAAGGACACTACTACGAAGGTACATATCCAAAATACAATAATGATTGAAGATTAAAGGACTCAAAGTTTTCTCCAGTCGACCACGCAAGGCGCTCTTACAATCAGCAAGAAGCTAGTGGTTTGGATTACGAATCCTACCAAATATCAAATCTCATACTTAGTCTTTCAACTTAACAAACTACTTTGATTGAGCACGATTCAAGTAGATCAAACAACCATGAAGATAACTCAAGAAATTTGCAACAAAACACCATAACTTCAATATTTTATTGATTTCCAAGTCATCATGTACAACAATTGCTTGAATTTCTCTCTTCAAAACTCAATCTTGCTACAAAATAAAATTGCTTCTAACTCTAATCTCTCTTACATCAACTATTGACTATTACTCTATTCCCCTATTATACTATTACTCAATGAAATGAAAAATGGGGGTATATATAGCATCCCCAGTTACAATGAAAGGTCCAGATTGAAAGTAAATCAACGGACAAGATCATGACACCTAAACCCTAATTAGGGTTAGTTACAAATGACCTCCCTTTTACTGAACAATATTAAATACATAGCCAAATATTAAATTCGGCACAAAAACCTAGGAGGTATCAACCAATGAGAAATAAGATGTCATGTCATCTGTAACAACCTTTCATCTAGAATCTTATTCCCTTTCCAATTCTCTTTCTTAGCATATGTAATGAATTTTGTCACGATTCCTTCGATTTCTGTGATTGGAATCTCGGGAAGATTCTGCATACTCTCCTCTAAGTGGATAATCTGATCGAATGCATCTAGAAGAGTTGCGTCCCATGAAGGTTCAAGTTCCTTCGTTCTTTCAATCAGGAGCATGGTGGAAAACATCTGATCATACTGCTCATCTGTAACATTTGCGTCCTTGCAAAAGATGATCTTGATTCTATCCTCAAATTCCTGCATATCCACATCTGTCTCGACCTCGATCCTTCTGCCAAGAATGGTACGAAGTACCTCAAATACTCTGTCCTGGATCGGATTGATCACTTCCTCAAGTTGGCCACATCTAACACTGATGTCTTCAAAGAAAACATTCTTCATATGGAGTAAGGTTGACCACTGAAACAAACTGTGAGAATCACCCTCCAAGATCTTCTCCTGCGCTAAAATTCTTCTTGATGTGTGTCTTATAACTTTCAAGACAGGAATGATAACGTCCTTGGTATGGGCAAATGCAGCTATTGTTATCATCAAATTGTGGATTATCTTAAGAACTTGGATAGCCTGATGAATGATCTTCATCATCCTTGTAACAAACTCTATAGCCACTGTGTGAGACCTATCCATCCAATTACTTGTACGTTGGACCATGTTCCTGAATCTTTCTGCTTCATTGATTGATTGAAGTGGCAATGCCTGCACTGGTGATCTAACTGGATCCTGACGTCCCAAAGGTTCATTGATGTGACTGAAATATGTCCTCCATGCACCGACCTCTCTCTCAAGCTTTCTATTTTTCTCCATTTCTTCTCTAAGCTTGTCCTTCAATGCCTCAAATGTGTCGGTGGCATCATCCATTGTCTGCTCTGCAGTGGATGGTCCTAACTCGATTGTCTGAATTTCATAATCCTCTGCTAGGATCTCACCCTCATATTTGTCTGCTGCCGGTGTAGCTATCTGCAGTTTTCTGGATCCAATCTCATCTCGAATCACCTTGGACATCCTTGTAGCCTTCTTCTTCTCTGTTACTTCATGTGAGCGTCCAACAAGGCTCTCTAAATCAATTGCATTGTCCTCGTCCTCTACTACGATCACCTTGGTTAATCTTTCCTTCAACCAATCTGGGATAATCGATCTGGTTTCTTGAACTTGAATCTCTTTATGCACTATTTCTTCTTGTCTGGGAGGAGATGTTATTTCATTGTCTTCTTTGTCTTCATCTAACTCATAGTCTTGGAGAGATCCATCTGGTGAACCATGTTGTGCCTGTCCTTCCTCCTGCCTGTCATTCTGTACCATAGACTCCATGGACTCTTCTACTTGAATTGTTCTATTCTCTGATCTAGAAGAAGTACCTGGTGCCTGATCTTTGTTGGCCCCTTGCTTTTTCTTGGAAGACTCTTTCTTTTCTGACCTTTCTTTTCTCTTCGAACCTCTTGGATGGAGATTGCCCTCACTGGCACATCGAAGGTTACCTTCGCCTGAATTCCTAGGATTAGGATTGCCTTCACTCACACTGGCTCCACCTTCGGCTGATTTCTCTTCCAAAGTGAAAGACATAGCTATGCTTTGTTCTCTCAACTTCTGATGCTGAACGTCTACCCATCTGCGAGTACAAGACAAGACTGGTGCCATCAAAGCATCTAAATCCACGACCTCGGGCTCATTCCAATCCAACCTTATTGTTTTGCTTTCTCTATCATAGGAAGACTGGATATGTCTGCCATTGTCCTGAGCTTGGTCAGCCACTCTGTAAATCCTGCATTTCCTGATGAAATCCAAAGGTAATCTAGAATGCATTTTCCGTTTCACCTCAAGATCATCTAGGAGGTTCATCATAAAATCTTCAATCTGGTACTCATGTCTAAATCTTCTGCCGACTGTCTCCTCTAAATGTCCATGTGGATCAAAGCTATTTCTCCAAGCAAAAGAAGAAAAAGAATACAAGGCTAACTCCTTCTCTGCGTCATCCATGGCTAAAACATTAGGACATACCTCAACTGAATTACCCAAAATAATAGGTACTTGGACTCCATTCTGATGTCTGTGCCTAAATGCCTTTGCATATGCTGCCAACTGTCTTGTTACTTCAAGTAACACAATTCTGTCTGTCGGATACCTCGGCAACATGTATGGAGGTAAAGGACATCCATGCACTCTAATGTAAGTGAATTTGGGAAACTGAATGAACCAAGCACCGTACCTCTTGATGAATTCCTGGGCATCCTGAGATAATCTGTTGTGAATCCCTCCTTGCAACGTCCTTGTGATGTTCATCGTGAAGGTATCATTAACTAACTTGTAGTTTTTCCCTGGCGGATGATGCAAGTAGGCATAGGAATCACAAGCTCTGACCTCGCCGGGTCCTCTTCCAATCATTCCTCTGTGAGGTAGTCCTGCGTACTCAACACTCCTGATCAAAGCATAGATGACGTATGAACTCATGTGGAAGGACTTAGTAGCCCTGAGTCTCCTCAACTGTACGTCTAAGCAATGGCTAATCATCCTAGCCCAATGTATCGTACCTTTACCCTGAACAATCACCTGGATGAAGTAAAACATCCACTTCTCAAAATAGAAGGCATGAGGTGCTCCTGTAACTCGGTTGAGCATGGTAATCAAATCTCTGTACTCCTCCTAGAAATCAATCCTGTGCGGTGTGTTCGGGATCTTGCTTAGACGGGGACGACTCTTGAGTAGCCAGTTCTTGTTAATTATGCTTAAGCAAGCATCTGGATCATCATCGTACATTGACCTGGCTCCTTCTATGCTCTTGTATATCATGTCCCTGTGCTCTGGAAGATGGAAAGCTTCACTTATAGCTTCCTCTGAAAGGTACGCCAAAGTGTTTCCCTCATTGGACACGATCGTTCTGGACTGTGGATTATAGTGTCGGGCACATTCGATCATCAACTCGTGGCACTGAATAGCTGGAGGAAAACCGGCCGCCTTAATGATGCCACTCTCTATTATTCTCCGGGCGACAGGTGATGGCTTGCCAATGTAGGGGACCTCTCGAAACTTTTTCGTGCTAAAGTTCCCCAAGTTTGTATCTCTAATGTTGCTCCACTTCGACACGATCTTGGTCTCCACTTCCTCGGTCTTCCGATCTTCTTTCATGAGAGCTGAGCGACTGGTGGATGCTCCCGCCTTCGGGGTCGCCATACCTACACAACATTTCATTATGAGAACTATATTTTGCAATGAATAACATAGATTAGAGAGATAAAGTTTTTAGGAAACCTCATGATAAGTCTTTAGAGTTATCATTTCCTAAAAAAAAGATTGAGCTAAGAAATTCAAAATTCAAAATTTCAAAACTTAAAATATGACGATGAATAAATAAAGCAATAAAAATCAAATCGCCATACCTCAATAGAGAGCTAACTCTAGAATGCAAAAAGACAAAATTCGCCTAGGCCAAATTGAGGTATGAATGATCTTTAACGTTATCTCCTCAAGAAATCAATTTCGCCACCTTTGTCTTCAATGTGATCTTCAAGTTCACTTTTAACGTGGTCTTCAAATCTTAGCAAATTCGCTCAAATGAAGAGCTATCGCACCACCTTTGATTACTAACGCCACCTTGGATAAATGGAAATTCGCACCACCTCAAACACACTTCGCACTTTCCTTCGTCTTCCTCAATTCGCATGTAGAAAGGTAAAATAATGATGTAGAAATGATAGTTTTTACCCCCCTTATATAGCGCTCACATCACAATTCACCCTCAAGGCCGACTTGATAAAATAAAGCAATTTCAAACGATTTTTAAATAAAATAACAAGGCCGACTTACATGCATGAGCGTTCTTATTCGACTTTTAATTATTTAATTCATTAATTAATTAAATGCCTTTTATTTTAATTAATAAATTTCGATTTTTAAATCAAGGCAAAATAATTAATTAATGCAAAATGCCATATTAAATGCCAATTAAATAGGACTTTAAATTTTATCGAATTTTGGCATTAAAAAAAAGGTTTATTTGGCGCCAAAAATTTGAAAATGAAGTGGACGTACCTCATCGCCCTGGTCCCTTGGAGAGGGACAGGAGCGATTCACCATTTTTGTCATGATTCTTGCGTTTTCAACGTTCAACTCCTTCATTTCCACGTTCCAAATCGATCATCTTGTTGGGTTCTTCGAATTAGATTGCCTTGCATGTGCGCATGAGTGTCTTTAGATGTATCATCGCCCTTGTCCCTTGGAGAGGGACAGGAGCGATCTCCATGTTTCCACGTTCATCTTGCATCTTTGATCTTCGAACTTCTATTGCTAGGCGAATAACATCATTGCTAGTCCATTCCACGCACGTCCCCCTTGCTTTTGCAAGGTACCTTTGATGTTACAAGGATCATCGCCCTTGTCCCTTGGAGAGGGACAGGAGCGATCCATGTTTTTTCTCCATTTTGAGCTCAAGTTGGTAACGTTTAACCTTGGTTCATTGTTTATTGCCTTCGAAATAACGTCCTTTACCTCGTCCATCCTCGCCTTGCCTTGACTTTGAAGGAGTACGAGTGTTTTTGATGAAATCGCTTTGGTCCTTGTCCAAAGGACAGGAGCGATATGGACTCCTTAGCTTGATTGATAACGTTTGGACGTTCAAAACTCTTGCATGTCATCCTCAAAAGACGTCTTGAACCCTTTACAACCTTGTGAAGCCTTGACTCAACGTAATTCTTGCATGAATTGATCAATATACTCAACATCGCTCTGGTCCCTTCCTGAGGGACAGGAGCGAAATTCATCATTGTGAGCTTGTTCTTGTTTATTTCAACTTACAATTATCTTCAACGCGTGTAATGACGTCCTTTCGATCCTTGGGGTAGCTTGATATTTGCTTGTCTCTTGAAATCTATGCCTTAATGGAAATATCGCTCTGGTCCCTTCCCATGGGACAGGAGCGATCTGGGGTCTTAGAGCGCAAATCCTTCCAACGTGACGACCTTGATGCTTGTGTTTGATTAAAAATGTCTTAAGACGTTGCTGCCACCTTGTTCCTTGTCTTGGATCGGTCTTAAACTTGAGGGAAAGGCAACATACTCACTGTATCGCCCTGGTCCCTTGGAGAGGGACAGGAGCGATCTTGCTCTTGTGGTCTTCATTTCACTTTGCTAGCTTCCAAATTTATATTCAACGGGTTCGTAATGCGTCCTTCCATTCATTCATGCCTTGGGATCGATTGAAACTTGGCAAGAAAATCATTTATAACAAAAATCGCTCTAGTCCCTTCCTGAGGGACAGGAGCGAACTAGGCATTTTGGGACCCTTGTTGACATTTTAAAATATTCAATTTATATTCACTGAGTTCATTTCACCGTCTTCCTTGCTACCAAACATGAACTTGACTTGATCTTGGCCTGGATTTTGCCCAATGAAGAATATCGCTCTGGTCCCTGGGAGAGGGACGGGAGCTATAATGTACTTCGCCCTGGTCCCTTCCTGAGGGACAGGAGCGATTTTAGCATTCTGGACCATTCTTCTTCATATTTGCACTTCAAATTATATTCATCTAATAAAACATCTTCCTTTGGACCTCTTCAAATCGTCAAGTCGTCGAAATCCCGCAAGGACAAAGCAAAATTGGATTTGTAGCTCCGGTCCTTCACTGAGGGACAGGAGCGATTTTGCTCCTGGAGGTATTTCTGTGCTCATGAAAATCTTCAATCTATATTCAATGGAAAGATCTCGCCTTTCTCCATTACTTCCAACTCGAAATTCATCTTGACTCTGCAGGGACAGTAAGATATTCGAAAACGAGCTCCCGTCCTTCACTGAGGGACAGGAGCGATTTTGCTCCTACAGGCCAAAATATCATGATTTCACAAATTTAATCACTTCACAAGGCAAAAACAAGTCATTTCCAATGCCTAGGATCAAAATCAAAAAAGGTCAAAATTTGGTCAAAAATATTCAATCGGACAAAAATTCACATTTCATCTCCAACACTTAGACAAATTTAAGCTTTGCATCAACATTCCAATTGAAAATTAGACCATTCTGGCGAATTCATTGCATTCAAAATTAGCATCCTTCGAAAAGGAAGCTCAAAAGCCCTCAAAACAACTGGATTCTGGCCTGAAAAGACAGAAATGAAAACCCTAAGGGTTGACCCTAAATCCAGACAACTGACTGACTAACAAAATCCTAAAAACGAAGGCGAAAAACGAGGAAAAAAAAACGAGCAAAAAGAGGGGGTCCCCATTTGCGATGGGGCGATGTGTGAAATGGTCACAACAGGGCCCAATTCCCTCTTGGCCAACATTGGCAAAGTTTGTATTTGAATCTTATTCCATGCTATTGTGGTGAATAGAAAAGGTTTTCGATCCTCCAATATTTAGGGGTTGATAATTATAGAGTCGTGAGTTGTTTGAAGTGGCTTTGAGAAGTAATTGCAAAGCATTCAAGTGTGATTCCTTGAGCACCAAGCTGTAATAAGTTGTGAGACTCTACAGATTCAGGCAGATTGCTCTAATTGCCAAATTCACATGATGTCGTGGGATCTTAGCCTATGCCAGTAGCTTTGTTGAATATGTGACTCATTGGCACGAAGTTCCAGTGTCTTGGGGTAAGGAAAACAGATATCCTATTGGGTGCAGTATTCATTGTGGATCGCATATTGTTCCTTGGTGAAGAGGCTCTGTGGTATGGTTTAGAGTTCGATTGTTGGTGTAGACCTGATATATCACTAAATGTTTTTCCAGGAGCGGGGATCTTTTGCAGAATTGGTTTTTCTGAAGTGACTGTAACGCTGAACTGAAGCAAAGACAAATATTGTGAGTCTCAAAAATCAGATAGATTGCCTATCAACAGCAGAGTGTGGTATCTTCTGTGTTTATTAAACATTCTTCCGCCTGTGAAAGAAGCTGTCAAGATGTAATGCTGTTCTATGTGTAATACTGTCTGATATTGCAATAAAAGGGCTAAGAGTCGATTAGCTGTGTTATTTATTTGTTCTTTGATTTTCTGTCCTACTGCAATTTTATTTACCAGTTCTGAAAAAACATATATGTAAAATCTGAATCAACTTAACAACAGAACTGAACCTATCAACAGAAGTTTAGAACTGAATACAACCTTTGTGTCAAATTGTGGAAGATATTGGTATTTTGCTATTATTCCTATTCAAGGATATTTCAAAAAATGAAAAAGTACACCTTATATGTACCTAAATGCTAGGAACTGTCTCAAGTGATATCCACTTGGCTAGCATGTTGGTCTTTCTCATCTATGTTGGAGAGGCAATCTTCACGCTTTCTTTTAAGATTTACGATACAGTTCAATCTAATCTTGTTCATCTCTAATCTAATATAAAATGCATTTTGTTAAAGAAATAAACTGTTCTTAAACTATAGAAATGGTCTCTCTTCTTTTTGAAAAACTCTACATCACAAATAAAGTCACATTAATAACAGTGATGTCTGAGTAATAATCTGAAATATTTAACAATGAAGGACCTACTTCCAAACTAGCACACACCGCACCAAAGACTAAAAATAACAGGCCAACAATATACAAAATCACAAATCTAATCCCTATTGCTGACAACAGCTAAGAAATTAAAAATAGATATTTTAGAATTCTGGATGTGAACATTGTCATCTCAGAATATCAAAACAAGTTTGTAATCCATAAGTTCTTAGAATCTAAACTCTATGACAGGGCCCCACAATTCAGAAATAGCAGCCCAACCAAATTAGTGGTTCCTTGAGTTGTTTTTGTTATGCTCCTAATAGGAATTGTCCCTCAGGTTAACTTGCACACGAGGTTTGGGGAAACAGGAAAGGAGGCTGGCCTAGTTAGGGATGTCCAAATGTTGATTTTGCAGCTCCAAATCTTCTGTTTAACTTTGTGTACAAGGGCATACCCAATGCCATTTGTTAAAGCTATGAACTTTATGATGGAACAAAATTACATGCTATTGGTTGCCAAACCCTTGATTTTGTTGAGTGCCAGAGATCCAAGAGCTGGCGTCCTAGATCATCCTCAAATTTGTTTGCAGACTGATTCCTGGGGAGGATGCTTTGTTTGCTACATAGCTCTGAGTTCTGTAGGCTTTTGTCAAGGCTGCATCTTTTTTCCTTAGATCATCTCTGACTTATTCTGAATTTTTCCTTAGGTGAAATTACATCTGCATCTAGGTAAGTTGGGCAGTTGATTTATAGGAATTGCCTGCAGGTATGAGCTTCTTCTGAGAGCCATGATAGAGGAGTGAGACCTTTTGTTATGTAAAAAGCTATGCAGGTTGATCTTTATGTCAAATGGGATTAATAGTTCTTGAATAATATAATGTATTTTTTATGAACGGGTGTGCTGATTACTCTCGACAACCTTGGAGAATCTATGTATGGTATTTTATTTGGAAATATTGGTGGGATATCTTGGGTGATGAGAAAGGTGGGCAGTGGGCATTGAAGAAGAGGCATATGCTGTATGCCCAGCCAAGTAACAAAGTATGCCTTGGATGGTTCTCGACCAGGCAAAAGAAAGTTATATATGATAATTTTCTGTAATGTCCTCACTTTGAAATATGATTTAATAATAAATAATAATAATAAAATTAAAATACAAAAGAATAAAGATAAAAATTAAATTAAAATATAAAATAATATATTTTAAATATGATTAAAATTTGATTAAGTTAATGATTAAAAGGCATGAAATGATAAGTTGTGACTCCAGCAAATATGAGGTATAAAAGGGAGAAGAGAACTTATTTGAAGGAGGGACAATTTGGGAATCGGAAGTGCAGATCTGATTCAAATAAGAAGTGCAGATCCGATTGTGAAAGGTTGTGTCCCTTTGAAAGGGCAGAAATAATGAAGAGTTGCACTCTTTCAAAGGGTGCTAATGGTGAAAAGGTGTGTCTCTTGCCAAAGGACACACATGATGAAGAGGTGTGACCTCTCCATCACATTGAGAGATATAAAGGAAAGGAATCAGTTGGACAGAGAATGAATCTGAACTAAAACCTGAAGGAATAAGAATCGAAGAAGGGAAGAATACTCCAGCAGAATCAAAACACATAAAAGGGCAAGCAAACTGTTTCTTTCCATGATTGCATTAATAGGCACAAGCCGATCTGGTGTTTTTCCTTCCTGGTTATACAGATGTAATGTCCCCTTCTCATTAGTTCGCAGATATTCACGGGATTGGCCTATCACTTGACCCTCATAGCCCAAGGAGACTGATTAGGGGTTCGACTTGTGGTGATTTATTGCTTCGCATTTTGTGTCAACTTGATTATGGCGAAATAAGGAGATTACACGTATTGAGAGATGTGTGCACTTTAATTATAATATAATAATATTTTTAAAAAATTCAATTAAATTAATGTGTAATAAAATAATAGTGTAACGAAAAAGATAAGGAGGGAATCTTCTAGAAGGAACCAATTGATTGGATGAGAAAAGAATTAATAGGAGAGGTTGGTTCATTGTTGATCGTCAGTTGTTGTGGATATCTCTTCTTGTGTAGACTTGTGGAGCCAAGGGTTTCTGCAGACAACCATTTGGGAACGAAAACTCCCTATGATTAGCATAACTGAGGAGGTGAGAGATCTTCCGAGGGGTTGCAGTTGAGAGTGGGAGACAAATCAGTCTTCCATAGTGTGCTTATTGAGTTTCTACATTTCCATGGTGTTTTCAGATTTTCAGATTGAATGCCCATAGTTTATCAATTTTGATTGGAGTAGTAAGGTGAATCTATTGAGGAACATTTAGAAATGAATTTGTGAGTTTGCTGATGGAAATCACAGGTCTGAAACAAATTCATATTCTTTCCTCCAAACCCACGATTTGGGTCATATTTTATCATTCAAGCATCCAATCTTCCTAATAAGGCCAGTGATAATTTCAGAGGAGTTAGGCGATTCTTTTGGAGAGGTTTTGAAGGTGTATTTGTAGAAGTATCATCAGTGCCTAATCAGTCTGAAACAAAATCATAGCAGTCAGCCTTTACCCTCGATTTTTCTCCAAGACACTCATTTTTGCATCCGATTTCACTTTTGAAGGCAGCATTATACTTGGAGAGGAGAATTGATCATTTTCAGGGGTATAGAAAGGCATTCGGAGCTGACCATTATTTATCATCAGACCTCCATTATTGCAGCAGGGGCGATTTCTGATGACAAAGGTTCGAACAGCTGATTGGAGGCTTCTTAGTCAATGATATTGCTTGCTTTTTCAAGGTGCTATACTCGAGGTTCATTTGACATTGATAATGCATTGTAATCTCAGTTTGTGTGCATGAGTCCATAGCTGTCACTTGTCTGCAGAAAATCTGAAAGTGGTCATTGATAATAGTCAATGTGTTTGATCATAGTGATGTCAATGTAATGTCCTTTTTTATCATCATTTGAAATAAGAAAGGAAGGAGTGATGGCTGCATCTTCATACATGATTTTCTGAGGTCGTATGTCAACTGTTTGTTATAATGTCAGCTGGCTGTAAGTTCATGATTGTGGGCCTAATCTGATATGATACATCATAAGACAGTTGTATAGGCATTCTTAGCAATCATTCAATCAATAGTAGTCATTAATAGTTGTTAAATCATGAGAAATATGTGTTATTTGACCTCCATATCAAACTGAAAATTTCTGAGACACTCTGTTAGCATAACACGCAAACACAAAACCGCATAACACGCAGATTGAAAAGTCAGATTATCAGTAAATATTCCTTGTATTTCAGTCAATACATTACAGGGGATATTTCAACAGAACATCTGATCTTTAGAATAATCAACCATTATTTGATAATTAACTTACTGAATAATAATTAAGCACTACATAGATATTAAAGATCAATATTATACTTCTGTAATTACTACTGAATTAAGAACATGGCTGCCAGTAATTGTAACAGATATAAGCTCTATACAATTTATATATATGCATGTATTTACCCAATCATGGTAAGAGAAGGAAGGGTCCCTAAATAGGGTAAACGTTGTTGGGGTCACCCCTAAGCACGCCACCTCATATGCATGGCAGGGTCCACATGAGGCCAAAGGGGGCGAAGGTTCTCTGCCTTTGGGCTCAAGAGGGTTAGACTTAGGGCACCCTATTGGGGTAAATCCTTATCCTCTCTACCATGGTGATGGATGGAATCATATGAGAGGGAGAAGATGGCTTGATTGATGGGGAATGGTTGTAAAGACACCCTATCAAGTTACCCATCCTAGCTTACTATGATTAGGGGTTGCTTTAATTAGCTTAGAGAATCCTACAATCAAATAGCAAGTTGTGATTTGTGTTCAGGATCTCTACATTTATAGTTTAATTTGTAAATGTTATTTACTTTATGATGATATGATGAATCAATAAGGATCCAAACAACTACTGAGAGGGGGGCGCTGAATCAGTAGATAGAAAACAAACTAAACTTTCACCAAACTCAAAACCCAACTCATAAATCAATCACTAAACTAACTAGTTCAAACATTGAACTACAAACTGCAACTGCACTGTCAAGTTTGCCAGTTGACTGGCATACCAAAATAACAGTATAACAGATCTGAAACTCATTAACCATTTAACCAAAACATCAAACTATTTTACTAACATTAGTAAAAGCACATTTCAGATCACTGCCGGACATCTTAACACATCTAAGTGGCTTTACCAGTTAAACAAATTAACCAAATCAAAACATAACCACAAAATCCATTCACCACTTGACACAATGATTTTTGATGTGGAAACCCAAATAGGAAAAACCACGGTGGGGATGAATACCCACAAGTATTCTGAACTCTTCTGAAGTTCGCCCTGTTAGGTGAAAGATCCTTGACTAGAAATCTGATCCAATCTGTTGTTTGTTTACAAATTCAAACTCTTTGACCGGCGAATTGTTTACTTTAGAATTTGATGAGGTTTTGAAATTTTGAAGTTTTGATGTTTTATGCGAGAATGATAGACAATGCTTATAGGAAAATAGATGCCAAACATAAAGAATATCAACTGAACTAAATTCAAGATTCTGATTTTTATTGCAGCTTTTAAAGAAATCAGAATAATTTACCAAATTAGAGAGATATTAAGCCCAATTGTCTTACCAGGAGTCCAACGCCTGCCTGGATGAGCTCCATTTATTGACCCAAAATGCATTAACTACTGAAACAAAAGCTTTCAAAGCACTACAACAACTCCAATGAGCTTTATTTGACTAATAATGAATTACCAAAACAAAATATGAGAAGAAATAGCAAGTCAGCTAAGAATTCCAAATTGTTGCCAAGCAAGATTCCCAAATTGTGACCTTTTTCCCCAATGATTTGCTGCTGCTGCTCAGATCTGATATTTTCTTCCCTCCAAACCTACCGTGATCTCTTATTTAGACCCCAACGATGAAATCACAAGCAATTTTAATTCTCCAAACCCTCCAATTATTTTATTTGGAACCCTAGGCTGCCCAAAATGGTATGGCTAGCTACCTGGAGTAGTACGGCTGTCATAAATGCACTTATTTTGCTGTAGAGACCCTCCAATCTGCTATGATCTGTGATTCTCACCCTATAATTCGTGTTACAATCAATAACCTCTGATTTGTGACCCCAAATGGCCAAATATGAGGTGAATTCTGAGTGCTGATGTAGTGTGAATGGCTGGGGTATCGTCCAACCAGGCCTAGATCAAAGGTTTTCGTCTCCAATCCGGTTTCCTCAAGCTGTTCCTGCAATGGCAGACTGCTGCAAGGTAAAAGATTCAATAATTTTCCAAAAGCATCCCTCCCCAATTGGCACGTACAAGCCTTATAAGCCTCCAAACCCTAGATCAAACCCTACATGGCATCTTAGAAGATTCCAAATTGAATCTTTGGGCTTCATAATGGTTCGCTCAACTTGAAGGGTCAACTTATCATTAAATGGGGCCACTTTTGAAAATATAATTCACCTAGGAAAGTGTGCCAAGGGAGTAATATAAAGTTATTTAAAATAAACAACTTATAACTTAACTTTTTCTAAAAATAGAAAAAGTTACTTTTATAACTTTAAATTATAAAGTTACTTTATTAACTTACCAAAGTCATAAAAATGACTGTGTATGATTCCCTTTGGCAAGTAAATCATCCCCAAACACTAGAATTCACCTATGGAGATGGGTGTCAGGTGAATTCCCCATCCTGATAGATCACTCAGGAAGTGGGGACATTACATTAGGAGCCAAGCCTTGTTAGAAGCTTTGCAAAAATGTCTTGTTAGGAACAGACCCGGTTAAGGACCACCCGGTTAAGGGATTGACTACAATGCCCTGTTAAAAGCAATACCTTGTTAGGAGTAACCTTGATAGAGGATTTGAAATCCAAGCTAATGGATCACCTGGCTAGAGGATTTAGAGAACACTAAGCTCGTTAAAGCTTACCCGGTTAAGGGATTTAACTGTTGTAATTGTTAGAGAACAACAGGGTTTTGCTGATCTGGTAAATAGCACTACTCTGCTTGATCGGATCCTTTTCATGCTCCTATCTGCCTTCAAACATTCTGTAGATACTCCTTCTGGTTCGACAATCAATCACACTGACACTTAACCAAAATGGCCAACACTACAACAAAACATCTCATCGACCTTATAAGCAAAACAATAGGTCGGTAACACATCACAAGACCTAAGATCTCATAGAGATTACAAACAAATCAGTTCAAACATGACCATTGGATTACATAGCAATCACCTGCACATTGTATAAGACAACCTCAACCGCTCCTTGATCACCGCATACTGGATCCTGTAACTCATCATGCGGTTTCCACTTCATGCTATGCACTCGCTCATTCCCAAGATAAAATAGTTATCTCTACACTCCAAAACCACTTTGAAACTCATCACGTGCATGATGCATACGTGGCATAATCATCTCCGATCACCATTTGATCATAGATCAACACAACCGTTTCACCAAGCTCCATCGGTTAGGGTTTGACATATCAACAGGTAGGGTTAGCGGTTGATCTCACTACTTCAATAGTAATACCGGTTTCCTTCACTAGCTCAACTACCAGTTGCATTACAACTCCATTACTGATTACAATTGACATCAATGACAACACTTAAACTTCATTAATGCAATCTTCATGAAATGCCAACACTTTATGTATTACGACTGTAGGTTGTTTTCTAATTTGTTGTAGGTCTTCCCTTTAAGAAGATAGAGGTACCCTCTCTCTGACCCTCCCTTATTAAATAAGAATAGTGATCTAGGGCAAATTTAGGTAATTAACAAAAGGGGACATTACATTTTCATCTGTGCAGCCATTAGCTTAGGGGCATTTGCAACTATTAAGCAACGAAGTGTAGAGCCAATTTCTAAAGAGCATTCAGATTTGTATTTAACTTATGAAAGTAATAAAACTGTTCAAATTATTTTTACAATAAATTGTCTGATGTTTATCATTTCCATTGCTTTACTGTTATTTTGAAATAACTTTCATTGGTTCCTTTTATATATGTTTCACCATGGGAGGGCAGAGCATTTAGATATGTATTTAACCCCAGGAATTAATGAGTGTATCATTTCCATTTTTCTGTGTTCTGAAGCTGAAATTTGTCATTTCCATTGTTTCCTATTGTGCGTGTCTTCTTAAATAGTTAGATTAGTTAACAATCTGAAAATTGTTATATAGTATCTTTGAGTGCTCAATGGAGTATACTGTTGCATTAAAATCGCAATTTTACTCGTAAACTAATTGTTCAATGATTTGGGTCATTCAAATCAGAAGTTATTTTTATTCTTGGCTTCTGATATCCTTCTTGAATTTGAAGGCTTCATTCATGATGGGGTTTATGACTGTAAGAGGGGGGGATAGAAGATCTACTGCGAAGACGCATCCTCACTGATGATTAACACCACACTAGACACTAACAAAGAGCTTACCAGAGTCAGGACAAACTGATAACTATTTATTGTGACTGTGGTTATGTCATGTCCCCAAAACAACCTGGAAGAAATGACCCAATTAATAAATCCTTAAATGATTACTACCGATCAGAAAAATTGTCTTACTAGTAAGACTTCACAAGTAAAATCACCAATCTAATCCCCAATCCTTCTCCAAATAAGAAGATCCGGGCAAATGAAAGAATACAGAACCAGTGTTTACCAGGCAGTAATAAACATTGACTTAGTCAATGATTTAATGGTGCTGCGTGTTTGCCTCACTGGGTAAACAGAAGGAATACAGAAGTAATGCAGAAATAAACAATGCAATAACAGCATGAATACAAGAATAAGCTTTCCATTAATAACTCAGAGTGTATACAATGTTCATAGCATTATCTGTCATAAACAAAACACCACTCAATACCCGCAGGTAGTACAATATATAACAGCCGAAGGGGTGCGACACAACAGTCGCGACTCCAACTACCTACCCATCGGCTAACTAACTACTAACAAATGACATTACTACCAAAACATTAGATATACATATTTCCCGACAACATCATCCCCCCCAAAAAAGAAGTCGTCTCCGACGACTAACAACAAAAATGGAGACAATGCAACCCATACAAAATATACATCCAAGACAAAACTAGGGAGAAAATTGGCTAGGGAGATAGTATCATTTGAGTAGCAGTTGGTGGAGGCTGAAACTGAAAAGCGTGTTTTGCAGACAAGTTTGGTTTAGGCACAGGAGGACTGTGATGTCAAAGGAAGCACTAATGGTGAAATCCGCACTTGAGCATCGAATGGTAGCAGAAAAGGGTTTTCAGGCGAGGACGCAGCAGGTGTATGAGTTCCACGCTCGTTCGCAGTTCCTACAGTTCTCTACCTTGGTTTTGTTTAATGTCATCTCTATTTTGTATTAAGTCGTCCGGAGACGACCGGGATGATGTTGCTGGGAATAATCATTATGTTATGTTGTCATATTATGTTTATGTTGTCGTCGGTAATAATGAGTTACGGCAGTCAGTTAGTTAGTCGTCCCGAAGGGCAGTTGGACGCGACGGTTGGTCACACCCCTTCAGGTATTATATATTGCATACCGTTCCTTCTTAGTATCATCATGATAGTCGTATCTGGGTTTAATGTTATAAGCACTTGATGTACATGGACTGTTGAATTAATACAGAGACTGGTTATTTAATATATTTCCATTATGTTCTGTGCATGTACTTTCTGCATTTAATCGTTTACCCGTATGTGGCAAACACTGCGATTAGGGTAATAATAAAGAAACAATTATCGTTGAGGAAAAGCAGCAAACATCACCATTGGATGTTCATGAGTAAAGAGGCACGATAACAAGATTAGACTAATAATGATTGCAATTTGAAGATAGACAATTATGTGTTAGGGAAGGGCATAAAGTACGATTTGTTAAGGCAACAAGTAGTTGGGAAAGCAGCTATTAAGTTTTAAAGAGGAGACACCACCTTTCATGAGGAAGGTCCACCTCAAACAACACCTCCTTTCAGCAATATAAGAAGGGAGGATGAGATGATGGAGGCGGGGGAATCATCAAGATAAATATGAGAACACCTATGCAGATATTCACATCACTCAGTAATAAATATAGTAACAAAGGCAGATTGAATCATCAAGGAATCAGCACTCAATCGGAAAACACATCATCAGTTCTCTTCAGTAAATCATTATCAGTCAGATCAGATCAGATCAGAACTGTTATCAAGTTACAGGCAGTAACATCTTGGTGGTATGCATGGGAATGTGTTTAATATGTATGCTTAATATATGAAGCCTGATAATGTTCTTATGCAGAATTTAATGGTAATATTAATAATTTAATATAGACTGCAATATGTATGGCAGTCATACTATATATATATATAGAGAGAGAGAGAGAGAGATCAGACAAATAACAATATTAGAATGTAAATCAGAAAGAACTCTTAAGTTAATAACAGTAAGAAGAATATGTTTATATATAATGCTTGTTACTACTGTCAGTATTTAAGAAGTTGGGGATTGAGTTGTTTCCAAAGAGGGGAAGTCTAAATCCAATCAATAGGATGATTCCTAATATAGGGTAAGGGCTTGGATCCGTAAACTTTGAGGGAGTCTATGGTATTCTGGTCTCTAAGCGCTTTGGTAACATAGACATCCTCTTCTTCCTTAGAACTGAACTAGTAACAAAGGTTGACACTTGCATTAAGAATTATGGATGATAAAATTAATTATTTAGTATGATAGAATTAATTATCTAGTATGGTAGATGAACAATTTATTTATTAATAATTGATAAATTAATTGAACTATGGAATATCACAGATTTGATTCATGTTAAGATAGATTTGTCTCCTAATCAATTTAGTTTAAGTCATAAGTATATTGAAATAGATTAATAATGGTTAAAACAGGCCTAAACCTAGTAGGGGACATTACAGGTTAGGCCTCATCACCTTTCTGAAACTTGCCATAAATATACTAAACTCCACAATTAATTTGCCATTTCTACTAAAGTGAATCCTGCAAATACACAGAGAAACAAACCCAACCAAAATTGGGGTTGCATAGCTGCTATATATACGAGTATTAGGGCAGGTAGCAACATGGTTAAGTTGAAGGTGGAGGAGCTGTTAGAGAGGCAAAGGGAGACATGCATATGGCTAGCAGAGAAGAATTTGGGGATTACTTTATCAATCCCCAATTATAGCTTACTTATGCCTTTGCCTTGAAACATCTACTGTTGCATGGATGGGAGGACAATATGCTTAGTGATGGAGGTCTTCTTTAAGATGAAAATGCCTTGTAAAATTCACAAGGTGGGCTTAGCAAGTAGTAGGATGTATAATCTACTAACATGTGCAGGGTCTGGTTAACTGTTAACATAAATCGTGAGAAGGATATTTATCATGGTAATCACAAAAAGCCTCTTTTGTGCATGCATAGTTGAATTATTTTATGGAGAATAGGATTTCTTTGCCATAATTACTTCTCAATGTAATCCAATTTAGCCTTCAAATTTCTTTTGGACATTCACTTGATTCACTTTTGAAGCCTTTTAAATATTTTTTATGATAGATTATATTCCACCACTTCTCGATACATTTGTTATTGATTGTTGCAGACAACCATGAGAACTTTCAAAATTCACTCAAGAGGACACTCTTTGTGTTCTGATTGGCATTTAGCTATTATTGGCATTAAAAATGAAAAGTGTCTTTCCACTGTCTAGACTCTAAACACAGTGTGAGCCTTATAATTGGATGAGTTTAAACAATTATTATTGTGTTAAAATTCTTTAATTAATAGCTTGGACTGTAAGACATTTAGAATGTAGATTTCATGGCATATAATAGAACAGTAAAACTGAATAATATTCAGACCTTGGAAAGTGGGTTGTCAAAGCTCTTGTTCTTGTAATATCTAGTGGAACCACCTTTCAACTTTTAGGGAATCTCTTTCATAAACATGATCTCATTTCTAAAACCATTGGCACTTCTTACTTTCACATACATCATTTTGGGGTATTATTTGACATTAAAATTAATGTTAATTATTAATGAACTTATTTAATTTGATTTTTGGAAATACAGTTTTAATCTTTGTAAGTTAAGATAAAAAAAACTTTCTAATTTCTTTGTACTCTTGCAGAGAGGTATTATGGCTCTTATGGATGTTGAGGGAGCTCCAATTTATTTTCGACAATTAACCTTAGCTCATCCACTAGCTAGTTGGGATGCTATTCAAGGCATGGTCGTAAGGCATTACAGTCGTCAACTATTACATGAAGTATACAAGGTAAGTTTCTCTTAATTCTATGTTGCAAGGAGCTCAAATATTCCATTACAAAGGTTCATGATGCTGAAAGTTGACCCATTTTTATATAGAATTTAAAGCATAGATCTGGAGCAGAACCTATACTAACAAGCCTTGTTTATTATTGCTGAAATGTTCCTTGGCAATATCCTTTCTATTCAAAATTCCAAATTGTCTTTCAAGCAAGAAATAGGTTTAAGGATTCCTCATTGTATTTTCTGAAACATCGGATGCAAAGAAAGCATAAGGACATTTGACATATCAACAAAATATTTATGTCGTCAAAATCTTCTTGAGGTGGAAAATTTCAACACAAAAAGATTGCAACTCCATTCCCCTTTGCAAATTCCTAAGTTCTACAGATGCGTACAGTGTTTTGTGCTATTTAAATTGTGGTAGATTTCTGTCCTCTTTACTGTCTTGCTCACTCCAACTATATCTCCTTTCTATTCAATAAAAGAGAAAATCTTATTCATTTGAAAAGAGGTAGTTACAAATAACCAATGGCACTACAACCAGCCATGGAGATATTTGCAAGTAGTACTATTAGCCATGGTTCGTAGACTCGCATTCAGAGATACTTGGCAAGCCCAAAATTTTTGAATCGGCAAAAACTCAGTAACCAGAGAGTACTAAAAATTAAAATTTCTTTAAAAAAACATATATTTTTCGCAAAATTCAATAGCCAAAAAATATGTGGAAAACACGTTTTAACAAACGTTTTACCCACGTTGGCATTTTTATCTATGTTTATCTTGTGTCAATAAAAACTTGCGAGCTAAACTTGTAAAAACTCGCAGAGCAAAAAAGAGAGTACTCGGCAACTCTGAGAGTACTCACAGAGTTTGCCACATAGCATTATTACAAGTTACAACATACAATGGCCTCCAAATAAATGGCCACACCCAATAAACTATAATAACAGACAGCAATAAGATTAGAAGAACTATGAAGGGAAGAGATCACAAATTCATAATAGTAAAATCTCCAATTTTTGTTACATAGTGTTTGCTTGGAACTCCTTCAGATAGTAATGTTGAAGAAAAGAGCTCCCCCTATCTTGCTTGTAATCTTACAGCACTAAACTAATGGGGTCTCTCACCTCAACCTTGGGTGTCATCCTCTCAATACATGTTGAAGGGGCACTCTATGAGTCTATAGCCTACCATTAGCATCTGCTGAAGCTATTGGAGAAGAAAAACTTGGGGTTGAGGTACTACCTTATTGCATGAATGGGGTGGTGGAGTTGATTGTTCCACCTCCAATCAAGGATCTCCCAAGTGGGATTCAGCTGTCCACATCCCCCCATAATAGTTTCAGATGGCTTCTTTGACCCCATCTGTGGTCTCATAAATGTATTCCATTGGGTTTTGCTCCTTATCCACCAAGTGCAAAACTCTCACCAAAGACTGCAACTTGTACAAAGTACAAACAAATTAAAGTTACAAACTTGCACATGACAATTAAAGTAAGTACTTGTAAAATTTGAAAAGAAAGGATTCACTTTTGAATTTAAATTGTTCAAAGTTACTTTGACATCCTCTGCAACTCTCTTCACAAAGGCATCATCAAAAACCATCTTTGTAGTCCTCTCTTCATCAACACTCTTTGAATTTGTTGAATCTATCCATGCTTGACTGCAACCATTTGCTTGAAGGTCATCAATGAACCACAAATGCTTTGCAATGTTTGATAGTGAGTTGCAAACCTTGTGCACCCAGTTGCACAAGCTCTTTTCCCTTGTCGTGATCTGTCATCAAGTGGAGAAACCAAGGATGTTTGTAAATATGTTTGGTGATGCTCCTTTCATCTTCCATATTTGGTTTAACCCAATCAATTTTACCTATGCCCCATAGAAGAAGGTCAAGGCAATGAGCTATACAAGGGGTCCAAAGGAGTGATGAATGCCTTTCCTAAAGAATTTTCCAAGTTGCCACCTATGGTGTTGCATTGTTAGTGACAACTCGAAAAGCGTTCTGCTTGCCCACCTCTGACAATCTCCTCCAATATTAGGCTAAAAGATTTTACATTCTTTATTTTGCTAGAGGAATCAACTGACTTTAAGAAAACCAATTCATTTTTTGAATCCACCAAAAATTAATCAGAGTGTGGTTCCTTCCATTTGCCTACCCATCTAAAAGAATGATGCATTTGAACTTTTGTCAGCATTTCTTTTCATCTTCTGAAATTTCCTTTGCATTTGCAACATCTTGGAGCAACCTCCCACTGAACTCTTTGGGAAAGGCCACCTTGTACCCTTTTCCTACAATTGTCAATGTTATCACTAAATACTCTTAGTAAAAGGTCTTCATCGCTTTGAAGGGAAGGTTAATGTAATACAAAAAAAAATGACATGCCTTATCTGGTTTATGGTACAATGAAGTTTGTGCTCTAGGTACATTCTAAATAAAAATTTGGCCTTTACTTGAATTAGATGAGGTTCATGTGTCTCATACGCATTGACCACAACTAGAGCCCACAATCTCTGCCCTATATACTTTGGTTTCCATTTCTTTTTTTGTAAAGTCGATAAAATGCAATCTATTTCATCTGTATCTGTTGTTCTACTCCGATCTTGTTCAGCATTGTGTTAACTTGGAGTTATATGGCTTTCTTCATATTAATGAAAGTTTTTTCAATTCTTATTCATCATTTCTGTGTTAGGTTCCTTCCCTGTGTGAAACATCTAGGTTCCAACAATTTAAGTGTTCTGTCCATTGGATGTCACTTGAAATTTGTATCAACAGACTTTTATAGGACATAGACAAAACCAACAAGAATTGCATGAGATATCGTACATCTACAATTTTTGTATGGATAACATTCTTTGTAGATTATTTATTAATGTAATATATAAATATAGTAATGAAATCCCTATTGAAGTGTATCAACCAAAAGTATTGTGTGTTAATGTTACCCGTGCTTGGGCATGCCTTCACCACTGCTTTAATATAGCTTTTAGTAAATTAGAGTTCCATTTGTCACATATTGATAGAATTTTCTTGAGTTTTTAGTAACGAATCAAAGGACAAAAGATGTACATCGGTTTATACTATTTGTGAATGAGCTCTGTGATCTGTACCTTGACTAGAGGAAAAGGGTGAACAGCTGTTGTTGACAATTTTCAAATCGTTTGCAGGTACTTGGTTCAGTAGGTGTCTTTGGTAATCCAATGGGGTTTGCAAGGAGCCTTGGATTTGGTATTAGAGATTTTATATCCGTGCCTGCAAAAAGCATTGTTCAGGTTACCAAATTCTCAACAAACTTTTTTGATAATATCTCTTTTTATGATAGGGGCTTTGTTTTCACTATGATTCTTAAGGTTTTAATCTTTTACAGAATCCAACTGGGCTTGTTACAAGCATGGCTGAAGGGACCAAGAGTCTCCTCAATAACACAGTTTTTGCAGTAAGCAATGCTGCCACTCAATTCAGTAAGGCGGCTCGTAAGGTGCTTTTCAACCTTGTGTATTACAGTATAGCTAAAGAAATTATAGCACATTTTTTATGTGGAATAAACTGTCACACCTTTTTTCTTTTAGTATAGAAATGTCTGATATGAACTTGTTATACTTGTTTGGAGTGAGGATCTAAGTGCATATGTGATCCAACAACATATTCTTTGAGAATTATGACCCTTTTAAAAGTTTTGAATGGCAATTGATCAGTAAGGCCCAACAATAATAACTAGAAAATCCCAAGGAAAGGGGAAAAGTCAGGAATTTTTTTAACTCTTTTTCCTTCCCCAGAAAATCAATTTATGAAATAGTTAATTACAAAAATTGGGATAGTGTCAAAATTACAAGTAATTATACCTGATTATGGGTTTAGTGGGAATGAGATGATAAGTTTTAAGGATGTGTGGAAGGACCATCATAGAAATTATTCTAAGCTCAATTGAATGGAGCTATGAAAGGAAATCACAGGATTGGCAAAGAGGAATCTTTAGAGATGGTACTGGACACCCTTTCTTAATGGTTCCAGTTGACTAGGACTAAATACAAATAATAAGGAAGACGTAATGGCTTACATAGAAGGAAAAGACTAGCTAAGTAAAAGGGATTGTAAAGACAATAAAGATAATCTCATAAGACCACAAAAGTAGCAGAGCTTTCTGTTCATAAAAATTGTAAGAGACATGATCAAAAGAGGAAAGGCATCTATGCATTAAAGCTGCCTTTATGTGCACACCCTTCTTATGATTGAATCAAATATAGGAAAATGGTAAAAAAATAAGGGGTGTGATTAAAGAACATATTTTTGCCAACTCTCCAGGATCAAGAGGATGGTTGGAGTTGAATAGAGATTGGCATATGGCTGGAAAAGTAAATGCTTAAATTTGATGCTTGAAATTCATGTCATATTTTTGTTTTCACATTATTAAATTAATACCAAACAGGAGTTAAACAACAATTTTTCCAGGTTTAGGCTCTTTAACTTTAGGAACTTTTAGCAAAACAAAAAATGCAATTAATTAGAAAATTAATCAATTAATTGGAGTTTATGGTAACACTATAATGATTATATAATAGAACAAATATGAATTTTAATGTCTATAAACATGTGTGGATCCAAAGACATCTTTATATAGAAATGGTATGTGTGTTTTTCCAGGATGTTTCGTAGGTCCCAACCTTGTTTCCTTTTGCAGTTATAGAGAATGGATTCCTTCAACATCATGCCTCCATCAACCCTCCAACCCCCAAGAAGTTTAAAAGAGTTTTCTTTTTAAATGCAGAAAACTAGAGTCACAAACAAAAACCTAGGTTTCAAATACACAGGCATACAAATTTCTAAGTATAAACTTTCCGATGTGAATCCTCAATTTAATGCATGCATTTGTTATTTTGTAATCAAATATTGGTTATTACCATTTTTTATCATGACATCTGCTCAATTTGAGTGTAATGCATATTAACATATAGTGTGAATATTCTCTTTGACCTCTTTCTTTTATGCCCTTCAGAATTATGTTTATCTAGATGGCTACCTGTCTATACTCTGTTTGCAATCACATTGCTTATCAACACTGTTATAACTGTCTTGCCCTTTTGACTCTTGAGGAATTAACTTTTTTATATGATATACAAGTTTTGTACTGGCAAGGTTATAGGATCGAACAGGTTAACTTAGTTTATAAGAATGCATTAGATAATTTATAACTGTCTTGCCCTTTTGAGGAACTATCTTTTTTTTTATATGATAATAAGTTTTATGCTGGCAAGGCTATAGGGCCAAATAGGTAACTTAGCTCATAAGAATGCTCTTGATATTGTACCTTTTTGAGGCTACTAGTGTTATGATAAACTGACACAGGTATTGACATTCAAATAATCCAAGACATTTTTGGTCCATCATTTTTTTACTATTTTTTCAAGCTGATTATGAAGTTGCATATGCAGGGAGTTGCTGCTTTTGCATTTGATGAAGAGTTTGTGGAAGAAATGGAAAGACGTCAACAAGGTCAAGGCTATCACAACCAAGGGGTGCTGAATGAGTTTTTAGAGGTGTGTTCACTGTTGTTTTTACTGCCTTGTTTAACTTCTCAAATACAAAACTATTTATTGACGAAAGTAATGCTTATAAGAGATTCCCTCAAAATTCTTGTAAACAAGTAGAACAATGCTCAATTGACTAATCAACTAACCTAGATAAATATCTTATAGACATTATTTATATATCAAAAATGGAAAAGGCTTTGTTGATTTTATGGTAGTGCTCGTTAACCACAGGCAAACATCAGATCTGTTGCCTTCCCAACCATAGACGATAAGCTCTTATCGTCACCCCCGAGCACAGTACATGTCCTTCATGTTCTTGAATTCATGTCATTGATGCAATCATGACCTTGCATATATATGAATCAATACTTCCTAATAGACCTCAAGTCGGCCATATACTTTTGGCACCAAGGATAGGGTCAGACCTATGTATTACAAGTTACATATGAGTCTCCCTTAGTTGCAAGTTACTTTTAACTAAATCACAAGTTACACACAAGTGGTTTGCCTAAATAGGGCCTGCCCCAAATTAGACTCATACAACTGAGATATCCAAATGCCAAGGCCGACAGGCCACTTGGCATTTTGTGCACAAGGTCAGCCCTAGAAGGGATCCAACCTAGCTACACAACAACACTCCCTCTTAGCTAGGGAGGTTTCCTTCTGAATAACCAAGTCACATAGTGACTACCACCATGGCTACTCCCATGAATAATACGTTCACCATAGCTACTCCCAGAGGGTGAACAAGCACATCAGGGAATTTCTTCCATGATACCCACCATACCTACTCGCAGAATGTGGGCTCACCATGCCTACTCGCAGAGGGTGGAACGAGGGCTCTAACCTCATACTTCTCCCAGAGAAGAATGCATCTCCACCATGCCTACTCGCAGAGGGTGGAACGAGGGATTTCACCTCAAACTTCTCCCATAGAAGAATGCATTAACAAGGGATTGCACCTCGAACTTCTCCCTCACAGAGAAGAACTCATTAACAAGGGATTGCACCTCGAACTTCTCCCTCACAGAGAAGAACTCACTAACAAAACTTCATGATGACGTGGCTCCCTCGGAAGCTGAAATGACAAGCTCCCTCTGAAGCTGAAATGTCAAGCTCCCTCTGGAGCTGAAATGTCATGCTTCCTCTGAAGCTGAAGTTTCAAGCTCCCTCTGGATCCATTTGAATACTAGCTGGCTTATTCTGCATTGCAAATGTGGCCATGATCCAGTTCAATCTTCTCTAGCAATCTCTGATTCGTCCTTTGCGAAGGGCATACAAAGTTGACCAAATGCAGAGTCCTGGGATGATGTGGCTGGCCGTATGTCAGGAGGTGGCCACCAGCTTGGCAAACGGGGCACTAAGGCTTCCTTCTCACACTCCCACGCTTCTCTTTGTGCCTCAGCAGCTCCTTTTCGCTGTGACTCCTAATCGCTGGTCGCCAAAGGACTTTACCCTTTATCGTAAGAAGAGAGTTTACCCCAGCCCCTGTGCGGTGCCTACTCACCACAACTTCCTTTCCAGTGAGGCTCCTATCTCTTCGCCATACCCAAGACCCGTCGGCTCTCCATTCCCTAATCCATGCCCTAGTGAATTTGTAAACCACGGCAGCAAACACTAAAAAAGAAGAGCGCGGACAAAGAATTGAATAGTGGAGTAGCACACAACAATTGCAAAACCTTGATCACTTACGATTACGATTTTTCGCAAATCTTTCCAGAATTCCGATATTGAGCCTTTGAGTATTAAAACGGCGGCTCCTGAAGTTTTCTCCACTTTTTACTGCCTCTGTTGCTCCCTGCCTCATTCTTTTCATTTCAAATGTAATAATTTCTATTCTGTCATCTGACCGGGATGGGGGTCGACTTGGAACGGGGAATCCTCCTTGCTGATGGCATTGCCTTTTATGTTGTCTAACAGCGGAGGTAAGGAATACAGGAGGAGGAGATGCGCCTTGCATAAGAACTCGAACTGATGCCATAGTAAAAATACATAGTCAAGACAGAAACAGAATTAATCTCCTGTGCCCCTTCTTATCTGGCTGGAGACTATTCGATTCTTCTCCTTAATTTAGATCGCACTTCATTGTCACCTGATTTGTTTAGACACCTGACCGACACCACTGTGAAGGGCGGAGGTCAACAAGTGTAATCACTGCATTATCCTCTGTAGTCGCCTTTCGATCTGGAAGAGATCTTAAATCTGCAATTCCTTCTAATTGAATTTCCCTTGAAAGCATAGGATCTACCTTCAAGCGGTTAGGCTCTATAGAAGGAACCCGCTCTGATACCATGTTGATTTTATGGTAGTGCTTGTTAACCACAGGCAAACATCAGATCTGTTGCCTTCCCAACCATAGACGATAAGCTCTTATTGTCACCCCCGAGCACACTACATGTCCTTCATGTTCTTGAATTCATGTCATTGATGCAATCATGACCTTGCATATAAATAAATCAATACTTCCTAATAGACCTCAAGTCGGCCATATACTTTTGGCGCCAAGGATAGGGTCAAACCTATATAATACAAGTTACATATGAGTCTCCCTTAGTTGCAAGTTACTTTTAACTTAATCACAAGTTACACACAAGTGGTTCGCCTAAATAGTATTAGAATATCTAATTATATTTTAGTCACCTATATTTAGTTCCTTGTTTGATGGTCATTTATCTTTTTAGTTAATTAGCTTTTAAGCTTTATTTAGCATTTAGCTTTTTCTTTTTAGTTAATTAGCTTTTAAGCTTTATTTAGCGTTTAGCTTTTTAGTAGTTCACTTTAAACAACTTGTTCTTAATTCAAAACGTCGTCCTTGTAATCTCTTTAAATATGCTTGTATATTGTTGAATAGACTATTGAATCATTCATTCAATTTATTTTTCATGGTATTAGAGCGGGTCGATGGGATTCTTTAAAGTTTGGCGAATTTTTTAATAAAAATTAATGGCCTTCTTTCTAGAATATTTTCCAAAAATTTTTTAATTGTTTTTTAATAAAAAAACGATTTTTCTTTTTTGAAAGTTTTTTGATGGTTTCAAGGGTTTCTGGTTCGTGGGCGAGTTTCTTTGTGCTAGGCAGCAGTTCATATTTTTTTTAGGGTTCTGGAGATTTTCGGGCTTGCAACCAGGAGGTTTTTTTTTTGCAGATTGAAAATTTTCCTAGGGTTTTGACCCTTCAATTCAAGTCGAAACTTTATTTTGGTTGCAGATTCGTGGTGGGTTTTTCGAGACCTCAATTGGGTCGTCATCAGATTTTTTTGGGTGCATTGTTTTTCATGCCTCAATTTTTGAGCTATTAGAACTGCATTCTGATTTCAAATTCTTGGTGGGTTTTTCAAATGATTTTCTGAACTGGTCTCAAAGTTTCCTGGGTGCCTCATTTTCCGTGCCTTGAATTTTGTGCCATCGAATTTGTCTTGGAATTTAAAAACAGTCGGCGATTTCTGCTAATTCTGTGGATGTCGAGAATTTTGGTGTCTTCTGGGCAGTATTTATTTTGTACATCCGACCTAGGGTTTCTGCCCTTACTTTTTTTGCATTTTTTTGGAAAAAAAAATCGTCAATATTTTTCTGGTTTTTTTACAAAAAAAATAAAAATTCTAATTATTTTCAGGAAAAATTTTAGGTTTTAAGTTTTCAGAAAATTTTAATTTCTGGATTTCTTCCAAACCTCGAAATTTGCATCTTGGAATTCGTGCCAGAATTCTCCTTCAAAGGTTTCAGATTTTTCAGCAGCTGCTTTTATTTTGATTTTTTTTTTAAAACCAAATTCTTCTGTCTCTTGCTTTCACTCGGTTGACCTCGATCAACCTCGGTTTCCATGATGGTATCTTTGACCAACATCATGTTGGAACACGGACAAAAGTTCAACAGCTGCCACAACACTTGGAAACAATGCATGTTCACGATATCTGAATATCGTTCCCTTGATCAAATTGATTTAGGCCAGACCGCGTCCTACAGGTCCCAGGGTTTTCACATTTTTTTTCCTCAAATTGTTCACAGGGTTTAGAATTTTTTCCTTAAAATTTATTATCTGTAATTTGCAAAGCTTGTGTGGGTTTTCTAATTTTTCGCCATAAAAAATCATGGGAGGGTTTTGCTTGGTTTTTTTCTCAAAATTCAGGGTTTTACCACGTGATGTTGTCTGGTGTTTTCCTGCATGATGTCTGATGTTTTACCGTGTGATGTTTGGTGTCTTACCACGTGGTGTTTTGGGTCTTGCCATGTGAAGTTTCAAGGTTTTGTTCGATTTTTTCCACAAAAATCGTTTCAAGGGTTTTTACCCTTTTTGTCCACAAAAATGATGATTTGTATCTTTATTTTGGAGGGTTTGCCGATTTTTCCTCAAAATCATGGTTTCAGGTTTCAGTTTGGTTACCCAACGTCAGGTTGGATGGATCTGGCATTTCTTGATCATTAACACTTAAGATCCAGGGAAGGTCTCCACCGCAATAGAGTGTTCTTTTCATTTGTGATCAAAAGACCTGCAGTGTCTTCTGTAGGGTAGTTAGTAGATAGAATGACCATTAAGGGAGGGTATTAGAATATTTAATTATATTTTAGTCACCTATATTTAGTTCCTTGTTTAATGGTCATTTAGCTTTTTAGTTAATTAGCTTTTAAGCTTTATTTAGCATTTAGCTTTTTCTTTTTAGTTAATTAGCTTTTAAGTTTTATTTAGCGTTTAGCTTTTTAGTAGTTCACTTTAAACGACTTGTTCTTAATTTAGAACGTCGTCCTTGTAATCTCTTTATATGCGCTTGTATATTGTTGAATAGATTATCCGATTATTGAATCATTCATTCAATTTATTTTTCAAATAGGGCCTGCCCCCAAATTAGACTCATACAACTGAGATATCCAAATGCCAAGGCCGACAGGCCACTTGGCATTTTGTGCACTAGGTCGACCCTAGAAGGGATCCGACCTAGCTACACAACAATAGGCTTGAGGCTGAAAATATCTGTTTAATTTTGCTATCATGATAGATATCTCTGATAATAAAAGGAGCCTACATACAAAGTAAATAAGGAAAATGGCTAACAGCTACATTATTTATTGATTCAAAAACAAAGATTACACATGGGGTACTCATGAATCAATGCCATCCACCTCCCATAAAAACTAACTCAAAAGGCTACAATAAGGTATTTAACTTATGCCTAACTACCCAAGCAACTAGTTGCCTAATTACTTTGCTTAGAAAGTGATTTAGGCTTCCTTTCCAGATGATTCATTATGATCATCATTCCACATTAGAATATCATGTGTGTTTTTATGATCCTTTCTCTTCAGATCTAGGACATTGATAACCACTTCTTAATGTGGTGAAAAGTATATGACTAGCTTCCTTTTATTATAATTTGGTAAAATTCTCCCAAGGAGACATCGGATCTAAGTCCATCAATATTTGTATATTTTTTTTCATGAGAGCCTTCAATTTATGATAATTAAGTTTGCACTTTGTTCCTTTTTTTGTAACAACATCATTATTGTCTTCTAGAAACATAAATTATTTTAAAAAATCATGTTTATTTCCAAATTTGTTTTACAGATATTCCAGGATATTGAATCGTGTGCACATTAACAAATGTTGTTATTAATCCTTGATGAGGTGCAATCACCTTAATTACTATTAGTTAGAGGAAAAGTGTAATGTCCCCATTCGATTATTAAAGCAAATCATCCAAGGAAAATTCCATCGACCAAAAGTATAGCAATTTAAGGATATTTCATATGTTAAAGTAGTTAAGAATAAGTTATCTAAAACTATCACCGCCCAAGGAGAAGGGAATTGGTTTGACCAAGAAGCTAATTAATCAATAATATTGTTAGTAAGCGGTTCATTACAAAGAAAGGGATCCGATTAGGTGAGGGTACATGACTAATGAAGGAAACCGATCATTATGTAGTGGTGTGACCTTTGAAGGAATTCATCCAAAAGATATGAAAGGGTGGATGATAGGAACCATGGAAGCACATGAAAGATTTGTTAATTTGCATATTAGAACTCAGATCAGAAAGTGCTCTCTGGAGCCTTCAACCAGCCAAGTAAGGATGGTATATGATTCACCAATTGCAAGGCTAAGGATGCACAAGCATAAAGATAATTATCAGGAAAAGTGTCAAGTAAAAACCGTGTGATTATAAGGCTTTAATTCAGGAAAGGCGATCAGATAGAAGCATCTTGTCTCTTTCATATACAATCAGCATCGGACATACTTAAACGCACAATTATAAGGATATAATTCAGAGACAGTGATTACACATTGGCTCTGTTCTTTCATATATAATAGAAGATCCACTAGTTCATATATGAGTACATATATCTGCAGATCCCTCACATCTATTCAGTTATTTTTGCATTAAGAGAGGTGCTATTCGTGGAATTTGAAGATATATCAGACTAAATACTCTTGGTATACTTCCATCCTCAAATCAGTTTTCATATTACTTGGAGCAGAATTCCAGAATTTATATCATATTTTGTCATCTCAACTATAAGGATAGTTGGCATCATTATTGATTAAATTTGTTTTCTTGTATTTCCACGATAGTAATGTGAAAAAGCCTCTTTGGCCCTATCCATGGCCTCATAAATGAAACCCATTGGCATGCCCTCTCCATCCACCATACGAAGAACCCTTACCAAAGGTTCTGTCACCTAAAGAAATAAAAACAAATTTTAAATTAGTACAAAATTAACCCCTAAACAATCAAATCAGCAAATAGATTATCTTGTATAAAGTTTACTTTTGTGTTTGTTACTTACCGCAGTCAAATCCTCTCCACTTTTGTTGAACCCTTCATCAAAAACAATGCTTACAATCTTCTCTGCTTCAGATTTTCTGGTGTATGGAGACCCCAACCAAGCATTAGACACAAACATCTGCTTAAGATGAGGAATGGCACTAAGAATGCTCTGCAAAGTGATGAAGTGGCTAGCAAATCGTGTCACTCCAGGTCGCACAAGATCCTTGCCATTTGTGTGTGTCCTCATCAAAGCAAGCACCCAAGTATGGTTGTAGATGAATTTGGTGACACTTCTTGCATCTTCAACCACCTTCTTCACCCGTGTAATCTTCCCATTGTCCTCTAGCATCAAGTCCAAGCAATGTTCAGCACAAGGACTCCATGTAATCTTAGGATGCCTCTCCATAAGCATTCTACATGCGGATACATATGCAGCTGCGTGGTCCATGATAATTTGGACAACATTTTCAACTCCAACTTCCTGAACCACCCCATCCAATAGATTACACAAAGTCTCTACATTTTTTATTTCAGTTGAGGCATCAACAGACTTTAGGAATACCATTGCACCATTTGAAGCCACCAAGAAGTTGAGAAGAGTCCTATTTTGTCCATCTGTCCATCCATCGGATAAAATGTTTTCTCTTCTAATACCTTTTCTGATCATCAACCATAGCTTGTGTATTTATTACAGCTTGCTTTAGCAATGGCCCACTGAAGTCATAACCTGTGTAATGTCCCCAACTAGGGATTACCTAAATTTTGTCGTAAATTAGTAATTCCGTATTATAGTTTATCATTTTTTTCAAATTATGAGAGTGACTTAATCTATTCATTCAATAAACTTACAAATTGATGAATAAATGCATGGATTAATAGCACATATATTGTAAAGAATGATAAACATGCCTTTCTACCTATAACCAATCATAGTTTAGTTTGGTAGGAAAACCTTGAGAGTGTGCCTGTAAACTGCTCAACCCAACTAAGCCCAAGAGCGCGCAGCGTCCCACTATGACAACTCACCTCTTGGCCCACAAGAGGCAGGAACGTCCCACTATGACAATTCCATCCCTTGGGGTGGCCTACTTAGCCTGGGAGAACCGGTAAACTGCAATTCCCTAACATACTTCCTCCATTCATTCCTTTGATTGATTATGAGATAAGACACGCATATATAAATAATCTATGAAAATATAATCAAGTATATATATATATCAAGCCAATATAAATCTTACTAACATCATTATGATATATAAATCTATTATCCTTATCTAATTTGAATATATATATAAAATTATATTACCAATATATTTGGTAATTACCTACTATATAAATTATTAACACCACTTCTACCTTTTGTGGCTGTAAAAGCAGACAGATCTAACATGCAGCAGATCTGGTCTGCCACAGTAATGAAATTAAATATGACTGTCATCATATTACAGTCTATATTAATATTATTATTAAATTCTGCATAATAACATTATCAGGCTTCATATATTAAGCATATGTATTAAGCACATCCCCTATGCATACCAGTATACCACAATATTTACTATGTCCAGATAAGGCTGTATTCTGAATTGCAGATCTATTCACTCAATTCTGACTTGTCTTTATCTTCCTTGATTGTCTTGCCTTTCCTTTCCCCCTTCTTCATTGCCAATCTACATTATATATCTCTTCATTGGTACTGAATAGTCATGTCTTTCCTATAACCACGTCTCCCTTCTAAAAAGAGGTGTCTTTTTTATTGTGACTGTTGCCTCTTGCTGATTAAACTGCTGAGTGTTATCTTAATGAAACTATTCCCTAACACCTGTGCCTCTTTACTAATGACCTGCTACTGTTTTGGTGTAATCGCACTCTATCAAAAATTAATAGCTCATTTAGTAATAACATAATCCTTTTCCCTTTTGTATACGCATGTAATGTCCCCTCTTTATAACAGAGGAGTTTGATCCTTTTAATGCCATCGCACCGCTTGAGAATCGCACCCCTTTTTGATAGCAACCGATTGTTCATTATTTACGGTTTCTTAATATACCCGATGTCTAACAAACTAATCTTCTTTTCTGATCGCTGCATCTTTTAGTTTGTTTAATATAAACAAGTTATATTGCCTTTGCTGTTAAGATGTCTAATCGGTACATTTTATTGTTGGTAAATACTAATCACTGACAATGAAGAATTTATTTAGACGGATTGCACTGGCTTACTAATTAAACCACCACCTTCTAATTGCAAGTCACGAGATTCACGGATGAAGTTTGCCAAGCATCAAGGTTGTAATATTTGTTTATAATTAATGTAATATAATTAAAATTAAATAAAATAAATAAATATTTAATAATTTCAAATAATGATTTACTGTTAAATATTATATTATATTAATTAATAAATAATAATTGCTTTATTTAGGTTATATATAGCAATCAAGGAGGGGACATGACACATAACCTGTTGGGGCCTTAAACCCCTTACCCGCAACTGTAAATGTATTAACCAAAGCTTCCCAAGACACATTGTTTGCTGCATTGAAAGGTATATTATTGTAAAACCAAAAGTTTGATGTTGCTATCCTTGCTTGTCATGATTCTCTCTATTCCATCTTGTACCTTCAAGTGAAGGTTGTGCACCTGGAACATTGCGTGGTACAAAAAAAATTAGGGTCTATTCTAACAGGAATGGCACTAGCCTCAACCTCATTGTCACCAAAAGATGAATGTGACTGACGACCACGAGTGTGACCAGTGGGTCCCGAAGTGGACGATATGGGATTCATTGCAACTGCCAAGGCTTCTTTTGTTTTTTACCTTTCTTCCTTTTGCATATCATGCTCAGCAAGAAAGGCCTTCATCTCTCTAATAATCTTAGAAGTTGTTTTGGGGCATATATCCACACCATATCTAGGTATTTGTGCAAGGTGGCATTTTAATCTATTGATTCCACCCGTCATCCATTTTGTACAATCTGTGCAAGTGACTTCCCCCCTTTTTGCTTCCAGGAATCCCATATTTCCATTCTTTATCTCTTTGTCTTCCTGGCCTTGGGGTTGCCCTTGGAGTTGAACTTGCCATTGCTGATTTAACATGAAAAAATAAAAAAATTAGCAGGGTTTTGTGGAAAATTAACAATAAAAATGATAATGAATCATTTGGGAAAAATAGCAATAAAAAACAAGAAAAAACAATAAGGAAATAAGTTAGGAAAGGAAATAGAAATTTTTTTGGCACCATATCCCCTTGTTTTTCAAGATTTTTTGGATTTTCAAAACATGGAAATGAAAAAAAAAAAGAGGAAAAATCCTAACCTAGATCTCTTTTGCTTATTTAATCTTCTTTGCTCTCCTCCTTCAAACCCTACAAACCTGTTTTCACCAAGAAACAAAGGCAAATGAATGAAAAAATTGAAAAAAAAACACTTTATAACTTTGTTGGGCGTCATTCCTGGGTTGCGCGAGTCCGTGCATTTGACTTGCGTGAGTCCATTAGAAAGACTCAGGAGTCTTTCAAATAGACTCGCTAGGACTCGCCTCGCGAGCCCTTGGCGAGTTGACTCGTGGCGCCTTTGGACTCCCGAGTCCATGGCGAGTCCACGAATTTTTAAACTATGGCCTCTCCCCTCCAACCCAATTCACCGCTTCCTAACACTTTCCTCAATCTATTCCTTATCATCATGAACCTCATTCTAGTACCTATTGTGACCTTTTTCACACATCACCCCATTGAGAATGGGGACCCTCCCTTTTTCCTACTTTCTAGGGTTTTCGTTAGAGCCTTGTGACCTTCTAACATCAGTATTGCCAGTGTTTGTCAGTTTTGAATGGTTTGAATTTTGAAAGTCATGAGTCAGTTTGTGCAAGCCATGGTTAGAAGTTAGAACAGAGTCTAGACACCACCAGAATGCCTAGAAAGTCCGAAGGACGAAGATTGCAATTGATTTGGGTCAATTTGGACAACTTTCTATTTTTGGAAAGTTTTGCTTTTTGCTTTTTCCTATATTTTAGGAAGTTTCATTTTTGGTATTTTGAGCACGATCCCCGAAGTGGCTATTTTTAGAAAGTTTTTCCTATTTTTTAGGGAACCTTGCTTTTTTCTATTTTTGGAAAAGGGATCTAGAGTTTGCACTGTCGACTCTGAATTACACTAGAAATGATCAATAAGATCCTCCGTAATTCAAGTTTTGTTCGAAAAAGCCAAATTCCTAAATTTTAGGGATCATGAGGAATTCAAGGGATGATTGAAGTATGGTTTTCAAATTTCAAGGCAATTCGAGGAGTTTTGTTCAAGTTATGAAGATTCGAAGTTTTGATCTCATGTTGCGTGGATTTCTTGAAGTCCGCCCTCCTTGGCTCTTGAAATTCATGAAGTCTGCCTTGGAGGTGATAGCAATGGGTCATGAAGTTGAGAAAGTCCGCCCTTGTCTAAGTGAAAGGTGCCTAAGATGATCCAACTCCGCCCTCACCATGGTGCAAGGAAGTGATAAAGTCCGCCCAAGGGTATGAAGGTAGCATGAGAAAGGTTCCTAAACATCATGAAGTCCGCCTTAGGGTATGAAGCAATGTGGCATGAAGTAAGTAAAGTCCACCCTCCTAAGATCATGAATGTGACAAAGTCCGCCTTATCAAGAGGTTGAGTGCACAAACACAAGGAAGTCCTCCCTCCTTGGTCACATAAAGAACAAAGTCTGCCTTCATGAAGCTTAAGATCAGTAAAGTCCGCCATGAGTTTTGGTGCACAAAGTTGGTAAAGTCCACCCACTATGCATTGAGTGGTGCATGAAATGAGCAAAGTCTGCCCTAGGAGGAGGACATATGAAGTGCACATTTGAAGTGAAGTCTGCTCAAATGAAGAAGAATGACATGTTAGAAAGGAAAGAACCAAGGAAATCCGCTTTGAGGAGAGAGAAATTTGGTTAAGGTTAAGGTGCACAGATCTCTCCAAGTCCGCCTTAAAGATTAAGTCTAAGTGCATGACTTCTAGGAAGTCCGCCCAACATTATGTTAGATGGTGCACAGGTTGTGCAAAGTCCGCCCTACCTCTGATTGCAAATGGAAACAAGTTAAGACAAGTCCGCCCAAGTAAAGAGAATAAGATCAGTCAAAGATACTTGCCAATTTGGAGGAAAAGAGAGTGATGTCAGCAAGATTTGAAGATGAAGTTCAAACTAGGACAAAAATAGAAGTTTTTTTGAAAGGAGAATATTGCAGATTTGGTTCGAATTATGAACTGAAAACTGAGTTAGAAACTTGCATTTGTGAAACGAGATGAAGGATTCGAACTTGATAGAGATGACAACTGAAGACCAAATTAGAAACATTTTGTGCAGATTCGAAGGACTGAGGATGAAATAGAAACAAATTTTGAGAGGATTTTTGAGTTTCTAATTAAAAATTCGAACTCTTATACAAATACCTTGTGCATTCCTCATTTATTCATTTGAAGTTTGAACTTTCTGAGCAAGTTGAGAGCAATTAAGAGAGGTTTTCTGCAGGGGAAGGACATTTTTGATAGAATTTTCGCAAGTTGGAAGTGATTTCAAGAAATATTTCAAGTATAAGTTTGAGATTTTCAACCATTTTTCACAAGTTTGCACACAGATTTTGGAAGAACCTTGACTGTTTGGAAGGCAAATTCATTAAGTTTCTGAGATTAACATCTGATTTTTCATCCTCCAAGCAGCTTTTGTTCTCTTCTTCTCATTCTTCCGAAGATTTGGATGACCTCCGAGGTTGGAACATCTCGCAGAATGAAGTTTCAAGTTGACAAAGATTCCCCTCCGAAATAAAAAATGAACTCTAAGTGGAAACAAGTAGGAGATACGAACTTGGGACACAACAACCTCCGATAGTTTAAGAAGAGAATGCATGGCATGGACACTCAGCTACCCACTGTGATTGCACGAAAGATGATGCGCAACGGGATAGTGCAGACTATTGGTTTCCTTCCAACAGCTCAATGTACCGAGTTTATTGCAAAGTGCTTCAAGCACTACAACCCAGAGAACAGAGAGATAGTAGCTCCTGATGGCAAAGTTCTCGCAAATATTGGAGAATTGGCAATTAGGGAAGCCTTCCACATACCTAAGTATCACAACACTATCTACATGACTAGAGATGAAGCAACCCAGTTATACAATGACCACATAGAAGAATATATGGCTAATATCAACCATTCATGGTTGGAAAAGCCGAGGAAAGGAATCTCCAAGATACCTAAACTTTTTGTGAGGGCATATTTCAAAGAAGATTACGGAGACCTCATAGTCCTGTTGAAGAGTCATGGGCAGACAACAGGGTGCTCCTTTCGAGCCATGGATGTACTATTTTATCCATGAAGTGATTGCTGGAGTTAAGATGATAAACTGGGCTAGAATCATTAGTGATAATTTGGATGATCAATTGAGAAACTTGGAAAAGAATAGGACATTCTATATGAGTTCTTATTTGGTCTATTCTTTGGCCAAGACATATAGATATTGAGGCCTTGTATGCAGAGGAGTTGTTGGGAATAAAGAGAACCAATTTCTTGTTTATGATTGTTATCCACAATTGCACCTAGAGGAGAAATTCCATCTGAAAAGAGTTGATGATGCATTCTTAATGTATATCATGAGAACCCTTCAAGGAGGTATCCATCAGCGACTCTCTCAAGAGTCGAAAGATTTTATCAGCAGGTTTGGGTATTGGTATAGCCAATATCCCAGGTTTACCTACTTGAGGATCCAGGGATTCTCCAGACAGCCATACAAGTTACCCATGTTTCCTACGAACAAGAGGGTACTACTTGAGGTAGTACGACAATTGGAGAATTTAATGTGTGAAAAGAAAGAAACAAAAGACGGGAGCGTCTTCTCTCACTATCAGAAATGGATTGGAAACATGTCCATCGGCCCAAGTTACTACACATGCTGACAAAAAAATTCAATGGTACCCATTCGTCCAGTATCAAGCAAGGAGTCATTTCGATCCTTTTCATCGAATGGGAAAGGTGAATGAAGTAAAATTTGAGCACAAGCCGGATCTCAAGGATTATTGGGCTAATGTTGTTGATAGCTTCGATGTGAGAAGGAGGGTATGGTCTAGAATTCCATAGAGTTTGATCAGGGTTTCTGAAGTATTTCGTGTAGCAAACCAGCTTGAGGAAGACAAAGAATATGAGTAGCCACATTATGCCACCTTGAAGAATGAGCCCCTTGCCTTCGTTGATTGGTCAGATTCTGAAAGATCCAACCTAGGTGATCTTATGAGGCTTGTAATTGAGTACTCCAAGTGGTGGGCAGCTCTAAAAACTAAGGAGCTCAAAGTGAAAAACGTTGCCTTCACATATGATCTCATGGGGACTGATGAGTCTATGTCTTCAAATCATGGTGTAACATCCAATGGTCCCAGGAATCCGGAAAGTGTTGGATCAAGGAAGAGAAAGGAACCCACTGAGAATTCATTAAGGGCAAAAGGAAAGAAAGTCACTGGAGAAGTAGATGTGAGCAGACGACAAAAGTCAGGAGAAGGTCATTCAACCATAAGTGCTTCATCTACCACACCAGTGAGAATTATGATTGATGAACAAGAACGGGACAGTGAAATAGAAGATGAGGAAATGAGAGTTCCTTCTCCTGTCATTGAGGAGTCATAGAGGAACCGGTTCAAGCCCCATTTCAGGAACCAACACAGGAGCCCAATGTCATTGAGGTTGTAGAGGTTGAGAACCCAGAATCTCAAAGAGAATTCCCGGATGGTATAGTCACTATGCCAAAGGATATTGAAGATAATTTTGATAAAGGTGGCATGGAACAATCAACCATTCTTGATTGGTTGAAGGAGAGAATGAAAGCAAAGGTTCCTGAGAAAGTGCACCAAGTAGATAACATAGCTGCACTCTTGGATGAATTAGACAAGTCGAGCAAAGTAAAACCACCCAAGCCAGCCAAGAGATTTTCTCTGATTCAAAGAAATAGTGCAGATTTCAAGACAGTTCAGGTAGTAGTACCAAAGGCAAGTAGAACTCAGGATGATATCACTCCTGAGGAGTATGAGATCACTACCAAGAACCTGGGTAAGCCTACCAAAGCCCAAGAGGTCCAGGACTTTGATGATTCCTGCAACACCCTCAAGGCAAGACTGGAAAAGGAAATAGAAAAAAGAAAGAAGGTTGAGGCTGAGAATGAGCAATGGAAGAGATATGTTCAACATTTGACAAAACCCATTGATCAGGAGGAGGTACCTGTTACTCCACCCATATCTCTTTCACAAGAATCATTAAAGGATTATGAGGACATGAGGATGACTTTCAGAGAAGCCAAAGGATGGACTTTTGATGCCTCAGAGCGTGCTAACATACTCATTGAGAACCTGGTATCAACACATGACTCCACCTCTTCCTTATTGAGCAGAATTCAAGACATAGTTGAAGCTTGGGAAGATATTGAGGATATTCAGAGCAGGATAATTCCATGTCTGAATATAATTAGAGGGCTTTCTCAACAGGATCTTATAGACTGAAAAGTCATCCAGCCCGGTGACATATATGATTTCAGCACTTGGTACTTTGCTTTGATTACTAGGGTTGAATCTTTGAGAAAATTTGAGGCTAAGTGTTCAGAGATTGAAAAGACCATCAGGAGTATTCAGGACAGTCTTCTTTGTGGCAGTTGAGATATTGCAACAGGATGAGGTGCGAGAGAAGCATTTGTGTGCAGAGAATTTGAGGGCCAAAGTTCATGGAAACTTCTTCAAAGTTTCAGGGCCAATTCTCAAGGAAGATTTCACCAGGATTTCAAGTTTCATTCGTATTGATGAGAATTTCTTAGCACAGGCAGCTGACTGGGAGAACACTCTCGCCACATGTGCTGATGACGTGGACATGGTTGATTTCCAAATTGGCAGCTTGCCACATGTCACCATGTAGGAGGTTTGGCCACTTGTGTCTAGATACATTGAATTTGCAGCATTCTAGAAAGGAAACTAGACGATCACTTCACCATGTAGGAGGTTTGGCCACTTGTGTTTTGATCTTTTAATCTGGGCCTTTGATCGCTGTTCGATCTTGGCCATTCAAAATTTTTGGACTCCTATATAAGGTTGCCTCCTCTCATTTGGAGAGTCTGGTGTTTTTGAAATATTGTTGCAAGGTCATTTTCAGATAATATATCACTTGTGTGCTTTTTCTTAAGGCTTTGTAATCTCTATTATTTGAGTGATTAGTAAGGTTTTCAATTTCTTCAACATCTTAGTTAGATTTTATTTCATGTTGTTAGATTGAATGAAGGATTTGATAAGTATTGATTAATGGTGTATCTCCGCTCATACTTTTGATGAATTGATTTTTATTCATTGTGCAAAGTTAGTCTGAGCTTTCCATTTTGTGTATGCTTAAACTTCCGATTATAAGCAGATTCCTTGAAGATTGCATCCGCTTTGTGTAGTTGTCTTAAGTGAGGCGAAGCAAAGTGTGGTTTATTGAGCTCACCAAATCAATACTGTCTCTTGAATTCATAGGAGTGGAGTACACTTGTTAACCGTTATCCTTTTTATCCTTTTTTTGAAAGTCTTAACCTGAAAATCAAAAAAAAAAAAAAAGAGCAGAGTATCAATCGATAGACCCGTCTAAATCCCAAAGTTGTGAACAATTCAAGCATAAGTCCCTTTGTGTATTACCAGCATATCACAACGCCCATTGAGCTTATCCACACGTCAAGACCTGACAAAAGAAACCTTGGAATCGCCATATGATCTTCTAGCGATCTTAGCATACACAGTGATTTTGTTCAAGAGAGGATAAACAATCTTTGTGTACTTTATTCTAATGTTCAGATATGACAAAACATACACCAACAGTACCCTAGCTCTCATTTAGGATCTCGATGCTTCCTCTTTGCCCTCTATGGCTGCATCAACATAAACCAATCTCTGCTCTCTGCAATTATGGGCATACACCTGGAAATCAAGAAACTCAACAAATTAATAGAGGAAAAAGGTGTTCATAACCCTTAAGTGGAGAGAGTTATTTCCACGTTGTTCCAAACCATCATGAGGCAATTTGAGAAACAGAAGCCCTATATGATTGTTTTGAGGAATTAAGCAAGGTGATTGATCAGCTTGGAAAAAATTTATAGGCAGTCAATGGCATTCTCCTCCATTGGACAGCTTGCAGACAAAATGCAAAAAGATTCAGGACTATGTGGAAATGATTCCTCCTGCCAAATTCTAAGCTATTTATATGAAAAGCTTAATTGAAGCTAACAATTGTGGCATCTGATCACACACCTTGTACAAGCCTTAAGCTCCTTCTTCGCTGTTTGCAAGGCAAGCAGTTCCATTGAAGGAAGTGGCTGTTACCCCCCCTTTGAGCACAATTAATTTTTTATTGATGCTTAAAACTGCAACCTGTGCTAATGGGATAGTCAGCATTATATGTTGAGAAATTTTAAACTAGGAATTATCATAGTGCTGCATCTCTATCTCTGTTAATTTACTGAAAATCTTCCATAGTGATCATGTCTATCAAAGTATTAATTTTCAATTTCTAAGCTTCTTTAGGATCACCTATTTTGTTTATACTAAACCATTTATAATTGCTTCCTTTATATATAATATAACATATTTACTTTTCCAAAAAAAATGGTATAGCTGTAGCCTTATCACAGATGCATTCAGTATGTATCATATTTGTTTGCATGGAAATACTTAAGAAGATTTTTATGCTTTCCTGTATTTTATTTATGTTTTTTTCAATCTAAAAAGAAGTTACTTTTGCTCATGACCAATGGAATATGCTACAATCCAAAATCTATAATTTATCTTCTGTACTGTTATACCAAGTTAATAAACTGCCCTTTATAATTTTGCTGACTGTTATTGATGATCAATTGTAGAAATTACTTAAATGTCATGTGGAAACAACCATTCGAATCTATTTGTACAATCTAGAACTGGAAATATAAGAAACCAATGAAGAATCTTCATTTTGTTTGTTCTTTTGCAGGGCTTGACAGGTCTTCTTCAGTCACCTATAAGGGGAGCAGAAAAGCATGGACTTCCAGGCATTCTTTTAGGCAAGTTACAATAGTTTTCTTCTTTCCTGCAACATCCTATTATAGAAACATCAAACAAGATATCAATTGCTTATTGCTGAATTTTAAGTCTTAGCTGCTCTATTCAGATGTTGCTGCTGCTGACTCTGTAAATTCACCACTTAATATCTTACATTCTATAATATTCTTGTATGAAGTTGGATGGCATGTTTGAGATTTCCTGTTCTATAAGATCAATGAAAATTACAATTTTCCTATTATCTTTTTCTGTTTGAAGTTGAAGGTTGGTTACTTCCAAAATGGATATGATGCACCTTGGAGTAAAACAAGAATCTGGGAATGCAAGGGGCAAGAGAGTACTTGCTGAGTTTATGATACTCATGAAGTAGTTGGTTAAGTAGAATTTTTAATAAATGATAAAATTTCTTTAAACTGAATTTTACCGACCCGAAAGTGGACTTCTTGAATAAGGTATTCCTTGAGATTACTCTCAAGTTCAAACAACTTGTGGGGTATATGGAATCAAAACAAGCAAACCTAACAATGGATTGACACTAGAGGAAATGTATTGTGTAGTGGAAAGTAGATTGAAGTATTTAGTCTAGGGTAAAAAAACTTATTACATGCATCATTGGTGCCTGCGAGTTAGGATATACAAGAAAAAATCAATGGGAAGAGTGAAATAATTAGGTTGTAATCTGTTAAAGATTGAAGTTGCACTACAAAAAACAATACCATAAACTATCACAAAAGCATATTGTGTATCATGTTCCAAGCACTACAATCTGAGGTCTTAACTTGGTTGAATACATAACAAAGCTAGCAAAATTCCTCCTTTGATGTCTGTTGAACTTAATGTTGCTCTCAAGCTTAATCCTTTGGTAATCAATTGGCTTAATTCCACTTTCAAGGTAACAACTTAAAGATTGATTTTCCTTTTAATTGGAAAACTTGCAAAGTTAAGAAATGTCTACTTTTGGTACTATAATCCTATATATATATATAGATATTAATGTTTATTTCCCTTAATTTCACCCAAATATTGCATTGTAATTAGTAACTCCTTGCAAGGTTATGGAATAAATTTATAAAGGTTAATAAAATTCATAAATCATTTTAGATCATAAGTTCTTTCAAGTTGTTAACTCATGATAGTTCGTAAGGTTCAAGTGGATCCATGTTTGCACTAATTCATGTTTCTAGGTCACCATCATGGTGGCTATGAGAATAAAGGTCAAGCATCATAGGTCCCAATTAGGCAGTTAAGTGGACAATGATTTTTCTGTTAATAAATTAGGATAAACTACTACAAATGTTCGCCCTTCAAAAGTATACAAATCTGATTTTATTAGTGCAACATTAAATTAATTTATATAGAAGCAAATAGTGTAATGTCCCCTTTTGGGATTACCCTAAATTTTGCCCTAGAATCACAAGTTCAATAAAAGCAAGAAATGTAATATAGTTAGAGATATAACTTTACTCAAAAAAAGTGTTTAAGCAAGATAGATCCTTGTTGAGATTCTCCAATCATGTTAGACAATTATAGAAAATATAATTCATAAAATCAATCATTTCTGCTAGGGTTAAAGAACATACATTCATAACCATCTTAATTTAAATAAATCATACAATATCTATAATTTATTATTGGGGTTGAACATACATTCATAACCATCTTAATTCAAATAAATCATTTAATATCTATAATTTATTATTGGGGTTCAACCATAACAGGGCTTGGATGAGGAGACATGATAGGGTGCCCAAAGCAATCCTCTCACTAAGCCCAACAGCGGATATAATAATTGTAATGTCCCCTTTTGGAATTACCCTCTTGGCCTCATGCCATCCATCTATCATGAGGTGGTGTACTTATTGGGGAAGCTTGTCTCTGCCCTCCCTGTTCGTGTCACCTTATTCACCCTCCTATGATTGAAACTTATTTAAATTCATTCCAACAATCAGTCATGCTAGATGTTGGAGAGGAAACCACAATAGGGTGCCCGGAATATCCTTCCCATCTAAGCCCAAGGGTGGGATACACCTTGCCCCCCTTGACCTCATGTGGCAGGTTGCCAGCCATCCACCATGAGGTGGCATACTTAGAAGAGGATCCCATATCAGTTCTCCCTCCTTGTATTTCCTTTCTCATCTCCATATGATTGCTTCCAGTAGTTTAATGAATAAATTAGGGAATCTATTTATATATGTGAGAGTAAAATATATTATCATATTGCATACATTAAGCATACATATCAAACATATATCCATGCGTAGTACAATATTTGCTAGATCCAAATATGGCTGTATTCCGAATTGCAGATCTCTTTCTTAATCTACCAATCTGTTTTATCTTCCTTGTTATTGATGAACTTGCTTGATTGATCACCTGATGCAATCTTTAGGATCTGCCATAAATCTGTCTTAAAGGTCTGCCCCAAATTTGCTTGAAGGTCTGCCTTACTTCTGCCTTATATCTACTCTTAGTTCTACCCAATTTCTGCTTATAGATTTGATTATCAATCTGCTATAATCTTGCTCTTAGATCTGCTAGAAGTCTTCACAAAGATCTGCCTTTGATTAACCTTCCTCTTCTCACACAAGTCTGCTGGTGTATCCATAATTCTCTTTTTTTCTCCACGGTGGTCTGCCCTATATAGTCCTCATGAGAGGACAAAGAGTCACAACCCCTACCAAGGTCGCCATCCTTCAGAAATGACATGTCTCTTCTTGAATTAATTGCTGCCCCCTCATATATTTTATTGCTGCCTTTTTCGTTAGACGTCAAGCATGGTCAGCTCAAAATTAATTATTAATTTGCATCGCAAATATGGCCAGCCAGAAATGTAATTATTTCATATATATTAATGTCATATTTTTTTAATTTTTTTTCTTATTCTGCCCTATTTGGCCCTTTGGTCAGGATACAATTAGCCGTAACCAATTTTATTTATTTTATTTTGAGTCGGCCTTAAATGCTTTGTTTGCTAGTTCTCCAAGTGAACGCTAATCATGAGGAGGTCGGCCAACAGCATGTTTATTATAGGGGCATGACAAATAGTAATCAACAAACCATGAAAAATAAACACACAACAGCAAGTACATAACAACTTTTTATGGGAAAAAGCTCTACCATCAAAGAGAGGCACATGTATTGATCTTCAACATGAGTAAATGTGCAACATATTTTCTCCTTTCAGCATTTTGGCAGGTCCCTGTATAAGTATGAAATCTTTATAAAACTCACTACTAACTCCACTTATGCATGTGTGTCTATTATTAGGCACATATAAAAGTAGTTTTACAATACCATGGGCACCAAAAATGTTAGACAAGAAAATAATGAAAAAAGTGCCCAATAAAGACAAAAATGGCCCCAAAAAAAATTCCAGAGAGTGGATGGGGGATTGAGGGATGGGAGCAGGGCACTTGTGATGTCCCCAACTTGTGATTACCTGAATTTTGCCCTAAATTAGTAATTACATAATATAGTTTATCATTTATTTCAATATATAAGAGAACTTCATCTAGTCATTCAATAAACTTAGGAATAGACATATAAATACATATGGATTAATAGAAAATATATTACATAGAATGATAAACATGTCTCTCTACCCATATTCAATCATAATTTAGTTTGGTAGGAAAGCCTTGTGAGGGCGCCTGTAAACTGCTCAACCCGACTAAGCCCAAGAGCACGCAGCATCCCACTATGACAACTCACCTCTTGGCCCACAAGAGGCAGGAACGTCCCACTATGATAATTCCATCCCTTGTGGTGGCCTACTTAGCTTGGGAGAACCAGTAAACTGCAATTCCCTAACGTACTTCCTCCATTCATTCCTTTGATTGATTATGAGATAAGACATATGCGCATTTATAAATAATTTAAGTAAATATAATCAAGTAACTTATTCATTTTATCCATAATAATATATATATTTATGATTCATATTTTTTATAAATATATAAATATAATCTTATCGATATTATTTCAAGTATATATGTATGTATAACAAGCGGATATAAATCTTGCTAACAATTTTTATATATAAATCTATTATCCTTATTCTGATTTCAATATATACATATATGCATAAATAAGTAATGAATTAAATCATAGTATCAATTATTAATGTATTTGCTAATTACCTATTATATAAATTATTAATACCACTGCTGCCTAAAAACATTAGTTGTTATTATAATTGTGGTGTAAAGGCAGACAGATCTGACATGCATCAGATCTGGTATGCCACAGTAATGAAACTAAATATGACTGTCATACGTATTGCAGTCTATACTAATATTATTATTTAAGTCTGCATAATAACATTATCAGGCTTCAGATATTAAGCATACATATTAAGCACATCCCCGTGCATACCACCTAGAACAAGGATGTTACTGCCTGTAACTTAATAACAGTTCTGATCTGATTGATGGTGATCAACCCTTACCAATAAAAAATTCGGTGACTGCCTTTCCAGTCTTAGTTTGACCGAACTCCTTTCCCTTTCAGCATTCAATGCATTTCCTTTTGTCCATTCTTGTTCCCTTAAGTAGGACCCAACGGCTGTCTTAAAAGCCGTGTATGTTGGAGCCTCTTCCCAAAGTTCGTGCCCAGCCAGCGATTCATATTTTAATTTAGTTAGTAGTTATTATTTATTACAATTGGCAGTTTTCATTATTAGTAATAATTCTGGTTTGATTTATTGTTAATTATAAATTGTTTATCTATTGTTTATTAAGACATACAAGTAATATATTTGTTGTCGGGTAATTATGTCATATTGTAATTAGAATGTTATGTGTTAAGGGTCGGTGGTTATGTGACGGTGATCAGCAGTTGGCACCGGACAACCTATACCGACACCTATGTATATGTACTTGGCTTCCTATTTCAGTATGTAGATATTGTGGAAAAAAGCTATGTTTTGAATGTACTGGCATTTGGCATTAATGAATACATCCATCTGAGTTCTTTTGTTTACTTGCATTGCTATATACTATCACATTTCCTATATTTTTGTACTGTTATGCACTGTTGAACACACCCACCCCTCAGGGGAAAACATCTGGCGCTGTTGCCAAATTGAACTTGGAATGACGGGAACATACTACATGGCACGACAATAGTGGGGCAACCAATGAGCAAGGGGACCAGTAGCAATCCCGAGGAAGAGTCGATGGAGTTGTTCGAAGGAGAGAGGGCACTGACAAGAGATTTCACTTGTATCCTATAGGCATCCATCAAAACTTACGTACGGAGGGAGGCTACGACCGAGGATGTCCCTGAGAGCGCAATGTGGAGTGCCTTTGGCATAAGTCCGTTCATAAATCGGTTGATGAACAACTTGCCTAGCTTGTTGGCACAGGGTTCCTTGCTCTCCAAACTCGTCGGGAAGAAACCTACCGCGAGACCCGTTGACAACAAATTTTGCAGCAATTTGAAGAAAGGAGTTGACGAGAGGAGGAACATGACGAAAGTCGTCGACGAACCTTCAACCCCACAGAAAGAAGGAATTGATGCTCGTGACGCTAAATAAGGATAGAAACCGTGTGCCGAAGGAGGAAGAAGACGCGCACAAGGCAGCCGCAAGGACGCTGAGGTTAGAACAACAAGCAGAACGTTGGCGAGGACTGAAGAAAGAACAACTGGCAATGATGGCTCGGGTTCTAAGGGCCAAGTTTCCGTACTAATAGAAACCACCAGAAAGCGATTGGGGGATCTTTCCCTGACATTGAAAGAGATTGGTGACGGGCGTATGGTAGAGCCGTACACGCCATACAGAGGTGTCGAGACCAGGAGGGAAGAGGAGACATAGACCGAGAACAGAGAGGCGGAGGATACCAGTGCGATCGAAGGTGTCAGGAGGACACAAGGTCACGGTAGTAGAAGCAATCTGTTCGGTTCAGGCTCATCACAACCTAGTAGTCAGAGCAACTTGGTGGGACCCAACGGACCAAATATCAGCGGAGTACCTTCTGGAGGACCAATGTCTGGAGGAGTTCCTAGAGGGTCAAGTTCGAGTTCCGGAGGACAGACTGGGCTGCCACCAAGGAGTGTGATGGCGAATCGGCAAAAATTGCCTAAGTTCAATGGAGACAGGAAAGAAGACCCGGTACGGCATTGTCGTACATGTGAAACAATCTAGTCGGCCAATGGTGTGACTGACAGGGCGGAATGGGTGGTGCAATTCCCCACCACCCTACGAGGAGTAGCCATCGATTGGTACTCGAATGCGGATAAAACAAAGCTGACAACTTGGGATGAATTACACAAAGCCTTCGAAACGGAGTTTCGACTTCTCAGAGATGACAATGAAATTGTGGCAGAAATCCTGAGTACCAAGCAAGGGTAAAGTGAGACCATCCGAGCATATAGTCGACACCTGAAGGAATTGCTGGGAAAAATGGACAACCAGCCCAGTGATGGACTAAAGAAAAGGTGGTTTGTGGAGGGTTTGAAGTCGTCACTTAGAAGGAAAATGAAAATTGTACCACCCTCCTACGAAGATGCCTATAATCGGGCAATGGACCTAGAAAGTGAAGGAAAGACATCTAGGAAGAAGAAAGACAAATCCTCTGGGGAGGAGGACTCCTCCGAGGGTAGTAGCAGCGACGAGGGGTCGAGCAAGAAGGTGCAAGCCCTCCAGAAGGATATGCATCACATGATGAAGGAATTCAAAACCATGAAGGGAAGCACCAATAAGAATCCAGTAAGAATGAGGAAGTGTGGTGCACGGAATGTAAGGAGGAAGGTCATACAAAAGGCTCCTATCCTAAAAAGGCCTTCTGCAGAATTTGCCAAGTGTTGGGACACTCCACCAAAGAATGTCCCTACAACATGAAGACACAAGGGAATCAGGTGCTCTTCACCCAAGAGCAATCGTCACCCTCCGCTACAGCAAGCACATCCCAGCCTCAAGCCAACACCACGACATCATCTGGTGCTCTTCCGTAATCTCGATGGCTGCTCGGAAGATGACATCTGCTCATTGAATGGACTTTTCCACTGGCAGATGGAAGATTATGAAGTATTCCATCCTGCATGCCACATGCTACAAATTGAAGAAGAGCCCGGCGAGAAAGATGAGTTCCCACCAGAATACAGGGAGTATAAGGAGGGAGATGCCAAAGTGAATGATGTTTCGACATACGAGTTTTCAAAGGACAGACCAATGCAGTACGAAGACCCCATTGTGAAGGAGACGAACTTAGGAGACACTGCCACCCCTCGAAATATCTAGGTAGGAGACGATTGGAGCTCGGTGCTGAAGGCTACAGCGTTCAAAATCTTCATGAAATACAAGGACATGTTCACTTGGTCCTACAAGGATCTGAGAGGGGTCCCGCCCGAATTGTGCGTCCATCGGATACCATTGGTCCCAATAGCCCAGTCGATACGAAAGAGGTTGTACCGAATGAATAAGAACTATGCGGCCAAGGTGAGCGAAGAGATTGAACGAATGTTGGAGGCCGGCATCATATTTCGAGTGGAGACAAGTGGGTGGGTCTCGCCGATTGTGATCTCACTGAAGGAGGAGACCAACCAGATCCGCATCTGCATGGATTTTCGGTGCCTCAACATAGTCACCATCAAGGATTCGTTCCCTATACCTTTCACAGACAGCATCCTGGAGGAGGTGGTTGGCCATGAAATGTACTCATTTTTGGACGGCTTTTTCGGATACAATCAGATTTCAATAGCTGAGGACAAGTTGAAGACCACCTTTGTGGTGGAGGACGAAGTCTATGCCTACAACCAAATACCGTTTGGTTTGTGCAATGCTCCGGCAACATTTTAGAGGATAGTCCTTCACTCTTCGATAAGATGTCTGTGGGAAATTTTAACGCCTTTTTGGACGACTGGTCGATTTTTAGTAGCAAAGACACTCACTTGGTGACGCTGAGAGAGTGCATGGAGAGATGTCGGAGGGACAAGGTGGCCTTGAATTCGAGGAAATGCAGATTTATGGTACCGCAAGGAAAGTTGCTGGGCCATATCGTTTGTAAAGCTGGATTGAAAACTGACCCGGATAAGATACGGGTAATTGTGGAGATGGAGTCGCCCATTGATGTAATGGGAGTAAAGTCCTTGGGACATATAGGATACTATCGGAAGTTCACTAATGGGCGACTCCATCTTCACAATTACCCGTACATTGGTCGTACATCGAGGGTGACAATCCGTACGCCTGGGGTGACAGAAGAAAAAAAGCCGTTGTACGCCAAGGGTGACACCAGTGACAAAGTCCGTACGATTTAAACAGCATAGTACAGCTATATTAAAATCTGTACAATGGCAGATTAATTGAGACCGTACGGTCGCGTGACCAAGAGGACATGTACGGACAAGTTGTGATGGAGGAAGGTCGTACAACCGCGTAAGCAAGGAGGCATCGTACGGTGGCAGGAGACAGAGGTTCGTACAGTAGCACCACATAAAATCCGTAAGAACATAAGCTGACACAGGTACAATCCGTACATCAATGGCGGACGGAGGAAAGAAAACCGTACGGCAGGGAACAGTTGAACACCGTATGACAGGAAGCAATGGAAAACCGTATGGCATGAAGTAGAGAAGAATTGCCAACCGTACGAAGCGTGAGGAGGATAGCAGGAAGAAAGGGTCGTACGGCGATTCTGTACACGAGGTGGACAGCCCACAAACAAAATAAAGTTTTGTACAACGCCGTACAAGCTGACACCGCCAGGAAAAGTCATACCAAAATAACGGCATTTGACAAGTATAAGTGTTAAGAGTTGGAAGTTAAATCATTCAAATGGAATTAGGAAATTAAAGATTAGGAAAGATCGACTGGAGAAAACGGTTGCAGCAGTTAGACCAACCATCAAAGTCAAGGAAAATGGCAGAAGGAAGCACGACAACCAAGGACAAGGGGAAGCGAGTATTGCAATCTGGAGTGAAAGTTGCATGGTCAGCAGATACAGGAAAGGCCAAGAAGAAGACAATGCCGGAGAAAATCACACCTGACACTATTACATTTGAAGGATTGGGTGGAAATGTATGCAAGACCTGGTGGCTGGAAACCCCAAATAATTATGTAATTAAAGAATCTCTCAGGAAAGCACGGGTGCATTGGGCAATTCAAATGCCCATCTTCGCCATTAGGGATTTTGAATCATGTCTGCGAATGATGGTGGCTACATATGACAGTGCGACAAGGGCATCAACTTTCTCTTACCCGCAGAGCACTGTGACCGTCTCCTTTGCACCCGACGATTTTGCTAGGCTATTTGGCATCTCAGACGAAGGAAAGAAAATAAACAAGAATGCCACAAAGATGTCGCCAAAAAGGAAAGAGAACCTGCTGTGGTTAATTTGTCGAAGTGATCTCTCAGACCAGCAATGGGCTGCGATCAAGGCACCCAAGGGAAGAGGGTTGAAAAAGTCCTACACCCTTTCAGGAGATTGGCAGTGTCTACTGGATATTATGAAAAGCAGACTTACAGGAGCCAACAAGGCAGCTGACACGACGGTACCCATGATTGCACTTATGAATGGCCTGAGAATGGGACGGTGTACAACTGGGCAACAGTTTTGTCCGACAAAATCCATGAATTCTTGATCCTGCGACACAAGTCTTTTTACATGTAGTTTCACGCTATAGGGTTGTTCCTCAACGTTGTACGCACACAAGTGTCGTCGGAGAAGCATGTCTAGAAACCTCGGGAGACGAGGGACCCCTCACAGCCATTCATTTTTTATTGGACCCACCTGTATACCATGGCAGGTAGCGGGGAAGCCCATTCTAGCAGGAAGCAATGGAGACCACCACAGGTAGACACGGAACAGGAGACGGAGACAGTTGACGAGGATGTAGACGAAGAGGCGGATAGTAGTGCAAAGGAAGGGGACAATTCCGAGGACACTTATTCTCGGAGTAGCCAAAGTCATGACACATTCCGCCTTGCCAGCGGGAAGGAAGTAGAGAAAGCCTTGAGTACGGAGGAGAGTAGTGGCCACGCAGTGTCTTTTGGACACGTGACGAGAGGAATCTGTGGATTATCGGCGGGTGGAGTGCGACCTGTGGGAGTAGGCCAACTAGTGTATGCACCAGTAGTATTGACTCAGGATGGAGGACTGACACCTCTCCAGACTTCGAGAATGACGGTAGGAGCCATACTAGCCATACCCATCCTAGGATTTGAGTAGTTGAGACCCCGACCTTCATTGCCTACACCCTCTAGGGTCGCCAGAGCAGTTCCGGCCGAGGACATTCTAGCAGTGTCATTGGTTCCCAACAAACCTCCTTGCATTGGGTCTACCATACGGAAGGAACCAGTACATATGGATGTCTTGGCAGCAGAGAGTACGGTGACCGGAGATGATGATGCCACCATGGATGTTTGGATGGGTCGCTATGAGATGCCTCCCATGACACCACTGGGACCCCCGCCTGCCTCACCCCAGCCACGTCCTTTTCTTGAGATTGTGGACCTCGATGAGGGTAGTTCTCATCAGGAGGCCGAACAACAGGAGTTGGCTATGTACTTATTGCAGGACACCGTTGGGTTTGAGGAAGAGATGGTGGAGATGCAGCAACAGGAGCAAGCCACTACTGAGAGCCAGTCGAAGGCCATAGAGATATTTTTGGCAGAGATGGGAGCCAGTGCACAAAGGATGGCAGCAGAGGTTGAGGCCAGTGCACAGAGATTGGCAGTCTCTATTCAGGAGCGGACCGTCGCGTAGTCTGCTATTGAGGGACTCCTCGCCTTTGCCACCGAAGGGTGTGCTGAGGAGTTTGGGAGATGTTTTGAGGCTAGGGGTTGGCCTGCTGTGGAGACTCCCGAGATGTTGGCAATTTGGAGGAGTGAGGAGACGGCTGAGGTTGGTGGAGTACACTTGCTGCTACAGCGGGTAGAGAAAGCCTTCCGAGACGGGTACTACCAGCTCAGACATACCTAGCATGATGCCTCGACAACAGAGACATAGCAGGTGGCGGCCATCATAGCTCGGGAGGAGCTAGCCACTCGCTTGCATACGATGGAGGTGGAGCTGGCACAACAGAGAGCACAAGCAACCAGCCTAGAGGAGGAGTTGGTTCGTGCCAAGGCAGAATTGGCCCAGGAGACGACGGGGCGTGCACACGAGGTAGCAAAACGGGCAGCCCTTGAGACCCATCTCACATCTACCTTAGAGGCGTTGGATGGGAAACAGAAGGAGCTTATGGAAGCAGTTTTTATGGTGAAACGATCCAGGGAGAGGCAATTGGTAGCTGAGCGAGATCTCCAGCATAGGACACAACAGGTTCACCAGCTGAGGGAGCAGTTGGCAGCACCACCACCACCGGCCCCTTCTTCATCAGGGATGCCCTTTGTACCCCCTCAGCTTTGATTTTCATGTTTGGTCTTAGTGTCATTTCCCATTTTGTTTGTATGTCGTCAGGAGACGACCTTCTTTTTGGGGGGGGATGATGTTGTCGAGTAATTATGTCATATTGTAATTAGAATGTTACGTGTGTTAAGGATCGGTGATTATGTGACGGTTGTCGGCAGTTGGCACCGGACAACCTGTACTGACACCTATATATATGTACATGGCTTCCTATTTCAGTGTGTAGGTATTGTGGAAAAAAGCTATTCTTGAATGTACTGGCATTTGGCATTAATGAATACATCCATCTGAGTTCTTCTGTTTACTTGCATTGCTGTATACTGTCACATTTCCTATATTTCTGTACTGTTATGTACTGTTGAACACACCCACCCCTCGGGGGAAAACAATGATAGGCTCTGAAATATGTGTATATATTGATTAGTTGTTTAAAAGGTTCATACCTGTTTTTAATTTGAATAAATTGATACATCAATATATTCAAATACAATTTATTGTTTACAATGTAAGGGATGTGACAGCACTCCCCCTTGACCTCCTCCCCATGCAGCTTTCGTTGCACTATGTGGTCTTCAGCTCTGATCGAGGTGTCAAGAAGTTAGGGGGGGCCTTCGGGATGAGTAATCACATTCATAGGATTATGATTAAATATCACATGATCTTAAGTTTTAACACTTGCATCTAATCTTGAATTGGTTGTAAAGATTATCTTATAAGTGGTAGCTACAATATGAAGGTTGTGTCATGGCCCATGGGACCTACACTTATATTAATGAAGTTTGAGTCATGGAGCTTGGTATCTTTTTGATTGCATGTCCTAGGACTTAATCTAATTCATGTAATCATTTATTTCATCATCCAATATATATGAAGACAGACTTTGGTTGTTAAATACATATTGTCTTATATGTTCTGAATTTTATGGTGTTTTGATCACTATATTTGTAAGATTGTTTTCTCAGAATGTCAAACCTCAAACTTTTTATTTATATTTTGCGAAGGCCATCCTCAAATAACCTGGTCTTTTTTATGAGACCATCCACTGTATTAGCGATATCTGCATGAACTAATTGAGGCTATTGGAAGATGATCTTAGGCCATCAACTGCTCAAGTAAATAATGAACTACTACACAACCAACCACTCTGAATCTGTGATCAACTTCAATAACTTCTCCATCTATAATTACCTATCTACATTTAGGATTGTTGAATCTCCTTAAGAATATGAAGAAAGTAGACATAGCCCGAATCATGAAGTTCTGAGTGAGAGCTAATTCTTTATTTGGTCTTTATCTTGTAATTGCCATGGCATTGCCAAGATATAATATTAACACAACTAATTCACCGTCAGAGATATTCCCTACTTTGTTATGCATCATACTTTTATGCTATTAGTGGTATCATTCTTTTTTCAGATCCCTTAAATGTGACCAGCCATCTTTTTCATCTACCAAGGCCCTCTATTTGAAGGAACCTATTTCAAAATTAGAATCATGCCCAAGGGATTGATCTTAATTGGTTAAAACATTGGTTTTTCATTGTGGAGACTCCCTAGGGACATCTAAAGTGGAATTCCAAGTTGTGACTCTTGGTTTTCCATTTTTGGCTACTAATATGGAGGTGGTTTCTAAATAGAAGTGGATTTCTAAGTTGTGACTCTAGAACTTCCTTAGGTGATTCCTAGTGTGTTTTCTTCTAAGGAGCTTGTATTGGTCTCATGTTGATGCTCCATGAGCAAGATATTTGTAATCAATATGCAATTCAAAAAGAAAGTTAAAATCATCACTTTGTGGTGTTATACTTCTTTTAGTGATAAAAAGTTTAGAATTTTCAGAAGGTTGTTGCTATTTATGAAGATTCTGATTTGCTATCTCCTGTTTTCTTTTCTGTTTCTGTGCTAAAGATATTTTGGATGATCGTGTAACAAATATTGCATCTCAATAATCCTGTCAGAAGTTATGAATTCTTACATTGATATGGAACCAAAGTCTGCCATCTTGAAAATTTGTGAAACTTTAAGAATTTTGAAGTTAACAATCCTTGGACAATAAACATCACGTTTGATTAACTGGCATGTATGCTTGGCACAATTTTATGAACAAATTACCATGGCTTTAAGACTGGAAAATAACCAGTTAAATACATCAATGTTTCCAGTACACAGTCATTGACAAGAGCATCCAACACTTAGTCCCAAGTAACTAGCGACAAAGGAATATGATTGATTTCCGAGAAGAAATGATGTTAAATAGTTCAAGCAGACTGCAAATAAACAGGAGATCCTGGTACAATGTGGCAGATCTGAAAATTACAGTCTCCCATGTGGATACTTCTGGTACAGCAACTATCAATGTGAGGACAAACAAAACCTAGACTGGTACCACACCACTCTTCCAGCATAATCTGGCCTCACATAGATGAAACTGCTGACTCAATGATAAACCCACCCCACACTAATTACATTGGGGTTGCCTCCATGGGTTCTGTAAGAAAATGCAAACTGGTTTTCCAATTGAATCCGATACATCTTGCAAACTGATTGAAAAAAAACAGAAAAGAAAGATGCACACATTCAACCATACTCAAAATGCTGCTATTAGGAACTAGATAGATATGTTAGTCACAACTTACAAGTTATCGTATCAAGTTACTATCAACTATCAGGCAAAGATCAGTAGACAGAGATAATATGGGGGATTTCTTTTGTGACATTGCTGTCAAATAATATTATGCTTGAAGGACACTGAACAGTTTTAGATAATCTTCTGATTGAATTTAAATGATTCATTGTTCTTGTCAAATGATACATCAGAATCATTTTCATTTGTTAATCGCTGAATCTGATCATTGCATTAATGTCTTTTTATCTATACAATGCTTTTTGCCCTTGTCAGTACAAAGATCCTTGATAGGAAGTGCTAGAAAATCCACTGTTGCACAGGGAAATGTCCCACCACACCCGCACCGCTCCCCCCCTCCCCAAAAAAAAACCTGTGTCCCCTGTATGGTGACATTTCCGAGGCTGAGAGACTTGGGAAACATCTCCGCACACCACCATCACCTCTGCGACATCCGCCGAGGATGCCACTGGGTCGCATGCTGTATGGCACATGCTAAATTGCAACCTTTAACTTTGTGAAAACTAGTTTGCCTTCCATGGTGCACTCACAAAGATGTTGCAGATTTTGTCTTGAAGATTTCAATTCACCTCAATTTGTATATCAGCTCTGCCCCTCAACCCCTCCCCCCGGCCACTCCACCACCATCCCCGCACCATCCCCTTGCCGTCCCCAAATTTAGGCCCTTGGTCCCTTCTTCCCAAAACCTGTCCCCACATCCGCCAGTCACGAAACTCCATGGAACTATGGGAAAATAACAAAAATTTGGTTGTCGGTGATGCTTCAAGTCACAAGATTTATACTCACCTGGTGTTAACATCTATCTTTTCGATATGTGGGGTTGACATCAATATCAACCTGGCATCACACTGATAATTGTAGATGCAAGCTCAATCTATATAGACTATGACAAAGTACCTCTTGATGTTTATATAGTCTATTCTACTCCAATGACACAATCGACAAGTTTTTGAGGCCTTAATCCTTTTAGTATGTATTAGTTTGTGATGGGAGAGGTTGACTGAGAATCATGAAACATTTACACAAAAAGCAATACATTCATCTACTAAACATCGGCACAAAGGATGAATTTAACAAGATAGAAATGCATATCTTCTTCAGAGTCTCCAACCAATTCTTTATTTGGATATTCTTTTGGGTCCATTTCATATAAGCTAGCCTCTTGTCTCACATTTGAATGATTCTAGTCTCCCTTCATTAGTTATCTCACAAGTTCATTGCCAAAATGTATAGAGAAATCATGCTCTTTCATATCTACAGGGTAACTTCTAATTATTAGAGGCCTCACCCATAAAGACACCTTTTCTTCTCACCTGGAAGAGCCTTGTTTCAATCTCGGAACATGACTGTAATACAGCTTCCACCGAGAAGTGGTAACATGTATTACAAAATAACAAATATTTGACACTTGTTTAGGCATCAACAGATGAAGCATTTCTTCACATGTTTATTTCTCATTGAGGATTGAATATGCATAAAATGATAGCTGATTGCAAGCTATGGAATTTGAATTTATATAGCTTCCATTTAATAAGTCAGTTACTAGATTTCAGATATAACAATTCAAGAGTATATTTTAGTATTTTACTTGAATATATGGGATAACATGAATATGAGTTTGAGACAAAAGTTACATCAGATGTGAACTAAAACTACATGTGATTCATATGCAGGCGTAGTAGTTGGTGCAGCTGGATTTGTTGCCCGACCTGTGGTTAGTATCCTTGATGTGTCAGGAAGAACTGCACAAAGTATCAGAAATCGTAGTAATCCTCGTCAGCTGAATCATTTCCGAGTGCGATTGCCAAGACCTGTTATCAGAGATTCTCCCTTGCGTCCTTACTCATGGGAGGAGGCAGTTGGAACTGCAATGCTGCAAGAAGTGGAAAGCAGTCGACTAAATGATGAGGTATTGTTTGTTATAAGGCAGATTTAAACTCTCAAAAAAATTCAGGAGATAATTTGTATTTTATTGCATTTTAGTTGATCTCACCATATGATAATTCTGATTTGATGCGGGTGTAAAACCTTTAACAGGTTTTTTTGACTTGCATTGCCTTGGGACCACCTGGAATGTTTGTTGTTGTAACTGAAAGACTTCTGTTGAAAGTAAAGAATGCAAATTTAGCCTCAGAAACATCATCTGAAAATACAGCTCCAGCAGGACCTGAGTGGGAGATCTACCTAGAGATTGCTTTTAGTGACGTGATACATTTGAACAGAGAAGGGCAGTTACTTAATGTTTTAGCAGGCACTCCAGAGACATATTTCAAGAAAACCAAGGACCCGAAAATCTCAAAGCAAAATTATAGAGCACACTTTTTCCCTTTTACTCGACAATCCATAGAACTTCCAAATGATGATGTTGCTGAAGAACTGCTACATTTGCTCCAATCACTACTAGATGAACTGACAGAACATCCTTCACTACGAATCTTCAGACGACATAATTTGAGATGAGTGACAGGTGAAGTTTGTATTAACACCTATATATATATGCACACACCATGCATTTTTAAAATTTTGTACCTCTCTTGGATGATGAGAGCAATGCCTGGCCTTGCTTTGGAGGTTGTAGCATAAATGTAACAATAGATGTACAAGGTGCAATGTTTTGGACCCTGCTTTTGGAAGCAGGGTAATATTAGATCACTTTGATGATCATGAGATTCTAATTACCAACACAGTAAAGCCATATGCTTTGCATTGTAATTTTTTTGTAACATTGATTCTATAGGGAAAGGTATAACTAGCAAGCCATATGCTTTGCATTGTAAATTTTTTTGTGACATTGGTTCCGTAGGGAAAGGTATAGCATATGAGCTTTGAATTCAGTATATTGTTTGGTTTATCCATTTTCTGATCACTACTGGAATTTTCTTAACTTATCTCTTATCTCGCCCTGCTATGCCATCTTTCTGGACCAACTGCAATGCTTTGTATTTAGTATATTGTTGGGTGTTTCCATTTTATGAACACCATCGGATTTTTCTTTCAACTTATCTCTTATCTCACCCTGCTATGCCATCTTTATGGACCAATTGCTATTTACGTTGTAAATTTGAACTTGTATAAAAAGATTTTTAATGGATAAAACCAATCGTAACTCCCAAGGTTTTTGGGCAAGAATCTTAATGCATCATTCTACTCAAACTGAATCGTAAAAGCAATCATTCTAATTTCTACTTGATGAGTTATCACTCAAGTTGACAAGGTTTTATTTGCGACCAAAGTATATATCCCCTACAGGGATTTCAATTATCAATGTGCATAACCCGTGGTTTATAAGGATATTCAATTAGCAAGGAGGTAAACAACATTTCAAAAAAAAAAAAAAAAAAGTTAATAGGAAGAGCTTCTGAACAAGCTATGTATGTTTTGTTTACATCAATATTTGGATTACATATGGTGATCAATAATCAAAATGGAAGCAAATGATAAATTATCAATATGGTTAATTATGTGAGGTTTTTAAGAAAAAGGAAGAGCTTATGGAACAAACTATGTATGTTTTGTTTACACCAACATTTCAGATCATACATGCTGATCCATTATCAAGATGAAAGCAAATGATAAATCATCAATATGACTAATTATGTGAGGTCTTTATTAGTTCAAACAAAGGAAATATTTTGCACATCTAATAAGTAGAACATGATTTAGGATTTTGTAGTGATTTTCAAATCCCAAGATTTTACTGTACTTCAAAATACATTTGAATGTATTCTTTTGGAGGCAAGGTAATTGTTCATAGCATTTCATTTGAAATAAATGAAGCAATAAAATTGTGTTACAATTGTCATAAGAATGACTATGTATGGATCAAACAAAAGTAGCATAGGGAAAACATAAATAAAAATGTGGCAATCAAAAAGTATAGTTTCTCCAAAACAATATTGATATATAATGCCTTAGATCACAAGATTTCATGACAATATATTATTATGACTAAAATCAAAATAATTAATTGTCCAGTATGTTGGTTCTCCAACCTAATGTTAGATATATCTAAGAGAATGTGAATCCCTAAGGTCAAAACAACTAAGATGTTGGGCCAATGAATGAGAGATATATGACTCTCCTACACTTAGTCTATACAAAACATAAGTGAGTGGACATAATAACAAAATTGAATATTTGTAGAATAATGGGTTTAGCACAATAAAAAAAACAAATAAATGGTTCATGGGAATATATCAAAGGTTTGAAAATAATTTTGCAATATTAATTTCCTTGTACCTTTAATGGGTGGATATAGACATATCAAAAACATCTAAACTTAATGTACAACACCAAAATGTGACTTCATTTCTATATTTGTGTGAATGAATATAGATATTAGAGAAGATTGGGCCTACTCCTTGGGATAACACAATTTAAAGCCTATTTTAATATGATATTACTTCAACTTTCACTATTTGAGGTTTCACAATAATATAAATTGTTGTTATGGACAAACTGAATGAGACTACTTACAAATTGTACATTAACATTGTCTAAAAATGTTCACCATCCTCTTTGAAGACAAATTAATAAAATGTTTAGGTAGATTTTTTTCTCTCCTTGAGAATCTACTTTTTTCTAAGAACGTGCAATATAGTGCAAGATACAATAAGATACATAAGCATGTATCCACATCAATATCACATAGCAAATTAGATAAACATATACACTTAGACAAAGCTGCAGACTTTATTAACTTTCAAGAATCAAATTGCAATATTCAACAAAGTAAGGGAGTTATTAAAGTAGTGGGAAATTGCTAAGTGGAATATGAGTGCCAAGATTTTTAAGGAATCAAGAACAAACACGGTGGAAGAAAGAGTGAAGGAGAACCCATATCAAACAACAACAAATCAAAGATATATGTCCCTACAACAATATAGAACTAGATTAAGCTACCCATCTTTAGTAATGATACCAAGGAAGGTGCTAAGCATATATCTATCCTTTAGTCTGTTTGGAGAAGAAGTGGAGTAAGAGAAACTAGGTGAATCTTTATGACTTTGTTGACCCCCTAAGGGACAAAGAATTCAAGTGGTGCATGAAAGCATTTCCCCAATCTAATAAAGAATGGATTGAGGTGAAAGAGCAATTCTTAAATGACTTTGAGTCTCTCGAGGTACCATTAGAGAGAGTTCACAAAATAAGAACGATCTAGAGAAAATTAGAGAATTGAAAGGAAGCTAAGGTAGTGGAACAACTTCTTACACTAATCTTCAAAGGAGGTTTATGCAAAAAAAAATTAGATCTTTACAACAGTTACAAAAATTAAATAGAAATAACACAAATAGCACCATACCATAACACAATGATTTATGTGGGCAGAACCCTTTTGGGAGAAAAATCTCACACTCCAAAATTTGCCCAATATATTATTCAGAAATCAACAAAATACAATATACTTGCAAAGCAAGCTTCTCATAGGAGTATTACCAACCAGAGATCCAAAGGTAAATCATTAGTTATAAGACTCATACACAATTTCTATCTCACCCACCTAATATATAGGAGATACAATACATGAAATTGTCAAATGGTATCACAAAACTATGAGCTAAAACCACCCAAAAAAGTGGTGTCCAACTTAATACCAATCCAAGATGCCCTATGATGTGTCAAAACACATATCAACACATGTAACTCTCTTTTACAGCTCATTTGTGTGTCTAACACATTTTAATATTTCCTATTCCAGGAAACCCAACTTCTGAAGGGCATAACTTTTAATATGAGAGTTTGATTGATGAACCATTTGAAGCACCAAAAAGATCATGAAGTTCTATATCAAGCTATAACCCGTCCTGCCCTTTGTGACCACTTTAGTGCCCAAAAACACCTCTAAGGCATTAAAATTTGACTTCTGAACTTTCAAAAACAGAAAACTTCATTATCTTCAAATCCACACATGATCTTGCAACGAAAATTTATCAACATGCTTATTAACCAATCTATAGCATTGGGAAAAAATTTAGAGCAATCCATGCTCAAATGTAAACTTACTATTGTAGGGGAGGGGATTTGTTACTCCTAGGATGACAAATCCCATAGAGCAAATCGATCTGCCGCTACCTCACTCAAACTGGCGCTAAGGATGAGCCAGGGGATAACAAGACAAATGCTTATGCTAAAAGAGAAATAATTGAACGATTAAAGTGCAGAAGTAATGGAATACAAAAAAAACCTAAATTAACAAAACAATGCAGAGTCCAAAGTAGATTATACCAGAACGTCAGAAATCTCTCTGGTTTTGGACGCTAGCGCGGTGTGTGGACGTCAGCGCGGCGCGATGTGTGGACGTCAGCGCGGCGCGCTGTCATCTGTACAACCAAAAGATATGGAGTCATCATGAGAGCTAACAACAACTTCTCTTAGCTGTGCGAGGCCTTTTCCAGTCTGCACACACAGAGATGGGGGAAAATGTTGGGGCTGTATAGGGGCCAGCCTTAGTCGAACCCCCGCTTAGGTGTTTCCACCACCACAGACGGCCAGATAGATTGGAATAAAAGATAATTGGTAAATATGCAAATAGAAACTATAGTTCGCTTAATGGAAGCAAACCCCTACTGCAAGTAGATAAAATGATAAATTGGTAAGTTATATGCACCTAGATGATAGATACATTCAAAGATACAATGGATATATTGCATGCAATGATAAAATATAGATAAATGATAAAGAGAAGACAAGACGCGCAGCCAAACCCCCTTTTTCAAGATATGAGCGTGATGAAGCTCGAGATGTGTGCTTGTTGCAAGATAGTTGCAAGATCGCTATAAATAGAGATAGCTTGATAATGTTGGTAAGGCGTTCAAGAGAGCATTAAGAGATCAATATCAGAGCCAAGAGAACCAGTGAGAGAAAGAGATGAGATAAGAACTCAAAAGGAAACCCCTCAAAATGAGCAAAGAAAGGTTTTTAAACCCAAAAAGAAGCGTGAAGAGTTGTTACAACTAAAAGCGAGCTTATGGACACGCATCAGAAGGCGCCTAATTAGCTGCGACACACGAGATTCCGCAGACTTATCGAGACGTTAGCGTGGCGCGCAGACGTCTGCGCGGCGCACTTTCGTCTTACTAAAGATATGCCCAAATGGGGTTTTGGGGCAAACGGAGGCATTTTGTCTTCAGAGCTCATGATGCCAAAATGATGGGATTTTGATCATGAGTTCGTCATTAATGCATCGAGTGCCATGCATAAGTATCATAAATGCACTAGGCGCAATTTAGGACACTACAACTATAAATGATAATTTCATGTAATTGCAAGGTTCAAACATTATTTTTCTAAGATTATCCCATTTGACAAACACCTTGCAAGAGAAAAAGGAGTATCTACCCCATAATTTAATTGCTAGGGGTGATGAACCCCATACAATCCGAACACCATCCGAACTTCTTTATGCTCATAGCCTTAGTTAAAGAATTTGCAACATTCATCAAAGTCTCTATGTTAACCTACTTCACCTATCATCCTGAACCATATCTATGAAAAAATGTTATTGAACATCAATGTGCTTAGTCTCGACATGAAATGTTGGGTTCTTAGCTAGGCAAATTGCACTCTGGCTGTCACAATAAATTGCCACTACACCTTGTTTTATTCCAATATCTGAACACAGTCACTTAAGAAAATGTCTTCTTTACAAGCATGAGTACCTAGCATATTCTCAGCTTCAGTATTGGACAAAGTGTAATGCCCCTCCCGTCTACTTCCTGCATTTCATACTTTTGTATGTAGACTTGCCTTAATGCCTATGGATTGTATCTCATGTGGTTTGGATGCGAATCATTTTGTAGTGTTCTAATCTTTCTTTGGACTCTTTATTGTTGTAGTGTGTGATTTTGAGTGTTATCTTATGCTCAAATTTGATAGGTGTCTCGTGATCATTCTAGACCAGTGATGTGACTGAATTTCTCCATGGTGACTTTGATTATGTTGTTTCATTAAGATGCATGCTCACTTCTTTGTCCTTGGTTGAGAAAATCGTTGCATGATTGATTTGGATACTTGACTCATTGGGTTGTTGCTATGGCATGATCTAAACCTATTGTGTTTTGATGATTGAGATATATCTATTTCATAATTTGGTATCATCATATGTGAAATGTTGATTTGAGTAATGATTAGAATGAGCTAAATGATGTTAATTGGATTAGTTGATTAAAAGTAATGAATCATATTTTATGTTATTTTGATTTGATGGGTTATCATGTTACTAATGATGTTATAATGTTGACCCCTTTTGGGGAATATTTATATGCTTAGTGTTGTAGAGGAATAATGTTGATGACGTTATTTATGTAGTTAATTAGATGAAATTATTATTATGAAGTTTAATTGATAATCCTATGTGAAAGGGATGATAAAATCTCCTTCAACAATTTGGGTTAATTTGATTATTATATATGTGAGAAAGTACACATGACATGTGAATGTTTCAATGACTACAACTACAAGGCATCGACTCCACCTGGCTCCACAAGTCTAAGTGTGCCTGCATCCCCAATGATGGTTAATAGGAGATAGCACGATGGTTAATTAGAGATAACACACTGGCCAAATACCCTGAGCTAAAACCCATACCCCTTGATTGGGGCAAAACTAATACATTTGGTCTATAATTCTAACAGAGGTTTCCGACGGAGAAGGTATATTCTGACCCAATTTGATTTTTTTTTAAGAAATGCACGAATTCATCGGAATTCCGAGGATAATTTCACATTTGGTTTCAACATAGAAGGCATAAGCAATGAAATTTTATTTTTTTTTCAAAAAAGTTCTCGTGTTCGTCGAAATTGCGACGACAATAGGCATTATGCTTAAAAAAAACAAAAGAGGGCAAGTCATTTGTGCATTTGCAATCCTGCGTAGGCTTTCGCGTCGAGCTTAACCCCTGGAAAGATCAAATGACACACTCACCATTCGAGGTAGAATCTTCACCTTCATTTTGGATTTGCATAATATGAGGAATTTCTGAATCTTCACCTTCATTCATTGAATCTTCGGATTTGCATAATATTTGCATGAGGAATTTTGGATTTGCATAATTTATGGAATTGCTTGGGTAGAATCTTCACCATTCGAGGTAGCTGAATCTTCACCTTCATTCATTGATTTGCATCTATGAGGAATTGCTTGCGTCCCACCCATTGCTTGAGCTATCCACAGCATTTCACAACTAGCCATGCTTTGTCGTTCCTAGGTCAACATCATCGGAAGTCTTTTAATGTTGCCCCCATGCCTCGGTTGTCAATGTTCAATCTTCCCCTTTCGCCACCATGAATTCTATACACCTCAGAGGGAAATCGACCTCTCTTTCTCTTTTCTCTCTCTCCCACCCTGCCCCTACCATGGCACTAGGACATATACACAGCGAAGAACGAGTTAACCAGTTCTAGGGAGGTATCTAGCAAAGGAAGCAGATATGCCTAAGTCTGAGAGCATACTATAAAGCATCTAATTTAAAGAGACTTGATTATTACAGTCATGATCAAACACAACATGCATCTTTCCAAAGAATTAGTTTCATGAAGATGTATCTAGGCCTAGAAGACAAAAAAAGTAGCTATAAGTTACAACAGTCAAAAGCACAGGGATATATACCTATGAATAAGAATTAAAAGGAGTAAATGATAGTCTAAGTCAAATTTTATAGTGAAATGAAGTGCATGTTATCACAATAGTCTTATCAATGAAAATGATTGTCATTCACCATTAACTTCAAATAAAACAATGACATCATCACCATGCTAGATCACATTTAAAATAGTTTCAGATGGGAGTCACAATTATTTTAACTATCACAAAGTACACATTCATGAATTATTAAATAGAATAGCCAAGACAGAGGTCCTCATGAGAGGAATACAAGAAGTTCATTGTATGTGTAAACAGTCTTTAGGATTACAACACACAAATTTTCATTTACAGTCAAAGATCACAATGATAATGAAGACCTACACAGACCTAGAGGAAGTAAAGGGACAACCCAAGCTTGTGATTTGGGTTCAATATCAACATCAATGAGTACCATAGCAGTAGTGAGAGAAAAACACAATGATCACCCCATACCCAAAACATGGTGATCTTGCAAGCTAAGGATTAGAACAAATATGGAAATACAGTGCACAATTAATTCTACAAGAGCCTTCATCATCATTGAAAAGACAAGATAGAGTTATAGACCAAGTCTTCTGTTCAATTATCCTAAAGTGTTTTGGTGTTTTGAGATTGCTCTCTTTCCTGTTTGATAGTGAACATCCGTTTTACTACTTTATCTCTATTCTTAGATTTGGTCTGAGTCTTTTATTTATATAATTTGACAATGATTTTATCATTTTGACTATGTTTCCAATGAAAATGATGGGCCATTTTTATTTCTTTTGAAACATTGAATCTACAATAAATATTATCAAACACAGTATCTAGTGATGGCTCTTTTTTACTGTGTTTTCCTATATGTTGCCCTCTTACCAGCCAAATATATAGTCTCTCTACTTGAGGATTCTTCATGACTTATCTCACTATCAAAATCAACTTTTGGGTTTTCTCTTCATGGTATTAAGGTTCATGATTTTAGTTGTTCTATGATTTATACCATGGATTGATCTATCTTATTGTGTATAGACTACTTGTTACTATTTTGTGGCTATCTCTTTTTTATAGGCTTTGTCCTAACTTTTTCTCTTTGGTTGGGTTGTCATTGAGATTTACATTTCAAATCTTTTCCCATGATCTCACTATTATTAATTTGGCTAGGACTTTTATCACTTGTACTTTGCCATGTGTATTTGGTTCTTATTGTGTATCATCTTCTCATGACTTCTTCAGGAGGCTTTGTGTCTGCTCTTAACACTATCCTAGAAGATCTTTACTATATTTTCAATGAAACTTGGCTTTGTTTACTTCTTATTGACTATTTTGTTGGTGTAGCTATTCCTTTCTATGTCTTCTTTTAATGTGTGCTTCAAAGTGATGTGTTGCTCACAATTCTTTTCCTTAGACCTATACATAAGGCTTGTCATTGTCATCTACATACCTCAGTTATACTATGCTCTCAGACTTAGGCATATTTGTGTTTCCTTGCACATTTACAAATGTGCGTGAGGGTCATCTTGAACCAGTTCTAGGGAGGTATCTAGCAGAGGAAGCTTCATAACATTACAGTTTGTGTTAATATGTTCCAAACACATGTAAATGAAAAATTGACAAATATACCTCAATTTTGAAGTGCTTTAATGTTTCTAGAACATGTTAGTGTATGCTTTCATCGTGGAAAAACATAATGTAGTTGATCATAACTAATGTAACAAAGTTGTATCTTTGAATGCCTTGTTCCTTGATTATAGATCTATGCTCAATTGATTTGAATTGCTTGACTGAAAAATTGGTAGATGTGGGTTGGAGTTTATAGGGATTTGAAATGAGAAACAGACTTGTATCTATATGCAGCTTGCACCTTTTTAAATTGAACTTTTGGAAAAGTCCAAATTTGGAGAGGAAAATCCTACTATTTGTGAATCCAACATTCATCTTTCAAATTTTAGGTCCAATTTCCATGAATAAGGGTTCCCAAGACCCTAGTCCTAGAAAATTGAGCCGTGAGGAACATCATGAATAAGGGAATGAACCAAATTTATGGAAACATTCTGAAACCTAAGTACAATTAGGCATAAATAAGGCACAACCACTAAAGTGAGTCCAAACCTAGTGTATATTTATAAAGAGATACAACTTATGATGCAATATTTAGCCCCCTCTTAGCAAGAGTATGAAATTATGATCATGTACTCTTGGGAAAATATGGAGAAACCAAATATTCTTTCACCAAGATATTGAAGAGTCAAGATGACTACAAGTTTGGAAAGGTGGTAGCTCCAAAGACTTATGATATTGTCAATCTACAATATTGAGATAAAAGGGAAGTACAAAGTGAGTAATATGAGTAACATTGGTAACACACATGGAGCATGCAAAACACAAAGTTATGACATTTAGAACTAGTAAGATTCATATATTCTCATTAGGAACCATATCAAAAAGACAAGGCATAGATCTAGGACTAGTAAGATCCTTATATAGTTACTAGGAGTCATGTCAGAGACACATAAAAGCATGATACCCAAGTTAGTAAGATCCTCTAATACTTAGTCATAGATCGCATTCTAACAACAAATAGAAGGTCATATCTTGGTAACCTAACTAGTCCATGAGTAGTAGCTCAAAATGTTATCAAAACTAGGTTAGGTTAGGAGCCTCAAGAACCTATAATGTGTCTTATAATGAGTGTTAAAAATAATCTACACTCAAGCCAACAATGGAATGGTAAGAAAGGGGGCAGTAGCTCAATGGTAGAGAAATTTATTAACAAATAGAATGCCTTAACTTGGATTCCTAGCTATTTTATTAGTATTAGCTTAACATTTTCATGCATAAATAACATCTACTCCCACCTCTACCATAGATCCAACTTCCACCATTTCTCCTTCCACAACCTCTAGTCACCTTCATGTACCAAAGCCACTAGTGCCACACCTTTAGTACTTACATCCTTCACTTATCATCCACCATATGACCTATTTATCAAATTTATTTCTTCTACATGTAAAATCCATATGCACAAGATGGAATGACAATTGGTAGATGTAAAATCCATATTCCACAACCTTTGCTAAAATCCTTTCTGCCAGTGCCAAAATGTGAGGTTTGTAACAGGATGCGACATCCATCAAAGCATAATAGAGATGAGATTTCTAACAAGATGGCAGATCAAACAATGTAGGAAAGCATCGATTAAAAATAAATACAAGATTGCAGTTTATAGAGTTAACTTCATTTTGTCTTTTTGTGGCATTGAATTTCATAGTGTTTTAAAGAAGATATCATAGTTTTTCCAAAAAATGTCAAAACCCTGCCTAGTGTTTACCGAGAGGGGTAAATAATGTATAGTTTGGTCTCCCATGCATATAAATTCACCCAAATGTGTGGGAAGACCTTTGTTCATGCTATGTATCATATTATGTTGTGTGCAGAGCTCCAAATTAGATTTGGTACGTGTTTGGGCATGAGGATAGTCTGATATCTCTATGTATCAGACAGTAAAAGGCAGTAAGAGTGAAGAATTTGGTGGGAAGACCAATCGATTGGTATTTTGAAGTGGTTGATGACAGAGAGAGGGGTGAGGGGACCCTATGCAACCTTCGGAAGGGTTTGTGGATCAAAACCAAATGAAATAGATTAAATTTATATGATTGTCCTAAGGGTATTGATTGTCACAATCATAGTTTTACTAGTGATATTGTTTTTGTTTTGACAGAGTTGTGTTTGTAAACCCAAGTGTGGACATGTAATGGAGTCATGAGATGTCTTAAGACTACATCAATACTTAACAACAACATAGTGTGTAGGTACCTAAAATATGAAAGGACTACATATTGGAAGGCATGTGTGATGATGTCATGAAAGGTTTGATATCCCTATGTATCAGACTGAGAAAACCAGTGAAAGATAAAAAAAAATGCATTGAGAAGGCAAAAGGTTGAATTGCCTAATGTTTGGTGTTGAAGTGATGTGTGGGGACCCTGCCAAGTCAAATACCTCATTGTACTTTCAAAGGGTGGAAAAAGAATAAGCATTGTATTTACCGTCCTAATAGACCATCTATCATAACAATGATTACCAATGATGTGTGTGTTGCAAACAAGGTTCTAGAGGAAGGTTCTTTATATTGTAATACCAAGTGAGTGTTCATAGACCTTGTTAGGGTCCTCCAAGCCTAGAGTAAGGAGTTTGAAGCCTAGATACATTGATTTGGCCTTGTGGCCATCAATGAGGGTTGACCCAATAGGAGAAGTCTTGAGACTGACAATTTTGGAAGTGTGGCATTGTTGAGAGCCAACACTTATGTGTGAACCCCGTCTTCACGTATTATGATTAGTTGCCATGATACTTGACCCTATCCTCATGGTGTTGGCTCAATTCATATTAGTGTGTTTTGTTGAAGAAACATGATGTGAGAAGTTTGATGCAGAGGCAAGGGTAGAACTCAGTATTTCATATTAGGACAGCAATCGCATTGATTAGGCAAGTCATATAAGGTCTCTCCAATGTTTAGGATACACAAGGGCAGCATTAGTCATGTAAGTATGCATGAGTATGGGAATGGATAGTTGCTTTCCTTTTAGACTGATTTGGACGGTATTGAGAGGATCCTATAAGGAATGACTATCACCATACTCTCGATGACTTCACAACATTGATAATGAATTCACATTAGACACTCATGGATTACCCCAATTAGACAATAGTCAACTTAAGATATGATACAAGGATTACATACCACAAATCCATTAGATATGTTTTGAGATGAAAAAGAAGAGTTAAATGGTTTTGGTTCAATTTGCATAATTTCTATGTTCAAGTAATTTAATTTGGTATATTATACTGAAACGTGATTTCATAACTAACATTTCAACTTCTATATAACTAGTTCTATAGCCTGATTTTCTTGTTTGTGAAGAAAGACCATGTCAGACAATATCAACGAACAACAAAATAAGGAGACAATTGCTAGATTATGGTCTAACTTGAAAATAAAAGGTGATGGAAAATGTTATTCTACCTGCAAAATTTGTAAGGGGTTAAAGACTAGAAGACTTCTAATCAAAACAGCTAAGAAACATTGTAGGTTGCATGGTCACATTGAAGGTGGACATGATTATCATCCATTGGTAAGTTTTTCATTATATCGTTTTAACAATATATATACATAAGAAATCACTTGATGATGAGATCATGATCATGGTTTATTTATGTTTATCAATTTTATATAGGTTGAGCACCCCGGAGCACATGATATGGATCAACGCAACCCGAAGAATATGGTTTTCAAAGTGGACGAACATGGAGGTGTGAATATTGAAGCTGAAGACAATGATCCCATGGAAGATGATGATCATGAGCCACAAAACACAATTGAAGATGATGGTACAAATACATTGATCCATGACACATTTAGTACTCGCGCAGCTGATCATGATGATGAAGATGACCTTGATGTTGTTCATGATGTCCCTCTACTTGAGAAGGCATTTGATGCCCTTTACGAAGGCTCGCAGACAACTCTTCTCTCTGTTGTATTGTTGTTGGTGAACTTGAAGGTTATGAATGGTTTATCCAACATAACAATCTCACGTATGTTAAGGTATGTCATATATGTCATAATAAATGGTGAATCATGTTGTACCATTAATATTCTTTATATTAACAAATTATATTTATTTGTTGTAGATTGATAGGTGAGTTCTTGTTACCACCATCAAATATTCTACCTCGCTCATACCGAGAATTATCTGCCATTATGAAAGATATTGGAATGGAGTATCAAGCAATAGATGCTTGTCCCAATGATCATATTATATATCACAAACAACATGAATTTCGAACCGAATGCCCTGAATGTCATTTTAGTAGATATCGAACAGATCAAATAACAAAAAGGGTTCCTTGCAAGGTTCTTCGCTATATTCTCATTACTCCACGTATGCAACGATTATTCAAGTGCACTAGCTTAGCACAATTTATGGATTACCATGCATGCAATAGATGTGGAGATGACATTATTCGAATGTCTGTGGATGGTTCAACATTTATGGACATAGAGGAAAAGTGGCCACACTTTAAAGAAGAACCTCGTAATCTCAAGCTTTCATTGGCAGCAGACGGTGTCAATCCATTTGGAGAGATGAGATCTGTTTACTCAGTGTGGCCTGTTTTTGTTATCAACAATAACATTCCTCCATGGATGTCAATAAAGAGGGAGCACATAAGGTTGGCAATGATTGTTCCAGGTATTTTATCATTTAAATATAGTCGTCTACATTTAATTATAAATATTGCAGTAAAATGGTCATAATAATTATGTAATGTTTTTGTTCATTCGATTAGGTAAGTACCAAGTTAAAGATATGAATGTATATATCGAGCCTCTTATCGATGAGTTGTTGGAGTTATGGAATGGTGTCACTATGTATGACGTCTCTAGACCAATAGGACAAAGACAATTTCAATTCCATGTGATGCTTCTATGGACAATACACGATGCCCCAGGGCTAACACATTTTTGTGGTATGTTATAGTGTTTAAGTTGTGCATGAACATTATAATTCAAAAAATTAACATATTTAATCCAATTATACATTATCTTGTAGTTCTTCAAACAAAGGGAAAATGTGCATGTCCAGTTTGTGGTCCAAAGATGAAATCTCGTCATTCAAAAAGTTTAGGAAAGCGGGTGTTTGATGAGTATAGGCACTTTCTCCACAAAAATAACAAGTATCGAAATACTGAAAAAAACATCTTTTCAATGGGAAAGAAGATAATACATCAAAGCCACGATGAATGACACCTCACTTGTGGAAGTTGGAATATAATAGAATTAATCGTCAAGGTAATGTCATTCCATCTAATGGTTTATGTCATAAAACATCTTTTCTATTGTGTTTTGTTTACTGATGATGTGATTGATGATCATGAAGGTCGTGAAGGCATAAATGACCACCTTCCTAAAGGACTAAAAAGTTATCCCTGACAATTTAGTAGGTTGCCCTACTACGAGCAGTTACAAATTGTGCATTTGTTTGATACTATGCATATTGGAAAGAATATAATAGAGACATTATGAAAAATATTGGACGGAAGGCGTGACAAAGAAAAAATTGTAAAATATGTAGTGACATTTAGGATTCCAATCATGCAATGATAAATATCATTCAATCAAATAGTCATGGAGACCATATTAATATAAGTGAGCTTCCTTGGTTATTAACGGACCAGCAAAGCAATGCTATAAAAGAAGTCATAAGAAAAATTCGATTTCCCACAGGATTTGTTGCGAACATAAACAATCTCATATCAAAGAAAAGTGAATTTGGGCCAGGGATGAAAACGCATGATTGGCATATCTTCATTAAGGTAATTCATGTTCTTGTATTTTTACTATGTATTTAAGTATCATGCATGTACTTTTCATTGTATTATGTTAGAAAAAAATGAAAAGATAATTTTATAATTGTTGCAGTATGTTCTACCTCTATCTCTCCCAGACGACTTCGACAATAATGTCAAGCAAGTCATATATGATCTTGGAAAATACATGAGGTAAGTAGTGAAATTTGTTCAGTCTGTTGTATAGATATTATATTTGCGATTTATTTTACTTGTTATGTAATATATTTTTTGCGTCTTGAATATCTTGTAGGTGGTTGTCATGTAAATAAATCCTTAAAGAAGATATAAAATATTGAAAGGGAAAAATTCCTCATCTAATGTGTGAAATGCAAAAGTGTCTACCTTCAGTTTTTTTCAATGCACAAGAACACTACCTCATACACCAAGTTGAGGAGATTGAATTGTGTGGACTTGTACACACTAGGTCAATGTGGATGGTTGAGAGGCACTTGAAATTTTTTAAGGCTTTGGTTCGACAAAGAGCACATCCTGAGGATTCTATGGTGGAGGGATATAAGGTATACCAGACTATGGTGTACATTTCTGAATATCTTCCTAAGTTTGCAGCAAAGATCCACATGGATCGCATTTGGGATCCCAACCCCATTAACAAATTCGAAGGGGAGTACTTGACGGGGAAAGGTATATTGAGGAAAGTGAGAGGTAATTATAAGAATTTATTGTAGTTAATTAATTCTTAATCTTCAAAATAAATCGATCGTAAGACGTCTATTTATTTTTTGTACAGTTGGTCGAGAGTGGGATGCACTACATTTGTATATTGCAAACAATCTTGATTGGATGACGGTATGGATTGAACGTTGTCAACATTCTGGTCGCACATTAACATGGGAAGGTGTGGCTTCATTAGTTAAAGAAGCTCATCGTAATGGAGATTCCAATGTTACGTAAAGGGAAATTGATTTAGCATATGGTTTAAGAGATAAATAGGTGCGTATAAATTTATTAATCACCCATATGTTTATCAACTCACAATGCAATAAATTTTACATGTTTGACATATTGCAAGTCAAACACCACAACGCTATGTGTTGCAATGGTCATAAATTCCGCATCAAAAAGTTGGATGACACGAAGAAAACTTGTGATTCTAGTATCACTGCAGTCTTTGAGGTGACAAATATTTCATCGAGAAATGGCATACATCCTCAACAGTCTCAAAATCAATACTATGGCATTTTGGATGATATACTTGAGTGTGACTTTAATTCCTTCAAATTAGTTTTGTTCGTCGTCAAATGGTACAGGCTACAATTGAATAAAAATGATCCTGATAGAATTGTTATTGAACATGATAATGGTTTTACAATGGTTAATACAAGGTCATTTGAACCAGTTGGGGATGAGCCCTATGTTCTTCCAAGCCAATGTGAGCAGGTATTTTACTCAGAAGTTCCACATAAACCGGGTTGGTCATTTGTTGTTAGACATGATCCAAGAGGGAGGCCGATAAAGTATAATGTGACGGAAGAAGAAGATATCAAAGAAGTAGATGATGATCACGATCGACATTTTCTCGATGGTGATGGTGATGGTGATGGTGATGGTGATGGTGATGGTGATGGTGGTGGTGGTGGTGGTGATGATGATGATGATGATGATGATGTCATCATCATCATCATCATCATGATGTTCATGATGATGAATGAAATGTATGAGGTATGAGATTAGTATATTATCTATTTAATGTTGATTTCTTGATAGAATTTTTTTGACTTATATGGTTACATAATTAATTCATTATGTTTTGAAGTCTAATGTCATTACATAATTAATTCATGATGCACCTTTTAATATGGAGATGGAGATAGGGAGAGTGACTATTTATGTGACATTTTTTAATCTTTGTGTTTATTTATGGAATTTGGATTATTTATTAGCTATGTGATGGATGTTGATTTAAAATACATATGTGATGGATTACATGTTTATGATGATACATGTGGCATTTTTTGAACTTTGTGTTTATTTATAGAATGTGGATTGTTTATTACCTATGTGATGGATGGTGATTTATGATACACATGCGATGGATTACATGTTTATGATGACACATATGTGATGCTAATTATGATGCTCAATTACATATATGATGATACATCATGTGATGCTTATGATGCTTATGATACATATGTATTTATTGTTTATCAACTTACAAATGTAATGCTTATGATGCTCAATTGATGGTGTTGATTTCATGTATAGACCATGTGTGATGTTGTCACCCTTGGTGGGAACAGGTCGTTGACTACAGACATCATCAACCATTTAGTTGAGGATCTTGCATACTCTACATAAAGTAAAGGTAAGGAATTAAAAATTTACGATGATTTTGATGACAGCATCTTTTTATTATTTAATACTCTTTTGTCTACAAAGTTCATGTTGTTCATGTTGTGTACTATGTAATTTTTAGCTAACATAAGATAATTGAATTGCATGTGCAGGAACCTGAACCCCTTTGACAAGGATCCTGCACAGTCTCGTGGATGGACGGGTATAACTAGTCAATACACCCTATAGAAACAGTTTATTTTTTTTAAAATTACTTGGAAAACAAACTTCCTCAGTTTTTCAAACCTCTGTTGGCGGCAATATTGTACACGAATAAAATATTTAGTTAAGTTGTAATTGTCTTTGTTAGTTCGGTAATCGAGGGATGGTAGTTACGGTGTGACGGTTGGCACTCGCACCCCCTCGATACCTTTATATACCTCGGAGGTAACTTGTACGAGGAGACACGATTATGAATGGAATAACATCTCTAATATTTTATCTGTTATCTATGGCATTATTATTCTGCATTACATGTTTTATCTGTATGTTTTAAGTTATTCACCCGAGAGGGAAAACATTTGGCGTCATTGCCTAGACATATTTGGGAAAGGAAGGAGTGGATGGCGTATGGACACGATGGGCCTACCCGTTGGTGAGATAAACCCAAAGGTCGACAACGTGCAAACAGAGCTCTAAAATGGAGAAGACACTGCGACGAGGGAATTTTCAATCCTGCTCCAGGTAGCCATCGAGACCTACGTCCGAAGAGAGGCCACAGAGGCTGAAGTTCCAACAAGTGTCATGTGGAGCGCACTGGAAGTTAGCCCCGCAGTAAATCGGTTGATGAACCACCTCCCCCGGTTGCTTGCACATGCATCATTGGCACAACAAACTCGCCTGGAGGAGATTGCTCGGGAAGAGCGACGCCAACAAATACTCCAACAGTATGAAGAAAATAGTCGTCAAGAAGTAGAGCGTGATGGCACGAGGCCAAGAGAAAATTGAACCCTGAATCCCAGAGGGATAAAAGAACATTCTATATTTGAATAAAGGTGTCATAATATTGACACAAGTTGTATTTGATGAGATGAATTAATAAAGGAGTGTTATGTTTTTATGTGTTGTTATTTATGGAAATGTACGAGAATTAATGCCCAACCTATTAAACAAAGATAGAAATAAGAAAGCACAAATGGAGGAGTGGGAGGCCGCACAGAGGGCCTTGATTCTGGAGCACCAAGTAGATCGTAGACGGAGGCTGAGGCAACTTGCCGAAGGATGACCTGCCGAAGGGTTGCCCGAAGGGAACCAAGGAGGTGTCATGGAGGGTGTAGAAGCCAAGTAAAATTTCTACGCGTCGCCAGAACACCATAGGGTGAGAAGCCATGAAGAGTTTTTGGAGGAAACAAGGCTACAGAGGAATCTGGTTGAAGAGACCCGGGATCAGTTCAGGAACTTATCCCTTACGCCGCACAGTGAGGACCATCGAAGGGAGTCGGACGTGGGTGAGAACGGAGGTGAGGGAAACTGTACCACCGTAGGGGCCAAGGAGCCATAGACACACAGCAAACAAAACACCGTACCCCCAGTCACTCAAGCAGGAAACACCACCTCCAGGGACACAACCCCCATCAATGGCCAGTAAGTAGAAGCTGTCAAAGTTCAACAGCGACAGGAAGGAAGATCTCGTCCACCATTGCCGCACTTGCGAAACCATATGGTTAGCGAACGGTGTTACCAACCAGGACGAATCGGTAACACAATTTCCAGCAACCTTAAGGGGAGTGGCCATCGACTGGTACTCAGATATGGATAAGGCCAAAGTTGGCACATGGCCCGACCTGAAGAAGGAGTTTGGGATAGAGTTCCACCTCCTTAGAGACGACAATGAAATAGTAGCCGAAATCTATGGCACAAAGTAGAACAAGAACAAGACTGTCTGAGCCTATAGTCGGTGGCTCAAGGAACTGTTGGGGAAAATGGAGAGTCAACCAGCGGATGGGTTGAAAAAGAGATGGTTTGTAGAGGGAATAAAACACTCCCTCTAGAAGAAGATGAAGGATAGCTCGTCCGAGGATAATGACTCTTCCGAGGGAAGCAGCAGCGATGGCGAGGCATGCAAAAAGGTGCAAGTGCTCCAAAAAGACATGGAGCGAATGAGGAGAGAATTTAAAACAATGCGAAGCACGGGTCAAACTGAAGGTGACATATGGTGCACGGAGTGCAAAGAGGAAGGACATACGAAGGGTACTTGCTTGAAGAAGGCCTTTTGTGAGATTTGCCAAGTGATGGGACACTCCATTAAGGAGTGCCCATACAACATGAAGACCCGAAGTATGCAAATGAACCAAGTGTTGTTCACTGAGCAGGCCACAACATCCGCACCAGCGGGTATGGCCCAGCAAACCAACACAATGGCATCATCTGGAGGTTACAGGGACAACAGACGTGGCAGCGGAAGGAATAACAATGATAACAATAACAATAATAGAAGTCGTATCCAATATGACGCCAAGGGTCGGCCAATGATCTAGTGTAGGGCCTGCAATCAGTGGGGGCACTTCGCCTGTATTTGCACGAAGGAATCCACCCCTTAGCACCTCTGTCGATGGTGTGGGCTAGGCGACCATGAGGATGCAAATTGCCCTAAGCCAGGGGTTAATCTCCTCAACATTGAGAAGACTGGTGAGAAAGAAGTATTGGCGATCACCCGCACTCAGACAAAAAAGGCCACTTATCCCAACCCCTGTACGGAGAAGGAGAGATTACGGGAGGCAAAAGCCAATATTGAACATGAAATGATGGTCGAACAACAGAACAACAAGGTGGTGAGTACATCATCTCGTACGGAAGCTGAAAATAACATCATTGGGCAACTCCTGCAGATGGAAGTACCTATAAGGGTAAACGACCTTCTATAAACAATGCCACAGTTGAGAACTGCCATTTTTAGTTTCATACAAAACCATTAAATAGGCACCTTTGCATGCCACACAGAAGTTTCGGTCAGCCCCTCGGCTGACCCAATGTTGTTGGCCGTAAATAGTGGTCGGCATCCTACTGTAGTAGAGATGGGAATTCTCGAGGCTATCCTCAAAGACACCATCGTGGACAGAGGTTCGGGGGTGAATGTACTGCCAGAGGATACGTGGAAGAAGCTCGGGAAGCCAACACTGTGGCCACCCACATTCAACTTGGTAGGTGCAGACCAGCACAGCATCAAGCCACTCGGCACCCTGATGGCCCAGCCGGTCACCATCGGCACGCAAACCTTCATACTAGATTTTGTGGTAATCCCACTCAAGAAGAAGGGGTACGACGCCATCTTGGGCAGAGGGTGGCTGGTTACAGCAAAGGTGAACCACGACTGGAAAAAGAACACCCTTTCTATGGAGAAAGGGGGGCGGTAGTATACCATTGATCTAAGGACCCAGGTTGTCGGTGAGGAACTGGCATCATCTAACTTAGATTCGGAGGAATCAAACTGATGGGAGTGGGACTCCTATGAAGGTAAAGACGAGAGGGAACCAAACGAGGAAGGAGTGCTGGAACTTGGCAGATGTTCAGAAGATGACACTTCCTCATTGAATGGACTCTTCCACTGGCAAATGGAAGACTATGAAGTGTTTCATCTGGCTTGTCACATGCTACAGATTGAGGATGAGCCAGGCGAGAAGGAGGAGTTTCCACCAGAATACATGGAGTACAAGGAGGGAGACACCAAAGTTAATGATGTCTCGGCATACGAATTTTTGAAAGATAGGCCAATGCGGTACGAAGACCCCACTGTGAAGGAGACAAACCTGGGAGACACTGCCAATCCCCAAAGAATCTGGGTAGGCGACGATTGGAGCCCAGTGCTGAAGGTTGCAGCATTCAAAATCTTCCTGGAATACAAGGATGTATTTGCGTGGTCCTACAAGGATCTGAAGGGGTTCCGCCAGAAATGTGTGTCCACCAGATACCATTGGTCCCAGGAACTCAACCGGTATGGAAGAGGTCGTACCGATGGAACAAAAACTATGCTGCCAAGGTGAACGAGGAAATCGAACGGATGATGGAGTTCAGCATCATATTTCGAGTGGAGACAAGTGAGTGGGTCTCGCCAATTGTGGTTTCACTAAAGAAGGAGGCCAACGAGATCCGCATCTGCGTGGATTTTTGGTGCCTCAACGCAGTCACCATCAAAGACCTGTTTCCCATACCCTTCACAGATAGTATCCTGGAGGAGGTGGCTGGCCATGAAATGTACTCATTTCTTGATGGCTTCTCAAGGTACAACTAGATTTCGATAGCTAAGGAGGACAAGCTGAAGACCACCTTTGTGGTGGAAGATGGAGTCTGTGCGTACAACCGGATGCCTTTCGGCTTGTGCAACGCTCCCGCAACCTTCCAAAGGATAGTTTTTCACATCTTTGATAAGATGTCGGTGAGAAAATTTAAAGCCTTTTTGGATGACTGGTCAATTTTCAGTAGTGAAGACACTCACTTGGTGGCGCTGAGAGAGTGCATGGAGCGTTGCCGAAGGGCCAGGATCGCCTTAAATCTACGGAAATGTCAGTTTATGGTACCACAGGAGAATTTGCTAGGCCATATCGTTTGTAAAGTTGGACTGAAAACTGACCCAGATAAGGTATGAGTAATTGTGGAAATGGATTCGCCCATTGATGTGACAGGAGTCAAGTCCTTTTTGGGACACATTGGATACTACCGATAGTTCATCAAGAACTTTGCCCAACTTTCATTTCCACTCGATAAACTAACTCGAAAGGGCGAGCCATACATATGGGAATCGGCACAAAGGGAAGCATTCCAAGAACTCAAGATGAGACTGGGGGCGGCACCCATTCTGGCCTATCCAAACCAGGACCGAGAATTCCACGTACACGTGGATGCCTCAAACTATGCCATTTGTGCTACGCTAGCACAGGAAGGGGTACATGGGTTGGATCACCCCATCTATTTTGTGAGTAGGTTGATGTCGAAAGCCGAGAGGAACTACAGTACCACCGAAAGGGAGGCTCTCAAGATGGTCTATGTCATACAAAAATTTTGACACTACCTGCTAGTGACACCCTTCACCTTCTATGTGGATCATCAGGCCTTGATGTACCTGGTAAACAATCCCATCATCCAAGGCAGTATAAGCAGATGGCTACTGCTACTTGAGGAGTTTACGTTCACAATAATTGTACGCCCAGACAAAAGCCATGTCATTGCTGACCAATTATCCTGGATCAGGTCCGGAGAGCTGCCAGAAGGGGTAAATGACAACTTCCCAGACACCCACCTATTCAAGATCACAGTACTACCACCATGGTATACTGCCATTGGGGAATATCTCTCCACCTCTGTATTCCCCCAAGGCATGCCGTCGGGAGAGTGAAGAAAGCTTGTGTTGAGAAGCCGCACATTCCAGCTGATTAATGGTTTATTGTATAAAATGGGGCCCGATGAGGTGTTACACCGGTGTGTGATGGAGGAAGAGGTGCCAAGCGTCTTGAGGGAAGCACATGAGGGGCCCGCATGAGGCCATATGGGACCAGACACTACAGCAAGGAAGGTGTTGCTAGCAGGCCTCTAGTGGCCCACATTTTATAATGATGCGAGCGAATGGGTAGTAGGTTGTGATACCTGCCAGAGAACGGGGAGGCTACTGAAAAGGGACTTCATGCCCCTCAACCCTTCGCATGCCCAAGAACTATTCAAGCGTTGGGGGCTGGATTTTATCGGGCCGCTCAAGGTGAGTCGCGTTAGGAGGTTTCGCTACATTGTGGTAGCCACTGAATATTTAACCAAGTGGGTTGAAGCGCGGGCCCTACCTGACAAATCGGCTATAAGTACAACAAGATTCATCTACGAGCAAATTATTACACAATATGGGATCCCTATGCAATTGACAAGCGACAATGGTGGACATTTTGTGAACCACGTTATTAAACTCCTTACTACAGAATTCAAGATTTTTCATTCACTGTCTAGCCCCTATTACCCGCGAGCCAATGGGCAGGCCGAGGCTACCAACAAGATTCTCGTGGGCGTGATTTACAAGTCATGCGGTTTCAAGGGAGAAGACTGGGAAGAAAAATTGCCTTCAGTCTTGTGGGCCTACTGCACAACCTACAAGGTGACCACCGGCCAGACTCCATTCTAACTCATGTACGGGCAGGAAGATGTGGTGCTAGCGGAGTTCATGGTGCCAAGCCTTCGCATTGCAGTGGAGAACAGACTTGGGGATATGGAGAGCCTGAGGGAGAGACTGTATGCCTTAAGCAAGCTGGATGAAAAAAGAATGATGGCACAATGGGCTACAGAGGCAGCACAGCAAAGACGGAAGGTTTGGCACGACAAGCATCTTCGGCGAATGAAGTTTACTCTGAGGCAATTAGTGTTGAAATTCAATGGGAAGAACAAAATCAAACCAGGAAAATTTAAAGTGTGATGGCTAGGCCCCTTCAAGGTACGCGAGGTCAATGCCAATAGGGCGATTAAGTTGTGGACGCTCGACGGGAAGGAGATACCAAACGTCGTCAATCAGTCGAAATTAAAATAGTACCACAAACAGAGACGAACGACCGATCCCGGACCCTCTAGAAGAAATAACAATTAAAAAAAAAAAATCGTACATACGACAGTTGACTGTACAGTCGAAAATTTAAAATAAATAAATAAATAAATAAATTTAAAACTTAAACCCTTAAAAAAAAAAAAGTGGAGACACCGTACGATGGCACCCGTCGTACGGTGGAGGCCACACCAGTGGCACCGCAGGACCATTGTGCGGTGGCACCGCGGGGTCCATCGTGCGGTGGCACCACAGGTCACCGTGCGGTGGCACCGTCTCCGCCATAAATAAACCGACCGCAGCGCCAAAGGAAGAAACAAAAATGCAGACCCATAGGAAAATTAAAACACACGCCTAGCTAATGGTAAGAAGAAAAATATACCGAAGGAAGGAGATTGCACACCACACACCCGCACGCCAAGTACACCACACCCTGCCATACACCGTACTACCGACCAATAGGAGCAAGGGAAACGCTGACAGCTGGAAGGAGAAAGTGGCAGGCTGGCAGTTGGAAGGAGAAAGTGGCAAGTTGGCTTTTAAAGCTATAAAAGCAGATTAAAGAAATTAATCCGGGACCAATGGACACAAATAAGAACAAGGCAGATTGGCGAAAATGGTTACAGTTGTTAGAAGATAAGTTACAGGGAGGGCGAAAAATTTCAGAATCAAGTGCAGACATAGGCAAACGAGTTTTGTCATCTGGTGTGCGTATTGCAGGCAGCCTCAGGATGAGCAGCGGTCAGAAAAGCAAGAAGCATCGTCTGAAACCCCTGGTGACAAAGGACAAGGATAAGGTAACAGTAGATAATATTGTGTTTGAAGGTCTGAATGGAATAGACTGTAGGAACTGGTGGGCAAAGACACCTCACGATGACTCGATAAAGAAAAACCTTCGCCAAGCACAGGTACACTGGGTCATCCAGATGCCAGTTTTCTGCATAAAGGATTTTGAGGTGGTTTTGCGTGCCATGATTGGTAGCTATGATAGACACTGCCACTAGTCTATATTTGACTATCAACACCAGCGGATAACTATTTCAATTATGGCAGGCAAGTTCAACAGGGTGTTTGGCATACCTGCCACTAGTCTATATTTGACTATCAACACCAGCGGATAACTATTTCAATTATGGCAGGCAAGTTCAGCAAGGTGTTTGGCACACCGGGGTTGAAAGGAAAGAAAATCGACACTTCACAAAAAATTAGTCCAGAAAACCGTGCCACATTGCTACAGTTGATGTTGCGCGATAACCTCACCCAGGGAGAAAAAGATAGCCTCAAGAGTGCAGGCAAGAGTAGGGGGGTAAAAAAAACATTTTTGGCCAAGGGAGTATGGTGATGCCTCTTGTCCATGGTGAAGAGTCGCCTCACAAGTGCCATCCGCGCATCTGACATAGCTATCACACAGATAGTGTTGATGAATGGGTTGCACAATGGGGTGGTGTATGATTGGGCATCACTGTTGGCGGATAGGATGGACGAGTTCATGACGTTGCAGTACAAAAAATTTTACATGCCGCATCATGCCATTGGGTTATTCCTCGATGCAGTCCGCACACATATCACCCTAGGCTCACAGCCATTGGAGCCACAAGGTCGTGTTGCACTGGACCAGCTGCCCATATTCTACTGGTCGCACTTGGACGTCTTGGCACATGGTGCAGAGGCACGACTCGGCACAAAAAGGAAGAAGCCCGCCATGTCAGAAACAGAGTCTGACACAGAAGAGTCTGATGCACAGGAGGATGCAGATAGCGGCAAGGAGGAATTCACAGACACCTCCCAGGTGAGCAGAGGGAGCTTTTGGTTAGCAGGAAGAAGAGGTGACCAGTTGCCTGAAGAGGAGGTAGTGGAATCGGCCGGTATAGAAGGGTTTGTTTTAGCATCGCAAGTTCAAGTCCACTTTACACCAGCATGCTTACCGGAGACTTGTAAGTTGGCGATGTCGCAGTCATTCGGGACAGTCAACATAGTCACCACAGTGCCAGTTCCTAGCTTTGGGCAGCCTCGAGTGACGATAGCGATGACACCAACCACAGCAAGGACCGACTTTGGGGTGGCCTCACTTCAGCAAGATGGGTTGGGTACCTTGGCGAGTGCAGAGGCTTACATGGTGCACGATGTGTCGGATGTGCCAGGTCAGGATGTGTTAGGTTTGCCAGGCTATATGCAAGAGGCAATGATGGAAGCAGGCGCTCTCCATGATGACCTCAGTGCCTGGTTGAGCCGTTACCATCTTACACTTGTGGCATCGACGGGAGAGGCCACTCTATCTCTAGGCAGGACCATGCATTCCTTGGATATCATTGATCTAGAGAAAGGGAGTTCTCCGAGCAGTAGGGTCCTTCAGAGGGTTGTGTTACCCCTAGCAGATGTAGTAACCAGTCCTTATAGAGAGGAGGAGGTTCCTGTGGGAGTGCAGCAGGGTGCCGAAGAATTTGAGCAGTTCATTGTGAAGATGACTACAGAAGCACAACGACTTGTGTCATCTGCGAGCCTCCAGGTGGATGCAGCCATGGTCAAGCAGATGGAGAGGTTGTTGACCTTTGCCCACACCAAATGCAAAGAGGAGTTTGGGAGGTGTTTTGAGTTTGTCGGGTGGCCTGAGACGGAGAACTTGGGGATGTTGGAGGCTTGGCACCTCACTAAGGGGGTTGGCGAGACTCGGATGCAGTCGTTGCTGAGAGAGGTAGAGTAGGACTTTCGCGAAGGCTATCTGGAGCTCCGGAGGACACAACAGACGGCATCCACAGTTGAGGCCTTGCGCGTAGCCGTAGTGACGGCTCGGGAGGAGCTGACTACCAGGTTTCGAGAGGTTGAGGCTACCATGGCACAGACTCGCACAACAATGGATATTCTGGTGGCAAAGAAGTCTACCTTGTCTATACAGTTTGAAGAGGAAAGGGCATCTAGAGAGCAGTTGGAGACTCGATTGGTCATTGCACTGGAGAGCGTGGAGGTCGGTGTTTGTGAAGGGTATGGGAAACGGATCCTTGATGGTGACTGCGTTGAGGCACCGAAAATCCATGCAGATGTGGATCTCGTTGGCCTCCTTCTTTAGTGAAATCACAATCGGCAAGACCCACTCACTTGTCTCCACTAGAAATATGATGTCGGCCTCCAGCATCCGTTCAATTTCCTCGTTCATAGTTTTTGTTCATTTGGTACACCCTATAGAAACAGTTTATTTTTTAAAAATTACTTAGAAAACAAACTTCCTCAGTTTTTCAAACCTCGACATTAGCAGCAAATCTAATACAGTTATCAACACTTGAGGCCCCAGTTGGACTTATTCAAATTTTAATCCCAACATCAACTTTAGGGCCGACTTCTTCATCAACATTACCCTCATTTGCAAAATTTATCTCTCATTACCAACTAACTCTCTCATTTGATGGAGTGCAGGCACTCCCAAATAGGTATTTGTCAGATGTGTCTTCCTCAAGTGAGGGAAATGCACAAATAGAAAATGAAAGTGAGACATGTAGTAGGTCTACAATAGGGAGATCAACAAGAGGTCAAAATATTAGAAGAAAATTCAATAAATGCATGAAATTTTTCCTTCCTCAAGGGGGGTCATGTTCTCATGAGATAAGACCAAAGGAAACATTGAGGTGTCATTGAGGTACAAACATCTACAGAAACAATGGGTACCCAAAGAACTTCCTCCAATAAACATCGATTTTTGTGTTAACGATAGGATATATCGCATAGCACCTTCGTCGTTACATGGTTTTGGCCTATTTTCCATGGATGGCATAAAGGTATGTTACAACAAAGTTGTTGAATTGATGTAGTTTGTCGGACCTTGTTACAATTACAATAATTGGATACAGTTTGTTCGATATAAAACAAGTATGTGTAGGTATGCACTGTCAGCAAATTATATACAACAGAAAGATAATGATCAAAGTAAACGAGTGGTTGTATACATTGATGGTCGGCCAAAAGCAACAGGGAATATTGTAGGTTTTATAAATATTACACAACCTGGGTCAACTAATAAATAACCCAATTACATATTTGAGGCACGCTAGGGAAATCATGTATTCGTATGTGCGATAAAATCAATAAGTGCAGGCAAAGAGCTTCTAATCGATTACAGTTTGAATCATATAGATACAAACAAAGTTAATATCATGGGGGTGGTATGTACTATATACCATTTAAATTAACCAACCTCCAATTAATGACTCCAATATACCATTTTATTATGATGTTTTTTTGCTAAGTCTATTGGTTTAATTTCGCTAACATTTTTTATATTTTTTCTTTGTCACAAGGCGACATGGATCCATCACATAGCGCAAATAGGGATGTAGGTCGCAACACTTCTACCGAGCAGATAAACCTTATTGTAATTGTACAAATTAGATAGAAGCAAACGGTTACATTATTATGTTCTTTTTTTGAGTGATTTAGACTAATTTTGTAATTGTTAATGATATTCTTGACACAGATGGATGTTTGGGGAAAGGGAAAGGGAGTTGCAGTACCTAAGCACCTCTCTAGGGATGTGGACTCAACAGGATTAAGCGATGATGACCCTGAAAAATTCTACACACCCTATGGAATTCATAAAAAACCTCTTAGAAAAATTAGTAAAGAGATTGTTGTTTTGGCATCCGTGTATCCTATGACTGATGAGATACGAGAGAGGGTGCAAGTATTGATTTGGACAGTAGAAAACTTGCAAGTAAGCAGTAATGAAAGCTTTAATTATAACAAAAGTTCAATAATGGTTTATATTTTATTCTCTTTTATGTCATTAACTAAAATATGTACTTGTTGTTTTTATAGCAATTTATGCGCCCTCATGAAAGTGGTGGCCATGATCAGGGTGTTGCAAGTACTTCAGGGGATGATGATTTTCTTGGATTATCGCTTGCTTAGCTTATCACTTTGAGTACCCAAAACACATCATACTTGATACTGTCAATGTTCATAATAAAGGTTCATCCTTGTTTACAATTCTCGCACTTTTCATTTATTTAATGTTTGATATATTTAATGTATTATTCTTTAGGTGATGTCAATGTTCCTGTGCAAATGTCGTTGCCGCCTCATCAAAGGTTAGCCCCACCTGTATTGCTGACTGTAATGTCGGCAACACATAGCATGCAGACATCCTCTACTGCACGTCATATTGGCTCGCCCACTGTTGGTAGATCCCTCTTTTTCTTTTTCTTTTGTTATGTGTTTATTTCCCTTCAAGCGTTCTTTCTTGGGGGCATTTCATAGTGGATTCATTTTCTGTAGTAGGAGATGCACATGAGGATGTGTCAGAGGCGACTACTACTGATAACATACCATCATTTCCTAGATCTTTTTGTATTGCTAGTACGCGAATGTTGCAGGCCACATTGGTGGTGAGCGACGAAGAAATGATTCCCTTAAAGATACAGAAGGTTCCAGGTACTTTAAAATTATTATTATATATAGTCTAAATGTAATTTACTTTATGATCACTCATTTTGGACTAATGATCCCATGAATTTTTTGCAGGAAATGATATTTTCTATAAACATCTTAGTGACATTGCATTGCAGATATTTGGTCCCACCATACGTAAAAGGTGGTACATCATATGTGAACTAACCCTAATCCACTATTTTGATTTCATATCATTGCTAGAATAGTTTTCCTTTGATCCATTTTTTGAACTATAATAAATGTAGCTTCAGTTCATTTATGAATCTAACAGGTTTGTTTTTTCTTTAAAAGGTGGAATGACCAAGAAAAAAGGTTAAAAGATGAATTGACAAACCAAATGGTTGAGTGGTTTGGAAATGACACCTTTGACAAAACCAAGCTCCTTGAAAAAGTTGGCACATATCTAAAGTATGTGAGGGACCAATACAGGACCCATTTAGAGAAGAACCTAAAGTACAAGCGTCCCCCCATGATTCCAAAGAGGGAGTGGAAGGACCTAATTTTGGATGCCAAGGAGAGAATTGAAAGGAAAAAAAGAAATACACCACCAGACGCCAAAAGAAGGTACAGGATACTATTAAGAATGTAATTATGTACTAATTAATTACTCTTTATATTTATATAATCTAACATATTTCAAACTTTTTACAGACTGAGTGACACGTCAAAGGCAACCAAGGCAAGACAAGAAAAGCACAGGCAACACAAACTCGACTCTAGTGGTTATATGAAACTCGTTGCACGAATTTTAAGTATCTCATGTAAATGAAATATTGCATCAAAATATTAATAAATTGCAAATGAATTTTTTTTTTATCAAACAATGCAAGCAAAATTCACGATACCAAGCAAAAATTCAGGGCTCTGAATTCAATAGAGTGCCCACAGAAGATGACAAGAGAATTGCCTACCAGCAAGGCTATATAGTTGTGGCTGATCGGCTACGAGAATTGAGTGGGCATACACAATATTCGAGTGCATCCGTCACACAGGTAAATATACTAAATGGAAATTGTTTCAAATTGAATACTTTACCAATAATCTAATTGATGTTGAGTTCCAACATAAAGTGACTATATTTGTTTTAAATAATCAAGCAATGATAACAATGTGCATGGCATTGGAATGCAGCCTACTAATCCTGAAACACCACCTACACATGAAGGTCCGGATGTGCATCCCAGTAGTGGAGGTATTCATTTGCTATTCAAATTTATTTATGTAGTTATTAATACAATTAAACATCTTAATTTGTAATTAGAGTAGTAATTAATTTAACCTTTTTTGTTAATATTTTAGAGCATGTAGTCGGTGGTGACCAAGTGGAGCATGATCTGGGTACACAACATCAGGAATGTGATGTTCCCCAATCAGGTAAAGAGGACCATTGTTATTCCTTTAAACAAATATAATTGCAATTGGTGTTCAGCATTAATGTAACCTTTAGTATTTCAACTCTAGATGATCTAGAGCATGTTCAGCATGTTGAGGTTGAGGCTAGACAAAATGATGTGGCCCCATCAGGTAAAGAGCGCAACAGTTATGTTCTCTAAATTAATGAAATACTTGTAACAATAATAAAAAAAATGTTTTAATTTAACCCATTTCTTTGTTATTGCAGAGGACCCCCCTTCGCTTCAGTGTCCTCGTCCTTAGTATAGGACTAGGCATACATCAAGATCACGAGCAGAGGGCAGAACAACTGCAGAGGGGGGAAATGATGAAGAAACTGATGTTCCACTTAGTCTTTTCATAGTTCAAAAAAAAAAAAAAAAATGATTGTAATCTACCTTATTTGATAATGACTGATTTTTATGTGTTAATGAATGTAATTATGTGCTAATTAATGGTTATGAATGATATGTGTTAATTAATATTGATGAACGTTGTGTGTTAATTAATGTTAATCAATGTTATGTGTTTATGAACATTATGTGATATTAATGAACGAATGGTATATTTTATTAATGGTAGAAAGAATGAATGAATGAATGGTATAAGATGTTAACGGGGAATTTAGAGTGATGTTAGGGGGAGGGGAAAATGAGCTTCCACCTTCACGTGGTTGGCCCTGTTAAGTAGAGAATATTAAACTATTCTCGAAACCAAGCGAAGCTCAACAAGATAACACACTTTTCAATATTTCATTATGTTGCACAATTAATCTTATTGAATAATGTATATTAAATCTTAATTACAGGGTCCAACAGAGCCAACACGAACAACAACACCACAAGTTTTTGGGTATAATGAACTCCCATATTGTCTTGTATGTACACTAACAGTATGAGTTGCTTCTAGTGTCGATATCCATGGCGAGACTGCAAAAGTTATGAATATGCCTCATCCTTGTAAGTTTTTTTATTACTTGTCATTTTCTTTAGCATTTTGTTACTTCATGAATGAGATGTTTTTAGATGTCTATTCCATGAATACCTCTCTATTGTATGTTTCATGATCGATGTGTCTTCAGCATGTCCACTCCATGAGAATCTTTCTCATATATGCTTGTACCTTATGTGTATTTATGTATTACTTCATGGTTTACATGTATGATTCATGCCTTTCATGTATTCATATGTATGATTTGTGCTTTACATAGCTCCTTCATGCCTTATGAGCATTACTTCATGCCTTGCAGTCTTCTCAAAATATTGCAAAATCATTCAACAAGAAAAAGAGTAGTAGAGGCTACATACCAAAATAAATTAGATCTCCCTCTTTATTTCTTCACTTTATTCCCTATTTTATTCCTCCCTTCTTTATCACTTCCCTTTTTCTTTATTTTTCCTTGATATAACTAACATTTTCTCCTTAATGTTCTTCATGAATCCAAAGACTCCTTTACACTCCTTACTTTACATCCATGGCAACTACCTCCATAACTTCACTTAGTGTGAAGTAATTATTCTCCTCTACCATGGCCTTCGTATATCTTTCATATATCCTTTCATATATTACCATCCATATATATATCGACCTCATTCTAAGACTTTGAATCTGCCTCTTCTACCTCATTATGTGACAACAAAATGTGAGGATTTAAGAGAAGCTTCAAATCATAATAGCCCTTAGCATTGGTTTAGAAAGATTCTCATATTATGCCTCCTAGATTGGCTGGCTTTGATCCTCATCACACTATTCAGCTTTGTCCTCCTCACTGGATTTTTTGCACTCGTGATGACAAATTTGTGAAGATTATATTTCAACAATTTTTCATTTTTTTTCTCACTTCTGATTCAACTCTTTATATGTCCTAAAATTGTATGAGCCTAATAGCTTCTACTCTTGTTGATAGTTTGGTGGCTCTAAACAATGGCTCCTTCAAAGAAGCGTGATCCTTGTAATTTTGGCCTTCCATGATGTGAAAAAGAGGTTATGTTATGAATAATGGTCCAAATGATTTATTTATTTCTTATTATGTTGAGTATAAGTAAATTTGGGCTTCCTTGGCTATGGTCACTATTTTGTACTAACTATTGTCATTTAGTGTGATTTGAGCATGGACTTCAAGTAATCATGAGGGTGGAAACAATATTCAAGTGTTAGGGGGTACGCGGCCTTGACCAAGGGATGAAAGTATCGGGAAAGTACAAGTGATTCATGTGTAGATCAATGTTTATTCACCTATTAATTCCTAGCAACATTCTCAAATAAACAAGCAAAGAGGTATGTTGAGTGCATATACACATTTTATGTTGCCATGATATAAGTAAGATATCAAACATGTAACTTAGATTGATTTGCAATTTCATTCATAAATATTAGATCTTCCTTGTGGATTTTTGAATGCATAATGTCTCGTTGATTTCAATATCTTTATTGCAAGTACTCTTTTTCAGCATGAAACTCCACTCATTGAGGTTTCTTACTAAATGCAAGTCAGTTATCCTATCAATGATGATACATTTTGCATGCATTTTATGGGGAAATCTTATTAATATCTATGGTTGGGTTGTTAATTATTTTGTGAAAATATATACAAGTAGATTGGGACATTAGAGTTATAAACACCGTAAATTGTGTGATATCATTGTCCTAATTGTAACAGTCAACCACCATTGGCCCAAGGCCACACCAACACCGTTGTGACACCAAGGTTTGTGCATACTGGTGTAAGGACTACTCTTAGGAAATTTCATTACCATTACATATACACACATAGTGGGGTTTCCAAACACAACTTGTTTGAGTAGGCAGTATCACTGGTAAACTTGTGATTGTCACAATTGGTACCCTTAGGACAGTCATTAATATTTGGCCTATGGCACTTTTTTATGGCTTCTAAATGCTTCTATGGGGTGTGCAGGGGTCCCACACATCTCTTCTAACATTCCATCCAAGTAACTTCACTCTTACCTATCTTATATTCCACTTTCTCTATGTTGTTATCCCAGAGGTCCGATACATGTTGTTAACATTGCTTTGATAACTCCAAATTCGTATCTAAGCTCATCCTAAGGTAACATATTCATAGTCAATCAATAAGCTTTCTCTATGTGATTTCAAGTAAGATATTGATCTATATAATTAATTTTGTGATTGATTTGAGGGATGCATCCATTGTCAAACCTTAAGAAAATTTTGTTCCATATCCTAGATTTATTTTGTTTTAATTCTCAGTGAGTAATTTTCAATAGTAATAAAGTGGTATATATCCTTATATTTCAATGACAAAAGATCAGTTATTTGAATAAATACATATAAACATAAAACATATTTTTCAAATCTTATCTATTACAATTAAATATATTTAACGATACCATATTATACATACCCCCATTTATATAATGAACAATAAAGACTTCTTTATAGTATTATATATTCATTATAGTTGATAATGCTTACCAAAAAAAAGAAATATAAGAGTTTATATGTTGAACCGTTCTTAAATAGATATGGTTGCAAATTGCTTTGATATATTATGTATAACAAATTGCTATAACTGAATTTTTGTGCTATACTCTTGGATCCAACACTCATGATTTTGGATTTTAGATAGCATGCCTCGCTAGATTACTTTGGACTATAGGTGTAGATTCATTGTGGTTTATGCTAAAAGAATTCAAACAATTGTACATAGTTTATGGGTAACTTCACTTAAGAAACTCATGTCTCATCTCAATTATGTTCAATTACATTGTCAATTTGAAGATTTGGTCAAGTTTGAGGTAGGAACTCAAATTTCTCCTTTGTTTTTCAATTGAATTGATTTTAGTTTGTTGCAAATGAATTGTTGAGTGAATTAAAGTATTCTTCCAATTTAAATCTCTCCATTTGGATGATTATATGATTTGTATGAACCAAATTTAGAAATTACGAGTATATATGAGGTTATGTTGTTCAATTCTATTTGGGATGTTTAAATGACAAATCGAGGGACTATTGTATTATTGAGTTGATTAGAATCAAAAGGCTATTATTGCATTTTCATTTTATGCACTTTGAAATTTCAAGCTTTTTGAGGTCCATCAGTTAAGGGTGTTTGTCTTGGTCCCATAGACTATTTAGTCTCGTGGACGTCATTAGAATCCTTCATTCATTCATTCATCAATGGTAATTGGCCTCATGACTAGTTTTGGGTCCAAACTTGAGAATTATTGAAAAGTGGTATTTGATGATTTTGAGATGATATTCTATTATGGAATCATGATAACATATATGTGAATTTTAATAAGGGATCAATTGGGATCCGTTCTCTTGGTGTTGTGCCCAATTGAATATGTCTTGCTTATGTATGAAAATGGAATTTCGCAATTGAGACAATTTGATGTATTTGAGATGTCTTGCATTTAGATATGGCATGAGCTTAGTCCTAGAGTGAGTCTAGGGAGTGGCTCCCACTTGTGTCCCTCCTCTAAAAGTGGTATGCTTGGCATTCGTGTTTGGGGAGTTTTGTAATCAAGTGATAACATAACAATAGACTTGGGTTAAAACAAATAACAAGATAATTGGTTCCTTGAGCACGCCTTGAGCGCTATCACAATACCAAGGGTGTTTTGGGAAGGCATGCTCGCACATGGAGCATTGGGACTTGTGAAAAGATGCATTCCCACTCACACAAGGATTATGTGATCGTTGTTCTCGTTCACATGAGAGAATGCTTGGTTCCATATGGTCTGTCCCTAAGAGCACATACGATGAAAGGCATGCCCGCACATGGAGCATTGGGACTTGTGCAAAGAGACATACCCGCTCATGTAGCATAGGGATTGTGTGATCGCCGTTCTTGTCCGTATGAGAGAATGCTTGGTTCCATATGGTGTGTCCCCATGAGCACATACAATGAAAGGCAAGCCCGCACATGGAGAGTTGGGACTTGTGCGAAGAGACATGCCCACTCATGTAGCACAGGGATTGTGTGATCATTGTTCTCGTCTGTATGAGAGAATGCTTGGTTCCATATGGTGCATCCCCATGAGCACATACAATGAAAGGCATGCCCACACATGGAGCATTGGGACTTTTCAGAAGAGACATGCATGCTCATGTAGCACAAGGATTGCATGATCGTCCTTCTCATCCATATGAGAGAATGCTTGGTTCCATATGGTGCGTCCCCATGAGCACATACGATGACACTTCCTCCACTGCACTCTAGAATCTAATGCCTTTTGTAGTTTTAAAGTAGTGACCCTATGTGGATTCATGACTTGGTATCATCCTTCTCTATTGATGTTGCACTATATTGTTCCATTACTTGTGTTATGTATGCATCATGTATGGCATGTCTGAGCCTATCATCCCCCTTGTATACTTTGATTGACTATTTGGAACTATCTCCACAAGCACAATGGGGTGGACCTAAGGGTTCCAAGTGGTTGGGTGGCATTGCAAACCACCATTGGGGACCAATGGACTCAATTTGTGATCACCTCGGAGAGCACTTCCACCTCCCTCAACACATGTTCTTTCTCTTTCATCTATTCTTGCAAGTTGTAATTCAAATGTATATTGAAATAAGTATTGTAATCATTGATGATATGTATATTAAACACTCCAAGTGGAGATTGATGTAATTGAACATAATTGATATGGTTTATGCTAACTTCACTTAAGTATATTATGGGCCCATAACCCATAGGTCCCAAGATCAATTTCATAACTAGAAAATAAGATATCTAAATGAGTTGAAATTTTTTAGGAGTAAACATGTGGGCATGTTGAACTATACAGGGGGAGAGATGACCTTTAAAAAAAAAAAAATTTATACCAAAATTTAAATTCAAATACCCTAGTTACTTAAACAAAAGAAAGGTTGGAACTATTTTATATCAAGTGTTTTGTGGGTGGTCATAATGCATTTATGTTTTCTTTCAAGATGTTAGTAACATTATTTTTAGTGCTATCTTTACCTATTGTACTTTGCTATTAGACTCGATCAACCCAATAACCTTCTACATGTGATTTATGTTATTAAAGAGGATATTCATGTAGTCCGGAATGCATGATTATCGTCTTTGAATATATGTTGAATATATAATAACGAGTGACGACTTAGTATGAGATATATACATGGCATTCAATAGATATATGTCATGTATTGACATAGGATGACACTTTATATGAGATTATCAATTTGGGATATACTTATAAGAAATATGTGTATACATAGTAGATAAATTCATTTCATGTATATATATAGCAGATAATTTTTGGTAGCTCCCAAGAACAACTAACTTAGATAAGGTAGATAAAGCCATTTCATCTCCTTGGTTGGCTTTAAAGGCTCTTGTATTTGGGTTAGCTAATTCCCTATTAGCACCATTTTTAATAGGTTTACCAGTACTCAGTGGTTCATATAGTCCTCTTAGGAGTTGGACCATCTCAACCATGGTGCGCCTGATCATATTAGCTTGAAACCAGTGCGCCTCATATTAGCTTGAAACCACTGTGCCTCATATTATCTTGAAACCTATGCTCCCTATTGGTAGCTGATGGGGATAAAATATCATTCGTTGTACATATCAATGAGGTGAGCTTTACGTCTAGATAAAAAATATATTTATTTTTTTTAAATAAATTTCCAGTAGAATTATGATGGAGACTAAACTTTGCACCGACGATGGAGTCGTCGGACCAACAGCATTCTCGTCGGTGCAAAGTTTCAGGCTTCCGTCAAAATTCTGATTCAAACTAAACAAACATCCGACGAGGATGTTGTATGTCTGACGGTCGTTGATGCATATTATTGGACCGACGACCAAACCGTCAGACCAACAACATTCTCGTTGGTGCAAAGTTTCAAACTTTTGTCGAAATTCTGACGCAAACTAAACAAACATCCGACGAGGATGTTGTATGTCCGACGAATTTTTTGACTAGAAGAGCGATCATGCCTGTCGTCGGCAGAGTCCACAGTGTCGTCGTAATTTCGATGTTCAAAGGCATCGTCGGAAAGTCCGACGATGAGTTTTCAATGGCTTCTTTTGTCGGCAGTCTAACGAAAAGTAGTCTCAATTTCAACGATCAATCGTCGGAAATTAGCCCTGAATGTACTAGTAGTCACAATTGCATGATTGATTTGGATACTTGACTCATTGGGTTGTTGCTATGGCATGATCTAAACCTATTATGTTTTGATGATTGAGATAGATCTATTTCATAATTTGGTATCATCATATGTGAAATATTGATTTGAGTAATGATTAGAATGAGCTAAATGATGTTAATTGGATTAGTTGATTAAAAGTAATGAATCATATTTTATGTTATTTTGATTTGATGAGTTATCATGTTACTAATGATGTTATAATGTTGACCCCTTTTGGGGAATATTTATATGCTTAATGTTGTAGAGGAATAATGTTGATGATGTTATTTATGTAGTTAATTAGATGAAATTATTATTATGGAGTTTAATTGATAATCTTATGTGAAAGGGATGATAAAATCTCCTTCAACAATTTGGGTTAATTTGATTATTATATATGTGTGAGCAAGTACACATGACATGTGAATGTTTCAACGACTACAACTACAAGGCATCGACTCCACCTGGCTCCACAAGTCTGAGTGTGCCCGCATCCCCAATGGTTAATAGGAGATAGCACGACGGTTAATTAGAGATAGCACACTAGCCAAATACCCTAAGCTAAAACCCATACCCCTTGATTGGGGCAATTTCCTTCATATAACTATTTTAATTATTTTATGATTTTGAGCCCTAATTATCGTAGTTGGTAGCTTTCAGAAATCTAGTCATCATGTTGAGTCAGCATGTAATGATTGTTTGCCAATAATCAATCAATTTAGATTTGTCATCATCTTATTGCATGTATAGCAATTCAATAATTAAATGTGGAATATGTCTTATATGCATTTGATTGAATGAGATTTGAGTGATTTATCATTGGGGTTTTTTGGGGAGTTTATTTGATAATTGGATTTTAAATTGGTTTTTTATTGTTATAATATTCCTCATTCAAAAAGTAATTTTATATCTTGTAGTTGAGTCATTTTTCTAAACACTTAGTGTATTTTCATTCTCTTCTCTCTCAAAACCTCTCCATGAAAAAATGGTGTTTTTGAGCTTGGAAGACTTTAGAAGAGAAACTTTGTGGGTGTGGAGTTGAATGAATTGAATTGGTGGAGTCTTGTTGTTGTCCAATTCTTGTGTGCATTGGTGGAGTGTGGAAATTACAATTTGTGATTGAGAGATTCTTCAACCTTGAGGTAGGATCTCTTCATTTCTTCATTTTCTCTTCAATTTTATTTTCCTTGAATGTTTATGATGCATTATGAGATGATTTGAGGTCATGTTGTGTTAGTAATTTGAACCCCCGTGTGTTTGATCATTGATTTGAATGAGTGATTGGTTTTATGATGTAGTAATGGGGTTTTCATGGGATAATGCTGCCAAATTCTCATTAGATCTTTTCATTTGCATTGAAATTATGTTTTTGGTATGTCATAGGGAAATTCTCAAATGGGTTTGTCCCTGATTTGCCTTCCTATCTTTGTAGTCATTGAACTTATTGCCCTAGGTAGCTTCTTGAACCAAAATCATGCAACTACTTCCATATTTATACATCTTCTTATAGAATCATGCAACTGGAGATAGGATCATTCAACTACTTCCATATTTACACATCTTCTTATAGAATCATGCAACTGGAGATAGGATCATGCAATTGATGAAGAAATCATGCATTTCTTGAAGAAATTACACATTTTCCATTAGGATTACACATTTGCTCCTGTGTGGCAACGCATTGATTCAAAGAAAATTTTGCTTGTTGATGTTGATTTGATTCGATATGATGCCCCAGACGTTGATTGTCGGATGACGATACGAGGATGCCCCCTTAGGAGATGAATTGGAAAAAAATCAATTTTTTAGGATTTTTCACAATTTTTTAATTTTTTTAATTTTTTTTAACTTTTAATGATTTTTTTGAATTTTTAGAGATTTTTAAATTTTTTGGATTTCATCTCTCAATAAAGATTTATGAAAATTTTCCCCAACCAACACAATTGATTAAATTGATTTATAAAAATAAATGGGAAAACACCTCCCACTAAATGCCCTTTTTAACCCCTTTAAAAGTAAAAAAGTGAGTCATTTTACCATTCACTTGCCTTTTTCACACTTCGAGGTTGAAAATTTTGGGCTCTGGAGAGAAAAATGGCGACCCCTCATCATGACCACAAATTCGAGCAGGTTCGGTGGCATGTGCGTCCTCCGGCCTATGATCCTCCGATACGTACCCCAAAAACCCTACTTTGTATGATTTTTTAAATTTTTAATGACTTTTAAATCAATTTTTAGATGATTTTCGACTATTTTCTTGCATTTCGGCGTTTAGGATAATTTGTTTAGCGTTCCAACTAGGATTTTTAGCATTTAGGTTTTTGTCTTATGGTTTTGAGTTTTAGGTATGACATTTGGCATTTCAGTCGATGAAATAGCGCTTTCTATTGTGATTTTTGATTTGGCATTTTTAGTATAGATTCTAGATTTTTGCTATCGATTAACATTTTTGGTCTGAATGATAGCGTTTTTGGTCTGATTTTTAGCATTTAGCTTTTGAAAATATTGATTTAGCATTACTGGTAGGTAACCTAGCGCTATTGATCTAAATTTTAGCGCTATAGTCAATTTAGCACTTAGGGTTGATACTTCAACGTTATAGGTTCTTGTCTTAGCTCAACAATTGATTCGACGTTTAGGGCTAATGACATAGTGCTTTAGGCCTATATATGAGCGTTTTGATGAAATAGCACTATAGTGCTTAGGGTTAGTGCAAGAATAGCACAATTTAGCACTTCAGTTGTTTTGGGTTTTTGACACTAAAACATTAGCTTTTTGGTATGTAGTTTGGCATTTTAGTTGAGTTTTGGCATTTTGATGAGCCAAATTGGCGTTGGATATCGGATTTATTGAAATTCTCCTATTTGATTATGTTTTTGATCAGTTTTTAATTATCTTGATTTGAGTGCCTGATAGGGTAGGATAGATGACAACCTCATGATAAATGAGTCGATGATAAATGCTCCACGAGATTTGATAGAAATCTCTCATGAGCAAGATAGATTGATAAAATGATAGATAGAAAGATAGATAGATAGATAGATAGATAGATAGATAGATAGATAGATAGATAGATAGATAGATAGATAGATAGATAGATAGATAGATAGATAGATAGATAGATAGATAGATAGATAGAGAAATTGAATATTGATACTGTGATGAGAAATTGAATATTGATACTGTGATGATTTTATTATAAGAGCCCATAGGTGTTCTCCAGTCTCGAGAGAGATTCCCAAAGACATGGAGTCTAATACCATGTTTGACACAGGCGGAGCTTGATTTGATTGATCAATGTGGCCTATCATCTCTGATTGGCATGCCATGGTATACTATTAACTGAGGTTTGTTGACCGCGCTAGTCGAGAGATGGCACAATGAGTATAACACTTTCCACTTACCAACTGGCGAGATGACAATGATGCTAGAGGACGTGTACAGGATACTATGAATGTGTGTCATTGGTGATATCGCCTTCTATGAATTATATAAGCAGGGTGGTACAGACGCACTGAGGAGGGTCTTGCATGATGATCAAATATGTGGATATGATATCCCTTGATAGGAGATGCTTGATCTTGCATACGTGCCACTTCCTTCAGTCTTGGTAGGTTTCGTCGGAGGCTTCCTTTTTCCTAACCATGGGTCAAAGGGATTAACAGTTGGATGTGGTCGCTTTCTCAAGTAATTGATCACACAAGGTGCGAGATTCTCTTGGGACTCTTGCATGTTAGTGCACTTGTACCATGATTTGCACAGAGTAGTATACCTCAGAGGCACGAGTCTATCACTCAGGGTGACACTTCTACAGATATGGGCTTGGGAGCACCTGGCCATCACACACCCACTAGCAGATAGGGACCATCTAGCGAGGAGACCCTATGTTTATGGATATACACGTGCAATTGTCCAGCGGAATCTAGGAAAACTGGAGTACCAGAGATGAGTGCTTGATGATCTCGATACAATTATTTGGTGGCCATATAGAGATTGTGAGCCATGGGTTGAGGATGCACTCGAGATGTCTTTTGTTTTCACCTCCTAATACCTCATTGGTTCCACACCATAGATCATTGAGTGATTCATCATTACACAGTTGTTGTGACAGTATGGCAGAGTATAGGGGCCACCACAGGGTATTGCTATCTCTGCACAATGAAGGCAAGATGTGGTCGCTTGAGGGTCAACCATCTCAATGGATGCAGCCTATGCTGAGTATCAAGGGCTCGAGGGACATGATTGGGACTACTTAGCCAGTGTGATTGATCTGAGGACTATTATTGAGTATGCATAGTATTTCTTGACACAGTCATTCCTGTGATTATCTACTATTGATGAGCCAGTGCCAAGATTTGATGATGGGGAGGATAGACCTCCCCGTCAGGCTGCTAGATGAAGGAGAGGTGGGATGAGGGAGGTATTGGTGGCAGGGAGATGGGGGAGATGGGGGAGATGGGGGAGATGGTGGGGATGGTGGGGATGATGGAGATGGTGGTGATGGAGGAGATGGGGGAGATGAGCTTGGCAGTTTGACGGCACGTGCAACATTAGGAGCTAGTAGCTCCAAGATGGTTAGGGAGTTCCCTATTGATTGGGCATCTCAGATAGTCAGGAGGATACAGTCAGGTGCAGCAACAGGTACCTCATGATCAAGCACCACCTCAGCATGAGCCACCACAATAGGTATCTCAGGATCAAACCTAGCACCAAGCACCTCAAGGGCCCAGACATATACAGATCAAAGTGCCCTCCCATCAGCAAGAGGCATAGCTTAGAGGGCTAGAGAGGATAGTGTAGGGACTACAGGGTGAGGTCAGATAGTTACAGGCTCAGTTAGCACAGGCATAGGGTCAGGTTCCTCAGTTGTAGGGTTAGGTGACAGATGCAGGGGCAGATTGCCACTCTCACAACTGAGAGGGATGCAGCCATAGAGGGGCATAGGCAGGCAGAGGCATACGCGGAGAGGATACAAAGGGTGGTCGAGGGTGCTACGACATCATATATGCTTCAAGAGGTACGTCATTCTACTTGAGAGATGGAGTATTACCATTAGTTGTACTATACCAGCATTCCTACTACTCAGCGAGCCCCTAGCTATGTTGAGGTTTCACTGCCAGATCTAGACGTAGTCAGACATAGACTGAGAGCTAAGGAGTCACAGGGCCACTTCGGAGAGATCCCCCAACTAGGGATCCAGGCACAAGGCCATCGGGTGGTGGTGCTAGGCCTACAACATCTGGAGAGAGTTTTGCTCACCATCCTAGTTGACCTATTGATGTGAGACCTTGATTTTGTATACACTTCGTGATGAGACATTGATGATTCCCAAGATTCTTTTTTTTTTGATGTATCTCCGATATTTTTGTGATATCATCGTACATTGGTCCTTGATTCTTTTTTATTATACATGAGATGCAACCTACCTGATTGCCCTATATGTGTCATGATGGAGATGGATGGAGTTTTTACACTATGGATGCATTTTCTATCTATATGTTCTACATGGTATTATGGATGTATGCACTTATTTACATGGTTATGCAGTTATTTTTTATATGATGCATTGTGGTTTATATGATGGGATGTATGCAGTTCCTTTATATGTTTTATGATATGCATTATATATGATGGATATATTGATGTCAAGTTATGCTTATGTACATGATTATGCAATGAATTTTTATGTACTATGATGATGCACTTCCATGATATTGCAATGGTTCCTAATATGTGATGTATATGAAGTAACCATGAGAAGGACCTATATGATTATGCTTGGTGAATGATGCAATGATTATATATGAGCATGCTTATATGAATGATGCAATGATTCTAGATGCAATGAATATGCTATGATGCTATATACTATATTTTAATGTTTATGATGGATGCAAATGGTTCCTAGTGGATGAATATGCAGTGATTCTATATGCGATGATGTATGAATGATTTTATTTACTATGTTATGCACATGTGATGAAATGATGATTTGATGCGCTATATGTTGATATGAAATGTTTATGCTTAGTGATTTTATGTATTTTGTAATACATATACGATGAAATGAGATGCTATCTATATAATATTGTGGGATGCAAAATTCATCTTCTATTAACAAAGTAATCAATTAGAAACAAGGGAAATCATGAATCCCTATCCTAATCAGAATTTAACAAACAATACAATGAATAATGCAATTAAGAAATAGGAATTATAAATCATCAAATCAAATCAAAAACTCCCTATTTCGTGACTGCGTAGAACTTCCATTGCTCTTCTCCTCTTCGTGGTATGATGGCTCTCAAATATTGCGCTGGTAACCTGCAAGTGACACAAAGATTCAAAGTTCGTGATTGTTGAAAATGGAGATTGGATGCTCAATTTATAGAAAATTGGAGAAGATTGATTGAAAGGTGGAACAGATTGATCAAGAGGTGTGAACTCAAGTGAGCTCAAATGAAAATTGATAGTTGAACTACTGATTGTAGGAGTGAAACAAAATAGATTGAATAGATTAATTGAGTCAACTGATTGAGAAAAAGCTAACTGAAGGAAGAAAAAGAATGATTGGAGGAAATAAAGAGGATGACACATAGAGCTTAATTTAGAAAAAGCTAACTGAAAGATGGAAATAGAGATTGGAGAGATAAATGATTTAATTAATTAATTAATTTAGCATGTGCTTGCATTTAGATTTAGATTATTAATTTAATCTTTGCATGAGATATTATTCAAATAATTGAATTTATTAATTCAATTTAGTATTTGAATATATTTAGAAGTTGACTTTGATTTTCAATTGGATTTTTGAAATCATGCACATGTATTTGAATTTGGAAGAAATTAGAAGAAATAATTAGCTAATTAAATAATTTAAAGAAACTATTTAATTATTTAGAAATGGAATTTAATTAAATAATAAAGATTATTTAAATTAAAGGATTAAATCACAATTAATTAAATAATAAATATTTAATTAATATTTAGAAGAGGGTTGAATGATTAGATGATTAGAGATAGAAATTGAATAATTAGCAATTTATTTAAATAATAAAGATTATTTAAATTGGGGAATTAATCATAATTAATTAAATAATAAATATTTAATTAATATTTAGAAAATGATTTAAATGATTAAATGATGAAAGAATAAGAAATAGAATAATTAGTAAGATGATGAGGAAATATGAAATTAGAAGAATAAGATTAATTAAATTAATTAAATAATAAAGATTATTTAATCAATTAGAGGAATAATTAGTACATGATCAATGAGACATTTTTAGGTGTCTACATTTGCCCCTCTTTGAGACAAAGTCGGAACGACATTGTTTCAAAGAAAACAAAAAAATTTGCCCCAGTATACGCCTTGGTATTGTTGTATAGTGTAAATATGCCCCCTCGAGAGATTGTTTGTGCATTAAGACATGAATGATCGCTCGAAAAAAGAAGAATGTTAGATGAAAGAATAGTTAGAATGGTTAGTTGATTAGAGATAGAGATAGGTGATATGAAGATGATATTGAGATAAAATATGAGAGAATAGATTGATGAAAGAAATAGAATAATGAATTAGAAGAAATTGAAGATGATTGATATAAGATGATAGATTAAAAATGATTTAGAAAGAGATGATGAGAAAAGAATCAGCAAACTAGCAAAAGCAAATGAGATGAAATTGAAATTGAAATTGAATGAATCGCAGACCTGTGTCATTTATTTTATTGCGCAATATATATTCATCACTGAGCCTTATTATTAAACAGTGGAGCTTAGCACATCATGTTATAAGGAACCAAGATATAAAGATATCTCATTGTAGAAACAAACATGTAGTAGACAAGGAGCAAACAAAGAAAAAGATAACGCCCATCATAGCTCCTCTAGTCACTTGTAGACATCCTTGAGTAGCATAGGAACAATATCTGGTGCCAAATGATAAAAGATAAAGACTGACTCGGACAAAATTCAATAGCTATACTGACCTTGTGCCTTCATTCTCAGTTGCTTGATGTGATGGTTGATAATGTCTGATCTCGGAAAGTTGTGGACCCTGTTTAAGACTGACCTGTCTGATTTCGAGTGTATCCTCTTCTGTTTAAGACAAGATAGTGATCACTTTGATATGGATATGATACGATTGATAAGACAGTTTGATCAATTGATTGCAGATGTTTGATTGGATAGTCGTATCCTTTGTTAACTTCGTGCGAAGTGTTTGCTGGATATCTGCTAGGGTATTTGTTTCTTACAAGACATTTTTATTGCAAGTTTTTCTGATTGATTGATTTTCGATTTTTAGTTCTTTTCCAAGAGCTTTTCCGATGTTTTTGGATTATGTGGATCAATATTTGAATGTTTTTGGTTAGATGATTTTTTTAGGATCGTATTTGAATGTTTTTGATTGATTTTTTGTTTTTTTTTGTTTTTTTTTGGATTTTGAGTTTTTCATTGTTTTTGGATTTTTTTGAAGGACGTTATATGATTTTTAGGATTTTTTCAAGACTTTATCTTCTTTTTTTTGGATTTTTTCAGGACTTTATCTGATTTTTTTGGATTATTTCAGGACTTTATCTGATTTTTAGGATTTTTTCAATTATGCCCCTAGTGTGCAGACCTGTATGACATGATGATCTGCAGAATGTATGTGGAGAAATGAATTTTTGACATGACCTATGTGAATGCAATATGCATGATGAAGATGTATTTCTTATTCGAACAAGGTTGACTGTGTTTGTTTTTGCATTTGTAATACACCAATTGAAACGGAGGTGCAAAACATTCCATAGATAAGCGGTCAAACGATCTCTAAGGCCCTTCAGAACATTCATCTCAACACACTTAGTGACTAGGGTTTACAAATGGAGACGCGGAAAACTTCCCCATTAGTTCTTGAAACTTTGATCTTCTTTTGCCCATGTGTGTGCAAATGCGTTAATTCTCGCTCTTGTGTTCACTAAAGATCCTTAGCATCCTATATGACTAGCTACATGATTTTTCTAATTTCAAAAGTGTAGCATTTTGCCAAGATCAAGGGCACAATGAAAAGCATAAAAGAGACAATAGAATGACAAGAACAAACTGTATTCTCATCAATATGCAAATGATCAACTGGATTAACCAATACAATGAATATAGGCTTGCTTATATAGGCAAGGCCATATGGATGTATGAGCACACAAATATGACATGTGGCTCAATGAGAAACAAGGGTAGGTAAGAAATACTAAGGGTAGGTAGGAGAAATAATATAATATTCCACAAGAGGTGGATGAGCCACCGAATGTGGAGTGTAAAGCAAAATAAGACCACAAAAGGTGGAATTTCTCCTACAAGCTCTATCCCTATGTGCACACTTCCCTAAGTGTCTCAAATCCAAACTACGAAGAGATGCATTATCCTAAGTTAACTTAAGTGTGTGTAATAATATCCAAAATGAATATTTATTTACACCAACACCCCCCCTTAAGTGCAACTTAGGGGAATGAAGACTCAAGTCAACAATGCAAGATGGGTCTCGGCTACTAGGCCATGATAGGTACCCATGTACAATATGCAAATGCAAGCAAAACTATGCAATGCAATCTCTCACAAACGGAGAAAGGGAGAAAACCCAATGGGAAAAAAACTCCCCCCCAAAAGAGAGATGAATGTACAAAAGACTCTCAAAGAAGAAGGACAAAACCTCAAAGAGGAAAAATTCCCCCCCACAAGAGAGGAAGGAGAAGTTAGCTGACCCCCCCTAATGACACATCCCGCACCCCCAAGAGAGCTCGCAACTATTGGAACTTACTCTCGGTGAAAGGTTTGGTGAATATGTCAGCAACCTGCTCTGCTGTAGGACAATATTGCAAATCAAAGACCTGCTCTTGGATGAGCTCTCGAATATAGTGCATATGAATCTCGATGTGTTTGGTCCGCTGGTGCTAGACCGGGTTCTTCGAGATTGCAATAGCACTCTGATTGTCGCAATGTAGAACTGTCGGTCGTGGAGTGGTGAATCCAAACTCTGTGAGAGTCTGCTGGAGCCAAATGGTCTCAGTTGCTGCATTAATAGCGCCTCAATACTCAGCCTCAGTCGAAGAGAGAGAAATAGCATGTTGCTTCTTGCTCTGCCAACAAATGGGGCCCAAACCAAGGTGAAAACTATAACCAGAAGTAGACTTACGATCAACTAGATCGCCAGCCCAATCGGAGTCTATGTAACCAACCAAGCGAAGTCATGTTCCTGCTGCATAGTGAATCCCATAGTGATGTGTACCCTGGATGTAATGAAGGATGCATTTGGCAGCTTTCCAATGAAGCTCATGTGGTTCCTGCATGAAGTGGGAAACCATGCCAACTGCAAATGAAATATTAGGGCGTGTATGAGTCAAGTAGATGAGACTACCCACAAGCTGACAATACAAAGTGGCATCAACTGGTGGAGAAGAACAATGAGCCTCAAGCTTGACTCTTGAAAGAAAGGGAGTCGAGGCAGGCTTACAATCAGCCATATGAAAGCGTGCAAGTAGATCAAGAGCATACTTGGGCTGCGATAGTGTAATCCCGGAAGGTGACTGTTAAATCTCTATCCCGAGAAAGTAGTGCAAAAGACCCAAGTCAGTCATAGCAAATCTGTCATGCAAAGCAGATTTGACTGTGCCAATGATGGATGAAGTACTCCCTGTAATGATCAAGTCATCAACATAGAGCACAAGTATCAAGTGAGAGTCATCCCGTCGCAAAATGTAGACATTCGGATCGGAATGACACCTGGTGAACCCTGCGGAGAGAAGAAAGGAATCCATCTTGGCGTATCAAGCCTTGGGGGCCTGCTTAAGGCCATAGAGAGATTTCCTTAGTCTGCAAACCAAGGAAGTATCTTGGATGAAACCCTATGGCTGCTCCATATAAATCTCCTCATCAAGATCACCATGAAGAAAAGCACTCTTCACATCCATCTGATGTACAGCCCAACCATGAGCTGTAGCAATAGCAAGTGTCAAACGAATGGATTTCATCTTGGCTACGGGTGCAAAGGTCTCAGTATAGTCAACACCTGCAACCTGAGAAAAACCTTTCACAACAAGCTGAGCCTTATACTTATCCACACTACCATCCGCTGCAAACTTGGTCCGATAGATCCACTTACATCAAACCATCTTTCTCCCCTTAGGGAGATGAACTAGATCCCATGTGTTGTTCCTCATCAAGGAACTATACTCTTCCTCCATAGCTTGGTCCCATTCAGGAACCCCTGATGCTTCCCTAAATGTCTGTGGATCAGAAGCGGTAGCAATAAATGCATGTGGAAGATCCTGATGTTGTGATTGAGTTCTCCGTGTATCTGAAGGATCCCCAACAAGAGAACCCGCGGACTCAAGTGTCTGTCGAGCCCAACGAGGTCTAGGTGGAGGTGGAGAATGAGGTAGAGGAGGTAGAGAGGCTAAGCTAGGAGAGCTTTCCTCAAAGTGAACACTCCTCTTAATGAATACCTCATGTGTCTCTGGATCCATCAATCTGTATGCCTTAACACCCTCAGGATATCCAACAAATATGCAAGGTCGACTCTGTGGTTCCAATGCCTTGCGTTTCTGCAGAGGTATGCGAGCCCATGCTGGACACCCAAAGACTCTGAAATGTCTCACAATCGGTTTCCTACCAGCCCAAGCTTCAAAAGGAGTAATACCTTGCAAAGCTTTGTGAGGAACCCGATTCTGGATGTGTGTGGCACAACTGATAGCCTCTACCCAAAAGGCGGGATCAAGAGAACGTGCATGTATCATACAAATAGCCATTTCTTTGAGAGTTCTATTCTTGCGTTCTGCAACCCCGTTCTGCTATGGAGTGTATGCTACAGAATGCTGAAGATCAATCCCCTCAAATGTACAAAAATCCTCAAGTCTCTTGTTCACATATTCCCTTCCATTATCTGTGCGAAGAATCTTGACCACTTTCCCTAATTGCTTCTCCACATGAGTCTTGAAGTCCTGAAATCTATCAAATACTTCACTCTTATGAATGAGAAAGTAGACCCAAGTGAAGCGGGAGTAGTCATCAATGAAGGTAAGAACATAGTGGGCCTTACTAAATGAAGGTGCTGGAAATGGACCTGCTACATCACTGTGAACAAGTTGAAGAACTTCCAAAGCTCTCCAAGTTTTCCCTTTATCAAACTTCTCTTCGGGATGCTTGCCCATGGAACAACCTGAACATACACCCTCTGAAAAACTGATTCGAGGTAGACCTATGACGATGTCTTTAGTGCTTAGCTGTTGAAGATAGCGGTAGTTGAGGTGACCAAACCACTCATGCCATAGCTTACTTTCTGAATTTGAATGAGTAAGCAAGGCCCTAGAAGGTGAACTTGGCACAAAGTGGGAGAATGAATAAAGCCTTGAGTTGTCATTGACTTGTCCCACTACTACCAAGGCATCATCATCAAGTTCCTTTACCACAACTGAATCTGGTGTAAACTCAACCTTTTTCCCATTCCCATAGTGAGTGATTTGATAGATGGAGAGAAGGTTGGTAGACAAGTTAGGAACATAGAGAACATTCTCAAATGTTCCATCATCCATGTCAACTGAACCTTTCCCTTCAACCTCTACTTGTGTGTCATCACCTATGTAAATGTGAGGTACCTTAGATGGCTCCAATGAAGAAAACTGCTCCTTTATAGAACCCATGTGATATGAGGCACCTGAGTCAAGTATCCATTGCTGTGAAGAACCTGTTGTAGCCACAAATGCTTGCCCTTTTCCCTTAGACTGTGAGGAAGAGGAAGGAGATGAATCCTTCTTTGTGTAGGCGGATGGCAAGTTGATGTTGTTTTTCTTGAGAAGATTGGTTAACTCATCAACTTGCTTTGCGTGGCATCAATGCTCATCATGACCATACTTCTTGCAATATGCACAAGTTGGTTTATCCTTCTTAGGTGGTGTCCCCTTCTTGGAAGAGGATGAAAAATCGCCTTGTGATGGAGAGGATGATTGTCCTTTTTCCTGGTGTGGCTTAGACTTAGATTGCTTCTTCTTGTTGTTGGAATCTTTGCCTTGACTTCCTTGATTCCCTTGATTTGCCACCAAAGCCTTGGACTTTGAAGACTTGAGAAACCCCATGTTCAACAACTTAGATTGTTCCAATATTAACATTTCTATGAAAGCATCAAATGAAGGCATAACATAAGAACTCCCCACTGTCAAACGATGAGTTTGGAAGCTAGACACAAATGCTGCATATTTTGGTGCAAGCTTATCCAACAAGTTGAATATCAATTGAGCATCATTTTTGTCAATTCCACAATCCTTAAGCTTTGCTCTTAGCTCATTTGCTTTGGTGACATAATCTTGGATTGTATCAAAACTCTTGGGATCTAAGTTGGTGAGCTCATTGTCAATCTGATAGCCTCTGATTTCATCAACTTGTCCATATAATTTCTGAAACATATCCCAAGCTTCTTTGATTGTTTTACACTTCTCAATGTGAAAATTGAGGTCATCTAATACATACTTGCGTAAGGTTCCAAGAGCCATGCAATTCTTTGTGAGCCATTCTAATTGAGCAATTGGATCAACCTTAGGATCAGGTGGTGTTGTAATTGTTCCATCTATGTAGTGTGTGAGACCCTTTTCCATTAATTTACTCCATACTTTAATTTTCCATGATGCATAATTATGTGGAGTTAAAGGTGGAAATTTATTAGGACTCATTGCAACAAAAATGGAAAGAGCACAAAGAGAGGCACAATCACACAAGACACCCCCCCAAATTCACTCAATCAAAGAACCCCCCCCCAAATGTGATGATTTGGCACTTTATAAGTAGTGCGTATACAATGGGCCACTTGCAAAAAATGGCAAAGTGGACTTCTGATTACAATTTTACAACTGCCTCAATAAGGCCAAAAGAGACTCAAACTGATAATGCAAGAGATCTAACTAAGATCCAAGCAATTTACAAGTATCTAATAGGCCAAATAAGACCAATATCTAAAAGTATAATTTCCACTCAAAATCTCTGAAATCTGATCATAGATTATGAAATTAGATAAAAAAAATAAGCACTTTCAAAAAAAACGGCACCTGAAAAGGAGGTCGTATGAGCTCAAACGAGGCCTTTGAAGTTGCAGAATTGAGGATTAGACAGGTACAGCTGAGAGAATCCAAAAATTCTGAAAAACCTATGCACTAAAATCATAAAATAACCACACCACTGCAAAGATCACAAAATTTTAGCCCATTTCAAAAAAAATTGCACCAAAAAAGGAGCAAAAATGAGCAAGATATGACCTTTCAAAGTTGGACAGCAAAACTGAAAAAGCCCAATGGAGAGGGGTCAAAAAAATTTCAAAAAATTCTGATGTGGCGCTGATGTCAACAATTCACTATGTTAAATTTGATGGTCGTATGACCATCGTGAAAACTTCACCTCCCTGCTGATTGTGCGTCCGTACTGTACGGACTGCTGACTGGGCAGATGACTATGCAGGTCGTACGGATGACGTGGCAATCTACGTACGGAGATCTACGCGGCGCGGGTGATGTGGCGTACGAATGTCCCTATGTGAGCCGCGTGGCGGGGTCCTGGTAGGCGACTGGGTGTCTGCGTGGCGGCCAGAGGTGTCTGGGCGATCGCCGGAGGTCTCTGCCGACGGAGTCTGTGTCCCGGCCGGCGGGAGGGGGCTGCAGTCGCCGGAGAAGAGGTAGCGGTCGGCATGGAGGGCGAAGACCGGTGGCACAGAGCTCGGCGGTGTGCAGGTAAAGCGGCCGGTGGGAGGGAACCGAGGCGGCCGGCAGGGAAGCGAGGCGGTCGGCGCGTACACAACGCGGCGGCGTGGACAAGTACGCTCCGACAGCAGGTACGCCTGCGATACCTGCAACACACATACAGCAGGGGGGGGTCTGCAGACCCCCAAAAAACACTTTTTCTTTTTTTTTTTTTTTTTTTGATTTTTTGATCGCTTTTTTTTTTATTTTTCGATTTATTTTTTTTGAAAAATAAATTTTTTAAAAAAAAAATTTCGAAATCCGTACGATAATAGCCAAAATGGGGAAAAAAATTTATCACCAAAATAGGTCGACTTTATAGTCGAAATTTATGGAAACGGCCTCCCGGATTCAACGGTGATGTCCAAATCGCTGTATGACGCCCCCAAAAAATGAAGATCCCCAAATCCGAAAATAGAAGCCTTCCACGATGTCTCCAAAAACCGATCAATGAAGCCCCAATAGCTCTGATACCATGTAGGATTTTGCCAAGATCAAGGGCACAATGAAAAGCATAAAAGAGACAATAGAATGACAAGAACAAACTGTATTCTCATCAATATGCAAATGATCAACTGGATTAACCAATACAATGAATATAGGCCTGCTTATATAGGCAAGGCCATATGGATGTATGAGCACACAAATATGACATGTGGCTCAATGAGAAACAAGGGTAGGTAAGAAATACTAAGGGTAGGTAGGAGAAATAATATAATATCCCACAAGAGGTGGATGACCCACCGAATGTGGAGTGTAACAGCAAAATAAGACCACAAAAGGTGGAATTTCTCCTACAAGCTCTATCCCTATGTGCACACTTCCCTAAGTGTCTCAAATCCAAACTACGAAGAGATGCATTATCCTAAGTTAACTTAAGTAAGTGTAATAATATCCAAAATGAATATTTATTTACACCAACAAAAAGCATCCCGAATAGAGCCTCGCTGCCAGCAAGCCTTGAGAGCTCTGACGAGGTTATAGACTGTAATTTCTCAAATATTTCTCCATTGCCAGGAGGCGTCCATAGCCCTGATGGAGTTACTTGCATGTTCCCATAGTCAAGCCTTTTTATCGCACTTTGTATACATGATATTTCAGTTATATATCATTGCTCTTTTTGCCTTTAGATGGATATTTGGCTTTTTTTTCTTTTTATTTTCTTGCCTTGACTTGTAAGTAATGAAACCTACTTGGGTATGATAATTACAGCGGTGCTCAAGTAGAATTTTAGATTTTTCACTAGTCATATGATCAACTAGGTGTCTAGAATGAATTAGAGATCTTCTTAATGTGTGAGATATAACAATTGATAGATTGTGGGTTAACAAGTCTCAAATAGTGAAATCACTACCCAACCATAAGTAAAGCGTCGTCACAGGGTAATGTTGAGAACGAATGACCTTAGAACCTCAAAGACTTCATATCTGAATATCTAAGAAAGGAAATTACCCTTGTTTTCCTTAGATGCAAATGAATGATAAACTCAAACAGTTGCCTTGTTTTATTGATGCTTCTATATGAAAATGTGGAAAGTTTAAGAATGTGATGCATCTAAAAAAGAAACTACATGTAATGTTGTGTTTTAAATGATATGATATGCAATGCGGAAAATAAAACCTAAACTACATAGCCCTTAGGTATAATATCGCTTAAGGTGCATGTTGTTCATAGGGTCAGAGATTGGATCTCCCTCCATGGTAGCCAAATTATAGGCTCCATTGCCTATGACCCTTGTTATAATGAAAGGACCTAGCCAGTTAGGCTCGAATTTCCCTGGCCTTTCTCGTTCCGCTAGGTTCCTTTGATTCTCTTTAAGTACTAGATCTCCCACTTGAAAAGTTTGTGGGCGGACCCGTTTATTATAATTTTGTCTCAGTCTGTTTTGATATCCTTGTAGATGGTTAAATGATGTTTGTCTTTTTTCATCACGGGTTTCGAGTTCTTGTAACCTTGATACCCTGTAGTCTTCTTCTAATATGATGTTCTTTAAGGAGACTCTTAGAGATGATATTTCTATTTCAATGGGGAGTATCACTTCTGTCCCATAGACCAAGGAATATGGTATTGCTCTTGTAGGTGTGCGTACTCCTATTCTGTAGGCCCAAAGAGCAGGATTTAACTAGAGATGCCAATCACGTCCTGTGTCAGTGACTACTTTCTTAAGAATTTTCAATATTGTTTTATTTGTAACCTCTTCTTGCCCATTACTTTTTGGATAGTATGGCGTGGCAAATCTCTGTTATATGTGGAATTTGTCACACAACTCTTTCACTTCCTTGTTTTTAAATGGATGCATGTTATCTGTAACAAAGCACATTGGAATTTTGTATCTACATATAATGTATTTGAGCATGAATTTTGCTATTTTCTTTCCAGTGGTGTATGTTAAAGGAATCACCTCAACCCACTTAGTAAAGTATTGAGTGGCTGTCAAGATAAACTTGTGCTCATTAGAAGAAGTAGGGTTGATTTTACCCACTAGATCTAATCCCCATTGTGAAAATGGCCACGGTGATGTGATGGGTTGAAGATCTTGTGTTGGTGCATGAATAAGGTCTCCATGCATTTGGCATTGTTTACACTTTTGTACATACTTGTAAGCATCTTTTTCCATTATTGGCCAGTAATACCCTGTTCTCAGCAATTTCTTTGACAATGGCGGACCACTTTGGTGAGCCCCACAGATTTCATCATGGACTTCTTTTAAAGCAAGGTGTGCTTCATTCTCATCCAGACATCGGAGAAGAGTTCCATCGAAACCCTTTCTATACAAAGTATCAGCTATAATGGTGTATCTAGATGTCTAATGAATAAAAGTCTTCTTTTGATTTCTGGACAGATCCGGTGACATGTATTGGGTGTGTAAATATGTATATATTTCATTGTACCAAGGTGATTTTGGACCCACAATTACACATACATAGTCTGATAGGGGAGTCTCATATGTAGGTAGCATTAACTGTTCTATGATAAACTCAAACTGAGTTTCGTTAGCAGGCATAATTAGAAGAGATCCTATGGTTGCCATTGCATCTACTGCCTTGTTTTGTATTCTTGGGATTTGTTCGAAGGTAATTTTGCTGAAGTGCTCCTTGTAATCTTAGACCAACTTCTTATAAGGCATGAGTTTGTCATCCTTCGTGTTGTAATCATCATTGACCTGGTTTACAATCAACTGCGAATCACCATAGACCTGTAACTCTTGTATTTTCCATTGTACAGTTGTACGAAGCCCTATGAGGAGAGCTTCATATTCAGCCATATTGTTGGTGCATGGGAAATTGATCCTAAAGGAATTGGGTATAACATCCCCTTGAGGAGTAATGAAGAGAATACCTGCTCTAGATCCGTGACTTGTATATGACCCATCAAAGTATAACTTCCACATTACTGAGGCAGTTAATGTAAACACTGATTCATCTAGAAAGTCTATCAGCAATGGATGATTGTCCTGTATAGGAGCCTCTGCTAATTGATCTGCTATGATTTGTCCTTTGATGGATTTTCTGTCTATGTATTCTATATCAAACTCGCTCAAGATCATAACCCACTTAGCCAATCACCCAGTCAATGTTGCTTTGCTCAATAGATACTTGAGTGTGCCAAAGCATGCAATGAGTTGTACCTTATGACTCAACATGTAATGTCTGAGATTTTGTGATGCAAAGATTACTGCTAAGTATGCTTTCTCTATGGGGGTATAATTAAGCTCATAGCCAATCAGAGTCCTACTTATATAATAAATGGCTCTTTCTTTTCCATTTTTGTCATGTTGTGCCAATAGAGCTCCTAGAGTTGAGTTCGTTGTTGATATGCATAACAATAGAGGTTGTCCTAGAGTAGGAGATATTAACACTGGTGTGTTCAAAAGATAATCTTTTAGAGCTTGGAAAGCTTCCTGGCATTGTTCTATCCATTTAAAAGTAACTCCTTTCCTGAGTAAATGCTGGAATGGGTGACACTTATCTGCCAACTGTGCTATGAATCTCCTTATGGATTGCAATCTTCCTTGTAACCCTCTAAGTTGTTTAAGTGTTGACGGAGGTTGCATATCAATGATTTCCTTGACCTTGGCAGGGTCTATTTCATTTCCTCTATTTGAAACTATAAACCCTAACAGTTTACCTGTTGTTACGCCAAACACATATTTCTTTGGGTTTAATCTGACATTATATTGTTCCAACCGATCAAATATATGTGTAAGAATTGCAAGGTGACTTTCTCTGGTTTGTGATTTAGCCAATATGTCATCCACGTAATCTTCCATTATGTTATGGATCATGTCATGAAACAACATTGTCATGGCTCTTTGGTATGTTGCTCTGGTATTTTTAAGACCAAATGGCATCACATTCCAGCAGTATGTTCCCCATGGGCATGTAAAGGTCATTTTATGTTGATCTTCTGGTGCAATTTTAATCTGGTTGTATCCTGAAAAACCATCCATTAAGGATAGCATCTCATTTCCATTTGTTAGATCAACTATCATGTCAATAATGGGTAGCGGGAAGTCATCCTTAGGACAATCTTTATTTAGATCTTGAAAATCAGTATAGATTCTTATGCCTCCCGTGGGCTTAGTTATAGGTACCAGGTTGGATATCCATTCCACGTAATCAATAGGTCTAATAAAACCTACATCCAGAAACTTTTGTAGTTCTATTTTAACCAGTAATGCGATACTTGGATGCATTTTTCTCAATTTTTGCTTGTAAGGTTTAACTCCTGGTATCAATGATAAGTGATGTAACACTAATTCAGAGTCTAAGCTCGGCATGTCTGAATAGGACCAAGCAAATTTGATAGGTCTTTGCTTGAAAAATGAATGAATCTATCTTTTTCTTCTTTGCTCAGTGATTTTGCCAAATGGATGTTATGTACAACCTCCCCTTCTGCTATGTTTACTTCTTATGTTTCCTCTGTAAGTAATGTTGAACTTTCTCTTTCCATAGGAAGATTACCCAAGTCACTTTTGTCATTATGGGTGGTTTGATCCTTATCTTCTGTTGGAGAAGTACTTTCTTCTCCAAAGTATGTTGTTCTATTCAGGTCTATAGCAAACCCTGCTTTATGATCACCTTGCGGAAATCCCTCTCTGACTCCTAGAAATTCTAAAATTTCTTCATCGTTTTCAAACCAATCCAGCGTTGGTCTTCCTTCTTTCAACCAATCAATCAAATGTGAATGTACTAGGGGTAAATCATTAGTCCTTTCTTTAGTAGACTCTAATAACATGAAGACTTGATTGTTTGACTGGCTTTGTGTATCTTCATCCTGTATAAGCCTTATTTGATTCCTTAATATTACACTTTCTAGTGGGCTAGAATCATGGAGCGATAAGAATTTGTAATCATGAGAGTTTGTCTCACTTTCAATATATGTTTCATCATATGAGTTATCATCACTTATTTCTTCTTGTTCCTATCCCTGATTCTGTTGTAGATTGACTGGTCTTCTTTGCACATTAGTGACCCTTCTTAAGCCTGGTATAAGCCTTTGCAATCTTTCTTCATATGTTTCGTTAGGTTGAGCTTGAGTTGCTTCTCGTGGTAGAAGTAGTGACAATAACCATGGGTGGGATTTAGGTGGTGGGGCTAATCCTGCATCTGTTGCCACATTAGCCTGTACTGCTGTGTCAATAACTGGATCAATTTGTAACTCAATGGTAGGTTCTTGCAAGAGTTGTCTCATGTCTTCCCCATCTAATTTTGCACTTGGTGATGTAGGTACCTGATTACTCATTTGAGATGAAGATGGAAGCACCTGTGTGGACAAATTCCTATGTGATATGTAATCTGTTGTTTTGCTTGGTCGATTTAATATATCAAGAGTACGTTGTCTTGCTTCAGTAATATGTTGTACATGCTTGTATCCCAATCCTTGATTCCCTGGATTATCATTAGGAACAACAGGTTCTAGTCTTCCTTGTTTCTGTAACCCAAGTCCTGTGGTACCATCATATCCATGTCTTTGGAGTATTTTGAATCCATTGCCATACTGATCTATGTGTATTCTAGGTATTGTCATGTGATCTTCTTCTCTATATATCCAATGGTTAACATCTTCGTTCAAGGATTCTTCTTATAAGTCACCCCATCTAATGAAAGAGCATGAATCTGTGTATTTGACAATTTCTTTTCCTTTGTCTCGCTTTTGCACTGTAGTGTGCGGTTTCCCAAAGGACTTGGGAGAAAGAGACAATTGTTTCCCACTTAAAGTATTTGCAATAGAGTACTCTCCACAACCCATATCCTTTATTTGTAAGGAGGATGTTGTAGGCATATCTTTTTTTGTTTTTGTGATCTTTAATGTTTCCAGTTGTGTAGTGAGAGGTGTGGCCTGATTAATGAGGTACCCGATTATCAACACTGTCTTTCAGATAATTGCAATGTTGGAATGGATTTGGATCACCCTTTATGGTGATTTCAATACCATTGTATGGGAATTTGACACACTGATGAAATGTGGATAGTGCTGCTTGCATGGTGTGAATCCATGGGCTGCCCAATAACATGTTATATCCCAGCTCTCTGTCCAAGACTTGAAAAGCGACCTTTGTTGTTATTGGTCCTACTTGTACAAGTAATGTTACAATGCCTTTAGATGGACATTCTTCGTCATCGTAAGCCTTGATATTTATCCTTTTGGAAGAATCAATGTGAAGTTTAGAATATCCCAGTGCTTTGACCAGCTTTAAAGTGCAAATGTTGAGACCGGCTCCCCCATCTATGAGTACTCTTTTGATTCTTTTCTTGTGAATGTAAGCTTCCAGATGTAGTGGGTCATTATGAAGCAATTTATCACTAGGAATATCTTGTTCTGTGAATGCAATACGTGTGCCTTGTGTCAGTTTTCCTACCATAGACTGGAAGGCATGTTCATTTATATCTTTGTCCACTACTGAATCTTGAAGTGCTTTGTCCAGTATAGCTCTATGATTGGGTGAAATACGCAATAGTTCGAATAATGATATCTATGCTGGAGTTTTCTTAAGTTGCTCAACTACATTGTAAGTCCCTACTGCTGGTGGTTGATTTTGTGGTATCCCTTGTAAAGTTATCTTTGATCTGCGATTAACCACTGCACAGTCTCTGTCTCTGGGAGTAATTGTGGTTGTAGCAATTGTATCATTTGTATCATAGGTTGTTTTATCAATATTTATGTTAAATCCCTCTTCATAGTCTTGATGTGTATGTTTGACATCCATAATATGTTCTATGAGTTCATCTTCAAACCAACCTGAGTGAGATAGCTGATCATGTCCCCAGTCTCTGAGACAAAGATTTGTATCATCATCATACTTCGGTGCTTCAAATATCATGCAAACTTGGTTATCATCTCTATGAGTGTCTTGATATTGGTCCTCTTGATCAAGTGTTTCTTGTGATTCATTGTTTGTTGTATCTCCTGAGCTAATGGCATGAATAGTGTAGTCGTATGAGACCTTTGTGTAGTTAGTCATATTGTCTTGGGTACCTGATGTGGTAGCTTTTCCCTTGTCATGCTTAACAAAAGGATCCTTAAAAATCATATGATTTGTGTTTGCTGAAGTCTTATCGGTATCAATTGTGTTGTCCCCTTGGTCTATCATATCTTGGACCAAGTTTTTCAATTTGTAGCAACTTGTCATTTTGTGACCTTTAGTCCTATGATAATCACAAAAATCATTATCATTCCACCATGTGGGTTTGAAAGGACCTGGTTCATACACTCTTACTTCAGGTAAAGTGATTATGTTTGTCTGTATTAACTTTTTGAGCACTGACTCAATTGGTTCTCCTAAAGGTGTGTAATTTCTTCTTGGAGTGTTTACCTTGGGGTATCTTGTGTTCGTGTTTTGCGTAGCATTTACATTTGTTGATGTTGTGTTATTCCCTGTATGTGGATTTTTTGACTGACTCGTTCCCAAAGATAAAACGGGTTGAATTTTGTTTATCGTTCTGACGTCTACAATACCATCATTGGTCACATTTTTGTTTTTCGACCAAAACTTAGATTTGTCATTGTTGTTGGTGTTGCCATACTTAATAAGACCTTGTTCTACTAATACCTTCTCACATTTGAGAGCCTTTTCTGTGATTTGTTTGAATGTGGTTAGACATTGCATTTGTATCGAATATTTAATCTTAGGAATCAAATTTTCTGTAAACATATCCACTTGCTCTATTTTTGGGATAACTGTCTTGAACCTCCTATAGAGAGCCCTCCATCATTGTATGAAGGATGCAAATGTTTCATTCTCGTATTTTTTAGCGTAACATAAGTCCATCAAAGTAACCAGGGTGTCAATATTGTGCAAGAAGTTTGCAATAAATTGTTCAACTAATTCTCCCTATGATGTGATGGTTGGTGGTAAATGTGAAAACCACTCTAAAGATGAACCTCCCAGACTTTTAGGAAATAGTCTCATTAAGTATCTTCTGAGGCAACTTCTATACATGTCGTAAAAAATTCTCTGATATGATCTCTAGGATCACCCTTCCCTCGATATCTATCAAATTTGGGCATTTCAAAAATTATGGGAAAGGTGGCATGTATAATGTGTGATCGAATGGATAAGGACGTAGGTCCTGCATTGTGTAGCTCTTTTTATCGTTACCAGTTTGCATGGTTGTCATTTGTTGTTGCAAACTCTGTATTTGTTGTGTCAAAATATCTATTTGTGTCAAAGGTATACCTTGTGTTTGTGTATGTCCCACAAAAGGATTTGTGGTTGCATAACTAGGAGGTTGTTGGAAGGTACCAAGATTGTAACCTTGTGTGTTATGTGTTCCACTAGGTACTGTGAAATAGGTGATATGTGAACCCATGTTTGGTTGAGTTGTACTTGTTGTATTGGCAAGACCTAGATTTGCATTTTGATAACTATATGTGGATCCCATGGAATAGGAAACTAGAGTTTGGGTTGCACTTGTTGCCTGTGTTTGAATAGGTGCTGTGACACTTGATATTATTGGTATGCTCTGTGATGGTATACTAGCATTGATCGCTGAGGATGACACACTTGTTTGAAAGTTTGCATTTGTGTTGACATTTGTTTGGATAGGTACGTTTTGAGGAAAACTGGAGGTCATTGCTTGTATTTGTGTCAAGGGTGGTGTTTGACTGTTATCTTGACCAAAAACAATTCCTAGTGGTAAAATCTTTGTGACATCAAAATCCTCAAGTAGTTTTGCCCCATTTTGTATTAACAGCGAAAGATACTTGTCCCTATTTCTATGTATAAGTGCATCTAGGATCATGAGGACATGTGGGTCTTGTTGTGCAGACTCAATTTCTTCCTTTGTCAAATGTTGTTGTAATTCTTTTATGGTGGACATTGTCTGTGTACCTGAATGTTGACTTGTTGACCTGTCCATGTTCCAAGTAGGGTTTATATATTGTGTGTTGTTTGGTTCCATTATTCCTTTCACTTTCTGGGACTTTGTGACGGGCATCTAAAATTGATTATATGAGGGTAGTTCTATGCAAGACGATGACCTAACACTAGACAGTAAACGTAAATATGAGGTATGCAAGACTATACTAGACTCTATTGAGGACTTTGATGTGAGACCTTTTTAGCATTTCTAGATTTCTCTAATGCAATTCTTTCCATTTGTTGATGAAGTTGTTCAACCTTAATCTCTCTATCAATTATACGGGAAATCCTAGACTCAATGTTTATCTCGTGTATGACTCCTATATATTGAGGTGCACTTCTTCTTAAATCCCAAGCTAAGTTAGCTAGACCATCAATGATTTCTCGTTGACCGTCGTTTGGAACTAGATTAGGTTGCTCGAAGGGGAGCAAACCATCACCTGGGAGACCCATGAAGGCACATGCTATGAACCTATAATTGACAATGGACTTAGACGTATATGCGGTCTAGATGAAGATGTATATGATAATGCAGGACTATGCACCTACTATGGATGATAATGAAAAAGACTTAGGACGATAATGAGGACGTAAGTGGGACTATGCAAAAGATGAAGGATGATAATGAGGATGTAATTAGGACTATGCAAAAGATATGCAAGGGATTGCCTATGGTCACAAGTATGTAAGGACTTTTGAGAATCAATAGACTTTGTTTTTGGTAACTTCGTGTGTAGGACAATGTTTTGTAGTTTTCCAAATCTGAGAACAATATCAGGTAGGTATGTATATCTGACTGACTCAATTTTCATACAATCTCAGAAAATTCGGAGATATGTGGGATAGGGCCTGAAATAGCCCAAGGGACTGACTCAATACTGGTCTATCACAACGATACATAAAAAATCACGGAATACAATCTCAGGCTGGATAGTGGACACCATTCAGTGAGGCTCTTACGAAATACCGAGACAAAATGAATAGATAGAGAGTCTGGCAGCACTGGCTCCACTCCACGGCACACACTTCTCAGGCATGCCAGCCTCTCTTACCCCGAAGATCCAAGGATCTTTTAGCCGAGGGATTCCTATATCATAGTGTAAGGTACATGAAGGGTATCTATGGGGTACGATCCGCACTCTCGGAACCACTGAATGTAGGATTTTTGGCAACTAAATTGGTTCTTAGTATTAGGTTTCGAGGGGTCCCGATCCAACAATGGATTCTCAGAGCAAGTCACTTAAGGCTTTAGTTGAGCTTATCGATGCAGGAAAGGCCCCCACATATGTCAAATTCACTCAACACTCTAGCCGCCTGACCAGTATATTTATATAGCAGCTCAAAAAACCCGCTCGAGAGTACGCTGGGAGAGATGATATCCCCAATGCATCCCAATTCGAAGTACCTTTGTGGGGTGATGAAATCCCCAGTCAAAGATACCCCTCACTACGTAGAACAAAAGAAAATTTGGATGTCGTTGTCACCTTCCTTCTTTCTCCCCAGAGCCCAATGGCGGGTAGAAAGTGAGTTAGTGCAACAGTAGGTCCACCCCAGACACAATGAAAATTTCTTTACCTTAAAAAATAGAAAATGATTTAATCTAATGCAGCCTAATTCACGTTCATTTTATAACCCAAATTTAGGTGTTAGATCCGCATGTGCATGTCAATTTTAAACAACAAATCCAAGTATGAAGGCATACATGTCAATTTTAACCATTTGTTGATTTTTAAGCACCAAAAACCAAGTGTGAGATACACGCATGTCAATTTTAGCCCATGTTCATTTTAAACACCAACAACGAAGTGTGAGATTATCCATGCATGTCCTTTTTAACTGTTGTTAATTTTAAGCACTAAAAAATTGAAGTGTGAAGTGTGCATGCAAAATTACTAATCTAATCCTCTCTGCAAATCTGCCAAAGGCTGTAAATAGAAGATTAGAAGTTAAATTAAACCAACAAAAAATAGAAACTCAAAACTTGACAGAGGCGATTGTGTGATACTACCTAAGTGATTGCGTGATACTTACAGACAAAATGCGTAAATCTGAGAGACCGAATGCGTGACTATATCTGGTTGATTGTGTAGCACTAACAAGTCGATTGCGTGATAGAATGCAGACAACAAAAAAAGTTAAAAACTAAAAAAAAAATAAGAAAAACTAAACCCGATCAGGAACCTGCGAAACCAATTGTGAAGCCCTAGCCATATCCCTCATCATCCATTCAATATTGATTAGATCATATTTAACTGTATAAGAAAGAACTAGGCTATTATATCTGTCTAAGGGCAATTGTTCTTCTGAATCCTGTATCAATTTTTCTGCCTGGAGAATTTTTTGATATCGTTTGGCTTCTCTCCTTTGTTGTTTCGTCCTTCTTGCACCTGAAATCTTGAACTGAACTTTTCTTGCCATAAACAGTGTTAATCAAATCATGAAATAAAAAGCAATTTGATCCCGAATTAACTAATTTTAAGATAGAATTAAACAGAACAGATAACAAACGGAAGAAAAAATTAAACGGCAAAGCTTCCTGCGAATGCGTGATCCAGAAAGGGCGATTGTGTGACCCTGTCAGAACGAATGTGTGACCCCGAAGGGTCAAATGCATAATTTTGTCTATGCGATTGCGTGACGATGTAAGCTCAATTGCGTGACGGAAATATCTTTTCTTGAAATTCGTGCAACCTGCAAAAAAATGAAAAATTCGCACAATCTGCAAAAATCACACAGAACACAGAAAAGGTTAAATTGTTGTTAGTTCACGTCGGGTTCACCAAAATGTGGGATGCAAAATTCATCTTCTATTAACAAAGTAATCAATTAGAAACAATGGAAATCACGAATCCCTATCCTAATCAAAATTTAACAAACAATACAATGAAATAACGCAATTAAGAAATAGGAATTATAAATCATCAAATCAAATCAAAAACTCCCTATTCTGTAATTGCATAGAACTTCCATTGTTCTTCTCCTCTTCGTGGTATGATGGCTCTCAGATACTGCGCTGGTAACCTGCAAGTGACACAAAGATTTGAAGTTCGTGATTGTTGAAAATGGAGATTGGATGCTCAATTTATAGAAAATTGGAGAAGATTGATTGAAAGGTGGAACAGATTGATCAAGAGGTGTGAACTCAAGTGAGCTCAAATGAAAATTGATAGTTGAACTACTGATTGTAGGAGTGAAACAGAATAGATTGAATAGATTAATCGAGTCAACTGATTGAGAAAAAGCTGAGTGAAGGAAGAAAAAGAATGATTGGAGGAAATAAAGAGGATGACATGGAGAGCTTAATTTAGAAAAAGCTAACTGAAAGATAGAAATAGAGATTGGAGAGATAAATGATATAATTAATTGATTGATTGAATTAATTAATTTAGCATGTGCTTGCATTTAGATTTAGATTATTAATTTAATCTTTGCATGAGATATTATTCAAATAATTGAATTTATTAATTCAATTTAGTATTTGAATATATTTAGAAGTTGACTTTGATTTTCAATTTGATTTTTGAAATCATGCACATGTATTTGAATTTGGAAGAAATTAGAAGAAATAATTAGCTAATTAAATAATTTAAAGAAACTATTTAATTATTTAGAAATGGAATTTAATTAAATAATAAAGATTATTTAAATTAAAGGATTAAATCACAATTAATTAAATAATAAATATTTAATTAATATTTAGAAGAGGGTTGAATGATTAGATGATTAGAGATAGAAATTGAATAATTAGCAATTTATTTAAATAATAAAGATTATTTAAATTGGGGAATTAATCATAATTATTTAAATAATAAATATTTAATTAATATTTAGAAAATGATTAAAATGATTAAATGATGAAAGAATAAGAAATAGAATAATTAGTAAGATGATGAGGAAATATGAAATTAGAAGAATAAGATTAATTAAATTAATTAAATAATAAAGATTATTTAATCAATTAGAGGAATAATTAGTACATGATCAATGAGACATTTTTAGGTGTCTACAGATATGACTCTTTTTATTGTTTTTATGATTTTCTTTATGCAATGGATCATGATATGAAATGAAATGAATGCAATGAAAATGATGGTATGATAATGAAATGCAATATGAGATGTATGGGCTAACCAAATGAATGAATGATGAAATGCAAGATGGATGAATTGTTTATGTTTGTTGTTGTCCAATGTACTCAATCACTTAATAAGAGCGATAACATCACTTGACTTGAACCTTAGAAAATGAAATCCCCCCCCCCTTATGCACCTTGAATGCTAAATGCAATCTAATCTAAATATGCAAGTAATGTCATGCTATCATCCGACCAGTCACTTGATCATGCTTTTTATCATCATTGAGCCTTTAAAATGTGGTAAGCAAGTGCAAACATCGATGGTATAATTAAACCATGATGACCTGAGCCAATAGATCATGATGAGAAAATGTGATGCCTAGGATTTCCAGATGTGATTCTCCAGTATGTGATTTAGCCAATAGATCATCAACATAATCTTCCATGAAGGCATGCATCATATCATGAAAAAGTGTTGTCATCGCCATTTGGTAGTTAGCACCTGCATTCTTAAGTCCAAAAGGCATTACATTCTAGTAGAAAGTACCCCACAAACATGTGAAGGTTGTCTTCTCTTGGTCTTCTGGTGCTATTTTGATTTGGTTATAGCCTGACAAACCATCCATGAGAGAGAACATGGCATGTCCAGCTATCAAGTCCACAATGATATCTATGTTGGGCAAAGGAAAATCATCCTTAGGACATGCCTTATTAAGATCTCTGAAATGTGTGCACACTCTGATACTTTTGTCTGGTTTGGAAATAGGAACTATATTAGATACCCATTCTAGATATGCTACTGGTCTGATAAAGCCCACATCTAGCGATTTCTTGAGTTCTTCTTTGACCAATAAGGCTATATGAGGGTGCATCTTTCTTAGCTTCCATTTTACCGGTTTCTCTCCAAGAGAGACATTTAAGTGATGCATGATGAGATCTGGATCCATCCTGCATGTATGTGTATGACTAGACAAAATTTATTTTTCTTTCTTTGAAAAATGTAATATAGTTCTATTTCTCTTGCTCTGATAATGATGTTGTTGGATGTAAAATATTTAGCTTGTTTGATGTTCCAATGTTGACTTCTTTTGTTGGCTCAATCAATATAGAAGATCTCTCCTGGTAGTACTTGGGTAGAGTGTCAAATCTCCCACCTCTAGCGCCTCAAGGAGGTTTCACCGTCGGATACGTCCTTTCCTTGATCTAATGTTGCCATTAAATGGTTTTCAGCTTTAGACCTAATATTTATTTTTTTCTTTTCACTTTTACGACTAAGAGATTTGGCACCCCCTCGAGTAGAAGATGCGTTATTGGATTCACTAGTGGAATTTGTTTTAGGTTTGACTGTGTTGAGGTATAAGGCAATGTCGTGATCATTAAGTAAGGTATCTATCTCAATGGCTCCCTCACTTTCCCAATCAATAAGCTCGGGATACACTAAAGGTAAAGGATCATCAAATAGTTGTGTGTCCATAGCACTAAGGGTCATGATAGACATATCAAAGTCTTCAAGGACTATTTCTAGGTCCAAGATGTTACTTTCCTCAGAATGACCTCCAGTGAGCAGTTCTCGATCGTCTTCAATGGAATCAAAATCGATATATTGAAGTTTTAATTCAAGTGATTTGTACTCTGACAGTTGTCCTTCATACGAGTGGACTATGTCGATGTCAACATCTTTTACATAACATGAATCTTCAGAAGGATGTTCAGAGTGATATGAATCCCATTCCCATTCACTAGAATTTATTTCACTAAAAGCTTGTAACCTGAAAATTTGCTCATATAGATTGTGAGTAGCTTCTTCTCATTTTCTTGCAAGTTCTTCTTGTCTTCTTTCTTCTGCTTCTTCTTGTTTCATATGAGTCACTTCTTCTTCTTCTTGTTTGTGAAAGACCTCTTTTTGTTGTTTACAGATAGCTTCCTCTTGTTACTTACATGCGGCTTCTTCTTCTCTCTTAATTGCAACTTCTTCTTGTTGTCGTTCATATTCCTTTTCTTATTGACTATGAGATGTTCCTTCTTGTTGTGGATCTATATTACTCTACCCAAACCCTAATCCTAATTTATCCTTAGGAAGTTGAGAAGGAGGTTGTATTGGTTCTGTGATGCCTTCTTTTCTTTTTCCCATAGGACCACTGCCACCATATCCCATTTTCCTGATGATATCATATCATTTTCCACATTGCTCTACTAGGATACTTACATTATTGACTTTTGATTGGGATTTTTCTTCATCTTTGTATAACCATTGCAAAAAATCCTTGTCATTGGTTTCCTCGGGTAGGGTACCCACTTTTACAAATGATCCATCAAGAATTATAAGTGTCTTAGAGACATGTTGTTGTTTTGACTTTAATGTGTCTTAATTGTGTGTCAATCATTAAACAATATAAACAACACATAAATGAGACAAATATAAAATAAAAAGCAAATTAAAGTTTAAGAAATGAAAACTTTGCTCTCTTTGAAATGTCTCATTTTCCTCTAATCCCAAGGATCTTGAAGATCTGTTGATGTGGCTCTCAATAGCAGTTGGATCCTCAAAATGACTACCTAGGATATGAGTAGCTACATGGTGTTCTGCTAAATGCATGATTGATAAGAGATGCTATGCTAAGATTATGCTAAAATTGATATTCTAAATGTTAATTGATAAATGCAAATTGCAAGATAATAACAATGCAGAATTAAGCTAAGATGTCGGAGGAATGATTGATCAAAATGAGGGGTGTTTATGGGATTTCCAAGGCCAAGGTTGAGGTGGCAGGAATCGACGATCATGATCTAATCTAGAGATATCAAGGGCTAAGGATGAAGAAGTTGGAAAGAGAGGCACATTTCATCTTTGGGGTGACAAGTGTATAAGAATCTTCAACAAATTGTTCATGAGAGGGAAAATGTCAAGGGGGAGAAGACATGTGGCAAAGGTTCCATGTGTATCCAAGAGGGAATATCCAACCCACAGGAGGTTAGGATGTGCAAGAAGGGATAGGGTTAGTTAAACCCTAGGTTAGATTGAATGGGTTAGGTTAGAGGGGTGGTTAGGCTAGGTGGTTAAAGATTAGGAGCCATGTGCTCATTTGAATTTTAAAATTCAAAAAATTGAAAAAGGATAATTAAAATCAACAAATTGATTAAATTTGTCTATTTAATTACGGGAATAGAAGAATTGAATTTGATGGGGAGAAATTAATTAATTAAGATTAATTAATTAATTAATTAATTAAGGGGGATATGAGATGAACTATATAAATAAATCCTTAAACTTATTTATAAGTAGAAGAATACAAGAGGAATTAATTAAATATTTTCATATTGAATTAATTAGGAAGGTTTATTAATTAAATCTCTATGTATTTAATTAATTATCTCTAGACCGATTTTAGGTGTATACATCTCCCATGGTGACACATTTGGCTATCCTAATCTGATTTTTGGGTTTTTGACCTTCTTCGTGGGTTCAATGAGTGGTCCTACCTATTTGTATTGGTGTGTTGGTCTAATTAGATTGTGGTATGATGAATTGTGATGTCAAGGCATGCTTCCATGAGATGCCAAAGATAATTTGAATTTATACTTTTGAATTGAGAAGATTCTGGGATTGAATTATTGACTCGGAGACCTAGGAGTTGCTACTTGAGTTATGGCTATGTTATGCATTGAGTATATGCCCTCTTGATGTGTTATTATGATGATTAGTATGTGTATCTATGCATTATTCTCATCCATGCATGAGCCTTGTGTGTAGGCATTATAGTATGTTGATTTGAATTGAGGTTGTTGATGTTGCTTGACTTGTACCTTTTTGGGTGTAATGAATTGTTAGCTCTTGAGATGAGAAAGTGCTATGAATCCTTGAATGCCTTATGGAAATCTTTGAAATAGATGTCTTGTATCATTTTATATGATTCTATTTTATTGTGAGATCAAGTGGATCCATTCTTTAGGTAGCATGGCAAATTGAGTATGCCTTATATATTGTTGATATGACATTGCAAAAAAGATATAATTGATATAATTGAGGATATGGAAAGTGAATCATTGCATTGTGTTTTATTTTGACTCATTTGATTGAATGAGATGAGCCTGGGACTAGGTACTAAAGTAGGTTAGGGAGTGGCTCCCAACATGTCCCCAACCCAAAGTGACTTGTTGGCAGTCATAGTGTGGGGAGTTGCTTAATAAATTTATAACATAATAATAAACTTGGGATGAGATTAAACATTAATTAAGATAATTAGTACCTTGAACATACCTTGAGCACTAGTACAAGGCCAAGGATGTATCATGAAGGCATGCCTACACATGTAGGAATTGGATCTTACCCAGAGTGGTATGCACACACATGTGGCACTATATCTTGCATGATCACTATTCTTGTCTATATGAGAGAATGCTCGGTTTCGTGTGTTATATCCTCATGAGCACACATGACGACACTCCCTACACTAGCACTCTAGTATCTAGGTCTTGATAGTTGAGCAGCACCCTATGAATTTATTGTTATCTTATTATGATGTTTTTCATATGGAAAATTTTGTGTTACTCTTGTGGGTGCCTCCTTGCCCTTATTGTTGTCAACAGAGGATGCTTCCTCATATATTTGGCATTTTACTTGTTGATTGCTCAAGCATCATCTCTTACTTGATTGTTTCTATTTGATGTGAGTGATGCATTTTTGGCATTTCCATCTTGTTGTGGCTTTATGACTCTTGTAGGGTTGATATGTTCATGTTGAATATTTGCTCCATGTTTGACTCTTGTGTAAGCCTATTGCTTCCCTTGTATTCTTGTATGACTGTTTACACCATGTGACTATATCCACGAGCATGATGGGGTGGAGCTAAGGCCACCACATTGTCAGGTGGTGTTGCCAACCACTGTTGGGGATCGGAGGACTTTCTTTATGACTAGCTCACTAGATTCTACCTCCTTCTTTAACACTAGATTCTTTCTCATCTTCTCTCCTTCTTGTAAGATGTAATCATTCGTATATTGAGAAGTGTATTGTATCAGTGATAATGTATGGAATGGATACTCCAATTGGAAATGTATGTAATTATTATTATTGGATATATATTGGTATTTATTTACATGTACTGATGTTGAGATCAAGCACAAAGTATAATCTCTTGTGCTTCTCTATTCTTGATGTATCATGATGTTATCATAGGAATATTTCAATTTGGTGTTTTAAAATGAAAATAACTATGATTGGTCTAGTGTTGGAGGTTGATTTAGTCATCTCCTAGTAGGTCATATGTTGTTGATCCAGTCTTGGATGTGTTTCTTAGGTAGCAACATCAAGGAACCGTTAGAGGTGACTTAAGTTATCTCGGATGGAGTTCCAAGAGTTTAAACTTATGTATGTGCTTAGTTGGCTAACAATTGGTTGACCTTATCTTAAGGTTGATCATTATACTTGTATATGATATGCATGATGTCACTTTATACTCCAAAAAAATATTTTCATGCATTCCTTCTATAGTTTTTACTTATACTCTAGGGTTTCATGGTGGCACATTACTTCTAGTATTAGAGCCCATGTTTCAACACTAGGATCTTTGGTTCGATTTTTATTTTAGTGGTGATTTTTTTCCAAATGGCGAATAACTGAGATCATGGACTTTGAAATTAGTAAAGATTATGGATCGAGGTCTATCTCTCATTCACCTGATTTTACAAGTTTTGGACCATATGCAAGTTAATTTGTCATTGACTTTTGGGACCAGTCATACACTTTTTTTTTTTTTGCCAATAGCTTTGAAAGGTTCCAATGTATGTCCACCCAACGTCCACCCATTTATTCGCCAATACCAGCTAAACAGTTTGATACCACAATCATGTAGGACCAATTTCGCCAACATGTTGTCAGTTAATGATAATCATAGGTCCATGGTCACCTTGAAAATAAAAATGTATCATTTTAATAGTTGGGGGAGAGTCACCCATTTTTATTCTACGATGCCAAAATCCTGCTTAAATTCACCAACATTTAAGATAAATTTTAAAATGCCCCATGAAATTCGCCAAATATGGATTGGTATAAATACAATCAAAAGTTGGTACTTTTTGACACACTATGTTCTATTCTGAGCTCTCAATAGTTAATTCAAATCATAGACAATTTGCTACTACAGGCATTTCTATATAATAGATTTTCAAAACCTATCGATAAGTGACAATTTCTTCTATAGTATTATAAGATTATTTTTTCTTAGACTTTGTAGATTTTAGTTTGTTTTTAAAAGTTATTTAGTTGGGAGACATTCAATGCCTGGGGAATTAGGATTTAGAATTTTGGGGATCTATATTCTTAGATTCTATCAATTTGATTTTATTTCTTGAGAGATGTCGAGCAACAAGACTCTTGAAAGTGTTGAATAAAGACAATTAAAATGCATAAATATAAATATAATGTCATACTTTGGTAATGTTATTATCGGCAGTCCATTAGATGAAGGAACAACATCAATAGTTGCACCAAAAATTATTCAAGGACAAACCTTTGAGAAAGATCAAAATGAGTTAATTGAGTGAGACATCAATGCTGCAAATAATGTTCCAATGGAATTGGATACCTAGAGTAGTCATAAAGTCAATTGAGGTTGATGACAATATCTCAAGTGATGTTCATGAGAATGACACAAATGATGTTGTTGAGAAAGGTGCAGATGATATTGTTGGAAATACATGAAAGGGGAAAAGAAAAGAAAATCAAAATCGAGGCATGAGTGGGAAATGACAAGGAATTTTCAGTTGGATTGGGTATCAAGGTACTCATTCACTGAAGAAGTGTCAAATCCAAACAAAGATGAACCTTCAATAGAATGCAAGTATATGATCTGTAGTTGGAAACTAAAAAGGGACAAGAAGTTGTAGCTAAAACTGGACACCATAGAAAAGCATATCGATATAGTGTATGAAAAACAAATTGTAGATGGAAAAGAATAATCAGTGATTACATGGAAAACAAAGAAAGAATGTAAACATGTTAAGTACGAAGAAGACTATAAAGAGCATATGCGAAGAGAGGAGAAGAATGCTAAACATCTAGGTTCAATTGACACTCAACTTAAGCATCTCATGATAGAAACATTCAAGCCCAAAACTATTCAGTTGAGTGTTGTTTTTCAAATTTTGAATAAAGGTCGTCGTATGCCAGACTACCCTAACTTTGCTACTTTATTAAAAAAAAAAAAATGTTTCTAGATTTCCTCAAAAGCATTGGTCAATAATTAGTGGATGGGAACGGACAAATTTTCTTGCTAACGTGGAAAGAGAAGATGTAAAGAAAAAATTAAAACAAACAAATTTTATTGCATTATCTTTAGATGAAGTTATAGCAGTAGATAATACTTCTTGGATATGCATGCATGTGTATACTATAGGAAAACATGTTCGCCAACCTCATTTACTCTGTGTTGTTAAAATGAAGGATAATTTCACAATGCAAAATATATTTGAACTAGTTAATAAATATTTAAATCAATTTGGTGGTATTCATGAGTTATCAATTGCCGAAAAGTTGTTATGTGTAGGAGTTGATAGATTTGTAGTGTTTCAAGGTCATAGGAATGGTCTTTGCATAAAGCTGGAAACTTTTGTTTCACCATACGTGATTGGCATTCACTACATGGCCCATAGACTAAATTTAGCTTTTAGAATTGTGAGTAATTTTGATTCAGTATCTAGAGTTGAAAATCTAGTTTGTGAACTCTACTCGTTCTTCTATCAAAGTCCCAAACGATTTGTCGAATATCAAAAATTTGTCGAGGGAATAACTAATGGAAGCAAGCTTCTTAAGGATGTTGATACCATATGGATCTCCTTGTGGGGACCAACAAAAAGGTTTTTCTCTGAAAATAAATCCTTGATTGGACTAATGTACAAACAACAAGAGTCTATAGACAAAGCTTTTGAGAATTTACATAGGTTAAGTGATGTAGAGACACTCTTAACTTTGGCTAGTATTCTCCCCTTGTTAAAATGAAATGAGAAAGCTTGTGAAAGTAGCCCAAGAAAGAACTCTATCTATTTTGAGAATATACAACTCAACATAGAAGGTTAACCGTGACCCTAGATAATCTATATCTATCAGAACAACCATTTATAAAAGAAAAATTTGCTAACTGGCATCTGATGACAAATCTAGACAATCCTAATATTTTTTTATAGATTAACAATAGTGGAGAGTTATGTGTCTGTGTACGTGGATATGAGATATGTAATATCCCTTGGAAAATAAATATTAAATCTAAAACCCCTTTTGAAACTTCTTTATTAATATTTGCAAACAATAGAAATAGTACAAACTTTTAATAGAAATGAATTCTAAAAACACCTTGAACTTTAGCAAACTTTCATAGAACTGATATTTAATTATTATCACATATTTACATCATAAAAATACATCAATTTTTCTTTGATAAATTGCTGCTAATAACAAATTACATCTACTGCAACTTCTCACAAAATAGGAAGCAAAATAAAACCCGAACACAAATTGAACTTTACCCAACTTGCAAGAAAACTATCCAAACTCCACACTAGGGTTTATTATGATAAAATAACACTGAATACAAATAAATGTCAACAAAATCACATCCACAAATCTTCCATAAACATCTACAACAAATTGAGAACCTAAATCCCAAATTGTCGCTTCAAACCCTCTCTTGTAGGCCAAAACTCTAAAGTTGTTGAATCCTTAAGCACAATGATAATCTCTGAGTGATATTATTCTATGGTAATCCTCAACTCCCATCTTATATTACCTGGTAATCCTCTGACTCATGTCCTTAGATCACCTAGAAACCTTCAAACATCTTGTTCTACAGTCACTGAAGAAACAAGCATAAGCTTTGATAAAATTTGCAACATGAATGATTTCCAAAAGACCAAATTCTCAATATATATTATTTCAAACCAAAATGAGTGGAAAAATACAACTTCCAATCAAAAGGAACCTTTCCTTTATCAAATGTCTCCAAACTCCCCGTGAGTGTCCAACTTTACCAAAATTATTGTAGTCACATAAATCTGTTCATTTTAATTAAATGAATATTTGCTATTTATTTGATTAAAAACCCACTAGCCATCAGTTAATTAAATTAATATTTAATTAATTCATCTTCAAACATTCTCCTATTAACTAAATAAATTATTCAAATTATTTTAATTAATTCACTAAACCAAATTCACAATCAATTAAATGAATAAATCCTATTTATTTCATTTAATCCCCTTTCTTCTTTTAAAATAAATTAAATAAAACATTTATTTAAATCATTAAAAAAACCCCACTTGCATTTTCCTACAAATGCAAGTTGCAACCACAAGTTGAAATAAATTAATTTTATTTTAAATTAAAATCCTATTTTCCCTCACCCACCAAACCCACTTGCAAACCTAACCCCCTTCTAGATTCTTCTAAACCCTTCCTAATTAACCTAATCCATCCCCTAATTATTGTCACATTCCTAAGCAACTTGGAGTCACTTCTCAAAGACTTCAAAGTCTTTGAAAAGCATTTAATGCTTTGTGTGTTCAACAATTTAACCTCTAAAGTCTTCTAAACCACTTATGGCTCTTACATGACCATTTATGGTTAACCCCTAACTCAACCCTCATGTGACTCATGTGTCTCCTCAAGCATTTATTGCTTTGACCATGGTTATCCTTTTTACCTTTGCACAAGAGTTTATCCATTGGATAAAGGCTTTATTCTTTGAATAAAGAATTTATTCACTCAACCCAACCTTGACCTTGACTCCCAAGTTAACTTTCAGGTCATATCAAGCATTTAAAGCTTAGTCCCTCTCCTCTCAACCTATCTCATATTGACACTTGTCATCTTGGGATTGGATCAAAAGTCCTCACATGGATTGAATATCATTCAATCCTGACCCTTGTTGAGATTACTCAATATCAACCATCCATTGCTCCATTTTACCTATAAATAGAGCTCATTTCTTCATAATCCAGATCCTCAAAAACTTGTATGCATTTAATCTATAGTGAATTTTAGAGAGCATTTAGCATAAATCACATATATTGTCATTTTGGACTAAAATAAATCTTAGTTCATTTCATAATATGTCTAATTAGTTTGTTTTACACTTGCATAACATAGTCAAAACATTTCAATCTTGAACCTCCATAAGCATCCATAGTGCAAAAAGTTGATGAGAGCTACACTAATTTGGAACTTGGAGAGGAGAGGAACAAAGGAGAAGGAGCTAAGAGCATGTTAGAAGGCATTTGGAGATGCCTTGTGATATTTGTTTCCCTAGTTAAATACACATGTCCATCATCGCAGATAATGGGCTTCCATTCAAAAATCAAGATGTTTGTGAGCTATGTGAGAAGTTTCACATCCAACATCGCTTTTCCACTCCCTATTACCCACAAGGCAATGGTCAGGCCGAATCATCGAACAAGAACGTATTAAGAATCCTCAAGAAGACAGTCAATGATGTCGGTCGTGATTGGCACGTTCAATTGAATCCAGTACTATGGGCATATCGAACTAGCATTCGAACCCCTACAGGCGCAACTCCCTACTCACTGGTCTACAGTGTAGAAGCTATCTTACCTATTGAGGTTGAGATACCATCTCTATGAGTTTCTTTACACAATCTCATAGATGATGAAGCATACAGAGTATCTCGTCTCCAAGATTTAGAGCTACTTGATGAGAAATGACAAGCTGCATACAATCACCTCAAGGCCTATCAGCAGCGTATGAGAAGAAGCTATAATCATCATGTTAGACCTCACACATTTGAGGTAGGTGATCTTGTTCTTCGAGAAAATCCTCGTAACCAACCCAACCGAGAACATCAGGGAAAGTTTGAATCAAACTGGCTGGGTCCATATGTTATCACTGTTGTATTTGGGTCCAGGGCATATCAGTTGGCTACATCCGAAGGAGAACTGCTAGTAGATCCGATCAACAGCATTCACCTCAAATGGTTTTATACCTAAGCTGCACAGAGCATCAAGCTCCCATACATACCGGAAAAACACCAAAAAACATTCAGAAAAATGTCATGAAGAAAATACAAAAACATCAAAAATAGTAAAGAAAAATCATACATCCAAATGGTGAACAACCACTTCGGTGGCACCTTGGGTAAGTGCAATAGTGAAAACCTAGAAAACAGGCACCACTTGTAAAGGCTATGGCTCCATTTGATAGTTCTGATACTTAATGTTAAGTACAGATGCCAAGCTAACAAGATGAGAGGGGGGGTGAGTCATACAAACTTAATCTTCCATAAAAACAACAGATTCAACCTCGGTAACATATACTTCAGTAATATAACCAAAACTGCTAAACATGCAAACTCATAAGCATATAAACATCATAACACTCATAACACCAGATTTAACGTGGAAACCCAAATAGGGAAAAACCACTGTGGGATTTTAGACCCACTAAGAAATATACTCTTCTAGAGTATGCTCGGTTAAAAGCAAATCCTATTAAAGATTACAAACACATTGCTAGATGCGACCCAGTTAAGGGATTTCCCTCAGATCTGTTAGGATCTTCACCTTGTTAGAAGTGACCTTGCTAAAGGATTTCAAACACTCAATCAGAATGTCACCTTACTAGAGGGTTTTACAAATAAGACTGTTAAGTCCACTCGGTTAAGAGATTTTCTGTCACTTTACAAAATAACAGTAATAAAAATCTATCTGCAACTTCACATCTAAAATGCTAAAGCAGATTCTTATTTGCTCAATACAATTTAGTCATAGGACTTATCTTCTCCATCTACTGGGCTCTATACTCTGTTATTCAAACAGGTCTTCAAGCTTCTATGCTCGATAATCACTATGTAGCATCCCTGTGCATACACTTGCCCGCATACATTGTTTATCAACAATTCCTTATTTATAAACAATTTTCCAACTGCTTAATCTCCTTGATCACATATCCCATGATCAATCATAGCCATCAGATCTTCAAACTTGACCAGGTTCAATGTATCCTTCGATCTGAAAATGTTTTACCCCGCCTTGGAACTTGCATACATTTCTTGGAACTTGTGCTAGGGTATTGCAGTTCAATCTGAGCTGTAGATCTTCCTGTCGATTTTCCTTTACCATAGATTCTCTAACAAACTTCATGTACGGCATACCAATCATTTAATCAATTCCAGCTCATCAGCTCCCTTCATTAAATAATGCTTTTATTCATTCAATGCATTCTGTTATTACTCGGTTGCAACTTAGTAAATACTAAACTTCACTCGGTAGACATTTCGCCTTCATTAACCAACAGCGATAACCTTAGGGTTTACCGACTAGGTTCCTTAGGGTTTACCGACTAGGTTCTTTGCTCGGTAACATAGTATAGTATTAACCTTACAATAAACAACATATGTATGATATCAAAACAATCTAAACATCATGATCTCATCATTGTCTAACTCGGTAATAGTTGCCCATCGAATAACTTAATCCTCCCCTTATTCATCACATTCTTTCTATGTCTTTTACCGACATTTTTATACTCATCAAATCATACTTCTCAAGATATGGCAACATCATACTAAATTAGAAAATCAATTTCTTGACATCAATGACAAAATAATAATATTAAGACAGTAAACATCCTTTAGCAGTTATATCCATAATCATCAACAACCTTCTCAATATCCTTATTGAAATGCCAACAATCTCCCTTTTGTCTGTTATAATGCCAACACCATTGTCTTTCAGGCTTGTTGCAATCACATTCATTACATACACACATCCATCCGTCCAAGCCATGGCTTGTTATTGATCTACAATCAAGAAAAGTACTTCATGTATCTTGCATCCCGCTTTTTCAAAGTCATGCCTAGATTGGGGGCAATACCTTTAACCTATTTGATGGAAATGGATTCTGCATTATCTTGTGATTCATTGGGTCTTCATTCAAAACTGTCTCACTGAAACTCAAAAAAATATTTAAAACAATCATCAAAATCCCAAAAACACTCAAAACTCTCTCACAAAATCCAAAAACATCAAAAAACATCAATCAATCAAAAACATGGCAACACTGTACATACATTTTTCAAAGCAGATACCAAACAAACATTGTGCAATACTCAAAAAATGACCACTTATCTGATCAACCAAACAATCAACATCAACACACAAACTGTCTTAACAAGGATGCATCATTCCTTACCAAAACAAAGACAAGATGACATTTTGTACCCATATCCATCATCACAGATAACACTAACATGCCAATCACGACCGGCATCATTGACTCTCTTCTTGAGGATTCTTAATATGTTCTTGACACACAAAAACAACAAGAAACAAGGATCAAAGTTAGTGTTATTCAACCAAAAACTAATATAAGTAGGCATATCAAAAGAGACACTAAAAACATGCTAAAGTATTTAACTAGGGAAACAAATATCACAAGGCATCTCCAAATGCCTTCTAACATGCTCTTAGCTCCTTCTCCTTTGTTGCTCTCCTCTCCAAGTTCCAAATTAGTGTAGCTTTCGGCAACTTTTTGCACTATGGATGCTTATGGAGGTTCAAAATTGAAATGTTTTAACTATGCTATGCAAGTGTAAAACAAACTAATTAGACATATTATGAAATGAACTAAGATTTATTTTAGTCCAAAATGACAATATATGTGATTTATGCTAAATGCTCTCTAAAATTCACTATAGATTAAATGCATACAAGTTTTTGAGGATCTGGATTATGAAGAAATGAGCTCTATTTATAGGTAAAATGGAGCAATGGATGGTTGAGATTGAGTAATCTCAACAAGGGTCAGGATTGAATGATATTCAATCCATGTGAGGACTTTCGACCCAATCCCAAGATGACAAGTGTCAATATGAGATAGGTTGAGAGGAGAGGGACTAAGCTTTAAATGCTTGATATGACCTGAAAGTTAACTTGGGAGTCAAGGTCAAGGTTGGGTTGAGTGAATAAATTCTTTATTCAAAGAATAAAGCCTTTATCCAATGGATAAACTCTTGTGCAAAGGTAAAAGCGATAACCATGGTCAAAGCAATAAATGCTTGAGGAGACACATGAGTCACATGAGGGTTGAGTTAGGGGTTAACCATAAATGGTCATGTAAGAGCCATAAGTGGTTTAGAAGACTTTAGAGGTTAAATTGTTGAACACACAAAGCATTAAATGCTTTTCAAAGACTTTGAAGTCTTTGAGAAGTGACTCCAAGTTGCTTAGGAATGTGACAATAATTAGGGGATGGATTAGGTTAATTAGGAAGGGTTTAGAAGAATCTAGAAGGGGGTTAGGTTTGCAAGTGGGTTTGGTGGGTGAGGGAAAATAGGATTTTAATTTAAAATAAAATTAATTTATTTCAACTTGTGGTTGCAACTTGCATTTGTAGGAAAATGCAAGTGGGGGGGTTTTAATGATTTAAATAAATGTTTTATTTAATTTTTTTAAAAGAAGAAATGGGATTAAATGAAATAAATAGGATTTATTCATTTAATTGATTGTGAATTTGGTTTAGTGAATTAATTAAAATAATTTGAATAATTTATTTAATTAATAGGAGAATGTTTGAAGATGAATTAATTAAATATTAATTTAATTAACTGATGGCTAGTGGGTTTTTAATCAAATAAATAGCAAATATTCATTTAATTAAAATGGACAAATTTATGTGACTACAATTACCAATTAACACTAAAAGCCAACAAACCATCGAAATGAAGTTTCCCCATATCATCATGCCAAAAAGGGAGAAATATATTTAAATTAAATATCTTTTAAGAAGGAAACAAATTCAAACTTAGCCAAATATTCCAGGGAAACTTTCCAAAAATCAATGCCACCAAATAGGACATTAATTTAATATTTATTTGTTTGATAAATTTGGTTTGCATCAAAACAAATAATATATTAAATTAATAATTGTTATTTTATTCAAATTGTCCTATAGCATTGACTTACTATTTTTGGATAGTGGGGACTTCTGCTTTTAGTAAGTTTCCATTTTTGAAAAAAGGGAACATGGCAAGTCCTCTCTTCCCAAAATTGTTTGTCCTCAAGCAATTGCAAACATGTAACTCCAAAATCTTGATACCAAAATGACTTGTCATGATAAGCCACACACCAAATCTTGATTCTTCATGTATGAAATGTTCCATCTTGTTTCCATGCATCCTAAAGAGACTTTCTGAGTGCAACCATGTTGATTTGATTGGTTATGACTATCTTCAATGCATAACCAAAGTATCCATGTAATTAGTTTCAATTTTCCTCCCATCAAAAACTTATCTTCCTAGGCTTGACATCTAAACTGAATTGATGCACAAAAATTGAGGAACTTGTACCAGAAGCTCCTAATTCTTTTGATGATGTTTTGGATTTGAATTTCACTACTTTTGGGACTATTATAGCATTCACCATATCCACTATTATAGCCAATACATTTTTTGGAAACAAATATTTCATTCACCTCTACATTGCTGAAATACATATCATAGGAATGCATGACATTAAACCCATACATTAGCTCAAATAGAGTGATTATGTTTCCATATTTATGGACTAATATGAAATTGAAAATGTACATCAATGGAGCAACAATTAGTATCACAAAATGACAATATTCATTCAATAACATTCTAGGTGCCCAAATTGCAGATGATATCTTATTCTAATGGACAATAATGTATCTTCTATAATGATCCATCAATATATGTCTGACATTATTCATGAATGAATTATTATGAGTATCCCTTAACATTCTTATCTACATCTTTAGTTTCGAAAAGAGACACTCACTAACCATATGAAAAATAAATTCATTTGCCTCCATGTGATTATCATCTTGAAGCCTTTGCCAAAACTCATCATAGAAGCTACTGTGTGCATCACCCACATGTATATCATCTCCTCTAATGGAGAATCCTGTCATGAATATCCTCCAAAACAAAGCTATGGTTGTATTATTTTTCACCAACAATGATAACCTTCTTTGAAATGAAACCATATCCAAGTGAAACAAATTGTAGCTATTCAAAACAAGAGTTACCAAAATCAGCAATAAATCAATGACACAATAATTGCATGAGTGACCAACTTGAATAGTAAATGTAATGCCCTGCCAGGAACCCTAAAGGAAAAACCACACAAACTAACCAACTAAGGGTAAAATAATTTATTTTTTAAAAGTTTAAACCACAGGAAGTGCTTTAATTACTACATTGCACGTTTATCACACAAGTGGAAGTCTAACACAAATAATTCCTAAAGGGTTACCAACGAAGAACTATTTGAAAGGTTAAAGTTCATTATTTAGATTAATCCAATAATCCATCAATTACTTATTGAGCACAATAAACCATATTCATACAACAGATTACATCATTTAAAGATTAAAAGTATTACAATATATTTCTTTTCAAGAAAGCATTTGCACAATGAATAAAGTCAACTGATATAATAAACATCAATATAAAAAAAGATTACATTAATCATCTATTACATGGCTTCCAATAATACATATGAAAATACATCTTAACCAAATTCCAAGGAATCATAATCCACTGATACATATGACCACGTAGGTCTCAAATACAAAAATCTCCAACATGAGATGATACAAGAATCACAAACCATAGAAATATCTACAAAGCCAATCCTCGCATGAAGGAACGAACATAAATATCCGATGGAAAGTGGCACTACCACCCAACCATGTGATTCGAAAATGGAATCACCCCACCGTGCTAGGAGATAGCAAAAGAGCCTCAAGCAAGCACAAGCAAAACATGGTCGACAATACAAGTGTGACTCCACAGTACTCCAAGTGAACTCAACATCACAATACTAGTGACCCTGAAGAGAGAGTGTCATCGCATAGCTTATGATGGTTACACTAGGTAGGCCTCCATAGGTCCCGACCCCCAACCTGGGTTATCCTGGTAACCTTTCCCGAACCCCCAGTTCCATCCAAGACTCATGCGGACCCTACCAACCCTTCATGAAGACAAGGTGGTTGATTTGCTATTTGCTATTTCAAGCCTTCCCACTACATCTTGAGTCTATACGAGCACTCAACCATGCGTGAGGTACAATATCTTATTTAATGTTAAGAACTGCCCAACCCCTAATCAATTATTAGGTTATCACTTATTAACTCACTTTCGAGGGGTTATCCAGCCAACCACTTCGGGCGCGACCCCCACTCAAAAGACACTCTCCCATAGGACACTATACAAACATGGTATCTCTATGAGAACCCTATGCCGATACTGACAACCATATAACCACTACAAAACACAGGTGACGAAAACATAATCTTACTAACCCTTGGTTAACCATATGGAAAATAACACAACATGGTTTAAAACAACAAGGTTATAAGGACAACACATGGTCAAGAGGGTACAACAACCACTACAACATGACAACTAAACATTTACAAGAATTGCAACGAAATAAGCCCTTTGCTAAGAAATACCAAATTTACTAAGACCATATTCAAACAATCTTTGAAAAATAATAAAATCATTAAATACTTGCAATTCAACATTTAAGATTTAATAAAACACAACCACACTGATTAAAAGAAATTCAAAGCCGTCATTAATCTAATAAAGATAGAATTTAAACTAACCACAATTAACCAAATGCTCCCTTTTATTTTCGAACAAACAAAAATCATTATAACTCAATGAATAAAACATCCCATATACAAATAATTCATTTTTCACAAAAGCATCATTAATTTAATTCCAAAATAATACAATTTCTAAAAATATTAAAAAATCACATTTTATATATATATATATATATATATATATATATATATATATATATATATATATATATATATATTCATCAAATATATACTCATATGCACATATCATATTATGTATATATATCATAACTAAATAATAACTTAAATTACGAATAATTCTACAATTACCAATAACAATCATAAAGGAAAATTATATTTAAAATATATATATATATATATATATATATATAATCCAAAATAAAACTTTACTGGCGAAACGTTTTAATTTCCAAACATTGCCAAAGCACATCGAAATACATAATAGCAAGCGGGTTTTATGAAATTGCGGATTGCAGTTTTTGTTTATTGGTAGGCTGCTACCATGTGGTAGTAGCGCATACCATCCCACGTGGTGGGGGGTTGCGTCTATTCTAGCTCCAAAACGGACCTTTCATACAATGTGTCAACGACAAGTTAGTCAATCGCTACTGTTAATTGCAAAATCAACGATGTAAAATGCGTGACTAACACGCATTTTAGTCAATCCGTACTGTCGTTTTGGAGCCAGAATAGACCCGTCCATGGTGGGGGAAGGTGGGTCCCCTGCCACATGGATCAATAAAGTTTTTGTTTTAAAAACATTAATAAAATTTCTAGTAAAATTTCCTGCACCAAAATGCACTCTGTAAAAACAGAGTAAACCAAAAAAAATTGAAAGAAAAATTCTTAATAATTTTTTTTTGTTTACAAATAGATACAAACAAGACCCAAATCAAATGATTTTGGGTAAAATTCATAACAAATTTAACCAAAATAGAGAGGAGTTAATCCAAATTTCGATTGTTTTTACACAAATGAAAAAAAAATCAAGAACACACACTGGGAGGTCAATTTGTACAAATTTGGCCAGCATAACCTTTGATTTTGAACAATTTAAAAATCTCCAAACAAATAGAAAATACATCTATTACTACCAAACTAGAAATGAAGAGATTTAACAAAAATTATTCAACTTGAAAAACACAAACAAAGAACTAAATTTCTGGTTCTAAAAACCAATTTCTTCAAAATTAACAAACTAATTTGGGAAGAGATAAACTCAAATATAAATCATTTCATTCCCACAACTCAAACTAAATTGAAAGCTTCCAAAAGAATTTCATGAATTCTCAAACACACACACAGGAAGATTTTAAAATATTTCAAATTTTTGCAACAAAAGGAAAGAATAAAATCTACCCAACCTGTAAATGCACTCCTGGAAGAAAATTTGAGATGAGCTTCAGCCTGCACACCAAATCCTCAATCCAGAATCCAATTTCCAATTTTGTTTTCAAAACTTGGCTTCCAAAATTTTTCCTCTTCTCTTCCCGTGAACTCTCAGGTAATATATGAAAATATTTTAACCTAAAACTTTGGGTAAAATTCATAACAAATTTAACCAAAATAGAGAGGAGTTAATCCAAATTTCGATTGTTTTTACACAAATGAAAAAAAAATCAAGAACACACACTGGGAGGTCAATTTGTACAAATTTGGCCAGCATAACCTTTGATTTTGAACAATTTAAAAATCTCCAAACAAATAGAAAATACATCTATTACTACCAAACTAGAAATGAAGAGATTTAACAAAAATTATTCAACTTGAAAAACACAAACAAAGAACTAAATTTCTGGTTCTAAAAACCAATTTCTTCAAAATTAACAAACTAATTTGGGAAGAGATAAACTCAAATATAAATCATTTCATTCCCACAACTCAAACTAAATTGAAAGCTTCCAAAAGAATTTCATGAATTCTCAAACACACACACAGGAAGATTTTAAAATATTTCAAATTTTTGCAACAAAAGGAAAGAATAAAATCTACCCAACCTGTAAATGCACTCCTGGAAGAAAATTTGAGATGAGCTTCAGCCTGCACACCAAATCCTCAATCCAGAATCCAATTTCCAATTTTGTTTTCAAAACTTGGCTTCCAAAATTTTTCCTCTTCTCTTCCCGTGAACTCTCAGGTAATATATGAAAATATTTTAACCTAAAACTTTGGGTAAAATTCATAACAAATTTAACCAAAATAGAGAGGAGTTAATCCAAATTTCGATTGTTTTTACACAAATGAAAAAAAAATCAAGAACACACACTGGGAGGTCAATTTGTACAAATTTGGCCAGCATAACCTTTGATTTTGAACAATTTAAAAATCTCCAAACAAATAGAAAATACATCTATTACTACCAAACTAGAAATGAAGAGATTTAACAAAAATTATTCAACTTGAAAAACACAAACAAAGAACTAAATTTCTGGTTCTAAAAACCAATTTCTTCAAAATTAACAAACTAATTTGGGAAGAGATAAACTCAAATATAAATCATTTCATTCCCACAACTCAAACTAAATTGAAAGCTTCCAAAAGAATTTCATGAATTCTCAAACACACACACAGGAAGATTTTAAAATATTTCAAATTTTTGCAACAAAAGGAAAGAATAAAATCTACCCAACCTGTAAATGCACTCCTGGAAGAAAATTTGAGATGAGCTTCAGCCTGCACACCAAATCCTCAATCCAGAATCCAATTTCCAATTTTGTTTTCAAAACTTGGCTTCCAAAATTTTTCCTCTTCTCTTCCCGTGAACTCTCAGGTAATATATGAAAATATTTTAACCTAAAACTTTTAGGTTAAAAGTTTTATTCAACCAATAGAAAATTTCCCCAAAAAGGTAAAATCTAATCTCCTCCAAAAGGCCAATGGGGATATTTTTTTATTTTTATTTTTAAATTGAAAATAACTTCAACATATAAATTAAAAATCCTAAAAGCATACATTTTAACTTTATTTTCTTTCTCAAATAAATACAATTACTTTTCTTAAATATAACATGCACTTTAACCATTTAAATTTAATAACTCAATTTATTTAACTAAATCATTAATCACAAAGGCGTATTAATTTAATTTAAATAGTCCAACATGAAATAACAAAGGCATATTAATTTAATTTAAATACATCAATAAGAAACAATACTATTTACTCAAACTAACTTTTCTAACTAGCAGGAGGCATGCAAAACGAGAAATAACCACGCGACAACTCACAAAATGAAAATGCCAAAGCAACCAAACTCACATACCGGTCAAATGGGAAATGACTACCAGCTGATGACACTCACATGAGTGTAACTGCGGGTCAATTTTAGGGTCTAACAACTATCTCCTACACTCCCATCGGACAAATACGGTACGCTCAAACCTGTGGAACCAGGTGGAGTCGACACCCCGTACCTACCTGGTACTTGTACCTACAATGTCCTGCATCAAAGAACCACATGTGCATATAGACATATATAAAAAAGACATGACACACACACTGATGAAGGAGAATCGTGACGTTCCTTGTCTCACTGGAGTGAGTGAAGGAAAATCATCCCCTTGCACCCCATACACTTACAAACACGAAACATGAATATAACGCATTGCATGCATAAGGTAAATGTGTCAATCCATGATAGTAATCCAATAAAAATCACATTTAGCATCCATAAGGAAATACTGCATGAAACATATACTGCAATCAAAGTAAAGCATATCACCAAACTTCATAATGTCTAAGCAAAATATCACAATAATGTTTCCACTGAAAGAGTCAACAAAAGTCAAACATGAGTCTAAAATTCTGATCGAGAAAGGGGTACTATAGTAAACCAAAATGTCTCCCTTGTTATATGGGTGGTCAACCATGTAAGGGATGCAACATACCCATGAGTAGCCAAAAAATTAAAATCATTCCTTCCCAAGCCTGAAATTTTCATTGGAACATAAGCTACAATCCTCATGAAAGTGTTTCTGTCAACTCTTATGCACACGCACAAGATTACAATTAGCCATACAAGGCTGAAAAATATTATGATCAACAATATAAATGAAAAAAAATAGCAATGCACTAGAAATATAGTCCATTGGAAATCTTGGATTAACCATACAATAATTTCATATCCTTCCAGTAATATTTGCACAGTACTAAGACCAATCAAAATCAACAACCCTTTGAAAATGATTACACAAGGGCTATGTAATATTATTATGTCATATTGGACATCTCCTTGAAGCTTTCTTTTGATAAAAATTATTCTCTCATAAAGAAAAGAATTCCCATCATTTCTCCTTCCTACACCATCCCATTTTTTAGTGCTAAAATCCTGACCCATGTGTGTATTGTCGAAGTCCCATGAAGATACCTTAGGAAAGAGTTCTTGTTGCTGAAATATATCTATAGCTATATCCCAACACGCCCAAATATTTCCAAAACTTGTTTGAGATCAAAATAGCATCAACATAAATGAAATCAAAAGTTCTCACCTAATTAACCATGAATTGGAAAATCAACCTATAAGGAAAGAGCTCATACTTCATGTACTTCTTTCAAATATGTGACTGAAAATAACATGATGTCAAATAAAAATTTAAGATTAGTTTGATGTCTTTATAACCCATGACCTATTGAAATCTCCTCTCCAAAGATGATCCTAGAAACACATATCTGAACATTGTCCTTTGTTGCTTTTGAGGTAATAGAATGATAGGACGAGGCCTATGATTCTCATTGGTGAATATCACAACTTGCATGCTCTTCAATACCAAACAAATTTATTCCCACTCAGCGTCTCCTACGTTACCATACACTTCTACACATGTATTAGAGAAATCAAAATTAAGAATTGTAGAACATGAGTTGATTGCATCCTTAGGCTTTTCAAATATCTTCACCCATTTAAAAAACATAACCATTGTAGCTCTTGGAGCTAATATATATAAGTATTTGCATATCTTATGTTCACCTAAAATGATATCCAATCTTCTTAACTTTAAGAATCTAGAGGCTTGTAGCATTACATCCTTTATGTTTCCTTCAACTTGCTTGCAACTAGATATCAAAAATATCATAGCATAGTTAGTCATAAATATCAATCATTAAAATAAGCTCTTTTTCTTACCATGATCTAGCATAACCATCCCAAATTGATCATTTCCATTTGGCCATCACCCACAATATGTTCTTCAAAAGTGTGACCCAACTCCCATGAGTGATCTATGTACCATAAACATTTCCTCATTGCAAAATGGTTAGAATTTTCAACACATCACATGTGATTCCATATCTTATAACAATTTGAAACATGAAACCAATAGTGCACATCTGCTAAATTGCACCTTGTGCCCATTACTTTATCACTTAATTTTGCAAAATTTTCTTCATGACAAGTTTTTTGCATGTGCATGGAAAGAGGAAATAAATATGAAATTTGAAAATATTTTTCATACCTTGTGATACCAAATAATAATTCATCATCTCCTTTGGAATTCATTTCTATGGAGACATCACCATGCTTCAACTCCACTACTCTTAAGGCTTAAAACATGATTATCTACCTGCATTAGGATTATGTTCAAGTCTCTTGGATCCTGTAACATTATCCGCGAGATATATGAAACTTCTAGAGAATGATTTCCTTTCCATCATGTATCCCTTGTTTCTAATTTGTACACTTTTGGAAGATTTATAGCAATGTCCTTAAAATAAAATTTATCAATAAGCAAAAACTTATCTAGATCTCCTTCCATGAAAACATTCTCATTTATATGGATCTCTTTTTTAGTAACATCGCATACTTGAAATACTTCATGGAGAATCTAGGGCTGCCTTGCTTCTTATTATTTCACCTCAAGTTGTGGGTCTTCCTTAACCATGCATGCATGATCCTTCTTTTGTAAATTCATCTCAAGTATACCCATCATCATTTTTGGTTCCTTTGTCTTCGTTCCTTCCTCCCTACTTTCAAAAATATGTTCTTGACATTCACAAACTTTATTTGTCAATAAAGTATGATCGTGAATTATCAAAGAGGTTTTACCTTCCAAGTCTGATCGTGAAAATAAATATTAGATCTGAAAACCCTTTTGAAACTTCTTTATTAATATTTGTAAACAATAGAAATAGTACAAACTTTTAATAGAAATGAATTCTAAAAAAGGCCTGAACTTTAGCAAACTTTCATGGAACTGGTATTTAATTATTATAACATATTTACATTATAAAAATACATCAATTTTTTTGTCATAAATTTATGCTAATAATAAATTACATTTGTTGGAATTTCTCACAAAATAGGAAGCAAAATGAAACCCGAACGCAAACTGAACTTTACCCAGCTTGCAAGAAAAATCTCCAAACTCCAAACCAAGATTTATTATGATAAAATAACACTAAATAAAAAGAAATATAAACAAACCCACATCCATAAATCTTCCATAAATATCTGCAACAAATAAAGAACTCAAATCCAAAATTGTCGCTTCAAACCCTCGTCTGCAAGCCAAAACTCTTAAACTGTTGAATCCTTAAGCACAATGATAATCTCTGAGTAAGATTATTCTATGGTAATCCTTGAATCGTGTATTAGATCACCTAGTAATCCTCTAACTATTATCCTTAGATCACCTAGAAACCTTCAAACATCCTATTCTACAGTCTCCTTTTCCACTAGTTTATTAGCCACTGAAGAAACAAGCATAAGCTATGATAAAATCTGCAGCATTAATGCTTTACAAAAGCCCAAGTTCTCAATATATATAAATTCAAACCAAAATGGGTGCCAAAATACAACTTCCAATCAAAAGGAAACTTTCCTTTGTCAAATGTCTCCAAACTCCCCATGAGTTGCCAACTTTACCAAAACTACCAATTAACACTAAAAACCAACAAACCATCGAAATGAAGTTTCCCCATATCCTCATTCCAAAAAGGGAGAAAGATATTTAAATTAAATATCTTTTTAGAAGGAAACAAATTCAAACTTAGTCAAATATTCCAAGGAAATTTTCCAAAATTCAATGCCACCAAATAGGACATTAATTTAATATATTAAATTAATAATTATTATTTTCTTCAAATTGTCCTATAGCTTTTACTTACTATTTTTGGATAATGGGGACTTACCATTTTTAGTAAGTTTCCAGTTTTGGATAAAGGAGACATGACAAGATACCAATGCACCAATATACCATGTCTGTTGGAAGGTACTCAACCAAATTGAGAGATGTGCCTGTACAAGGGAAGTTTTTAATAATATTATCAGTTCTATAGAAGCTACTTTAATGAGAATTGTGAAAGAGGTTTTAGATGAGATTGTACCTCAATTCCCTTGAGATGGACTATTAGAATCCACGTCTATTGTGGATCCTATTTATTGGGTTAGTTCTAATCGATGGGACTTTATATCAAATTAAAGTGCTTGGTTGATCACTTTTGTAAGAAATCCATATGCAATGTCCATGGAAAGAAAATAGAACTAGAAGGAATTATAGATAAATATAAGTTCTCACAGCAATCATTTGAGTATTCAACAACAACAAAGGAGAGAGTAACTTATTGGAAAGTCCCCACCTACCAGGATCAATAACAACAGTTTGGCAAAAAATAACTCAAAGCCCAATATTGAGTAATCCACTCTCAGAATTCGTCAAACTTGTTGACTTATGTCAAACCATGATATTAGGATCTATTGAGGACAAGAGAGTTTTCAGTGCATTGGGGTGCTTGAAATCAAAGACAAGAAGTAAACTAGGCAAGACTTTCAAAAATTTATTGAGGTTGTATACAATAGGTATGGTATCAAGAGTTTTCCTTATGAAATGACACTATTAGTCTAGAATTCAATTTTTGAGAGGAGAGGGTTGTGCCACACTTCAAAGGTTGGTGGAGAAAAGGACAATGATAAAACAAATGATAGCGTTGAGTTGAATCTAAGCAGAGATAAGCAAAACCAAGAAGATAGATCACAAGATGCAGAAGAAATTGAAGAACAACTTGAGGAGTTGAATTTTGATTGGTATTTCAAATTGGATGGCACTAACAATTGACATTCAACATTTTCTAGGTATTTATACCTTTTACTTTAATTCAAATTGAATCCAATGGGCTATTGCAAATTCCAATCATTGAATGTTTACATACAATTGCATTTTCAAATTTTCCACGATTCATTGTACAATTTAAATTGTAAACATTGTCTCCAAATTTCATTTATTAAACACAATTTTCAATTTATGTTTATGACTATTAACAAGCATACTATTAACAATTTTAGACTTAGACATTTATCAGATTATAATTGTGTGATATCAATGTGCATTGTGTATACATTAATTTGACCACAAAATCACACTAATTCCCTAATTTTATTTTACATTTTAGAGACTTGTAGAAGCTCTATAAAAAAAATTGGCTCTCTTCCTTGGTAAAACCCTACCCCAATTTTGTGTGTCTCAAAAGTCAAATCATAAAGACTTTGATTTATGTTTCAAAGTTGACTTGTGTTTCTTGGCTGCTAAATATTAAGTTACAACCTTGAAGGGTTAGCAATCGTTCAAATACTAGCCCTATCCCTTTGTAAATAGTTGATCTGATAGTTTTAATTTTAATATTGGTTTAGCCTTTCATGGGGCATGGGCTTGGTATGGAATTTCTCAATGACATGTGATTGGTCACGCTCTTGTGCCTATTACCCTAGTGGGTCTCGTTCCAAATCTACGCACCCACGCTTAAGGACTTAAAAGATCGTGTACCTTCCATTTGACTCTAAGCTTAACCAGGATTGAGACAAGTGTCATATTTTTTATTGCATCATGCAAGGATTTAATATTGTGTAGTTCCCTTCCATGATAAACCCTTTTATGATGTTTATGTCAGATACTTGTGGACTCGTTTATGTTCCCGATGTTGGCATTTCAGTAGAAAGAAAGATTGTTGATATTCAATAAGGATATTGAGAAGGTTGTTGAAGATTATTGATATAACTGAAGAAGGATGATAACTATCTTTATAACATTATTTTTTCATTGATGTCAAGAAATTGATTATCTGATTCAGTATGATATTGCCATATCTTGAGAAGATTGATTAGAAGAGAATTAAGATGTCGGTAAAAGACACAGAAAGAATGTGATGAATAAGAGGAGGAATAAGTTATTCAATGGGCAACTATTACCGAGTTAGACAATGATGAGATCATGATGTTTAGATTGTTTTGATATCCTACATATGTTGTTGATTGTAAGGTTAATACTATACTATGTCACCGAGTAAAGAACCTAGTCGGTAAACCCTAAGGAACCTAGTCGGTAAACCCTAAGGTTATCGATATCGGTTAATGAAGGCAGAATGTCTACCGAGTAAGGTTTAGTATTTACCGAGTTGCAACCGAGTTGTGACAGTGCGCATTGGATGGATAAAAGCATTATTTAATGAAGGACAATGATTTCTTGTATAAATGATTGGTATGTCGTGCATGAAGTTTGTTAAGGATCTATGGCAAAGGAAAATTGATAGGAAGATCTACAGCGTAGATTGAACCGCAATAACCTTGTGCAAGTTCCAAGAAGGGAATGCAAGTCCCTAGGCAAGGTAAAATGTTTTCAGACCGGAAGGATACATTGAACCTAGTCAAGTTTGAAGATCTAATGGCTAAGATTGATCATGAGAAATGTGATCAAGGAGATTTAGTGGTTAGCAATTGTTTATAAATAAGGAATTGCTAAACAATGAATGTGGGCAAGTGTAAGCACAGGAATGCTACATAGTGATTACCAAGCACATAAGCTTGAAGACTTGTTTGAATAACAGAGTATAGAGCCCAACAGAGGGACAAGATAAGTCCTATGACTAGATTGTTTTGAGCAAATAAGAATCTGCTTTAGCATTTTAGATGTGAAGTTGCAGATATATTTTATTACTGTTATTTTGTAAGTGACAGAAAATCTCTTAACCGAGGGGACTTAACAGTCTTATTTGTAAACCTTCTATCAAGGTAACATTCTAAAATGAGTGTTTGAAATCCTTTGACAAGGTCACTTCTAACAAAGTGAAGATCCTAACAGATCTGAGGGAAATCCCTTAACCGGGTCACATCTAGCAATGTGTTTGTAATCTTTAACAGGATTTGCTTTTAACCGAGCATACTCTAGAAGAGTATATTTCTTAGTGGGTCCGAAATCCCACAATGGTTTTTCCCTATTTGGGTTTCCACGTTAAATCTGGTGTTATGAGTGTTATGATGATTATGTGTTTATGAGTTTGCATGTTTAGCAGTTTTTGGTTAAGTTGCTGAAGTATAAGTTACCGAGGTTGAATCTGTTGATTTTATGGAAGTTTAAGTTTGTATGATTCACCCCCCTCCTTTCTCATCTTGTTAGCTATTGGCATCTGTACTTTACCTTTAGTATCATAACTATCAATTGGTATTAGAGCCTTGGACTCCAAAAGAAAAAGTTTAAATGTACTTGAGGCAAAGATCTGAAGATGTATAAAAGGGATGCACTGAAGCTGAACAAGTCAAGTTTCTCCACATGACAGAAAAGGATGAAGCTACATTTATTGGGAATTGGAGAATATGCAACATATTATCTGGAGAATGATTACATTGCACCGAGCACCAACCCTATGACCTTGGAAGAGATAAAGGCAAAGCAAGAACATATTCAAGCTATGATTGAAATAACATCAGCATTGACCGACTCAGAGTTTAATGATCTAGAAGGCTGTAATGATACAAAAGCAATGTGGACTAAGCTCATATCTATGTATGGAGGTGATGAACATGTTCAAAGAGGTAAAGTAGATAGTCTAAGAGGACAACTTGAATCCATGAGAATGAATGAAGGTGAGAACATAACCCAATACAGTACAAGACTAAAGGAGATTGTCAATCAAATTAAAGGAGTAGGTGGAACTATTGAAGAAAAGGATATAACAAGTAAGTTGTTGAGAACTCTTCTCCTAGCTTATGCTATTCGAGTCTCTGCAATCAATGAATTGAGGTCTATACCTAACGTGCTAGTTTCTTTGGATGCTACTATTGGTAAGCTACATGCATTTGAGTTAAGTAATTTTGATAACAGTGGGTCTTTGGTAAATAAAGTAGAATCTGCATTCAGTTCTTTTCATATTGGTGAATTTGATGATTACAATGATAGAATGAGTAAGTACTCTGAAGGGAATCACAGTGGAGCAAGTGAAAGATTTCGTAAGAACATAGAAGAAGTGCACAAATTGTATGAAGAAATCAGGAAGCAAGAAGAGTTTGAAGCATTATTAGCCAGAAGGTTACTGAGAGGAAAAGGTAAGTATAAAGGAAAGCTACCTTTAAAAAGTTTCAATTGTGATAAAATAGGACATATGGCTTCTAACTGCCCTGACAAAGAATCTAGTGAAAAGAGAGAATACCGAGATAACAGGAAGAAAGATAACCAATACAAAGGACACCAAGGCTTCAGAAGGAGAGATAGAAAGACATGTCTAGTAGCAGATGAGGAATCCAACGATGACAAATCTGATGAAACTGATACAGAGGAAGTTGTTTATGTGGCTATTAAAGATGGATCTGATGAAGAATTTGTTTATGTTCAATCGAGAAGTCCTACCGAGAAAGCTGCTGAAGAAAATGAAGATAATGTCCAGTTACCAAGTGATGAAGAAGATCATACAGAACCTACTGAGCCTATATTAGCCAAATATGTCAGAAGACATCATGCATCAAGTTAGATTATAGGAGATAAGGATGATCCAATGATGACAAGAAACAAACTGAGACAGAACACATGTCTGATATCTGAATTTGAACCGAGAATAGTAAAAGAGGCATTTAACAATGAAGATTGGGTAAATGCTATGACAGAAGAGATTGATCAAATCAAGAAGAATGACACATGGACATGGATCCCAAGACCAAAGGACAAAAATGTAATCGGTACAAAGTGGATTTTCAGAAACAAGCTAAATGAAAAAGGTGAGATCATTCACAACAAAGCAAGACTAGTTTGCAAAGGTTATGCTCAAGAAGAAGGAATAGATTATGGTGAGACTTTTGCACTTGTGGCTAGACTTGAGGGAGTAAGAACATTATTGGCATATGCTACTTTCAAAAATTTCAAGGTATATCAAATGGATGTTAAAACTGCATTTTTGAATGGTATACTAGAAGAAGAAGTTTACATTGAACAACCTGAAGGATTTGTTGAAGACAGGAGTAAAGATCAGGTATGCAAACTAAACAAAGCTTTATATGGTCTGAAGCAAGCACCTAGAGCATGGTATGAGAGATTGCACTTTTACTTAATCAAGATTGGTTTTATAAGGACAAGTGAAAACAACAATATGTACATGAAGAATGATGAGGACAATGGAATATTGATCTTAGCCATATTTGTTGATGACATTATGTTTCGTGGAAATGACTTCTTGTGCAAAAATTTTGGAAATGAAATGTGCAAAGAATTTGAGATGTCACTAATCGGTCAGATAAAGTATTTTATAGGTTTACCGATACTGCAAATGAAAGATGAGATTTTCATTACTCAATCCAAGTACATAAAGGAAATCTTGAAGAAATTTGGAATGGAGGATTCTAAACCAATAAGTACTCCTATGACTAGTAACTATAAACTATCAAAGAATGATGAATATGCATCTGTTGATGAGACACTTTAACGATCTATGATTGGAAAGTTGCAATATGTTGTGCATAGTAGACCAGATATAGCACATGCAATAGGTATTGTAGCAAGATTCTCTGCAGATCCCAAGGAAACCCATATGATAGCAATCAAGAGAGTTTTCAGATACCTGAGAGGCACTGAAGATTATGGCTTAGTATATGAAAAGAATAATTTTGATTTAAAAGTTTATACTGATGCTGATTGGTAGGCAACATAGATGACAGGAAAAGCACAAGTGGTGGAGCTTTCTTTTTGGGAGAAAGACTGGTAAGTTGGCTTAGCAAGAAACAAGGATGTATTTCACAGTCTACAACAAAAGCTGAATATGTTGCTGCAGCATTGAATTGTACCAATATAGCATGGATCAAACAATTTTTGGAAGGTATAAATGAGAAAGTTATCGAACCAGTAACTATATTCTGTGATAATACTAGTGCCATTAACATTTCAAAGAATCCAGTAATGCACTTTAAGACAAAGCATATATCTATAAAGTATCACTATCTCAGAGAAGAAGTTCAAGAGAAGAAAGTTGTGCTGGAATATATCAGTTCAAAGGAGCAATTAGCAGACATCTTCACAAAGCCATTTCCAAGAGACACTTTTGAGTATCTCAGAAGCAAGTTAGGGGTCCTACCCCTATCTTCTACTCACTGACTGAGTTCGGTGAAAGCATCAATTCGATGAATCTACAGAATATTATATGTGGATTGATGTTGATTTACGCACTTTAGAAGGTTTTCTAAAGGTGTGCAAGAAAAAGTGAATAGAGACAAGTTGATCTAACCGAGACTGAGATGATACACAGAAAGGCAAATCACTTCACAGAGGAAGAAATCATGATTTAGTTCTTTTAATTTTTGGTATTGTTGTCAAAGGGGGAGAAGGCTAAATGGTTGGAAGGCTAAATGGTTGACTGAATGGTAAAGCCCTGAATGATGAAAATAACAGAAGACAAATGACAGGGGGAGATTACTACAACAGGGAGAAGACTAAATGCAAGACAACATATCAAGGATAACAGGAGAAGTCTAACAGCAATCTGAATCCGAATCAATTTGAACATCTTGTTGGTATTACCATTTAATTGTTGGTTTTGCCATCAATGTCAAAGGGGGAGATTGTTGGCATTTTAGTAGAAAGAAAGATTGTTGATATTCAATAAGGATATTGAGAAGATTGTTGAAGATTATTGATATAACTGAAGAAGGACGATAACTATCTTTATAACATTATTTTTTCATTGATGTCAAGAAATTGATTATCTGATTCAGTATGATATTGCCATATCTTGAGAAGATTGATTAGAAGAGAATTAAGATGTCGGTAAAAGACACAGAAAGAATGTGATGAATAAGAGGAGGAATAAGTTATTCAATGGGCAACTATTACCGAGTTAGACAATGATGAGATCATGATGTTTAGATTGTTTTGATATCCTACATATGTTGTTGATTGTAAGGTTAATACTATAGTATGTCACCGAGTAAAAAACCTAGTCGGTAAACCCTAAGGAACCTAGTCGGTAAACCCTAAGGTTATCGATATCGGTTAATGAAGGCGGAATGTCTACCGAGTAAGGTTTAGTATTTACCAAGTTGCAACCGAGTTGTGACAGTGCGCATTGGATGGATAAAAGCATTATTTAATGAAGGACAATGATTAGTTGGAGATGTATAAATGATTGGTATGACGTGCATGAAGTTTGTTATGGATCTATGGCAAAGGAAAATCGACAGGAAGATCTACAGCGCAGATTGAACTGCAATAACCTTGTGCAAGTTCCAAGAAGGGAATGCAAGTCCTTAGGCAAGGTAAAACGTTTTTAGATCGGAAGGATACATTGAACCTGGTCAAGTTTGAAGATCTGATGGCTAAGATTGATCATGAGAAATGTGATCAAGGAGATTTAGCGGTTAGCAATTGTTTATAAATAAGGAATTGTTAATAAACAATGAATGTGAGCAAGTGTAAGCACAAGAATGCTACATAGTGATTATCGAGCATAGAAGCTTGAAGACCTGTTTGAATAACAGAGTAGAGAGCCCAGCAGAGGGACAAGATAAGTCCTATGACTAGATTGTTTTGAGCAAAGAAGAATCTACTTTAGCATTTTAGATGTGAAGTTGTAGATATATTTTATTACTGTTATTTTGTAAGTGACAGAAAATCTCTTAACCAAGTGGACTTAACAGTCTTATTTGTAAACCCTCTAGCAAGGTAACATTCTAAATGAGTGTTTGAAATCCTTTGACAAGGTCACTTCTAACAAAGTGAAGATCCTAACAGATCTGAGGGAAATCCCTTAACCGGGTCACATCTAGCAGTGTGTTTGTAATCTTTAACAGGATTTGCTTTTAACCGAGCAGACTCTAGAAGAGTATATTTCTTAGTGGGTCCGAAATCCCACAGTGGTTTTTCCCTATTTGGGTTTCCACGTTAAATCTGGTGTTATGAGTGTTATGATAATTATGTGTTCATGAGTTTGCATGTTTAGCAGTTTTTGGTTAAGTTGCTGAAGTATAAGTTACCGAGGTTGAATCTGTTGATTTAATGGAAGTTTAAGTTTGTATGATTCACCCCCCCCCCCCATCTCATCTTGTTAGCTATTGGCATCTATACTTTACCTTTAGTATCAGAACTATCACCCGATACTCTTTGCTTCTTATCTGACTCTTTACATTGATATTGTCTTTGACATTAGTGGATTCATTTTGATTGCTATGATGATGTTGATTATATACTCTGGACTAATTATTGATGTTCGATTTATGATTATCTTTGTGATTATTTACTAATTAGGAGATATGGTTCATGTTTAATGCTTATGATGATATGTCGTGTACTAAACCAAATTCAATGTCTACATTAGATGTGGATGATGTTGTTGTTATTTATTATGTGATGCCTTTTCTATAATGTATTACTATTGTGGATGTGAAAGGGATGATGTCACATCACTCATATATGAGCGGGGTGTGATGTTGCGATTTTGTTTCACCTATTTGTGTGTCTTATGGTTGTGTGTGTGTGTGTGTGTGTGTGTGTGTGTGTGTGTGTGTGTGTGTGTGTGTGTGTGTGTGTGTGTGTGTGTGTGTGTCTGTGTGTGTGTGTGTGTGTGTGTGTCTGTGTCTGTGTCTGTGTGTGTGTGTGTTATCCAAGATGCAAGTATCAGGCATCAATGTTGTATTTTATTTAATTTTATTGATGGTTTCATGTTATATGCTTGTAGTTTTTGAACCCAAAGTAGGACTAAAAGGGGGGTGAATTAGTCCAAAACATAAATTAAATGCAGCACATGAGTAATTACACAACAATTCATATCCAACAATAGATCATCAAGATTTATACATGGAAAACCCAAATAGAGAAAAGGACGGTGGGAGTTTAACCTACAAGATAATTCACTATACAGCTCTACGATTACAAAGATAGAGCTAATTGCTCTAGACTTGCACACCAACGCTAACTGCTCAAGGGGCAAGATGCAAAGAGAACTTGCAAAACCTGAAGCTAACTACACTCAAGGAAAGATGCAGAAAATGATATGAAAAGAAGGATCTCTTGATCATGAAGTTGTCCTTGAAGTCTACATCAAGTGACCAACATCAAAACACACACACAAGTCTAATATTTACTGCCAACACTGTGTCTCAAATCTCTATCATAGACTCAACACAAATTGCATATCATTCAAACATAGCTCTTCTTCTACTCTTTACCAAACCTCATTGTTTATCTTTGCATCATACATATACACTCCACACCTCACACACACACTAACTCAAACACACTCATCCTTATATACAAGATAGATCATCAAAGCTTAAACCAAGTCGACCTGAATCAAGACACACTTTATAAACCAAAAAAACACACATTGATCCACTCCAAGAGAAAGAGAGGACCAAAACACATCTTCCAAAGATTAATTCATTGATCCACAATCACTAGAACATAACCAATAGCATATCCACACACTACGCAACCATATAAGCAATTATCGATCAAAACATACTCCAATGTAAACAAATCAAATCCAAATCTCCACACACTATGGTGAGACCTATAACATAACAACCACACATCTGCAAATCATATTTGTTCCTAAGGATAGGTCAAACATAGAATCTCACAACCAGCAACAAACAATGCCACAACACCTAGAGAACACAAGGATGTTTTCAAACCTTGGAACTATCACATCCAAGATACTAAAACTATATCCAATGAATGTATCAATAACTCAACACCAACAAGAAATTCTAGACCCAAACAGTTTTGGAACAACCAACACAACAATTGCACCAACTATACAACAAGATAACTTTGCACCATAGACATTTGGAACCAAAATGGAACAACAAGTTTGAAATCAATGACAACCATAACAACACATCAACACAAACTTCCAACAATCTCCCCATTTGACATTGATGGCAATACTAAATAATATTGGATAAGCACTTGATGATACCTGCACCTCAACCAAAAAACAAAGAAGAATAATACTACTGAATTTCTCTCAAAATCTTAAAATCTCTACGAGAACTAACAACTCATTCTCTAACTCGACCTCTCTTTGAACTAATGAACCAATCTTAGAACTTATAACTCAATCTCCCCCATTGCCATCAAAGAAAAAGGTCACAACAACACTACACGCACCACTATGCACCATTGCTCCCCCTAAGAGTAGCCACAACATCAATCCAAGAAAAAGAATAGGCATGAAAACTCCCCTAGAAATTTGCATCCCCATAATACACCTAGCTAGAAGGAGGGGCAATGACCCCAAGATTCTCCCAAATAAAATCAAATGCATCATTCGCTAATGCCAGTGAAAATATTTGCAACCTGCTCCTTTGTAGAAATGTATTCCAATCGAACTTCCTTCTCAGCAACTTTCTCCCTTAAATAGTGATATTTGATTGTGTGTGCAGTGAAAATGGAATGATAAAACTATTGTAAAACTAACAAAGATCCAACCACATAAACCCTAGTTCTACAATCTAGAATCTACCCTACATCAATGAAGAACCTAAAACATGCAAATCACCACAAAATAGAAATATTATACCATTTACATGCTTGGTAGGGTTTGATCTCCATTGATCTTGTTTGATATGATTGCTCTCAGATTTTATGTGTGCATAAGAGCTCAACAAAGAGTGGATTGTGGTTGTGAAGTCACTTGATTGCATGAAGATCGATTGATCATTGATTAGTTATTTTGTTGTATTAGACACGTTAGGGTTGTGAAAGGATGAAGGAATCCTCCTATATAGAGAACACCTTAGAAAATGAAGGGATGGGATTAAGAGGTGAAAGGATAAATGGTCGGTTAGGATTAAAGGGTAGGTAGAGGAAATAATAAAATATTAGAGAGGTGGTTAAAGGCAAATTAAGAGATGAATGACAAGTGTCATGGAGGGAAAAAGCTAATAATTTAATTAAATAAAAATTTATTTAATTAATAGAAGAAGTGGGACCAAATAAATAAATAAAATATTTATTTAATTTAGGGAAAGGATAATTTAAATAAATAAATAAATATTTATTTAAATAAGGAAAGGCTAGAAAAGGCTTAGTGGATTAATTAAATAAATAAAAATATATTTAATTAATAGAAGGCTTAGGATAAAATAATTAAATAAATAAAATATTTATTTAATTAGGCTAAGACAATTTTAGGTGTCTACATATTGAAATATGCTTTGTTCTTGAATACATAATAGGATTCTTTGAAATATTTATTGCAGTTGTATTGTCACACAAAATAGGAATTGCTTCATCATATGTTACCTTGATATCCTTAAGAGTCTGCCTCATCCTTATCACCTGAGTACAACACGATGTTGTTGCAATATATTATGCTTCAGCAATAGATAGGGAAACTAAATCTTGTTTCTTACTAAACCAGGAAACCAATATGTCTCCTAAAAAGAATGCACCACCACCAGTACTCTTCCAATCATCAACACTTCTATCCCAATCTACATCAATATAGTCTTTCAACATAAAGTATCCACCTTTTTTGTACCAAAGTGCAAAGTCTACTATACCTTTTAAGTATTTGAAAATTCTCTTCACAACTTGATTGAAATATGCTTTGTTCTTGAATGCATAATAGGATTTTTCAAAATGTTTATTGCACTTGTATTGTCACACAAAATAAGAATTGCTTCATCAAATGTTACCTTGATATCCTTAAGAGTCTTCCTCATCCACATCACCTGAGTACAACATGATGTTGTTGCAATATATTCTACTTGAGCAGTAGATAGGGAAACTGAATCTTGTTTCTTACTAAACCAAGAAACCAATATGTCTCCTAAAAAGAATGCACCACCACTAGTACTCTTTTGATCATCAACACTTATATCCCAATCTACATCAGTATAGGCTTTCAACATAAAATATCCACCTTTTTTGTACCAAAGTGCAAAGTCTACTATACCTTTCAAGTATTTGAAATTTCTCTTCACAGCTTGAGCATGTGTACTTCTTTTGTTCAACTTTCGAAGACTCATCATCTTTTCTCAACGTGCAACCAACGGTTAAAGGGGTATTAACCAATTTGCAATCATCAAAACCAAACTTCTTCAACATTTCCTTCACATACTTGCTCTAAGAAATAAAAATTTCATCTTCTGATCGATTAACTTGCAACCCAAGTAAGAAAGACAACTCACCAATCATTGACATCTCAAATTCATTATGCGTGTCTTTAGAAAATTATTTACATAAATCATCATTTCCTTCAAATATAATATCATCAACATAAACTATAACAATCAACGAATTATATCCATTAATCTTGAAATAAAGATTATTGTATGTCGTACCTTTCCTTAAATTTTGTTGAAGTAAATATCTGTCCAACCTTCCATACCAGGCTCTAGGTGCCTATTTAAGTCCATAGAAATCTTTCTATAGCCTACTCACCATATTTGGTTCTTCTATCAATTTGAATCCTTATGGTTGCTCAATGTAAACTTCTTCTAGATCTCCAATCAAAAATGTTGATTTGACATCGATTTGATAAAATTAAAAGTTCTTGTAAGCAAAGAGTGCAAGAAACATGTGTATATCTTCCATCCTTTCTATCAAAGAAAATGTTTCTTCAAAACCTATACCTTCTATTTGAGAATATCCTTTAAATACCAGTCTCTCTTTATTCCTTGTCACTTGTCCTTTCTCATTCAACTTATTTATGAATACCTACTTAGTTCCAATTACATTATTGTCCATCAGTCGAGGTACCAGCTCCCATGTCTTGTTCTTTTTAATCTGATTTAGTTCTTCTTCCATTTCCTTTACCCAACTCTCATCTTTTATTGCTTCCTCATAAGTCTTTGGCTCTTTCATAGACAGAAACAGTAATTAGCTTGATCTTGACCTTCTATAATCTTCCTACTTGTCTGAACACCTTTTGTCTTATCTCCAATTATCTAATTCTCTAAATGATGCTTATGAACATACTTAGTAAGAACTTTCTCTGAATTCTCCTCCTCCTCATCTTCGTCTTCTGCATTTGGTTCCTTCTCTCTTTTTTTTCTTCCAGATCACTTGTCTTCTCTAGAATTATAGGAACACTCTCAACCTTCTGTGCTAGCAAACACTTGTTCTTCTCTTTATCCTTGATATAATATGCATTTCCACTTATTCCAACTCCTTTTGCAACTCTTTTACCTATCTTCTATTTTTTATCACACATCTGGTACTACTAACCAAAACTTCATATACCCATTTCTACACATCTGACTAACACTTTACAAACTATCTTAATCCTTCAACATAATAAATATCACCAATCTTATGCTTACCATCAATTGAAACACTTTCAATACCTCAAATAGTTGCACTATCTTATCCAACAAACTTCACAGATCCTCCATCATATTTCTTTAGATTAATAAACCTGTCTTTATCACCAGTCATATGATTTGAACATCCAAAGTCTATAATCTATGTATTTGGTTTAACCTTAGCATGCAATTCAATCTTAAGAGTCTTCTCATCTTTTGGTTTCTCCAAATCATTCTCCTTATCTTCAATTGCCAGAAACAGAGATTCTTCATTCGATTCATCATCAACTTCATCTTCACATGTATGTTCATCAATAGAGTGAAATCCTTTCTTCTCCTTTCTATTGAAATTGTGTCTTCTAAACTTGTTCTTCTTCTAGTCAACATCGGGTTTCTTATAATCTTCTATGTAAGTGCAATTGGAACCATAATGTCCAATTATACCACAAGAAAAAAAAATCAAATGTAACTTACCTTTGTATTTTCTAGTACCTCGATGCAATCTTCTGGCAAAATTTGCTTTAGCTTCATCTAGATCTCCATTACATTCCAGATCATTAAATTCTACTTCTCTTTTCTCTCTTCTCATGCTCCATTTTTGAAATATCATATGCTTCTAAGGTACAAATAAGCTTTTCAATAGTATATTTACTCAAATTATTTCTCTCTTGTATAGCACATCTTTGTGGCTTATAGGAATTAGGCAAAGTCAGCAAGACCTTGTGCACAACATCACATTCCTCTAGATTTCCACTGGCAGATCTAATGCCATCATCAAGATCAATCACTCTATGAATATAGTTCTCAATACTCATCTTCCACCATTCTTAGGTACTCATATTTCCGCTTTAAATTCATCAACCTAGCTTGCTTTGTCTTTGAATCACCTTTATATACCAAAGACAGCTTGTTCCATTTAGCTTTAGCTTCCTTCAATCCTTTTACTCCTCCAAGCATAGAATCATTTATACAACTCAAAATTATATCTCTAGCCTTTGCATTAGATTCCTTCAACTGTATCTCATTTAAAGTCTTAGCACTGCCCTTCAGCTCTTTATGTCCAGTTTGAATGATTTCCCAAATTCCATTTTGTAATGTCTCCAAATATGACTCCATTCTCTCCTTCTAATATGGAAAATTTATACCATCAAAGATAAGAACTTTCTAGTGCATGTCCTATGCCATACCAGATCTACCTCAAGCGGTTAAGATTACTCAAGAGGAACCACACTCTAATACAAATTTTTGAACCCAAGGGAGGACTTGTGGGGGGGGGGCATGAATCAATCCAAAATAAAAATTAAATGCAATACATAAACAATTACACAACAATTCATATCCAATAATAGATTGCCAAGATTTATACGTGGAAAACCCAAAAAATGGAAAAACCACGACTGGAGTTTAACCCACATGATAATTCACTATATAGAAATGATTACAAAGATAGAGCTAACTTCTCTTGACTTCCACACCAAGGTTAACTGCTCATGGGGCAAAATACAAAGAGGACTTGCAAAACTTGAAGAGAATTGCACTCGAGGCAAGATACAAAAAATGATATGAAAAGAAGGATCTCTCAATCATGAAGTTGTCCTTGAACTCTACATCAAGCGATCAATATCAACACACACACAGCTCTAATCTCAACTGCCAACATTCTTTCTCAAATATCTGTCGCAGTCTCAGCACAACTTGCATATGATTTGAACACAACTTTTCTTTTTCTCTTTACCGAACCTCACTGATTATCTTTGCATCATACATCTACACTCCACACCTCACACACACACACACTAACTCAAACACACCCATCCTTATATACAAGATAGATCATCAAATCTTAAACCAAGTCAGCCTGAATCAAGATATGCTTTACAAATAAAAAACACACACAATGATTAACTCCAAGAGTAAGAAAGGACCAAAACACATCTTCCAACAATTAATTAACCAATCTGCAATCGTCGAAACATAACCAATAAAATATCCACATGCTACACAACCATATAAGCAATTATCGATCAAAACATACTCTCCAATTCAAACAACTCAAATTTGAATTTCCACATGTTACAGTGAGACCCATAACATAACAACCACACATCTGCAGATCATATATGATCCTAAGGATAGGTTAAACATAGAATCTCAAAACCAACAATGAATAATGCCACAACACTTGAAGAACACAAGGATGTTTTTGAACCTTAGAACCATCATATCTAAGATATTGAAATTATATCCAATGAAGATATCAATAACTCTTAACACCAACAATATATTCCATACCCAGACACTTCTAGAACAACCAATACAACAACAACACAAACTACGTAGCAAGATAAACCTGCACCATGGACATCCTAGACCAAACTAGAATAGAAAGTTTGACATCAGTGACAACCACAACAAGACATCAACACAAACTTCCAATAGTGGTAAACAATAAATAAATTATAATGTATAGTCTTAAGTGTGAATGATTAATTATGTGGGATATGTTGTGGGTCCCATATTAAAATATTATTTTGTGGATTATAATATATTAGCATTTTCATTTGGTGGGAATGATTTTTTATTTATTATAGGAGTTAAAATTTAGTAATTAGCTTTAAATTTGTTATTTTTTATTTAATTCATTTGAGTAAACTTATGTTTGAATGGGGTGTTGGTGTCTCCAACTAATGTATCCAAACAATCTCTAAGAGAAGCCAACCTCAATGTTCAAGGATTTGGATCAGTGGCCAATTGACAGGATAATAACTAGGGATAAGCAACTAGTTATATCCTCTACACTTCATGCTATGTTATACCTAGGTGGGTGTACCTTTAACAGTACTCTTACAATCCCAATTCTCTTCTATAGTACTATGACAAATATGCTCTCAATAAATGAAGTAAATCTAATGAATATTTAACTTTATTGATATGGCTTCTATCCCTGACCTGTGTACTTTGAATTACTATTAGAGTCGGACTATTTTACTATTGAAAACTTAAATTCAAAATAAAAATTGATTGTGAATAACAATATTTTTTTTTTATTCCAAGTGCCAAGGTTAGCAATACATGGCATATGACCAGTGCCTATCCATTGGGCTAGATGAACCATTATTACAATATAAAATATGTGTACACTGCAACATCTTTTGCCTTGTATAACTAACACCTTATATTAGTCATAGAATAAAATGAATTATCCAATTGCATCCCAACCAAGTATTATCTCTAAAAAATCTTTGTGAAAGAATAAATCAATTTAATCTTCTACTTTAAAAGAAGCTAAGATTCATACACAATCAATAGCACAGTGTAGAGGTAAAATAAAATAAAATAAACCCTTGATTTATTGATTGAACAATATTTTGGAGCACAAATGATGAGAAAAACTTGAAAACCATTAAATTTTATTCCAAGATGTTTTTGTAACTACAAAGTACTTCACATATCCATTGCAAAAAGACTGAAAATAGGACACAAAACTAGAAAACAAAATAGTACTATATTGCAGAACCTATGGACTTTTTATATAACTTTTCACCCTTGGTAAAATTCTCAACAAGACTTGACATATACTTCTAATCTCAACCTAGAGACTTGACACAAGGCCTTGAATATCCTTCTATAGAATAATAAGGATGCAACAAGCTTCGACCTTTTACAATCTTAAAAAGTAGTAGGTGACAACCTAAAAAAACAAGACAAACAACTTTTTGGATTTTTTGACAGAGACAAACATTTTCCTTCTTTTCTCTACAGGTGGTAGTTGTTGTATATGATCTAGACTTATTTTCTTCACATGAGATCTCTTATCAAGCTGGAGAATCAGGTAACCCTGCAGACCTATTGTATGCACATGGACAGAGAGTAGCTTACCATATCTTTACAAAAGATATACATTAAATAGAGAAAACATAAGTCAAAATTCTTTGAAAATGTCATAAACAGACAAACTAATAAAAATTAATCCCTTTATATCTATACATACTAAGAAAACAAGAAAAGGCAAAAAATTAAAAAAGGCAGGAAACAATAGCTAGCTGCTAAATTCAAAATTCAAAATTATAGAAACAAAAAAAAGAGACGAATTAGAGAGCCCCCAATCCATTTTGCTTGTATTGTTGAAATCTCCCAATATGTTGTTGATAGTATTCATCATCTATTGAAGTCCTAGCTACCTCAATTTTGGTCATCCCACTGTCAAAATTTGATAGTGCTTGTTGTTGGTATTTTGGATATGTTGATATGGTTTTGTCATTGATGTCAACACCTATTAACACTTATCAACTCTGGCACTTGGAGAATTGGCAATGTTCACCGGCAAGCAAGTGACTTATGCACAGTCACCGATATCTGGTACACCAGTAGGATATATTGTTCACTGGCACTTGGAATGATATGGAAAACACTTGGTTATGATGAAGACATCATCTGGACACTTTGTCTTGAAGATTTATTCATTGGTATATTCGAGTTTGCATATTTGTTGTTACCGACAAATAGGTCCTGGATAAGCACCGACAGGCTTATCTATTTCAAATCAGCACAACACGCTATGGAGATGATTTAATATTGTTATAAATGCATTAAGTCGACATGTTGAATCAGATATTGCATCGGTTATTGTTTTATTTGTAATTGATTTTATTGTAATATCTTTTAGAGCCTACCTACTAAAATTGGTCTTAGGTTATGGTATAAATGTAAGATCTCATTTGTGAGATCAGTATGCGAATGTGAGAAGGATTGTAATTTGGTATATGCGAATATCAATAGAGCTATACACACAAACATCATTTGAAGGTTGAAGGAAGGTTTTTGTGAAGACATATCAGAACTAAACCGGTACTGAATCCAGCACATGAAGATGCTATTTTGAGTAGTACATCATTATTGGATTTAACCATCCAATTGCAGTCAGTGTGACTCCTATTTGTGTTTGAGCAGTGATCTCTAGGCACTTGGCCTTTCTGCATGTGCAGACCCCATTTGTATACACATACTATCTGTAGTAGTATCATCTGATTGTGGGTAAGGTTTCCCACCGTGGTTTTTCCTTACAGGGTTTCCACGTACAAATATTGGTGTTATGTGGTGTGGATGTTATTGTCTTTCTGTTTCATGCATTAATCTTTACCGATACTGCAATTAACTGATAAACTATCTACCGACATAAAGTTTAGTTTACTGGTATTAAGCATTAAGGTTGGTTAAGTAGTTTTTGGTTTGAATTTATTTGACAACTGATTCACCCCCCCCCCCCTTCTCAGTTGTCTCCGGGACCTAACAAGTGCATCAAATTAGGTCCCCAAATTTTTCAATATATGTTTCATCAACAAAAATATCAATCCGCATGGGATCCAAGGTAGTCTTGATCTCTCCCTTGTAGTTTGATTTTGATCTCAAAACACTTCTCCCATTAGGATCTCTCCTTTCCCTGTCAAATAGGGAAGGCATATGGATAGTGACAAGACACTGGAAGTCCAATAGCTCTGACTTGATCTTCTGAGTATACATCCTATGAGTGATGAAAACTTGTTTCATCGCAGTATGTCTTGATCTAAAATTTATCATAGTCTCATGTAGATGGGGAGGAAGATGTCTAACCAAAGTAATCTCTGCCATCTCAAGCCTGGTAGAACCCTAAAAGCTCCATGTGCTCATCTGATGCTGCAATAGCATGATCAAGAATTGCATCAAACTTGGATTCTAACAAGGCCTCTTTTATATATGTAATTGCCTTCTTCTCTTTTCTTGAGGCATCCAATCTCAATTGGTCAATTTTATTATTCATCCTCGAGATGTCCAATCTATCCTGAGCTAGATCCCTTCTTAATCCAACACCCTCCTCAAAAGGATATTCATGTAAAGCAAGAGGTTTTTATGTTGGTCTTGAATATAATTACTCCTCAAGCTTCTTCACTCTCTCCCTTAGGATGTGAAGTTCCTCATCAGTTTTGAGTGCCACCTGTAGACACCTAAAAATGTCTCATTGCTCATGTACTAATTATTCGTCCAATTAGTTAAATAATTCTTAAATTATTTAATTAAGCTAAGAAATGTTATTCTTTCAAATTCATATTTCTTCATCATCTTTTTAATTATTTCAATTTCTGTTTCTCTCATTAATTAATCATTGTACCCTTTTCTTAATATTAATTGAATAATTTTATTATTTAATTAAATTCAATTTCTAAAATAATTAAATAGTTTCTTTAAATTAATTAATTTATTCTTCTAATTCAAATTCAAATTCCAAATCCCCAAATTCTAATTTTGTTTAATTTCATTAATTCTTCTAATTCAAATTCAAATTCATATTCTTCTAATTTCATCTAATTTTGTTACATGTGCATTTCAATTTCATGATTTCAAAAATCACATTGAATTCCTAAATCAAGATTCCATGAATTCAAAGATCAAGTTGAATTTAAATAAAATCAAAATTCAATTAACACTCAAAAATCAAATTGAATTTCCAAGTCAAGTTCTAAATAATTTAAATATTAAATTGAATTATGAGAATTCATTATCATGCAAAGATTAAATTGATAATCTAAATCAAGTTGAAAAGCATGCAAACAAGGAATTGAATTTAAATAAAAATCCTACAACACATGTTAAATTAATCAATTCAATTAATTGATTAATTAAATCAATTATCTTTCCAATCTCTATTTCTATCTTCCACTTTGCTTTTTTTCCCAAAAGCATTCAATCAGTCATCTCCAGTTAACTATTCAATCTATTTTAATTGATCAATTCAAATAATTGATTAGTTGCATCATTCTTTAATTCTCCTCCAATCATTCTTTTTCTATCTTCCAAATAGTTTGTTCTATCTTCCAAGCTTTCTTTGTCATCAATCAGTTAACTCATTTATCTATTTAATTAATTGATTTCCATCTCTGTTCCACCTCCAAATCAATAGTTCAACTATCAATCAACATGTGAGCTCACCTGAGTTCCACCTCTTAATCAATCTCACCCAAAAATCTAAAAATTCAGGATCAATTCTCCATTTTCAACAATCACGAAATTTGAATCTTTGTGTCACTTGTAGGTTACTAGCGCAATATCTAAGAGCCATCATACCACAAAGAAGAGAAGAACAATGGAAGCCATATGCGATCATGGAATAGGAAGTTTTGATTAATATTTTATATCCTTATTTCTTTCTTTGTATTATTTCATTGGTTTATGTTTGGATTGCTTGAATAGTTAAGGAATTCTCCGATTTTCCTTATTTCATGTTTAGCAATGATGATTTTAAGCATATACACCACCTTATGGGAAAACTTAGTTATATGCATTGTCATATCTGTAGCCTCTATGGCAGAAGTATCTGCCACTCTCTCAACAATCAGACTTCTAAAAAGTCTATTTGTTTCTTTATTTAATGTAGTTCTTTGTGTAACTGGATACAGACAACAAATAGCTACTTGATCCAAGTGGTCGTAAAAAATAGTACTAGAAAGCAATTTCTACCTCTATTCTCGATCCATAGTTTCTAGATCAATATCATATCTTCTTCTAAGGGAATCAAATGCAATGGAAAAGGAGATATCACATCCTTCAAGAAAAAGAACACCACTTATTTTCACCACATATCTTCCTATTTCAGGAGTCATGATAACTAATTGTTCCTTTGCACTTCTAAAAAGTTCATCCTTAGCTCTAAGTCTCTCTTCTTCCCCCAAATGGTCAAGTTGAATACCTTTCGTTCTTTTCATTTTATCCACCATATTCCTTATCATAAATTGTTGAAACTCCCTTGTATGGATGAAATCATCATCACCCATAAACTCTTAACAAACATTAAGCCTTATATCATCAGTGAGGTCCCCCCCTAACTTGAATGCATCAAGGGCCCATTATCGAGAGGGCTCCTCTATCCTCACACCAAGTCTAGTATCAAATTTGTGTGGGGGAATAGGTGCCTCACCATGAAAATCAAAACCCTCATATGATTGAAAATGACTGTCTCTACCAGGAGACAAAGTATGTAGAGGAGTTACAACCTTGGGACTTTTTGGAACATGATGGGGTTGTCCACTTGAGAAAAAAAATACAACTATAGGCTTCTCCATGGTGACCTCAACAAGTAACCTTGGTGGTGGAAGGGGCTCTTGAGATGGTAGCTCTATGATGTCTCAACAATGGGAGGAGCAAATGATGGCTCCTTAAATCTAGGTGGAGGACATGGTGGAGGGGAAGCAGGGCCAATAGGAGAACCAATAGACTTAGGAGAATCGGATTCTTCCTCTTTCACTTGTTGAACTTGTGATTCTACCACTCTAGGCCTTTGGTGTGGCAAAGGATTTTGATCCACATCTATACATGCACTAAAAATACTTCTCATCCATGCTTCCGGTATTAGGAATTGTTCCCATGTACGGGAGTATGAACCATCAGTTCTTCTCTTCTTGTTCTCCTCATATTGTATCTTGCACCACCTATCCTTCGTCTTCAAGACCTCACCATAATCAAAAGAATTCCTTATGAGTTATTCCTCATCATCCAATTGATGCTATTGAGTCTTTGCTTTTCCAAGTCCCTGGACAAACAATTCAAAGTCATAATATCTATAATTGGCACGGGGGAGATTGTATCTATTCAAAATACCATAAGCTTTTCTATTTGTAAAATGATACATTCCCACAATGACCTAGGATGGGAGAACTGAATCCTTCTTATGAGCTCCTCCAATTAATGACTTCTCTATTTCAACTAACTAATGCATAATTTCTAGAAAAGCAAATTTGTTTGCTACTGTAATAGAAAGGAGCCTAGGGGTGAAAAGGCTAACAAAAATTATGATAATTATATTGTCCTTAAAGTAAAACCATGATTCCCAATTGTGGTTAATCCCTAATGTGGTAAAAAGGTCTCTAGGCCTCAAGAATTCCTTTGCCTCCTTACTCAAACCCCATCTCACATCCCATTGGAGAATACTCAACAATTTCCTAACAAAATGATTTTCAAAAGTAAGATAGTTGGACTCCTTCAAATGCATATCACAAACATAGGTCCATTTTTGGATAGGGAGTGATTCACCTCTTTAAACTGGTATGAATTTTAGGTCAAGATGTCAAACCTTATGACCTTTATACAACAAAATTTGTATTTGGATAGAATAATAACTTAAATTCAATGAAGGCCCCTTCTTCAAATCATAGAGGTTTTTGTGAAGTTATTCAATCAATAGACTATAATAGTCAAATGGCCTATTTATATCCCTACTCTGAATAACTATACAAAAGACAAGCATCCAATTAGGAATCAGGATCCAAGCATCAACTCCACAAACTTGACATAAAGCATAGTACATATCTTTGAAGTATCCAACAAACATGTTGATGTTGTAGGGTGCAACATCCTTTCAAGTCAAGGTTCTCTCATCCCTCTTCAAAGGTATGGGCCTAAAATATAGAATCTTTTCCCCATATAATCTCTCATGAGTCTTGTATTCCTTTTCAAGTTCCTCCGGGTTGATGGGACAATCAGTATTGACTTTGAGCATGAAGACCTCATCAATCACCTCTATGGTGATGGTCACCAATCTTCACCCATCTTTAGCCACAATTTCTCTCACGTCTGGTTTGTAGTCATGAGAAATTGTAGCAACCAAATCAATCAATGTCAATAGATTTCCACAATCCATTAGTCTATCTGTAATGCTTCTGGAATTGATGGTACGAGTTTTTTGCATCAACATTTTGGATCACACTCTGGGATCCATTCTTCATCCTGGTGATGGATCACATAGTGTGATCCAAAACATTGATGTATAAAAAATCACACAATCAAATCTAGAAGCATTACATACAACCAAATTAATGGTTACAAAAAAATTCAAGACAACCAACCTTCCTAGATTAAGGCTCCAAATGTTACATACAAGAACTCGTTCCTTCTTATTATAGCCCCTCTTCTAGAGGTTAAACCCCCAAGTTTCAATTATAGGATCCCTACGTCCACTGGTATGATCAATTATAAATTCATCTGGTCGAGCACCTAGCCTAGACCTCTTTTTAGTCTCAGTTGATCCTGGGAGTTGTGCAATTATCTCCTCTGAAAATTTCATCTTACCCTAGCTAGAGGATTCAACCATCTGTTGGTATTAGGGATGTGTTGCATTATTTTTGTCATTGATGTCAACACTTATCCTTCTGGAGATCTTTGGTTATGTTGAACCGGCACATTGTGTTCACCGACATGTTCAGTGACTTATGCACAGTCACCGGTATATTGTTCACCAACAGGTTATATTGTTCACTGGCACTAAGGATGACTTCTTATTATCTGGAGATCACTTGGTTATGTCGAAGACATGGCTTGGATACTTGATTTTGGTGTTTTGGTAAATGGTATAATTGGGCTGACATATTTGTTGTTACCGACAAATTGGTCTAGGTTGTGGACTGGTATGCATTATCTATTCCAGATCAGCACTACACGTTATGGAGATGATTTATTGATTGGATATTGTTGTAAATGTATTGAGCCGACATGATGCATCACATCTTGACTTATTTGTAATTGATTTTATTGTAATATTCTTAGTAAGACTACCTACACATTTGGCCTTAGGTTTTGGTATATATGTAAGATCTCATTTGTGAGAAGAAAAAAAAAAAGCAACAGTATATGGTTATGGTATTGTAACAAGGTATGTGTGAATATTGAAGATCATATGAGAAGACCATAGAGAAGGTTCAAGGAAGGTTTGAATGTGATTATCAGAGCTTAACCGGTACTAAATCTAGCATTGAAGATGCTACTTTGAGCAGTACATTATCATTGGATTTAACCATCCAATTGTAGTCAATGTGACTCCTATTTTGTGATTGAGTAGTGAGCTCTAGGCGATTGGCCTTTCTGCATGTGCAAACCCCATTTGTATACATTTTATCTGAAGTAGTATCATCTGATTGTGGGTAAGGTTTCCCACCATGGTTTTTCCCCTTTCAGGGTTTCCATGTACAAATCTTTGTGCTATGTGTTGTGGATTTTGTTTCTCTTTCTGTTTTATGCATTAAGCTTCACTGGTATTTAATATTTACTGAATCTGTCAGCCGACATTAAGTTTGGTTTACCGGTATTATGCATCAAGTTTGATTAAGTTATATTTGGGTTGAAATTAATAGACAACTGATTCACCCCCCCCCCCCCCCCCCCACCCTCCCCTCTTAGTTGCCTCCCGGGTCCTAACAATTGGTATCAGAGCCTAGTCCTCTTTTTGCAAAAATCTAACCACTTGAGGAGATTCTATGGCAACAAACTTTTTCAGGAAGGATAGTCTGAAACTTGATGGAACTAACTATGGTATATGGAAGATCAGAATGGAGACACATCTGAATTGCATTGGAAGAGACATATGGGATGTTACAAAGAATGGCTATGTTGGTCCTACATTGAATCAACCTAATCCACCAACATTGGGTAAAGATCAAGAGAATGATTGCAAAGCAAGAGAAGCACTATTGAGCGCATTATCAGATCAACAATCATGGGATTATTAGACCGATCTACTGCTAAAGCTATTTGGGATAAATTGGAGACATTGAATGAAGGTGATACCACTGTCAAAATTGCAAAACTGGAATGCTTCCAGGTTAGGTATGAAAATCTGAAGATGGAAGAAGATGAAAGAATTTCTACTTTTATGGAAAGAGTTAATGAAATTGTTTTGTGAATACAATGTTGTGGAGGATCCTTAAGTGAAGATGAAATTGTTTCTAAAGTTTTAAGAGCATTGCCACCGACATACAAAATGAAAGTAACTGATGTTAATGAGTTGAGAATAATGTCTAATACATCGATATCTAGAGATACCTTGGTTGGAAAACTTTCAATCTTTGAGCTCGAGGAATTTGGTCATGTTGCTACACTTAAAACAGATTTGGCCTTCAAAGCATCATCATCTGCAGCATCATCATTATCATCAAAGAAATCTGATTGGAAATCACTTTATGCAAAAGAACTTGAAGATATCAAAAGAGAAAATGAAGAACTAGAAGAACTTGGAGCACTATCTGTAAGGAAAATGCCTAAAGGTCCTATTGGAAGTAAGTATGAAGGTAAAGCACCATTTAAATGTTTTATCTGCAATAGAGTTGGTCATATGGCATCTAGATGTCCCGATAGACATGCAAGATTGAGATCTAAGAAGCTAAAGGACATATAAGCCTAACCCTGAATATTAGAGATACAGATTTAAGAAAAACAGAGATAAATCATGTTACTATGCTGATGAAGGAGTTACTGATGATTCTGATGAAGAACCGACAGACAATGGATGGGCTTTTGTTGCAATAAAAGAAGATCAATCTGCACCTACTGTTCCACTGGTAGAGCAGGCCCTGGCAGCTAAAATTGAAGAAAGGATGAATGGATTATAGATTCCGGATGTTCACATCATATGACTGGTGATAAAAGTAAATTCTTATCTTTTCAGGAATACAATGGAGGTCTAGTAATATTTGGGGATGATAAAGCTTGTTTGATCAAAGGAAAAGGCACTATATCTTTGGATGGTAAGCACAATACTAACAACGTTTATTATGTTGAACGTTTGAAGCATAATCTTTTGAGTGTTCGTCAATTAGTTGAAAAGGGTTTTCAGTTACAATTCAAGAATGGTAAATGCAAAATCATGAATAGAACTGGTTTGGAGATTGCAACTGGTAATCAGACTAGAGGTAATATATTTCATTTGAATAATAATGAAAATACATGCTTGATTGCACATGTTGATGAAAGTTGGTTATGGCATAAGAGAATTTGTCATGTGAATTTTGATTGCATTGTAAAGATTAGTTCAACTAAGGCAGTAAGGGATTTACCTAAGATTATAAAACCTCATAATCCGGTATGTAAGGAATGTCAAATGGGAAAGCAAGTTAGAACAACTTTTAAGAGTATTTATGAGAAATCCAATAATGTTCTTGATTTAATCCATACTGACTTGTGTGGTACGACAAGAACAAGAAGTCTATAGGGAGATAGATACTTTATGCTAATCATTGATGATTATTCTAGAATGTGTTGGGTTATCTCAGGGAGAAATCAGAAGCTTTTGGAAAATTCAAGTTATTCAAGGCAATGGTAGAGAATGAAACCGGTAAGAAAATCAAATGTTTGAGATCAAATCAAGGAGGAGAATTCACATCCAAGGAGTTTAATACATTTTGGGAAGTGAATGGAATCAAAACACAACTATCAATACCTCAGACACCTCAGCGGAATGGAATTGTGGAAGGGAAGAACATAACTATTTTGGATGCAGCTAGAAGCATGATATTGGAAGCAAATCTACCTCATGTGTATTGGAGAGAAACAGTGAATACAACGGTTTACAATTTTAACGAAGTTCACATCAAAGGTGAAACTAGTAAGACCCCTTATGAACCATGGTTTGGTAATACTCCTACTCTTAAATACTTCAAAATATTTGGAAGCAAATGTTACATTAGGAGAGATGAGTATATTAGTAAATTTGATCCTAGAAGTGATGAAGGAATATTTCTTGGTTATTCATCTAAGAGAAAGGCATATAGATGTTTTAATAAAAGATTGCAGAAAATCATTGAGAGTGCTAATGTGAAGATAGATGAACAATTTAGAGGAAATTCAAGGTCTATAGATTCTGAACCAGCAGTTGAGATGATCATAAATGAACCTATACAGAGTGCAACAGTACAAAATGTGGATCCAATCACACCGACATCATCAGAGAATTCCACAGTGACTGAAGAACAACAACAAGTGAACACACCTAGGTATGTAAGACTGAATCACTCTGAAAGTCAGATAATTGGGAATAAGTATCAAGGTGTTATGACAAGAGGAAGACTAGCAAATGAAGAGGTATGTTTAATTTCTCAAATTGAACCGACATATGTTATCAAGGCATGTGAAGATAAACATTGGATTAAAGCAATGGAAGATGAATTAGAACAAATTGAAAAGAACAATGCATGTACATTAATTCCCTGGCCTAAAGACAAAAATGTAATTGGAACTAAATGGGTATTCAGAAATAAACTCAATGAAGATGGAAAGGTAATAAAAAACAAAGCAATATTAGTGTGTAAAGGATATTCATAGAAAGAGGGAATTGATTATAATGAAACTTTTGCACCGGTAGCTAGAATTGAGGCAGTTAGATTATTTCTTGCATTTGCAGCTCACAAGAACTATAAAGTATATCAGATGGATGTAAAATGTGCATTTTTGAATGGTGATCTTGAAGAGGAAGTTTACATTGAACAACCTGATGGATTTTCATTAACAAATAATGAAGATATGGTTTGCAGATTAAGGAAAGCTTTGTATGGATTGAAGCAAGCTCCTAGAGCTTGGTATGCTAGATTGGACAAATAGCTTTTGAAGCTTGGTTACACTAAAGGTAATGCTAACAGAAACTTATATTTCAAAGTGACTAATGATGATATCTTGGTTATTGAAGTTTTTGTTGATGATATCATTTTTGGAGGAAAAGATGGATTATGTAAAGACTTTGCTAATAAGATGCAGAAAGAATTTGAAATGTCTATGATTGGGGAGATAAAATTCTTTTAAGAATTGCAGATTTCACAAATTGATAAAGGTATATTCATATGTCAAACAAAATACTTGAAGGAACTATTGAAGAAATTTGGTATGGAAAATTCCAAACCGATAAGTACTCCTATGACTACAATTGAAAAATTGACATTGAAGGATGATTCAGCTCCTGTTAATCCGACAAGATATAAATCTATGATTTGAGGTTTACTATATTTGACACAAACAAGACTCGATGTAATGAATCTAGTATATATTGTTTCAATATTTTAGAGTACTCCTAAATAAAATCATGAATCAACAGTAAAAAGGATTTTTTGGTATCTACAAGGCACAACAAATCTTGGTTTACGGTATCCTAAATATGAAAATTTTGATTTATTTGCATACACCGATGCAAATTGGGTAGGAGATGTAGATGACAAAAAGAGAACCACTGGTGGAGCATTCTTTCTTGGTAGCAGATTAATTTCATGGTTGAGCAAGAAATAGAGTTGTACATCACTATCAACAGCAAAATTAGAATATGTTGCAGCAGTAACTAATTGTACTCGGGTATTATGGATTAAACAAATGTTGAAGGACATCAAGGTAAAATGAAAAGAACCTATAATCATTTACTGTGATAATTCAACAACAATTGATATATCAAAGAATTTGATATTTCACTCTAAGACTAAACATGTTTCTATCAAATATAATTTTTTGAAAGAGAATGTTGAAGCAAAAGAAATGAGATTGGTTTATGTGAATACTAAAGAGAAAATTGCAGATATCTTTACAAATCCTTTGCCTAAGGAAACTTTTGAATATTTCAGAGAGCAGCTTGGGGTAATACCCTTACCGGTAGAGACTTAGACAATTGATGATTGGCATCAAACTGACAGAATTAACAGAGAAACCTTTTTCCAGCTTTGATGGAGGAGAGCTACTTCTCAGGGGGAGTAGTTTGTTATAACAATTGGTTATTGTAATTGGTTATATGAATTGATTGTATGTCTGGTATTTATATTGCTTTGGCATTTGATGTCAAAGGGGGAGAGATATCTATGGAAAAAATTTGTATGTAGGAAACATTATCCTAGGGGAAGAGATTATTCATTGAGGGAAAGATATATTTCTGGTATTGATCTATTCTGGAGATTGTTGGTTTTTGGTTTTTGGCATTCTGTTTTTGGCACTTAAATGTTTTTCCATCTCATGTTTCCATCAATGCCAAAGGCGGATATTGTTGGTATTATGGATGTGTTGCATTAGTTTTGTCATTGATGTCAATGCTTATCCTTCTGGAGATCTTTGGTTATGTTGAACTGACACATTGTGTTCACCGACATGTTTAGTGACTTGTGCACACTCACTGGTATATTGTTCACCGACAGGTTATATTTTTCATCGGCACTAAGGATGACTTATTATCATCTGGAGATCACTTGATTATGTCGAAGATATGTTTTGGATACTTGGTTTTGGTGTTTTGGTAAATGGTCTAATCGGGTTGACATATTTGTTGTTACTGGCAAATTGGTCTAGGTTATGGATCAGTATGCATTATCTATTCCAGATCAGCACGACACGTTATGTAGATGATTTATTGATTGGATATTATTGTAAATGTATTGAGCCGACATGATGCATCACATCTTGACTTATTTGTAATTGATTTTATTATAATATTCTTAGTAAGCCGACCTACACATTTGGTCTTAGGTTTTGGTATATATGTAAGATCTCATTTGTGAGAAGACAAAAAGAAGAAGAAGAAGTAACGTTATATGGTTATGGTATTGTAACACGATATGTGCGAATATTGAAGATCATATGAGCAGACCATAAAGAAGGTTCAAGGAAGGTTTGAAGGTGATTATCAGAGCTTAACCAGTACTGAATCTAGCATTGAAGATGCTACTTTGAGCAATACATTATCATTGGATTTAATTATCCAATTGTAGTCAGTGTGACTCATATTTTGTGATTGAGTAGTGAGCTCTAGGCAGTTGACCTTTCTGCATGTGCAGACCCCATTTGTATACACATACTATCTGCAGTAGTATCATCTGATTGTGGGTAAGGTTTCCCACCGTGGTTTTTCCCCTTACAGGGTTTCCACGTACAAATCTTTGTGTTGTGTGTTGTGGATGTTGTTTCTCTTTCTGTTTTATGCATTAAGCTTCACAATATTAATATTTACTGCTAATCTGTCAACCGACATTAAGTTTGGTTTACCGGTATTATGCATCAAGTTTGATTAAGTTATATTTGGGTTGAAATTAATAGACAACTGATTCACCCCCCCCCCCTCTCAGTTGCCTCCCGGGTCCTAACACCATCTTCTTAGGCTTAGGGTTTATATAAATAGGTACATACAATTGCTAGGGTTTCAAAATAGGACTCTACAGAAAGGGCTCCTCGGTAGCACTTGGCAATGAAACAATTTAGAAAGCTAAAGAATTGAAAGAAAGCACAATAATTACTGAATGAAGCAAGTGTAATCGTTACTATGTGGAAACCCTAAGGAAAAACCCTAACAATTGAAAATTCAAATTGCAAAAGCTATACAAAGTATACTAGAATACCACAAGATCATAGTAAGATCGGAGTGAAATGAATTGAATCAAGAATCTAGGTTATAATGACAAACTTAGCTCATTAATTGTAGGCACGTATGCAATGGGATGGTGTGAAGTAGTTGTTAAATTTTATATTTGAACGTTGTGGCTCCAACAACTAATTCTCCTTTTTGGGTGGCAATGAATAGGAGAGGGACACACAACTTTGTTTTATATATAGAAAATGACCACTTCTTATAATCTTTTCAAGGCTGCAAAGTTAGACTTCACAAGCATGTTTCATTAGTTGCGGAGTTGTGCACTCAATCTGAGTCATTGATCTCATCAGATGCGGGTGTTTATTATCTTGACTACATGGTCGACATGCGGGGCCCATAATCCTATCGTGCCACATAATCATAGATATGTTATAATTTGATTGGTCCACATGTAATAATCCATCCACAATGGGGCCCTTGTGCCATGTGCATGGGCGAGGTTGTGGAATTATACTGGGTGAGAAGTTTGTCCTACTCACGTAGCTGTGTGATAATTGTAAGTGTTGATCATAGGGAACTTGTACGATAAAGGGAAAAAGGCTTGGACTATAGTGAGCAGTTAGCTAACATGTGGGGCTGGTCAAAGCAATGAACTAAAAGGCTCAAGTCATAACTAAAGAGACCGAAAATGGGTTGCAGTAGGTCAATGCATAGATAGGTGCCAATGCTAGGGTTTAGGGTTTAACGGGCAAGGTTTAGCTTAGCAGGCCATAAACCCAAACAATTTTTAGCAAAAGAAGCAAAAAAAATCACATCCCAAAAGTGGCTCTAATAGGGGACAGACAACACATAAAGTTGGCTTGAGAAAAGAGACCTTTGGGAGTGCACACCAGAACAAAATTTTAACGCAGAAGGTGCAAAAGAATACAATATTTACAATATGTTCAAGACAAATGCATGTTTGATCAACCAAATATCCTTTTTTTTAAATTGCCCATGCATAGGCAATTACAGGCAATCTCTATTAACATCTTGCGATATATATGAGTCTTGTCCATGATTTTGAATTATCTCATATGGTCCAAGCCAAAGTGCCTCAAACTTCCCATGTTTACCCTTGTTTTAAGCCCTTTCATTCCACATGAGGACCATGCCACCTTCTTGAAATGTTCTTTGGGTTGTCCAAGTATCAAATAGATATTTGGTTTGCTACTGCATTTTCAGGTTTTTTTTATGAGCATCCCTTCTACTCTCATCAAGTTATATAACCTACATTATTATTTTTTGCATAGGTTCAAGTACATCATCATCATATTCTTGAACAAAATTGTAAATGGGCAATGGATTATTCACAGGCAACCTTGCATCTGGCCCATAGACCAATTTAAAAGGTGACTTTCTAGTAGCCCTTTTAATGGTCACCCTGTCAACCCACAAAGCAGTTTTAAGCTTTGAATCTCATGCATTTTTGTTTGTATCGAGAACCCTCTTAATGATATTCATCAAGCTCTTGTTACTTGATTCAACCTATTTGTTTCCCTAAGGAAGATAAGGTGTGGAGTATGATAGTTGTATGCCATGTGATTAGCAAATTTGAACAAACTCTTCGAAACTAAAACACATAGCACTATCCATTACTGACATGACTGGAACACCAAAGCTAATAATAATTTTTTCAAGGATGAAGTCCATAACAACTTTTCTAGTAGCCTTTCTTGTTGGGATTTCTTTGATCCATTTTATGAAATAGGCTATAGCTATTAAAATCCATTTATGTCCTCCACTAGAAGGCTAGTTTATTCTTCTATAAAATTAATCCCCCGTTAATGAAATGGGGCATTTGATGGAACATGCCTTAATGGCAAGGCACCTGAAAACTTTAGCTTCCCTGAAAAATATTTGACATGCCTCACATTTCTGAATTAATTTGTGTGCATTTGTAAACAAAGTAGGCCAATAATACCCTTCCCTCAAAATCTTATGAGCGGTGGTTTTGACAATATAGTGGCCTCCACATACACATTCATGCATTTGTTTCAAAACCTTTTCAGCTTGGTACTCATCTAAACATAGCAGCAAAACACCATATTTATTTTTCCAATACAAATCCCTTGGATAAAGACATACCTCTATGACTGCAAGTTTAAAGTTTTGTTTTGGTTGTTAGCTAGGTGAAAAGGGAATTTGATGGTGTACAAATATGAAATTATGTTTGAATATGACTGAAAAGTTTTCAAATTGCATACCTTGTTATTCATGGTGTGAACATCATTAACCTAACCCACTTCCACATTGGTCTCTGCCATCAACCTATCCAAGTTGTTCCCTCTCACAAGCTTAATGTTTTGGATATCAATATTAAATTCTTGATTCCTAGTGGTCCATTTGCATCTTCTTCCAGTTGCTTAATTTTGGACAAAAGAATCCTTTACTGCAACATTAGGGACATAATCAATGATTTGAGATCCAACTAGGTAAGGTCAGAAAGTCTTAATCACCTTCACAGTGCATAAGCATGTTTCTCAACTAAGTCATACTTTAAATCTGCAACTTGCAATGGGTTGTGCATGACCCTGTGGGTTCTTTTGAAGTAATACAACGGTAATTGTATGGTAAGAAGCAAAGGAAAACAATTGGAAAGGATTACCAAAATCATGGGAAATCAAAATAGGTTTCTCCTTATAGCTCTTTTTATTTCTTCAAATGCTTGAATTGCTTGGTCATCCTATGATATGGTTGCATTTTTTTTCAACATGTTGGAGATAAGCTTAACTATTTCTTTGAAGCTAATAATGAATCTCCTCACAAAGTTTATTTGCCCAAAGAAGGATTGTATTTCCTTCACTATCTTTGGAATAGCGATCCTATCTATGGCTTCCACCCTTTCAGGATCAATTCTTACTCCCTCCTTGGATGCAATGTGCCCCAATAATTTTCCCTCTACTACTCCAAAAGCACATTTTTTGGGGTTCAAGGAAATACCAAACTACAAGGCTCTATCAAAACTCCTTTGTAGGTGGAGACAATGATCTTATGCCTTCTTGGAATAAGCAGACAAATCATCTTGATACACAACCATGATAGCATCAATCAAGCCCGCAAATGCCACATCCATGGCCCTCTAAAAAGTGGCACTTGTATTTGTTAATCCAAAAGGCATTCTAATATATACGTATGTCTCCCATGGAGTAGTGAATGTTGTCTTGTATTACTCTGATTCTTTAACCTCGACCTGGTTATACCCTAAAAATCCATCCATCATGGATAATAATTCACAACCAGTGACCTTTTGATGCAGTGTCCCTCCTAGACTTGCATTTTGTTTGCATCTTGATAGACTTATTTAGACTTATGATGGTTACTTGGATGGTTATTTATGTCTCTTCTTCTATCTTAGATGGTATCATTGATACTAGGACTTTATGTGGATTCATGTTATCTGTTACGACTCTTTATGATTGGAGACTTTTATGATTTATGATGTGAGACTTATTATATGACATATGATATTTGATGGTTCTTATGGATGTTGATATATAGTATCACCTTGATGGATGGATTTATATGACTCATGGATTTACTTATGATCATTATTTACATGGATTATGTGACTTATGATGATACTAACCCTATTTCATGATGATGATGCTATGCGATGTTTTGATATTATATTGTGTGATTGTCTTCATGAATAGAGACGATGTCATATCACTCATTGCGAGTGGGATGTGTCGCCGTGATTCTCTATCACCTGTCTTTTTATGTACATGTATCGTATATGTTGTGTTGGTCTTTGATGCAGGTTTTCAGGTACCAGACATCGACTCCACCTGGCTCCACAGGTTTGAGTGTGTCTTTATCCCAATGGCAAGTTGTCGGAGATGACATAGTTTCCCTCACACACTCTAGGTCTAAGTTGTGGTTAGGGTCTTGTGTTATGTCTGCTCCTTGGTGTAAGTTGATTTCAATTTATGCTTATTTATTTGGATAATGTGATTATTGTCTAATTATCTAATTATAGATATTTATTTGATTATTTTAGGATGGTGATTTCTTTGTGAGATTTTATTTAAACAATTAGGATTTATTTAATTGGTTTATTGATTTAATCATTGTGTATATTTAATCATCAATCATCTATTTTGATGTATTTATTTAATTTGATGATTGATGTTATTGAATTATTTTAAGTGATTTATTTATTTAATTGTCATTTGATGATTTATCTAATATTTATTTGTGTTTTTTTATTTTTGAACATTTGTTTATTTGAGGATTTATAAATTATTTGATATTATTTACTTACTTTGATTTATTGTTGAGCAATCTACTTATTAATTTATTTATTGATATTTACGATTTGATTCTATCTTAATTGGGGGTCCTATTTCTAAGGCTTTGATCTTTCAATTTATTAATTGATTATATTGAGTAATGAATCATCATTTAATGTGTTTTTATAAAGTTGATATTGTCGGTAATTGCAATTGAATATGTTTACCTACCCTTGCATATGATTGGTTGAATTTTAACCGGTAGGTAAATTATATTGAGGAAATAATATATGCCTCAAAACTATACAAGTTAGGTAAATAATATAGTTTTTGGAATATTTTGATTGGCCGATGTTTGGCCATAGTTTTGAATTATTTTCTATTTATTTGGCTCTCTGTGATTATTGTCGGGTTAATCATGCGGTAAAATTCTGAGCTTGGATTCAATCTTTGGTTGGAGCTTGTTGGCATTCTACACTCTATGAGAATGGTTGATGTTGTCATTGATGGCAACCAACCGGTAACAGGTTGAACAGGTCCACCGGCAACATAAACATCACCTATCGGCACCGACAAGCACAACAAAGGTCTCTCACCGACATCCAGATTACACCGGCAATGAAGTATACCAGCACTCAGGCTGACATGAGACAAAGTTTTTTTTATGTGAATTGTATTGTAAATGTAATTAATTATTTGTAAGATGACATGATGTATTGTAAAGACTCATATATGTATGAGATCTGATAGATCATTTTGTAGTAGGATAGGTGATTATTATTATTGGTATATGTAAGACAACGAAAGGTTGTTTTTAAGGCATCTGACTGATCTTAAACCGGTGTTGAACCAAGCATTAGAGATGCTACTTTGAGCAACACATTGTATTGGATTTAATTATCCATTTTGTAGTAAGTGAGACTCTTCATTTGAACAGTGAGCTCTAGGTTGTTGGCCTTCCTGCATGTGTAGGCCCCTGTTGTAAGTAGTATTTATTCATATTGGCTAGTGAGTAAATATTGTGGGTCACAAATCCCACTGAGGTTTTTTCCCACATCGGGTTTCTTTGCCAAAACATCTTGTGTTATGGTGTGCATTTATGATGTCTCTATTATTTCTCTTTACTACACTATTTCTTGTTTATCGGTACATTAATCTAAGTTGCAAAGTTATAAATAAGTTCAAATATTCCACTAACCGGTTAGACACTGATTCACCCCCCCCAACACCCCCCCCCCCCTCTCTCAATATCTTTGGGACTATCATTGCATCTAATAGAGCTTGCTTGGAGATTTTTAGTCTTGGATTGTTGAATATAGGAATTGCTTGTGGATTATTTTTCTTCATCAAATCAACATTGTTTGGATTGCATTTTTCCAGGTTGGAGTCTCGACTTCTCTCTTCTCTGCAAATTTAGTTTTTGAAAAGATTATCTTCCTTTGTGTTTTCTTGAAAGATTGCTTTGGGATATTAAATTTGATTATTCATTTTATCATTAGAAATATTTGGGAAAAAGATTCATTATTGTGTTTGATCCTCTTGAAATTTTGGGAAATTATGGTTGTCGGGTGTTTTGTCTTTGCACACCTGTAGCTTGTAATTCTTGGGTATTCTTTCCCCATGAGCCTTTGAGTCATGTTTTATGATTGGTAAATCCATTCTATTACTTCTTATAACCTTTTATTGTGTTATTGTATCTCCTTTTGCATATCTCCATTTGTTGTGAAAAGGAGTGTTTCCTGTGTGTATTCTGAGAATAGTTTTGTTCGTGTATCTTGGTTAATCTTCCTTGGATTGTTATAATCCTTGTTTAGGATGTTAAATCATTGTTGTATTTAGCCTCCCGATACTTCTGGGAATGATGCTTATTCATTTCGTGAACCTGGGACCAAAGTGAGCATTTTCGTCAACAACTGGTTTCGTCTTTTATAAATTTTGCATTTTGATTCAAATGTGTGAAAAGAATGATCATATGCGCCAAAATATTAATCATATGCACCAAAAGATAAATCGTATGTGGCAATCTGTGTATCATATGCACTAAAAAAATGATCATATTCACTAAAACATTAATCATATTCACCAAAAGATCAATCATATGCGCCAAAATAGGTTTTGTATTCGCCAGTCTAAGTAATTTTGCAGTTATGCAATTTTCGACATCTAGGTTTTGTCAGATCTTTTATTGGGTCCTTCCAGAGGCTGAGTATGATTGTTTTGAGCTTCTTATAGTTTCTTATTATTTCATCTTGATGTTATTTATGATGATTTATGCTCTGGTAAAAGGGTTCATGCCTTACCGTTGAGGTGTTTTCTATGCAATGTTTTGCTCCGGCAAGAGGATGTATGCCTTGTTGTTGAGGATTGTTTTATTGCTCCAGTGAGATGTTTTTTGCCTCACTATAGAGGATTTGACATGGATTTGGATTCATCTTTGGATTATATTAGTGCTTGGCTCTTCATTTACATTGATTTGGTGAAGGCTCTTTCCATGTGTGTGGTCATTGTGCTAATTTATGTTCAGTTTGTTCTTATTATCATGTGAATGTTTTTATATCAATTTTGGGCCTTCATGATGTTGTTCTATGTTCTTTGGATATGTATTTATACCCTATGCTTTTGGTCCATGGTAGGGAGAGTGGGCTCTTGCATGTGTGGACCAGGGTCTTAATCATTAGGACTCTAGGAGGGGGTCTAGACTCAATGGAACAACATGAAGAGTTTATTTGTAATTGCAAGTGATAACCTTAATAATTGATTAGTGGGTTTTGGGTATTTAGGAGTTCACTAAACAAGATAATAATTGGTTTTGTGCCCCACCTCATAGCCCTAGACACATGTGCGCTCTAGATAAGCTTGGGAAGACTGTTGGAGAGGTAAATTGATCTCCCTTGAATAGCTCCAAGGTTGATATGGTTCCACATGTCTATCGGGGTGAGGCTTGGTCCCTTCTGTTGTGAGGATAGCATGTGATGACACTCTTTCCCTAAATGTTTCCATTATCCATATGTCTATGTCATTGTTTGTTCCTCTGTAAGCTTTATTTGATTTGAATTAGCCTTGTGATGTATTTGATGTTATATTTCCTATGTTGGAGTTTTACGAGTATTGTGGTATCCTTTGGTTGTTAGGTGTCAACTTAGGTCATGAATGTGAGTTGGAACCTTTGTCATCTCCTAGCATGAAGGGTGGTTCCTATTTGGTTCCACATGGTCAAGTGGTTGATGCCTTCTTCCATTGAGATATTCTTCTTGGATGTAGCGTGCATGGATTCTTGGTTTCTTCATGTGAATATGTTAATCCTATGAGGATCTGGTTAATACTGAGAGGGGGGTGAATCAATATTAAAACCAATTGAAACTTTAACTCAAAAAAAAACTTATCTCAGATCTGAAACCATTTAACAAATGTCTGGACTTCTTTAATCAGATCTAATACCCTCTTTATTAGATTTTCTTAACACATTAATCAAATCATTTACCACATCAATCAATACTTTCACCACCAAAGCAATCATATAAACTTGATCATTTACCAACTCATCAACCTCATCAATCAAATCAAATACTTTGTCAACCGACTCCTTATCAGTATCTGCAACCTCTGATAAAATTCTAATAAAACATCATGACTGGTGTCTCAGAAATAATGAATGAAATGAAACATAAACAATAACATCACATGAAAAACATTCCACACATCAACACCATAAGTTTTTGGCGTGGAAACCCAAATAGGGAAAAACCACGGTGGGAGTTGGCACCCACAAATATTTGTACTCTTTTGAAGTACACCCTGTTAGGAGCTTAGCCCTGTCGGGAGCTTACAATACGCCCAATTAGGAGCAAACCCTATTAGGAGTCACCCAATTAGGGGATTCGCCTATTAGCCCGGTTAGGATCTTGATGATCTATTAGGATCGACCTCATGAGAGGATTTAACACTCTTTTGAGAGCTTCCCTATTAGGGGACTTAATGTTTAAGGCCTGTTAGGACCAACCCGGTTAAGGGATTTAACTCGCTGCAACTATTAGGGAACAACAGTGAAAGAATGATCTCTTACTTTCACTTCTCTTCTTTCTTGATTAGATCCAGTTATACACAACACTCTGCAACTATCAGGTAGATCTCACACTTCACTTGGATGACTTAACACATTCTCTAAGACCACCGACATAATGAACATCAACCGTGTCATCCTAAATAACCATCTCAACTAGGTCGGCCAAAAAACCCTAATTGCATCATGAATTTACAATTCAAATCATAAGAGATCATCACAGATCGTTATATAGATCATTACAATAAATTACAATTCAATATCAACCGTTGGTTGATCGTAACCCATCACAAAAATCCGATCTGTACCAAAGTCAAACTCTCAAAACACTCTACTAAGCATTTCGTTGATTTCCAAGAAATTCTTCCTTCAATCGCGCCAAAACAACAATTAAATCTTTCACATGGGTTGTGTTGTGTTACCAACTTCATGTACACTCGTCATTGATCACTGTCATAACAGAAATCATTACCGGTTTGATGATTTCTTCACCAGTCTTAAACCCTACTAAAACCTTAGCAAAACTTCATCAAAAATTTGAAACACGCCTTTCGGTAATCTCCATAAGTTCTGATTCTGGTTATATACACCTTTTCATGATACAAGTTCACCATCCAAACCGCAAATCACCAATCATTACCAATCAAGCACTCCAATCAAAACAACTCTACTTTACCGGTTAAAGTCCTATTTTACAGACTTTAGTTCACTACTGGTAAACCCCATCTTCCGGTAAACCAAATCACTTGGATGACAAAATAAGACTGCAGGAACATCAGGAACATCAGTTGACATCATTTGCCATCAATGACAACACAAATAACTGATCATGTAATCTATTCATAGAATCTCAATCTCTTCATCACAAATAGACTTCTATCCTTTACCGGTGCAATCATCCATCTTAAACTGCATCAGTTATGCCAAATGCCAACAATCTCCCCCTTTGGCATTGATGACAACACTAATTAGATATATAATCAGAGTATCATCATCATCTGCAACTTGCTTTCCGATATCATAGAATCTGTCGATTCTCCTCCTTTTGTCATCTCTCCCTCAACCAATGCTTCACTCAATCTGATATCCAACTTCTCACATGTCTGCCATGTCTGGTTCCTATTCATTTCTTCTCCCCCTTTGACAACAATGCCAAAGATGTAAATGCATCACTTGTCTTCAATTCTGTTGCTGCCTCTTCCATCATCTTTACTACTCAAATCAGAAAAATTATAACAGAGCATTAAATCAGAACTTTCATCAGACTTTCTCCCCCAAAGGAGTAGCCTGCACCTTCATCAATCCTTAGTGAAAAATAAACATGAAATCCACAGGATTGATGGATCTCCATCATTCTAGTTCTTTCGGTGTAGGGGTCTAACCCCTAGTTTACCTCTAAGAAACTCAAAGGTAGCCTTCGATAAGGGCTTAGTAAAGATATCAACTAACTGATCTTTACTCTTCACATATTCCATCTTCACCTCTATTTCTTTAACTCCTTCCCTTAGGAAGTGGTACTTCAATTCAATGTGCTTGGTTCTGGAATGAAGTATAAGATTCTTAGAAATGTTTATTGCACTTGTATTATCACAATAGATAGTCACCGGTTCAGACATATCTATCTTGAATCCTTCTAGCACATGTCTCATCCATATTGCCTATGTGCAATTCATGGATGAAGCTACATACTCTGCTTTAGCTGTAGATTGAGAAACACATGTTTGTTTCTTGCTCGTCCATGCCACTAATCTTCCACCAAGTAGAAAGGCTCCACCGGTTGTGCTTTTTTGGTCATCCATATTACCTTCACAATCAGCATCAATAAAGACATCTAAAGTAAAATCACCTTTATAGGGATATCATAAACCATAGTCTATTGTGCCTTTGAGATACCAAAAAATTCTCTTCACAACCACCATGTGACTCTCCTTAGGCTCTTTTTGAAATCTGGCCACTAATCCAACAACATGAGCAATGTCCGGTTTGCTATGGACAACATAGTGTAGCTTGCCAATTATAGATCTATACTCTTTTTCACTAATAGCAGGGGAATCATCTTCCTTTGACAACTTGCAACCAGTCACCATCGGTGTCCCTACTGGTTTGCAGTCTTCCATGCCGAAAGTCTTCAACACCTCTTTGATATACTTGGTCTGACAAATAAAAATACCACCATCCAGTTGTTGAACCTATAAGACAATAAAGAACTTAATTTCGCCAATTAGAGACATTTCAAATTCCTTTTTCATTATATCAGCAAAATCCACACACATATCATCATTTCCACCAAAAATTATGTCATCAACAAATACTTATGCTATCAACATCTTGTCTCCATCAGTCTTCAAATAAATGTTGTTGTCCTAACTGGTACATTGGAATCCAATTTTGATCAAATGTGCATATAATCTCTCATACCATGCCCTTGGTGCTTGCTTTAGACCATATAGTGCTTTGTGCAATTTACATGCCATGTCCTTATCATCGGTCAAGGAAAATCCATCTAGATGTTCAATGTATACTTGTTCTTCTAGAATCTCATTTAAAAAGGTTGACTTGACATCCATTTGGTAAACTTTGAATCCCTTATATGCAGCAAATTCCAGCAACATCCTTACTCTTTCTAATCTAGCAACAGGTGCAAAAGTTTCACCATAATCCAAACCTTCCTTTTGAGCATACCCTTTGCAGACTAACCTCGCCTTGTTTCTTACAATCCTTCCTTCTTCATCTAATTTATTACATTCTTATCCTCCGGTCTAGGAACAAGTGACCATGTCCGATTCTTCTCAATTTGATCCAATTCCTCATTCATTGCATTCACCCAATCATCATCCTTTAGTGCTTCCTTATCTGTCTTGGGTTCAATTGTAGATATCAAACTTGAGTTCTCTCGGATCTTTCTCTTGGTTTGCACACCTGCATTCTTGTCAGCAATTATCTTCTCTTGTGAATGATACAATCTGACATATCTAGGTATTGCCTGTGCCAGTTTTGCATCTTCTTCGTCACTATCATCGCTTATCGATTAAGCATCCAATTTTGTATTTGCCAATTCTTCATTATTCTTTGCTTCCGGTTCAACGATCACAAACTTTTCATCATTATCATCCTTTTCAGGTTATGATTTGCTTGTACCTTTAGACTTATCAGATAGATAATTAACTTTTACATTAGCACTTTCAACAATTTTCTTAGTTCTCTTATTGTAACATTTATATGCCTTACTCTTAGAAGAGTAACCAAGCAAAATTCCCTCATCAAATTTCTCATCGTAGTTATCTCTTTTGATAAAACATTGACTTTCAAAGATTTTAAAATAATTAACACAAAGAGTTTTTCCATACCATAGCTCATAGGGTGTCTTATTGTTACCTCTCTTTACCAGTACCCGGTTTAAAGTGTATACAATAGTATTGGCCGCTTCTCTCCAAAATATTTTGGATACATTACCCTGTAATAACTGTTGGGATCCAAGAACACTGAGAGGGGAGGCGGGGGGGGGGGGTGAATCAGTGTTTTGTCGGTTAGCTGATTTCACACTTTCGCACAAGACCTGTTAAACACATTCTCTTCTAACCACTTGCTGGACGACGATTGCGACTAACACACAGTTTTAAGCGCTTTCACAATTTCATGCCGCTTCGCTATTTCGCAGGTTAAGCCCAAACTGCTAACCCGCGAAACCGCGATTATAACTAACATGACATGTGTTTGCGACTACTAACCCTAACGTGACCAATCGAAAACCTAACGCGACTTCTAAGCCTAACGCGACTGCTAACCTTAACACGACCAATCGAAAACCTAACACGACTTCTAACTGTGGGGTGACTTCTAACCCAATCCTAGCCATCCAATCGAAAATCTATGGTTACAAAGTTGGAACTAACATCGTGTGTTAGTCCCAGCTAGTTCACTACTTCGCGGATTAAGCCCAACATGTTAACTTGTGAAACGATGATAACACGATCTGTTCTAAATCTAACCCTAATGCGACCAATCAACACAACTTCTAACATGGCTGTGTCTATGAGGACTGTCTATTATGGCACTTACGCAACTTCTAACGACTTCTAACCCTAGCACAATCTCAATCATCCAATCGAAAACCTATGGTTCAAAAGGGAAGACTACCATCGCTTGTTAGTCGTGCCGTAAGGTTTTTTGGAGCCAGCATACACGCGTCCTGCGCGGTCTCTAACCCTAACGCGACGGTACGTGTCTATTTTGGCTCCAAATCAGATAAATATTTGACATATAAAGGCGATGGGAGGATTTTTTGTGCAAACAAAAAATGCAAACCCTGATGATTTTAAACACAAAATCCAAAGCGAAACAAGAAAAATACAAGTTATAGAGGTGGATTTCAACATACCTCACGCCTTGCTGCCACTCCCACGAAACACTTGTCCAACCCAAGCCGCAGAACGACACAGAAAAGTGCAGAAATCCGCTCTCAACCGTGGTGAAATCTGCCTTTCAACAATAAACTTGTGTTGTGCTTCAACAATAATGTTTTCGTTCGTGCATTAGTCTCCCTTTTTCCATGTTAGGCCCATAAAAAAAGGCGCTATGTTTGTTTGTTGTTTGATGAGGATACAATTTTTTGAAGCCCGCGCCCTCTTTTTCCCGCTGGTATGCCGTCTGAACGCGGTTTCTTCATTTGCTGATGATTTTTTTATTTTCTGGCCTTTAATGTGCGTGTTATGCACAAAAAACCACCAGTAACCACGAAGCGAGCTGCGGCCGTCCTTCAACATGTCCACGTAATTTCGCGTGGGCCCCGAAGATTGAAACCGACAAGTCCACGAAAACTCCGCATCACATAGCGTGGGTTCGACCGCTATGACAAATTGGCATGGTATGCATGTCTCAGACATATATGTTGATGTTGGTACAACAAGTCCCTTTTGCAGCTAGAATAACATTTTTCACCATCTAAATATTGAGTACCTAAAAAATTGTGAAACACTTACCAAAAAAGAATGTGAAGGGAATTCACTTGATAAGTAATCCTAAACATTTTTGCAAACACTCATCAAAAAATTGGCAAACACTTACCAAAAAGGAATGGGAAGGGAATTCACTTGATAAGTAATCCTAAACATTTTTGCACACACAAATTTTTGTATCTGTTATATATTTTTCCCCAAGAGATAAATTGAGTTAACTATTCTGTAGAAATCAGAGATGATGAAAACAGGTCCCAAGATCGCGACCTCATCCCGCGCAGTATCTCATGATCACATTGCTTTCAACAAACCATCACAACATATTTCAAGAATGTTTACAGGTACCATAACATGAAGATCTGATTATGTAATTATCTTTTCGTTTAGTTTTCGTATATTTATATGTTGTCTCGGTTATCTGCTGGATTGATTTTTTCATGTTTTTGATTTGGGTACTTTCATTTCGATCTGGGCAGAGTCCGATTGCATTATCTATTTTAGAAATGATAAACTTCTTAATAATGCCGAAGTTGGTTTTATTCATTAATTTGTTTTCCATTTTCAATGATTTGCTTGCACCCATCTACTTGGCTCAAAATTAATGAACAACCATCTTATACACAGAAATGATCGCCTACTCCATGGAAAATGTACTGCCCAAGAGGAACAGAGGTGGGTTCTACATTCTTAATAAATTTGGTAATGGTAAAAATCACCAAGAGAGATGGTTGTATCATCTCGATGCCTATGTCGGCACATGTCGCGTTAAAATTTGAATGTATTGAAAAAGTTGAATCCAGCGAGTGTTGTCTTTGTCTTGAAAACAGTAGGTTGATGGATTGTGGGAAATGTAAGGGTAAAGTGGGGAGGGACTGGGTAGGTTTCAACAAAATTAGGTCTAGATGGACTGAACGGAAAGGTCAGTTGGTCTGTAAAACTTGCTTTGGAAGGAGAGTCGCCCTTGTCTGTTTTCTGGCAGTCAAGATCTTGAGGGCATGGCAGTAAGGTCTGAATAGTGGTGATGAAGGATAGACATGCTTAATTAAGGTCATCTTCGTTAGGAATTAAAATGCTTTTGATGATCCACAACTATATAGCTGTCCTATCATATGTATATCATTGTAATCTTTCATAATCCAAGAGAATAATATACATAATAATCAATCTTTTCTGTACATTGCCACAGAGTGTTCAATATCATGATGACGTTTGAGTTTGAGACTTTGACTACGTTGCTTCTTTGTGGCATTGATAATTATGTACATTCATATATTTTTTGTAAAAATCTAACGAGCTTATAGTTCAGACCTCCTATCTGTTCAGGTCTGTTTTACGGATGTTGATTTATGCTGGGTTTTGTCTGATTAGGGTGGGTGCTACCAAAATGTTCAGAATACGTCTGCATATTCGTTTTGAATTCTAAACTTTTATTTCGCAATTGTTTGTTGTCAATGCAATCAACATGGAACACAGTAACTTGTTGAATTAATTAGTAATTACATCAATCTTGGACAATGGAACCATGCAGTTTAGTTTCTGTAAATATTGGTTTCTATAAATAGGTAAATAGTGATAGCATTAATAGAGTCACAGCACCATCCTGGTGATATGTTTTACCATCCTCAAATCAAGAGTACAATTTTTGTCTGTGCCTCAAATGCTATGTAATTGAGCTTCTAAAGATTGTTCCTCTCTCATTTAAGCAGAAACTCTCAGCTTTGGCTCCTTTGACCTTTTTAATCAATTACAAAATGTGCTCTGATTGTTATGCTATTGCAGATGAACAGATAGGGTGCTGATGTTTGGTTTATAGTTACCCTTCTTATGCGTGTGATTTTGATGCTGGAATGTACTGAATCTCTGGTCATAGAAAATTTGCTGAGCTTCAGAACTTCAGTTTTGGTCCAAGGATAGGATTTAGTGGAATTGATAAAATCTTATTGTATGATAAATGCATCACAGGGTGCCTCATTAACACCATGAGCATTGAGAATGGGTCCCGGAAAACAAAAGCTTATACTTGTGATGCAAGGATCTTATCTATATTTGTTATAAACCCAGGAGGGAAAAATTCAAAAATGGTCCTAGGTATATTAGAATGCAAATTACCTGATAAGATACAAAGTGAAACTATTTTTCAAGACCCAGCACATATAGCTTCATTCAACAGAGCTCAGTGGGTTGAATTATGCAGTTTTCATGTCCATAAGAAGAGTTAAGCAAGTCATTGTGAGAGCTTCTCTTCTGCCATATTTGGTTTCTTCTGTTGGGTGGGAGACTGAAAAATCTGTGGAGTCTGTAAGAATTTAATCCTTTGGTTGCTTATACCATTCTGTAATCAGATCTCATTTTCACAGTTTGTTTTGCAAGCACCATGCTAGTTTTATAGAAGCAGCACTCCATAATTCATCAGGTGGTCAATGATGAATTAAGTTCGTGTTTTTGTGCAGTACAAAAGTTTCACACGAAGACTAACCAATTGTATGGTTAAATTGTCTCTGTCTCCTTGAAGTTTGATTCTGTTTCCTTTTTTAATGTTGAGCATGTCATCTTTTATATGGATTGTAGTGTCATGGTTGGGTGTCCATTTATGTCAGGATTATGTCACATCTTCCTATTTAGTTTTTGAAATCTTATTATCCTTATATTGTTTGATTTCTACATTGTTGTTGTTGCTCACTGCTTAGGTATCCCATTTTTTCTAACAGCATCCATGCTTGCTACCTCAACTTGATGGTTTATCTGGTATGATTTTTGGGATGCTAACTATTTCAATGAAATTGGTAGAGATTCAGTTTCATGCATAGCCCAAATCTGCTATGATGCACGCCTCTACATTGTTAGTATATCTCTACTGAGGAAATTTCGGATGGTTGGAATCTTTCAAGGGCTTTGTTACTCTTTTGGATTTGATTCTTTTGGTCTTTTTATCTTTGCAAACAACAATAGTTATCTCTGTCCCTTGTGCTGGATTGCATGGAATCTCTAAAAAATTATGTTTTCCACTATTTGGGATTTAACTGCATGGAGCTTTTAATATTTGCAAGCCACAGTGCTTATTTTTGTCTTTTGTTTTTGGATGGGTTATCCGTCTTTATTGTTTGTTTCCTATTTCCTTTCTGATCTGTAATACCATTCTTCTGTGAAATTAGTTTTCTTGCAATTCATTACAACCCTTATTCTACCATTGAATTAGCATCAAATGAATATCAAATTGCATGGATAGTCATAGAGTAGTAATTTGAGTACAAATAATGAAGGAAAACATTCACCACAAAATTGATACAAGGATTTATCCTGGAGATCCTATTGTGGAGAAAACCAACCTGAAAGATAGCCTTTTTGGCATGGCTTTTTAAAGATCAATTATGCAGGCATGAAGTGGCTATGGCACATCTTGGGCAAGAGAATGAGATACTTCATCATGAGGTTCTATTCAAAGTCTTCTTGCTTTGCCCCCACAAACTTTGCTCTGCTATCCCTCACTTCTAAACTCTCAACATAAGGAAAAGTGATGTGATAATTCCAGTTTAAAGACATCAAGGTGTTGAAGATGGAAATGCAACCAAGCAACTTTTCCTTCTCCATGCTCAGCCTGGATTCATAAACAATGAGGTGTCTATTTGCATGCTACTTTCTTAGTTTAATTTACATCACGTTTTCAAATTTTCATCTTTACAAGGATCCACTTGGATCAGTTTTGGTCTCCAATGATTCTTATGCCACTTCAGGCAACAATAGCTGGGTTTCATGTTTCATGGTCCTTGTCTCCTTTTTTTCTAATTTATTGTCTTATTTTGAAAATTTTATTTCCTATGGTAGTTGAATTGAGTCTTAAATAGTTGCTTCTAACTTCCATCTTGAGAACTAATGATATAGCTTCAATTTGGGTCATAGGCTCATATTGGGTTACCATTCACCTAATATGGAGTATTAGTCCTATGAATCTAAGTGTTTGATACTCTTAATGGAGATTTGGTGATCTTGTTTTGACATTTCCTATGATTTTTCTATAGGCTCACATTTTTTTTGGGTTTAATTTTATTTTTCAATATTTATCAGCCGTGATAATTGAGGAGCTTCTAGCGTTCTTACACATTTATGAGCACCCTTCCTATATTATTGGGTTAGAGGCTAGCCCCACTATGAGCACTATTTTTGGCGTTTGGATGCACAACCAATATTTGTGTATTTAAATAATATACCAATCAGTCGACACTTTGGAGGCTTCTCTATAGGCTCATGTCACTTATCTCGCTCACCAACATTATTTGAAGGCTTCCAAAATGTCATTTTGTGTGGCAACTCTTTGTTTTATTATCGCCTTAATGAATCTTATCATAGTTTTAATGAATTTCTTCTTGTATTTGTGTTGGGTTATAATTTGTAGATAATTATACTATTTTATTGTTGATTTCTTAAGGTGAGGTATGATAGTAGGAACTTTATTTTGTTTGGGAACAAATAAAATATTATACCATTAAAATAAATTTTCAATTGACTCAGTTGTTCTTGATATGTCATGTTACCTTTGGGATTGAAGTCTTCGATCTTTTTGCATGAGAAGGAATTTAGGGGCAGTCAAAATTTCTACACTTATACTTTATACAATATTTCATAAGTTATCTTACCATATTTACCATCTCTTGATTCGTTTGACACATGTACCTACATAGTTTTACCTTACTTTTGTATCTATTCATTTTTCACATCATCTATATTGTTGTTTGTTCCAATGTTTTTCCATGTTTTGGGGATAGTGGGGTGCCAACTATCAAAACAATATATAATAATTAATAATTGAATTTTAAAATACAAATAAATTAAAAGTAACTAAAAATAACTTTGTTCCCAAATTGGTTTGTCATTGTTTAGCATGGAGTGGGTGAATGGGAAATAAATATTTTAATTTGATACCATTGTTCAATACTTGCACACATACCTCATTGTATAAGCTAACTAGTCTTTATTTCCGTTCAAGCCTTTAAGCATACATTATCTAAGTAATCAATATCAAAGAATATAACTCAATCAAATATATTGTATCATGAATGATGTATTTATACATGAAAAAAATGATAAGCCTGTGCATCAACTACAACTTATGGGAAACAAAAACTAAAAGAGATTGAAAATATCCTAAAAACACTAACAACCAACAATAAATTAAAACAAACTATACATGAGGTGCCAAATATGGAATATTTCAATGTTTTCCTCTTATTACATCATTATTTTAAAGTACTCATAAGAGAGTCCTGAAATGTTTAAAACTCCACATGTCCAAGAGGTTTGATGAAGATGTTAGTGCATTGCTTTTGAGTAGAACATAATTGAAGCTGAATATTGTTTTGTTGAACATGTTCTCATCTGAAGTGACAACTAATCTGAATGTGCTTTGTTCGTTCATGAAACATTGGATTACGAACAAGCTTGAGGACACTTTGATTGTCACAATAGAGGATTGTGGGTTGATTTTGAGGTACTCTTAATCCTTCTCGTATGTGACGTAGCCAAATTGCTTCATAAATTGATGCACTTGCTGCACATTGCTCTACTTTAGTTGAGGAATGAGCAATTGTGGCTTGCTTCTTACTTCCCTAAGAAACATGACTTGATCCTAAGAAGAAAACAAATCCAAATGTGGATTTTCTATTATCAATGGAACTTGCATAATCTGCATTTGTATACCCTGTTAAGAAGAATTCATCATTCTTTTTATACTCAAAACCATGATTCACTGTACCATGGATATACCTTAATGCCTATTTTGTTGTTTTCTAATGACACATCTTTGGTTCTTGCATGAATTGTGAAAGAGAATTAACAACAAAATTGATATTTGGTCTAGTGTAAGTTAAGTAAGTCAAACCTCTAATCATCTATCGATAGAGAGTTGCATTTACTTGAGAGATGGATCAAAAATAGATGGTTGCAATCTAGATTCCATGGGTGTTGACTTGGGTTTGGAATCCATCTTTCTAAACTTCTCTAGCAATGCCTTGGCATATTTTCTTTGAGATACAAAGATATGGTGATTAGTTCTCCATACCTCTAAACCAAGACAATAGTGCAATAGCCCGAGATCTATCATATCAAATGCCATTTTTAGATTGTAAACCATCATTTTTGAGTTGCCTATGATATAAGTCATTAACATGCATTGATAATCATGATCTCCCCTTCTTGTTTCTTGAGGTAGAGATTTGGATCATATGGATGCCTATTAAATTCATATTGTAGCAAATGTTCATTAATTTTGATATACTAGGCTCTAGGAGCTTGTTTGAGACTATAGAGAGACTTAACAAGTTTGCATACCTTTTCTTCTTTACTGGGTGCAACATTTCCCTTTGGTTGGGTCATATAGACGTAGACCTCCTCCTTAAGGTCTTGAGTGAGAAATGTGCTCTTTATATCCATTTGATACAACTTCCATCCAAATTATGCAACCAAGGTACCTTTTCTTCTTTACTAGGTTCAACATATCCCTTTAGTTGGGTCATATTGACCTCCTCCCTAAGGTCTCGAGTCAGAAATGTGCTCTTTATATCAATTTGATACAATTTCCATCCAAATCATATAACCGTTGGCGGTAATTTAATGATATAATAATAATACTTGTTATGTTTAGTTAATAATTAGCCATGTATTGTTCCCGTAGGGGTTAGTTGGTAGTTGGCGACGGTTGGTATCTCTGCCAACCGCTGGGTAGGGTAGTATATATGGTATGTTGTAACGGGGACAGGAACATTATTACTGTGTATCCAATTTACATGATGAAATAAGGCTAAATCTTTCTGCCATAAATGTTTTGTGAATTATTCTGTGAATTATATTTGTTGTTAGTGTTCATGTACTTGCTATATTCTATTTACTTCTGGTAATTTGAGAATTCACCTCGTAGAGAGTAAACGTTTTGGCACCGTTGCCGATACGAATTCGGAGATCAATATGGTGGTAGGCGATAGGCATGTATAATGGGCTGACCATTCAAACAACAATTGATAGTAACTGAAAGTGATACACAAGAGGAAGTGACGCAAGCAAAAGTATGGGAGGATCAATTGACGGTAGACTTGGTTGACCTGTGGGAGGTTCCGGTCAGCTAGTACGTGCAGAGGGAAGCTTGGGAGAGAGCTTTCCCTGAAGGCACGATGCGTGGTGAACTCATGGTCAACACTGCCGTCTTCGATCTTCTTGGAAGTCTTCCGAGGCTGATTGGCACAAAATCTCATTGAACTACAAGACCGAAGGGAGGAAAGCAATCATGAATGTCATCGGCAACAAATATTAAAACGGTACGAAAAACAGAACCACAGGGAAGAGGAGGAGAGGGATATGAGCAGATGTCGTACCCCTGGCAATTAATGCCCCTATGACCGAACAAAGATCGACGACGTACTAGAACCACCTGAGAGGTAGGGGAGGGATCAGTACGGAGATCTCTCTGTATAAGAGAACAAAGTAAGTGGAGACGACGGTTACGGGAGATTGTTGAAGGCTCAGAGAGTCCTGAAAAGAGAAGCAAGAGTCGGAGCCGTAGTCGGGAGAGGCAGAAACCGTGTATGTGGAACTAGTTGGTAGGGGTTGCCAGAAACCTACCACTTCCAGATGCAGCGGAGGAAGATCTTGCCGACTAGGCTGCACACTCGATGTCGAGTGAAAATTCCAGAATTGAGTCTGAGAACAGCCCGTCCGAACACTCCAAACGTGACAAAGAGGAAGTACGGAACCTTGAAGATGAGGTTGTTGAGATGTTTGAAACAAACCTATACCGAATTGGGAATTTGTCCCTGGTGGAGCAATAGAGCATAGAAGGGTTTGAGCCGAAGACTTCAGGAAGGAGATACTACAGAAACAAAGGTGACTAGGGTGCGGATGATGTAGAAGGTGGATGTGTAGAGGGCTCGCGCATGGCCGAGAGTGCAAGAGACGCACTGGAACATGAAGAGTAGGACGGTCCAATCTGGTTGAACGCACACGGTACCTTCCAAGCGACACACAATACCTTCTAGGCAAGGACAATGTTGTAGAATCTGAATAACTCGGAGAGGCAAAAACTTCCAAGGTTCACAGGTGATGAATTGGAGGACCTTGTCCGACATTGTAAAACATGTATAACGATATGGGAGGTGAATGACCAAGATGACTAGGACTACTGGTTGAAGGCGTTCCTTGCCACCCTTCAGGGGATTGCCATTGATTGGTACATAGACTTCGACGCCCAACACAAGGCTGGATGGACTAATCTAAAGAAGGCGTCAAGGACGAATTCAAACTCTTGAGGGATGACAACGACATTGTGGTCGAAATCTACATTACCAAGCAAGGAAAAAGTGAAAGTGTTCGGGCTTACAATCGTAAGCTGAAAGAGTTGTTGAACAAAATGGAACACCAGCCCGCCGATGGCTTGAAGAAAAGGTGGTTCGTGGAGGGACTTGTCCCATCCCTCAAAAGGAAAATAAAAGTGGTCCCTCCGCCATCGTACGATGAAGCCTATAACCGAGCAATGGACATTAAGAGCGAGAGCAAAACATCCAAAGGGAAGAAAAGGGCCAGTGACGATGACAGTACAAATGGAAGTAGCGACGGACAGTCAAAGACCATACAAGCCCTACGGAGGGATATGCTGCGGATGATGAAGGAGTTGAAAGCAGGGAGGGAGAGTGCCAAGGAGAGCAAGGAAGTATGGTGTACTGTAATGTCCCTTCCAATATTGCCCAGAAAATAACAGTCCTATCTAACTATAAGGAAAAATTAACTTTAACATCACCAAAATTATGTAAAGCTGTAACACTAATTATCATTTAGAAGGGTAGACTAGTACAATAACACTTGGAGATCGGAGTGGAACCTTGCAAACAGGTTAGGAGAGATGAAATATATATACAGTGTTGCATACATGATTATGACAGATTCTAATAGTCGTGCTAAGTAAGACATAAGTTCGTTCTAAAGATTTATTCATGTAATGAACATAGGCTAGATTGGACAAGTGTGGTGCCCAAGAGACTCCCCCATCTAAGCTCAAGGGCGAACTAAGCCCCCTTGACCCCACATGGCCCATGCCATCAATGAGGTGGCCTACCTAGTGGACTGTCCTATCACCGTTCTCCTCTACTTGTCACACCTATCCTATGTTCCGCATTTACATCTTCATTCAGTATGACAGAGGGAGGAGGATTGTCACAGTAAGGTGCCTAGGAAGTCTATACTTCACAGGCCCAAGGGCAGCATCCTTGTACCCCCATGGCTTCATGGGATTCCCCGGTCTTAAACCATGAGGTGGTGTGCCTATGAGATAACCCCATCACCGTTATCCTAACTGTAACTCCTCTCCCAACTTAGAATATGTGATTCAGGCCTAGTAGATTGATAATGGCATAGTGTATTTTCAGAATATTAATCAGTATAAAAATGCAGAATGTCTACATGATGATCAAAAATATATATATATGGTGTATGCAGAAACTTTATCATAAATATCGCCACAGGATTCTATGTGTATGTACACGAGGATGCATACCCTTTGTTTTTACTTACTGGATTTTGGAAGAGCTTAGTATCCTATCTGTTTATTCTGATCTGGAAGTGTTTATCTTTGCTTGTTATTGATGGATGGAGGGATTCTTCAAACCCTCGATCTATTTGAAGTGCCTATGTGTTTCTTCCCTTTTTGACGTCTTTTTTCTTCTTCTATTCTTTCCTCCAAAGTTCTAAGTATTTTATTACCTTTCTCAAACCACGAAGAACAAAGATGTTACTGCTTGTAACTTAATAACGGTTCTGATCTGAACTGATCGATGGTGATGTTATTGGATGCTTTGGTTCCTTTCCTTTAAATTTCTCAATGTGTGGGAGAGGTCACACCTCTTCATCATGTATGCCCATTGGCAAGAGACACACCCTTTCACCATTAGCGCTCTTTGAAAGAGTGCAACTCTTCATTATTTCTGCCCCTTTAAAAGGGACACAACCTTTCACAATTAGATCTGCACTTCTTATTTAAGTCAGTTCTGCACTTTTGATTCCCCAAAATTATCCCTCTCAAATGAGGCCCTCTTCTCCCTTTTATACCTCATATTTGAGAGAGTCACAATTTATCATTTCATGCCTTTTGTGCATTCATTAACTTAATTAAATTGTTAATTATATTCTTTCATATTTTCATTTTAATTTTATTCTTTTATTCTTTTAAATTTTAATTTTATTATTAATATTTACCATTAAATTATATTTCAAAGTGGGGACATTACATGTACGGAGTGCAAGGTAGAAGGTCATACCAAGGGCACTTGCCCGAAGAAATCATTCTGTGACATTTGTCAAGTACTGGGCCATTCCACCAAGGAATGCCTGTACAACTTGAAAATAAGGAGCACACAAGTGCTCTACGCCCAAGGGGAATAGGCTACCCCGCCAATCACGCCACCCAAATCACCAGCAAACGTAGATGCCTCGCCAGGAGGGTATCGTAACAATTGGCGAGGGAACAATCGTTCTAACAACAACACGTCGAGAAGCAAAATCCAGTATGATGCGAAGGGGAGACCCATGATCCAGTGTCGAAAGTGCAACTAGTGGGGTCACTTCGCTCATGAATGCTAGAGCGGTAACAATAATGATAGTGTGTTGTGTAAGTGGTGTGGGCTAGGAAACCATGAGGATGCAGACTGCTTGAAGCAGAAAGGAGTTGACATGCTGGACATCAAAGAGGCAGGTGAGGACGTACTGGCGATCACTAGGCTCCTAACAAAGAAAGCATTGTACCCTAATCCGCGTATGGAGGAGAGGCTTTGAGAGGCAAAGGCGGATGTTTAACGGGCGATGGTGGAAGAAAAAAGTCTCACATGAAACTGTCAGTACTCCACTACAGGTTGAGTCTGAAAAAACCAGTGTTCCACGGGGACGCGTCCCCCCCCTTTTTGGGCGCGTCCCCCCATCAGAAACGTCTCTGGGACGCGACGTCCCCCGCCGTCCCGTCACTGCCACCCAAGCGCCGCCGGGACGCGGAGACGTCCCTGCGTCCCCGCGTCTCCCGGGGAGACGTGGAGACGTCTCCTTGGGAGACGTCTGGGCGTCTCCCAGAGAGACATGGAGACGCCTCCACGTTTCCTTGGGAGACGTTTGGGCGTCTCCTTGTCCTTTGAGAGACGTGCAGATGTCTCTCCAAGGACGGGGAGACGCCCAGACGTCTCCTGTCACCCCCACGTATATGCAATGTTTAAAATTAAAATTTTAAAAAAAGTGACTTTTTAAGTTTTTTGAGGGTTAAGGGATAGTGGGCGTGGGCCAATAGAAAAATAACACCTGACGCCTTTAGAAAATAATAAAAGTATTTTTGACCTCGCGGGGTGCTGCCCCTCGACCCTGCCCTGTATCGCGACAAGGAACGTGCAAGGGGCGCTGCCCCTTGACCCCAACTTGGGGGCGCTGCCCCCAAACCCCCGTTGAAAAATATAGGGGGAAACCGCGCCGATAGAAGTAGGGAAAATCTAACCTCCGAGTTTGATTAGGCTCCATATAACAACACAACTTAGAAATCTTGGTATTTAGATTTAGTATTTCAAATTTCCTATAGTCTCATTTGAAATGTAATTCTTACACTGTAATACTGTCATACATCTTTTCAAAACTAGTTTTTCAAGTACTATATGTATATCTATAACTATATCAGCACCACCACGCCGCCGTCCCCTTGCCGTCCCCCTGCCGTCCCCAAACTTAGGCCCTTGGTCCCCCCGTCTCGGAAACATGTCCCCCCCGTCCCCCCGTCCCCCACGCCCGTGGAACATTGGAAAAAACCATAATGTGGCAGATGTTGCAAGCCACCGTACCTGTACGAGTGGCAGACCTTCTACAAACTATGCCACAATTGAAAGTAGCCCTTAGTAATGTAGCCGAGGTTGAACCAATCAGCCAGGAACACAGTAAACCAACAACAAAATCAACCGGCAACCTAGCTACTGATCCCATGCTACTCACAGTAGGGATTGGAAGGAAGCCAACAATGGTGAAATGGAAATCATGGGACGGAGGTTGACCGACACCATTGTCGATGGAGGCTCTGGAGTGAATGTATTGCTTGAAGAGACCTGGAAGGGCCTCGACAAGCCAACACTCTGGCCGCCAACCTTCCTCCTGGACTTCATGGTCATCCCATTGGAAAAGAAGGTATATGACGCCCTCCTTGGAAGGGGTTGGCTGGTCGCGACCAAGGTGAATCATAATTGGAAGAACACACTCTCCATCGAGAGCGAAGGGCAAAAGTACATCATTGAGTTGAAGAATCAAGCCGTAAGTGAAGAATTGGCATCCTTCGACTCAGACTCGGATGACTCTCATGACTATGAATGGGGTTTGGAGGACGGAAAGGGGAAGATGGAACCTGTTGGTGTCTGTTTTATCATCTACCAAACATTAGAATAGGATACCCGAAGGTATTCTATCCTCTCCTGAAAAATCACTACTGATTCCAAGGTCTATATGTGCGAACAAGCGACTTTAGTGGAATAGCTTCTTGGGTAGTGTATGCTGAAATTTCAAGGGGGACCTACGTTTAACAAGTATCTTGAACTGCTGATAGATGGATTTAGCAATTTTAGGCTCTTTTTTTTGGGGAAATTTTCTGGGATTTAGGCTTTCAAAAGAAAGGGAAAAAAGGGACAGGGTTTGAGAAGGCTAATCTAATCCTATGAATTTTGGAGACGATATCAACTGGGTGCTCTCGAGAAACCAAACCTTGCTTCGCCACACTAGGGACAACTACACAAGGCCGGTGCAATCTTCAATGGGTTGTGCTTATGATCGAGATGTTGGGATGCACAGGGGATGGGCTCAGACTAACTTTACACGGTAGAATGGAAATCATCCATTTACCAAAAGTATGAGCGGAGATACACCATCAATTGACACTTATCAAATCCTTCATTCAAATTAACAACATGGAAAGCAAATCTAAATTAATTCTAACTAAGTGTTGAGGCAATTGAAACCATGCAAATCATTCAAATAATAGAGATTACAAAGCAGCGCACATGCAATATATTATCTGGAAATGACCTTAAGCAACAATACATCAAAAACCTCACCCTCTCCAAATGAGAGGAGGCAACCTTATATCAAAATGAATGAATGGCCGAGATCAAACAGCGATCAAGGGCCAAGATTGAAAGTCTTAAACCCTAATTAGGGTTTCCCGAAATACTATCAGTTCAAACAAATGGAAGAGTGACACGTGGCGCAGCTGCTAATTTCACTGGGGTGAGTGGCCACTTTCTTCTTTTAGAGATTCAACGTATTTGGACACAATGAGCTTGACCTCCTCCATGGTGACACTTGGCAAACCACCAATTTGGAAGTCGACGAGGTCCACATCATCGGTACATGTGGCAAGGATGCCTTCCCATTCAACTGCTTGGGTGAGGAAGTTATCATCGATGGAGAGGAAATTTGCAATCTTTGAAAGATTGCCTTTGTCAATCATCCCTGAATCCCTGAAGAAGCTTGCCTGATTCCTGGCTCTCAGGTTCTCTACTTGTAAATGCTTCTCCCTTAGGCTTTCCTTCTTCCAGATCTCTGACGCCACACGAAATTCCTTGCCTAGGATCTCTCTAACACTTGCCTCTGTCTCAAAGCACTTGGTCTCAGATTTCTTCAGAACCTCAATCCGAGTGACCAGAGTATAGTTCCATGTGCCGAAGTCGTACCTGTCCACTGTCTGTATGATGCCTGCATCCACTAAGCTTCTCTTCGACATGCCTCGGATAACCTTCAGATGAGGGAGTATTTCATTCTGAATTTCATCCACCTCTTCCCAATTGGAGGCTAGATCCTGGATACGATCAATCAATAAAGAAGTTGCCTCGTGTGCCGATACTAAGTTTTCTACCAGTGTGTCAGCACGCACCGAAGCGTCTGAAATCCATTCCTTTTCTTGAGCGTACGAGCCCTTCATATCATCATAGTCCTTCATTGATCCCTGCTAAAGAGGCTGTGGCGGAGTAGCCGGGACTTCACGGTTGAGTGGGTTGGTAAGATGGAGAACATACTTCTTCCACTATTTGTTCTCTTCTTCAACCTTCTTCCTCTTTTCCTTTTCATGAGCCAGCCTCGTGTTTAGAACGTTGCAGGAGTCATCAAAATATTGGATCTCTCGGTCCTGGGTGGGCTTACCCAGCTCTATGGTGGTAACCTTGTAATCATCTGCGGTGACATTGTCTCTAGTCTTCCCTTCTTTGGGCACCGCTATCTGGACTGTCCTGAATCCGGCACTGTCTCTCTGAATTAGGGAAAACTTCTGGCGGGTTTGGGTGGTTTAGCTATAGCGGGTTCATTCACCTTCTCCAAGAATGCTGCGGTGACCTCCTCGGTTGAGTGGGCTTCCTTGGGAACCTTGGCCTTTATCCTTGCTCTCAGCCAATCCGGAATGGTTGATTGTTCTACAGTGTTTCGATCAAACTCATCATCTGCCTTTCCTGGGTTTGCTGGTATGCCATCCAAGAAGATTGTAGGTGCTTCAATTTGCTCTCTGTCTAGACTTTGGAAGACCTTTTCCACTACTTCCTCAGCTGGCTGGGAAAGCACTCTTACTTCATCATCAATCACACAGATGTTCATCTCTTGCTCCCCAGTTGCACTCTGATCGGGCGCAATGGAAGCAGCACTTAGGATGGAGTGACTCTCGCTGGATTCTCTTCTCTCACCTACAACCCTTTTCCCTGTGACCTTTGTGGAGCTTCCAACCAACTCCTTCCTCTTTCGAGACCCAACACTTTTTGGATTTCGAGCATCACCGGCGGAGGTACAAGGATTGACGGACAGAGTATCATCTACTACCATTAATTCATAAGTCAAGGTCACACCTTTGGCCTTCAACTGTTTTGTCTTTTCAGATGCCCACCACCTTGAATACTCAATCACCGACCTCATGAGCTCTACTAGATCTGATTTCTCTCCTTCTATCCAATCTATTAAGACTAAGGGTTCATTTTTCATCTTCTCAAAGCCCGGCTGCTGAAGTTCTAGGCTTTCTTCTACCTGATCGGCAACTCTGAATGCTTCTGTTGCTCTCACCATACCCAACGGGATTCTTGACCAAAATCTCTTTTTGATCTTGAAGCTATTGGCTGCATTAGCCTAGTAGTCTTCTAGATCCAGTCTGTGCTCAAACGTTGTTCCTTCGATCTTCTTTATCCTATGGAATGGATTTAAATCTTTTCTTGCCTTGTATTGATAGAAGGGATACCGGGCCAGCTCCTTCTGAGTGGTTGCAGTAGCCTGTGATGATGGACATGTTTCCAGCCCATTACTAATTGTAAGTGAGGATGTCCCTGCCTTCTTCTGCTTATCCCTTTGAATCACTATATACTCCTCCAATTGTCTCACAACCTCGAGCAACACCACTCGGTTGGTAGGGTAAGTTGGAAGCTTGTATGGAGGCTCGGAGAATCCTTGAATTCAGAGGTAAGTGAATTTCGGATATTGGATGTACCAACACTCGAACCGACCGATGAAGTCCATAGACTCTTGAGAGAGCCTCTGGTGCAGGCCACCTTGAAATGTTCGAGTAATGTGCATCAGGAAGGTATCATTCACCCTTTTGAAATGGAATTTCTCCTCCATGTGGAGCTGGGGATAGCAATTGTATACTGGAAACTGGTTCTCCTTGTTCCCAACTTCTCCTCTACAAGTGAGACCTCTGTACGTGTAGGTCCTGGCCAAAGAATAAAACAAGTAAGAACTCATAAAGGAAGTCCTATTCGTCTCTAGGTTCCTTAGTTGGCTGTCTAGGTTGTCGCTGATCATCTGGGCCCAGTCTATCATTTTTACTCCATTGATTATTTCATTAATGAAATAATACATCCAGGGTTCGAATGGAGCTCCTTGAGGATTTCCTATTATTCTATTGAGCAGGACAATCATGTCCCCAATGTCCTCCTTGAAGTATGCTCGCACTAGGCTCTTTCTCTGGAGTTTGGAGGCGCCCTTCCTCGGCTTGTCTAGCCAGGAATGGTTAACTATGGCATCATATTCCTCTAGGTGGTCATGGTACAGACTGTCAGCTTCGTCCTTTGTCATATACACTGCATTGTGGTACTCTGGGATCCTGAAGGCCTCTCTGATGGCCTTATCGCTGACATTTGCCAACACTCTTCCATCAGGTGCAACAATGTCCTTACTAATGGGGTTGTAGTGTTTGGCACATTCGACTACTAGTTCGTTGCACTGCATGGTAGGGAGGAAGCCGGCAGCATGCACGATACCACTCTTCATCATCTTTCGCGCAATGGTGGTAGGCACAATGTTGTCCAGACCAAACATTCGCTTCTTAAATTCCCTCAGATTGATGTGTCCGAGGTTGGTGTCGCTGATGTTCTTCCACTTTGAAGTCATTCTCGACTCTGGAGGAGCATCTTTGTCTATCTGGAATTTCATAACGTTTGGGGCCTACAAGCAAATAATGAAATTTTAAAGCTAGAAAATGATTTGCAAAGTTTTGAAAATAACGGGGCTGCGGAATGGCCAAGTGTTGGAAAATTTTCCATTTTTATTCTCATACTTGGCCATAAAAATCGAAGTTCCACCTAAAAACCCTCAGTCTTAAGGCTGGTTGTGGTTACCACCAGGTGTCAAAACTTTCAAAAAAATTTCATACTTAGCCAAAAAAAAATGATTTTCTTCCTCCAAAATTTTCGAAAAAATCATTTATTAAATTCTGGAAAATATTCAGAAAATTCATAATTTTAATTTCACCTCTGACTTGGATAGAAGTAAGGCTAGAATTTTCTCCAGAATACTCAGAAAATTCAGAAAAGTTTAGATAATTCTTCCTCGTGCTAGTTGCCTTTCTCCAAAAATCTGTAAAACTTTTGCCAAAAATATTATCCAACTTCCAGCAATATCTAGAATTTTCTCTAGATGATCTTCAAACTGACATACTTTACTAAGCTCTCCTTAGTAACTTTGAACTTCTTGGTGTAATAATGAAGTTGATAATGAAGTATTTGTAGACAAGGTTAAATCTTCAAGTAGAAACCCTTAAAATCATCCAACTCATACTTCTAATTTTAACTTCATGTTTCCCAGTTTTAAGACAATATCTCAAAAAAAACTTTCCACTTTGATTTAATATCTCAATAATCTTTCAATATTCTTTTCCTCAAAAAAAAATTTCCATTTTGGATTTATTTTGAAGATATTTAATAATCCTTAGATATTTTCTTCATTTTGGATTTAATTTTGAAATCTCTGTGGATTTTTGTGACATCATGTTGACTTTGTTTGACCTCCCATGTGTAGGCGGACTTTAGGAAGTTTATCCTCATCTTTTCCAAGTTTTGGTGGACTTTGCCTACCTCTCGAAGGTATGGCGGACTTTGGAAGGTGCTCTTGGGCGGACCTTGGTGGTTGCTCCATGCAAGGCGGACTTCAACACATCTCCTCATGGGCAGACTTTAAGCACCTATCCTCATGGCCCTCTAACCTATGGCGGAGTTTAAACTTGGCTTCTCATGGCCTAGGCGGACTTGAACAAGGCTCCTCATAGCTCTCTTACCTTGGGTAGACTTTGGAGAGTGCTCCCACATAGCTCTCTTACCTTGGGCGGACTTTGGTGGTTGCTCTTGGGCGTACTTTGTAGGCTCTCCCTACCTTGGGCGGACTTTGGAGACCTCTCCTCATGACCCTCCTAGCTTATGGCGGACTTTAGGCATCCCTCCTCTTGGCCTAGGCGGACTTTGGAGAGTGCTCTCCCACTTAAGACCTTGGGCAGACTTCAAGCACCTCTCCTCATGCCCTATTAAACTATGGCAGACTTCAGGCTAGGCTCCTCCATCACTTGGCATGCTTGGGCGGACTTTGGGCTATACCCCTATGCACCTTACACATACATGGCGGACTTTGAAGGTGCCTCCTACATGACCTCCAAGACAGTGGCGGACTTTGGGGAGTGCTCCCACATGACCTCCCAATGCATACATGGCGGACTTTGGTGGTTGCTCCATGCAAGGTGGTCTTCAACACATCCCCTCATGGGCAGACTTTAGAGTGTTGGCCATCATGGCCTCTTCAACACATGGCAGACTTCTGGATGGCCTCATTTGTACCTGCAAAAACCCTTCGTTAGCCAGACTTAGAGGATTTTTAGAAAAAATTCAAAATTTCACAGCTTAATCAAATTTAACTGGATTAACTTGAAATTTGAAATCCATGCCTAGGTGGATCATCTGAAGCAGCAAAAGCCTAAAATCTAGGGATTTAGCTTTTTTAGGTCAAAACTTGGAATTTTCGAGTTCTGGTCGAAGCTAGTCAGTGGTGAAAGTGTAAACCTAGGTTTGCATCCCGAAAAAGCAAAAAGCAGACATCCCTAAAAAATAGGGAAAACTTTCTAAAAATAGCCATACCGTGGATTGGGCTAAAAACGCCAAAAAACGAAACTTCCTAAAAAATAGGAAAAAGCAAAAAAAGCAAACTTTCTAAAAATAGAATGTTGTCCAAATTCGTCCAAATCAATTGCGATCTTCGTCCTTTGGCCTCTCTAAGCACTCTGGTGGTGTTCACATTTCAGAATCACATAACTTGCAAAAACTAACTTTCAATCGTCAGGGCCTGAAATGCTCTAAACTGGACAAGGCTTGGCGAAACTGCAGCAAAAGGTCACAGGACACTAACAAAACCCTAGAAAGCAGGAAAAGAGAGGGTCCCCATTTGCAATGGGGCGATGTGTGAAAAAGGTCACAACAGAACCCAATGACAAAGGGGTGCTGGAGCTGGAACGCTACTCGAAGGATGAAATCGACTCTCTCAGCGGGCTCTTTCATTGGCAGATGGAGGACTATGAGGTCTTCCGCCCGGAGTGTAACTGATGCAGAGCCAGGCAACAAACTAGGTGAAAACCTTTTCTCACCCACAACTACTATGTCCAAAACAAGTTCTTTTGTTTGTTCAAGGTGTGAACAACACACCTACCAAATACTCAACTCACACAACAATTTGTGTGACCGGATCCATATCGGTTTAGTATCTTCCGGTACCGGTATGATGAAAACACTCTACCCTTGTGTGAATGGCAAACAATCTTTCAGTACCGGTGGGATGGATACCTATTGGATTTTGTCTATTGGTGGTCCAACCAACACAAAACACCCATAAGATCTAGCTATTAGATGTGTTAGGGAATGCTTGTCTCACAACTGTCCTATTGTCTAGTAGCCCTACCGGTAGCCTAAGAGCCCTACCTGTTGAGTTCTCCAAACACAACTTAACAAAATTCCATAGGACAAGACAAACTAAAGGTAGATTCAGATACCCTTTATCTAGTTACACAATTCCCCAAAGGCGTAGACTCTAACCACAAGTTGAAAGGTCTGTACCCTTACTGTCCTCCCAGACCTAATTAAGCCAAGTAGGCCTAATTTACCAAGCAAGTACCCCTTGTATTAGTCCCCCGACTAAACCAACACTTTTGCAAGGTGGGGTAAGGTGTCAAACCACCAAATCCAAGGTTTCAAGACTTGATCCCATCTTCTTTATCTTCTGCAAGTGATTTCCACTTCTACTGTTCAGTCGGTCACATAGAGATGCCCGCCTAGGGTCAATTCGATCTCTTCGGGCTTGGAGCCTCCCTGCAAACCAACACCAAAATCTTATGATACAATGGCCCTTCTAACATTTTCCCACAGGTTGTTTGGTCCTCTGGTGAAGATGTTAGATTAAGGGCATCTTTACAGTGAAACCCTAGGTACCGACAGGGTTTGTGACTAGTCTGGTTGTTGGATTTGGATGGATCCCTACAACCTGATTGTTACAAAACCTCAAACTTGATTCAAATGAAAGGTAAGAGACTTCCCTAACTCATCCAATTGGTTTCAGACATCCACCAATCCGTACTGATCAGAAATGAACAGCAAAAACACAGAATTTCAGAAAACTCCAAGTATATTGTATTGCTCCAAACTCCAAAACATCATCAAATTTCATCAACTTCAACAACTACGCCAACAACAACCTTGAATCAATCCAAGTGGGCATAATATAGCCTCCCTAACGGTTTCCAACCACTTTTCAAACTTTGGAACGGTTGGACGATTAGTTATCCCTTTTTACAACATTTTGCAATGACAACAAAAGTTGTCAACTTGCAGTTTTCAAATTTGGCGACTCCAAGGTGTATTCAACCTATTCCAAGGATTGGTCTGATGTTTCTAAGACCAATATTTATTTGCCCGACTCATGCCTAGACTCCTACTAACCCACATGGTCATTTATCCATGGTGGCTTATAAAATGCAACCATGACAATGCCTTACATCAATTGGGTCTTATTGACTCACAAAACTATCAACCTATTACAGATGATCATTTTCACCTCATGGGTGATATTAGGTTCTTTTAGACTTCATTTGTGTCTTTGGGTGCTCCTGCACCATACTCCTCGGGTGATTGAATCTCAAGTCCACTTGAGCTGAGTTCCTGCAATGTAGTCCCATGTTTCTTCATCTGGTCTTCATCCATCCATACTGCATCTGCCTCAGGGAGTCCTTGCCACTTGACAAGGTATTGTTTGTAGATCTTATTCCTAGTTTTCTTCACAATCTTGGTGTCCAATATCCTTTCAAGTTTGGGTGGTCCTTGACTTGG